>NC_047531.1:3328115-3957615 GCF_012275295.1 Melopsittacus undulatus
CTACATAGTTTGAGTCATCTGAAATGATTGTTGCTTCTTCGAATGACTGTTTAATGATTGCACTGGTCTCTCTTTCTTGTTTTTCACTTACCTCCACCAGCTAGAACTGAAACCTCAAGGACGAATGCTGATGAATGCAAGATACTTCCTGGAAATAAGTGGCAAGTGATTTAGTTTGTCTATTGATAGATGTGATTTCTGGTTATGTGGGGCAGAGCTGGTGTCTTCACTGAGAGTGGTGCCTATGTGATTACTGATTTACTCCTAGGAACCATCACAGTGGTTTGAAATGAGCAGTCCAGAAAAGCAATTTTTGTTGTGTGGTGGGGATGAAGACTGACTCTTCCTCTGTGATTTGCAAGGCAGATTTTTGGCTGGTTTACCACTAAAATGGTAGATTTTCTTGTTATAATCAAGACAGAATAGATACATAAGGATCCAGCTCCCTCTGAAATCCTTCTACTTGTATGTAAGCATGTAACATCTGCTATGGTGTACGTTATAGTGCAGATGTAAAGGTTGAGGTATGATTTAAGGTTGACAACACCTAAGCATACTTGTTAGTTGAGCATTTAAGATCAAGAGCAATCTAGGCAAAACAGGAAAAGAACCTAGAGAGTGATTCATCTGATCACATGCAGGTTTCTGCTGCAAGGTGAGTCATTCACTGGGCTCCATTGACTGCTGAAGCTAGACCTCCAGGGACATAGCAGCAGCTTAGTCACCCTGGAGAGGGGACACACAGTATTTTGTGTGTCTTCACTGGGAACCAAATCCCACCTGCAGAGTTTGATGTCCATGTGAAATGCATTTTGCTTTGTGGAAGAAAATGGGTTGCAATCCAAATGCTTGATCTTATCCTTCTGTCTTTGATGCCAAAATTCTCACAGCCTCAGATGTGGGTGAAGCTGGAAGGTGTAGATACATAGAAGGACCTCCTATTCATAGAAACATAGAAGTACTGAAAGCAGCTAAAAGCATGTCCATACTGGTATTTTCTCCATCCATTAATATGGAATAGACTATTGTTGCCTCCTGATATGTTATGTCAGAGAGGCCAAAGCATAGAAAATACAAGTTGTCTTTGTATTACAAATAGCAAGATCAGCATCAGATCACACATGGGGTCAATTTCCACAGAACACCTGTGAAACTTGCTGTGCATTGTGTGAGTAAAAGGAAACAGAGACTGAGAGTGAGATAGAGCACACATATCTAGATTTGTAGACACAAGCACATATATAAGTGCATGTGTGTATATATATATGCATGTACAGTCAGAATTGGTTTGCTGGCTGTTCTAAAAAGGTTAAATGTGAATAATGGCATGGATACAGCAAACAGCAAAGCAAGTATTAGCATGGAAAAATAACAAACCAAAGAATATCCTAGGAGCATACATAGGCGCTTACTCACACACTTGTACACATAAAGGATTCTGTTAAATGCCCATATATATTATATACAAAAGTATGTTTGTGCATATATAGATAATGATTAATTTTTATGCATTTTCATCTGGTTTAGGTCATGGTTCTTCAGTTAGAAGTTCATGTTTAATTGCAAATTATCTCTCCTTGGGAAACTTCTGGTCATTTCAAAAGCAGCGTTATGACTGTTCAAGAAAGCTCAGGGTCCCAGGTTTAAAGTCATTTTAGTGTCCTTTTAGGCATGGCAGGTAAAAACCCACACAAACAAGGCTTGTGTGGGTTTCAGAAAGTGGTATGTCTTAAAAATACTCATTTCCACCAGTGAATCAGCTTCAGTCATTTAATGTTTTGGTACCTGCATTTTCTCAAGGCACCTTATCAGACAGTTATCTGTTTCCTTTCTTCCCAGATGCAAAGGACCTGGCTGACAGTGAGACTGAAGCATTCTCCCTACACCAGCGCAGGGGAGCCATCAAACAGGCCAAAATCCATAATGTCAAGTGTCACGAGTTCACAGCCACCTTCTTTCCACAACCTACCTTCTGCTCTGTCTGCCACGAGTTTGTTTGGTAAATGAAAACAGATCTCTGCCTTTTTTCCTTTTAATCCTCAGGACCAGTTCTTGGGTAGATGTGGCACTTACCTAGAGACATAGTCCAGTGGTGGACTTGGCAATGCTGGGTTAATGGTGGGACTCAGTGATCTTAAAGCTCTTTTCCAGTCTAAATGCTACCATGATTCTATGATTCTCCAATGTGCTCCAGCTGTCAGTAAGGCAGCAGGATGAGACCTTTGACATCTCACCTAACGAGTTATTGCATCACTTCCAGGATGTGGTTCACAGTTGTAATTCCAACTGTGAAAGTTCCCTTCATTTTTTTGTATGGAGACAGGCTGAGAAAGTTGGGGCTGTTCAGCCTGGAGAAGAGAAGGGTGCGTGGAGACCTCAGAGCAGCTTCCAGTGTCTGAAGGGGGCCTACAGGGATGGTGGAGAGGGGCTCTTCATCAGGGACTGTAGTGACAGGACAAGGGGTGATGGGTTCAGACTGAAACAGGGGAAGTTCAGGTTGGATATAAGGAAAAAGCTCTTCCCTGTGAGGGTGCTGAGGCGCTGGCACAGGGTGCCCAGAGAAGCTGTGGCTGCCCTATCCCTGGCAGTGTTCAAGGCCAGGTTGGACAGAGCCTTGGGCAAAATGGTCTGGTGTGAGGCATCCCTGCACATGGAAGAGAGTCAGAACTGGATGATTGTAGGGTCCTTTCCGACCCTAACTATTCTATGATTCTATGATCTCTGGTGGGATGCACAGGCGTTTCTTGTCAACCCAGTTTGCTCTTTGGGTATTGTGAAATTCAGACTGTATGTGCTGAAAAGGCTGTGAAAACCACAGAGAATCACTCCACAGTTAGATGGAATGAAGATATTTTAATTAGAGAAGCTCTAGAAAGACTGATAAAAAGCAAAGCTGGTTTATTCTGTTCCCTTTGTAAGCATTGCTCTTTTCTTCCCCTCAAGGCTTTCAGACAATTCAGCATCAACCATTTCTCTGTTTCTTTCAGGGGACTGAATAAACAAGGCTATCAATGCAGACGTAAGAACCCTTTCTGATGTTGTTACTATCTTTATTTACTTCTTTTCTGAAGGAATATTTTATTAACACCATTATACGCTTGTTCTTTCAGAATGTAATGCTGCCATTCATAAGAAATGCATTGATAAAGTAATAGCCAAGTGTACAGGATCAGCAGTCAATAGCAGAGAAACAATGGTATGTATTATTGTTTGGCTGCCTTTAATAAAGGTTGAGTGTCATTCAGGTCTGTCCTACATCACTGTAAAGCAACTTCTGATGAAGCAAAAGGAGCTACTGAACCAAAGGCTGTGTGATCTGATCTGTGACCTTTGCCTATTACATTCCCAGTGGTTTCATTACTTCCTACTTGTGCTTTACTCAAATGCAGCTGCTGAATAAGCAGTTGCTGAATCAAGACTGACATTCTTCTAATGTATGAAGTATAGCTCAGGGGGAAGTCATGGACATGAGGTGGAGATTTACTGGAGGAAATTATTCATTCCCTGATGTTAGACAGGATGTTATGTTGAATTTTCAAAGCAGCACTTTAACATCCCACTCTGGGTTGTCTGACATTTCCAAGCAGTGAGTGGAAGATCTGACATCTCCACTATTACTTTCTCATATCACTTTATTATAAACCCTGGTTTTTGGTAGGCAAAAGTGGAACTTGATCTCTTGATAGGACTATTCCCATTTCCTTAGTTGTGTTCCAGAGCTTCTGTTTTCTTTCAGTCCCACCCTGATTCCTGTTCTTCTGCAGTCTTGAGAGATGAGATTCATCTCATTTGTCTTCTGACATCTCCAGGGTAGCTGTATCGAACTTAGCCACCACCTTTGATTCCCTATGTACTTAAAGAAGATAAATAGGCTCTTCCAAGAGTGATTCATTAAAGCAAATGTAGGTTTCCTTTTCAGGAGGAGAAGAATAATTTTTAGAAGTGCTATTGTTTTTCCATTGAGCATTAAGGGAGGCTGGTTGCATAGATGAGATGTAAGCAGCTCTCTGGTCAGATCAAGCCCAGGGATGAAATTACCCGGTTCCCACTGAACGGCAGTTATTATTTGTCTTTGTATATTTGAAATGATAGCTAAAGACAGTTTCTTCTTGATGATCATACCCAAGGATAAAAGGGCAATAGATATCCCATCTTCTGTGGTACAAGTCCAAGGCCAGGTTGGATTTGGCTTTGAGCAGCCTGGTCTAGTGGAAGGTATCCCTTCCCATGGAAGGAGATTGGACCTAGATGATGTTTAAGGCCCCTTCCAACCCAAACCATTGTATGATTCTATGATAAGTCTGTTTTTTCAAGCAAAGCTGAGGTGGGCTGAATTGCCAACATGGCTTTTCTCTTGCAGTTTCATAAAGAACGGTTCAAGATTGACATGCCTCATCGCTTCAAAGTCTACAACTACAAGAGCCCAACGTTCTGTGAGCACTGTGGCACGCTCCTCTGGGGCCTTGCACGACAAGGACTGAAGTGTGATGGTGAGTCCCTGATGTAATTGACACAACCGGAGCATGGGAGTGGGCCGTTGTCTTTAGAAGGTTGCAACCTGAAGAGCCAAATCTCATTTATTATACCTCCAAGTATGAGATGCCATCCAGGATGGTGAAGGAGTGGTCAAGAGGACTAGCCTTCAAGGAGTATCATTCTTCAAGGAGGACAGTTGTCAGTATACAGAAAGATATGTGGCCCATGAGACTGAAGAGTCATTTCCCAAAGAGGCAAAGAACATCTCAGTGATACTGCTGATCTTCCAAAATGACATCCAGTATTAACTTAAATGCTCTATTTCCACTAACAGACAAACCCGAGTCACTTCATCTACATAATCCTGTATCAATGGGGAGATCCTGTTCTGTGATTATGGTTTATCTCTGAGCTGATATATTCAAACTATGAGTTTAAGTTTTGGTACCACTGTGAGTTTTGGTAGCCTGTAGCTGCAAAGGCTAATGGATGTTGAAATGGACCTTTTGTCCCAAAGGAGTTATAAAAAACATTGTCTCCATTGAGAAACAAATAAAATGACCATTAGGGTTAGGGTTAGGGTTAGTGCCATTCCATGAGATATAAATGGTGCCCAAGCTTTAAGCTGTTTATTTGGCTATCTCTGCCCTTGGCCAGCAGCAGCACATGCTCCTGCCCAACCTCATGTCAAAGCCTTTAGAGCCTTTGTTGTTCTGACTCCTCTTGTTCTTTCTTTCAGCATGTGGCATGAACGTCCATCACAAGTGCCAGATGAAAGTAGCAAACCTTTGTGGAGTTAACCAGAAACTAATGGCTGAAGCTCTGGCAATGATAGGGAGCACCCAGCAGGTAAATACATTATGTCTTGAGTCACATGGAGAAAGGAGATTCAACTCTTGTTCAATGTTTGTTTCAGTGCAAGTAATTTGATCATTGAGTGAAACACATATCACAGAAGGCTGAGGGTTCCTCTGTGTTACCAAACCCCTGAACATTAGGTACAGAAATGCTTGTCTCATAGCAAAGACCTCTTCTAGATCTTGGCTTCTGTGACAGTCGCAGCCAAGAAGCCACAAGTGTCCATAGGATCAGAACTAGAGGAGGGTAGTTTTAGATTATATTAGGAAGAAGCTGTTCCCTGTGAGGGTGCTGAGGCGCTGGCACAGGGTGCCCAGAGAAGCTGTGGCTGCCCCATCCCTGGCAGTGTTCAAGGCCAGGTTGGACACAGGGGCTTGGAGCAGCTGCTCCAGTGGAAGGTGTCCCTGACCATGGCAGGAGCATGGGACTAAATGATCTTTAAGGTCCCTTCCAATCCAAACCACTCTGTGATTTAATGAACATGACACATGGCTCAAAATGTCAAACCCATGACATTAGCTGTTTTCTGTAATCCAGGCTCGCTGTCAGCGTGACACTGAACAGATCTCCAGGGATGGACCTCTTGAAATTGGCTTCCCAGTTACTGCTAAGGAGGTGACATCGCTTCAGCCATTGCCAGCATCTACAACAGGAAAAAAAGGTGATCTGGGGCAGCAAGCTTTGTTAGCTTTTTTGCTTGGTCCGTGGTTATGTAGAGGTGACAAAGGAATTTATTAGCCAGTGAATCTTTCATGCATCTTTCCAGCCTAGAGCAAGATATACCCTTTCTCATCCAGGATATCAATAACTCTTCCTGACAACGTCACTTGGGTATGGCAGATAGGATCTGAGCCTGATTCCTTCTCTATAAACCAGCATTTCCTCCACAGCACCCAGCCTCTAGTGAAATGAGACACCAACTTTCATTCATCCAGCTAACCCCTAAACTCTTTTTCTGACCCAGTGCTTGAGCACATCTCATACCTCCACTGGCAAAAATATGTTTGTTCCCTTCTGGGGACTCATAAACTGTAAAATCTAAGAACTTTAAAGAGAAACCAAGCTCTAAACAGGAGACTGGGAATCCTTCTGATCACCATAGCCAATTCTCTTTCTCATTTCATATTTCTGGTTGTGGGTTGACATCCAGTACGTTTGAAAACCATTGACAGATTCAAACTTTATTCATTCATTCATTCATCCATTCATTGCCCAGGAGCTGATCTTGGTCTCAGGGCTCTCTGTGCTACAAGAACAAATATTTAGGAGGGTGAATGAGAGATTTGGACAAATCTACTGGGGGCTCAGTGGCCTCAAACAAAACTTGAAGTCTCCTGGGGAAATCCCTTGTTTGTCTGCTTTGTCAGACAAACTTTGTTTGAGTCACAGAACTCTGAATATTAGGAGCAAAAATGTCACCATCTTTCATAATACTCATGTGACCCACTTAAATGATCATTTCAGAACCCCTCCGCCTTCATGGTTCCCCTCCAAGCACTGTCCTGTGACTGCAGCAACCCTATGATGGTATTGACACAATTGTTTTTGGCCTCCCACAAGCTTTAAAATGCATCTACCAGAACGTGAAGGGAGAAAGAAGAGTGCAAGTGAATCAATACTTAACCCCAGCAGGGACTCAGACAGTGGATCTTCAGCTGCAACACCAAACAAACATCAAGCTGAGAGCTCAGGCCCCACTTACTTAATCATACCCTCAGAGAATTGTTGAGTCACAGAATGGTTTGGGTTGGAAAGGACCTTAAGATCATCCAGTTTCAACCTCCTGCCATGAGCAGGGACACCTCACACTTGACCATGTCACCCAAGGCTCTGTCCAGCCTGGCCTTGAACACTGGCCTTGAACTTCTCTGGGCAACCTGTGACAGGGCCTTAGCACCCTCTCAGTAAAGAACTTCTTCCTTATGTCCAATCTGAACTTCCCCTGTTTCAGTTTGAACCCATCACCCCTTGTCCTATCACTACAGTCCCTAATAAAGAGTCCCTCTCTGGCTTTCTTATAGGACCCCTTCAGGTATTGGAAGGCTGCTATTAGTGCAAGTTAATACTATCCTGTCTGAAACTAATATCCTGGAAACTGGATCTAGACCAAAATGTCAGAAGGCACTGCTTAAAGCATGGCAGAGACACTTTATGCCAGTGCTCTGGGTTTGATACTGTGCAACAGCAGGCTACTGAGCCTCAGAGGCTGGTTTTGGTACTATCTGAGCTCAGGGGATAGTGCACTTTGGCCCCCAAGGGGGAAATAAATGATATCCCCATCTGTGCTTACTTTCTTTCTTTTCTACAACAGGACTGGCCAAGCTGATATGAATCAGTAAAGCCCCAGATGGTTTCACATCTGTTTTACATGTGGGTCTATTTGTCTGATGAGTAGCGTTCTTGCTGTTCAGCAATTTAGAACAGTAGAGCAGTGTGTACTTCAGTGCATGGGATAAATCCAGTAATGGATATCCCAGAGGTTCACATATATCCAGGTGTATATAGTAATGAAGAAAATCTGAGTAGTTCCACTCCAGGACAGCTGGAATACTTGAGCAGAGCTTCACATCCATAGTAGGTGCCTAGTATGAAAATGCTGTTCCATCTTTTCATCTTTGCCAAGGGTCTTGAGAAGACCTTATAAAAATGGGACAGCATCATAACAGCAACGAGCAAGAAGGACTGAAGTACACAGGCAACCAGAAATGAAGGGCATGGTTTCGCTGCCATAAAACAAAGAGACAGATGAAAGAGTTTGTAAAGTGGGAGTAATGCCACTGAAAAAGGTGGAGTTATACTGGAGTAAACTTTGGGAGCAGATCCAATCTACTTAGTAGATGTGGTCATTGTGTATTTGAAATACTCTTTTGACACCAAGCACAATGCCTGTAAGTGTTCTGGGGATTGTCCACTCATTCCAGGGGTTTATTTGAATGCTTTGATGTGTGTTGCAGAGCCACAAGGCATCTCCTGGGAGTCTCCAGTGGAGGGCACAATGAAAGGGGAATCTCTGATAGAGTCAGACTCAGGAGAACAGCCCCAGGAGCAGCAAGAGCAGCAAGTGCAGCTAAAACTAACCATTGAGGATTTTGTCCTGCACAAGATGCTGGGGAAGGGCAGCTTTGGCAAGGTAAGCATCAGGGGACTGAGACACCATTGAATGCATCTATATATTGCTTTCTATGGCACTAAATGGCATCTGGTTTGAGGGCCACATAGGAAAAAACATCTCCAAGACTCCAAGGAACCCTTGGTCTGGCATGGCTGACTCTTGAATCAGTCTTCTTTCCTCAGACAAAGATCTTCTGTCCCAGTAGTTGCTGTTTCGTGAGTGCCCATGACAGGAGAGGAAAGCAGCCAAATAAAGCTGCACCTTCCCCTGCTGTGCAGGTTGATGTGGCCTGGGTACACACAGAGAGGAAGAGCTCCATGATGCCCCTCTCCTGCTGGCTTAGCTGAGCAAGTTCAGAGGGAGGTGAAAGCATTAGCTGGAAGGCTAAGTGTGGATCACCTCTCCTCTCCGGAGCAGCAGGTCTCCAGCTGGGAATGCTAACTAGTCTTTCCCATCTCCGTCTTCCCATCCAGTTTGCTCTGGAGCATAAAGCAAACTTTGTAACAGCCAAGAATTTGTGCTTTTGGAACAAGAACCACCTGTTTTCAGTGGATTCATTAATCTTGATGAATTGTGGGTTGTTCCTCCTCCTCCCAGATGTCCCCTGGAAGGGGACTCATGTTATTCAGTGTCTACATAAAGCTGCAGGAAGTTCAGAGGAACTCACCATTGTATTTTCGCGGCCAATAAGGAGAATGTGTATCATTATGTATTGCTCATATCTCACATCTTTCCAAAGTAGAAACTGTGCCTTAAAGAAGGGCTGCTTTTTGCCCGCTAAGTGAGCTGGAGCAACTGCTTTAGCCAGTTCTTAAACTGGCTTAAATTGTTTTCAGCACTTCTTAAACTGGTGAAATATTTGCTGTGTTGGCTTTCCATACTTGGAAATACTTGGCATGACTACAGTTTGCATGGGAAGCAGAGCTGAGGTATCTCATTTAGAGATCTGAGCCAGAATACATCCAAAATCCATATCCCAGACATTGGACTCAAGACAATAGGTGTCATAGAAGCATTCATGTTGGAAGGGACCTCTGGGAGTCATCTAATCCAACCTGCTGCTCAAAAACAAGTCTAATCAGATGAGTCTGCTCCAAGGTTTGCTTAGTTGAGTCTTGAATGCCTTCGCTGATGCAGATTCTGTACCTGGCTTTAGCTCTCTGTGTTAACGTGGACTTTGCATCTGCATCTCTGTGCAGTGCACCATGTGGGTGTGAATGGGCTATTTCATACCCTTCTGCAGCAAACCTCACCCACAAGTTTCCTGTGTAGGTGTTGCTCCTGGTCCCCTTATTTGCTTGGAGCAAGATTCACTTCCCCATATAGGGTGTGCAGATTTGAGTGCCTGAGGTTTCTCTCCAGCTCTGCATGGACCAGGGAAGTTGAGGGCCAGAGGAAGTCCTCTCTGCATGAGTGGGGATAGCATTGCCCACCTTGGAAGTCCCAGCACAAGTCACATATGTACTGTGTTCCTCAGGAGAGCAGTGCCATGCACTAGAACAGGGGTAAAAAGAGTGCCTGCAGCATCAGCACTGTTAGCATGTCTGGTCATTAAGTGCAGAGACCAAGGGAGGCTCTAAACTCTGTTCCCTGTCTGGTGCTACAAAGTGAAAGGCAGGAGTAGCCAAAAGGGTAAATAAAGCTTTTGTCAGAGGTAAAACATGTCTGAGCTTACTCAGTAAATAGTGTCTGGTAGAAAACTTCAGAGACCTCTTTGATGTGTCTTGTGTATTTATTCAGTCTATGAGAAACAGTGTCAACAGGCAGCATAAAGGCACAGAAGTGGAAACTTCTTTGCTCCTTGGTGCCTAGGAGCCCCTTCTCTGCTGCTCCATGTCTCATTTTCCCTGCCCGTAAAACCAGACAGAGGTCTTAACTCCTCTTGGATGTACTTTGCTGTTCCTAGAGAAGTAGTCCTGCAGAAGCATAGAAGATCCATCCCTTTTATGCAGACATCCTGCTTACTGGGAGGAAGAGGAGAAAGCTGCATCTGATTCAGATCATTGCAACCATGGTGGACATCAGTTTACACCTGCTGAGGATCTCATGCAGGGCATTTGCATTTCACATGTTGACAAAGCAAGATTCTGTGTTTTGTTATTTGAAGACATAAAAAAGGAAATGTATCTCAAGAGCATTTGCATAAAGTTGGTTTCCGTTATCAGAAGTGTTTGCTCTCTGACATGTCCTGTCCATATAGGCATGTAGCCCCTGCTCTTGTATTCACCAAGGCCTCCCTAGGGCTCAGCTTCATAAAGCTATTCTGGGTGCGGGGAACTAACTCAAAGTCTACATGGTCTTAAGGTCAGAACTGGGGCTTAAACATCAGCTTTTTTAAGGTCTACCCTAGTGTATTGCCCATAGCTCAGCTCCCATCCTCATATGGTTGTGTTGCCAGCTCTGAGAGATTAGCATCACTCTTTCTGAACAGCTGTTTCCACCATAGGTGTTCCTTGCTGAGCTGAAGAGCACAGACCAGTATTTTGCTGTGAAAGCCCTGAAGAAGGATGTGGTGCTCATGGATGATGATGTTGAATGTACAATGGTGGAGAAGAGAGTCCTCTCCTTAGCTTGGGAGCACCCATTCCTGACTCATGTCTTCTGTACGTTCCAGACCAAGGTAAGACAAGGATCTGACACCTAATTCCATGGGCTGAGGATGCTCTGTTGAAATATGGATACTTGGTGAAGTGCTTAACTCTGCTAGATGTTAGGGAGCAGCTTGGACATGAAGTGGTGCTAAGGGAAGGGAGCTTCAGTTAACCACTTAGGAAGCAGCTCCAGCAATTTCACCTGCCTTGCCCACATTAACCTGAGTGCAGAGTGGGGCATTGGAGCATTATGGAATCCAGGACTGACTGATGATCCAGGCGATGCAGAGACCCACTGTTAAAATCTGTGTCCTGGTATCCTGGGCTGAGGACATGCAAAGGCCACATCCACAGCCAGGGTGCAGATGTGGCCACACTGGGGTTATCAGAACATCTTAGACCATGAAGCAGTATGCTGCAGTGAGTCAAAGCTAACTCAAGAAACCCTGGTTATTGAGAATAAACAAGCTGTCATTCACTTTGGGAATCTTTTTTATCCCCAGTTACTGTTAAGTTGCAATAGACTTCCTAATTCATGCAGGACCACTGGTGGTGAAGACTGAGGTTCTGAGGGGTAATACAAAGCATCTTCACCTGAAATCCCACTTAGGACTCCAAACCTGCAGGATGGAAAAGCAATGAGTGCTTGAAAAAGTGATCTTTTCCTACACCCTCTCATGGGCATCATCACGCTATTGCTCTCTTGACATAGAGAAAGAACCCACATCCATCTCATCCCAAGTCACCATTGCCACTTTAAAGTTATTTGATGTCTCCATTTTGCCCTCAGGTTCACAGATAGAGAAGCTGGAATGTGGCTGCCCCAGCCAAAGGCACTTGGTTTGATTGATTTCTAGCTTATGTTTTTCTCCTCTGACCTTTGCAAGCCAAGACACGATTGCTCAATGCATGAAAGTCATGCAGAGGGGGAGAGCTGTGACAAGCCATGGTTTTCACGGCTCAGAGGGCATGCTGAAGTTATAATACCTTTTAGAACAGTCATTTTAGAAGCCAGGGCACTGCTGTGTGCAGCCCCTCTCTGGACTTTGGTATTGAAAACTTAAATTTTCAGTTGAAGCATTGGTATTGTTTTAAGGTTCCACTGGATAGATCAGTAGTTTCAATGTGTGTCAATGACTTTCTGAATCCCTAATGCTTTACCTTGCAAGGTTTCTGAACTACTTCAGGTGCCTCTGCAAAGGACAGTAAACCAGGAACATTGCTATGCTGAAACAGGAACCCCACGTCTCCAGAGGGGAAAAAGAAAGCCACATAATCTGTTGTGAGTTCTCTAGGATAGGTTTCTTCTTGGCCTCAACCCAGGTTATCTGCGAATGCTCAGATATATAAAGCTTGACACCCCTTCAGATCGGTTTTTCTAAGGCACTGGGCACCTAATGCTCCTTTCTATTCCTGCATAGGCTGAAAAATCAGTGCATTTGAAACCCAGAATACTCATCATGTTTTTCTACATTAGAATAAATCCAAGCAGAAAATTCCAATCTGATTTTGAACTTGACTGTTTTGTTTCCCTGCAGTCGTCTTTGTATCCAGATATTCGGCCAATATAATTATATGGTGTGAATTTTAACAAGCACAGAGAGTTACTCTGTTGTATTAGATTTAAAGGAACGCTGTTATGTTCGAGAGGAGGAAAAACATGTTTATAATTCCATGCAAACCCCAAATTAGTAATGCCAAAACAGTGAGTAGCATCCCAGTGCTTCTGGTTTATTCTTCTTTTGGCATTTCACTGATATTCTGTGATAAAAATAGGCTTTCCCTTTTTGAAAGTCACTTTTGTTTCTGCTACTTTACTTCATTTACTTAATTTACACCACACCGTTTACCTAACTGCAAATGACGTCTTGAGGCATTTTGGCTTACAGCACAAGAAAGCACCAGAGAACACTACCTCAACCCAAAAGAGAAGTCATCTTTACTGGAATTTAAAAGCAAATCTTACTAAAACAGGTTTTTTTCTGCTTACTAATGTATTCTGTCTTTTCAAAGTCCCAGTGGTGAGCTGCTTTCACATGACTGACTTCAAAATCTCTTACATTGGCAGGAAGGAGAAAAGGATTATACATAAGGAGTGTGATCCAAATTTAAAGATTCTTAGCTCTGAAGTGTTATCCATATTTTTAGGAAATTTCCCATTAAAATATCTCCTCAGAGGAAATAATTCCTGCACAATTTTCCAAGAGGAATTTCAGTTTTCTCCTATCTTTCTCTTGCTGGTAGAGGGACAGAGATGAATTATTTGACCTGAGCCAGAGCGTGTGGGGTGGCACACATGCATTTCACACCTATGTGACTTTCAGCTCCACCTCATAGTTGTGCCATAGACCTTATGAACAACTCCAGATCAGGCCCACATGCTCTTCCCAAGCAATGCAGGATCCTCTCTGACCACAGCATGGCTGCAGGATGTTAATGTATTGCTGGAGAAGTCATCCTGCAGAGCAGTGAAGTTGCAAGTCTTGATTTCCACCACCATTTAACCACTGAACCACAACAACTTGTTGGATGGACTAAACAAAACATGGTGTGCTAGTTACAAAATGAGGTGTCTTTTAAGGTCAGACCAGGTGTCTTTATAGTCAGCATCCTAGTTTTGGCATTGACCAGTAAGGATGGCTAAATAAGAGAGTATGCAGCAATGCAGTGATTTTTTGCCTTGCACATACCATCCTTGTCCCTTGCACAGACCATCCCATGCCTTGGTGTTCTGCCATTTGGGAGACGGGATCTTGAAGCTACAATGTTCCTAGGTCTCCATCCTCCTTGTATTTTTGTGTGATACATCAGCTTGGAAACAGCTGATTCAAGGCCTAATGGGAAAGCTGGGGAAGAATTGGGAAGTTTAGGGAGGCTTTGAGGATTTTGCCTCTTGCAGCCAGCAGCAAGAAAACTGGCAAGGTCTCATTCAGTCCTGGCCAAAAACTCAACATGGTTCAGTAGAAACAGCAGTGCCTCAGCAGAGCTTTGGGATTTCAACAAGGTTCTGCCAGAGGAGGTGTGAGCAGCTGTAATTATAATATCAAAAATAGGAAGTCTTTACAAGACACTTCTTGGTTGTGTCAGCCCATGTGGTGAGAACAGCTGGAGAGTTTTGGCAATGAAAAGAGGGGGCCAGCTCATAAGCATGGGGTTAAGTGATAGCTGATCAATATATTCAATACACATGTTCTTATTGCCTTCCTGTTGTCTGGCTGTAAGGAAAATCAGCCCAAAATGCATTCAGCTTTGCCTGAGATGTTTAAAAGTCTGCTCTTTGTCCTGGAAAAAGTTGACTTCTTAAAATTAAAACATTTACATTTCTCCTCCTATTTTTCAGCTGATAAAATACTTGTTTCCTAAATCTGACTTTTTGCTTAGGTTTTGGTCTGGTGATGCCAAATCTTCACAGAAATTTGTTTCTAGCCTTGAGAAAACGAGGTCCTTTCCAAGATCCCAGTACTGATCATAGAATCATAGAATAGTTAGGTTTGGAAAGGACCTTAAGATCATATAGTTCCAACCCCCCTGCCATGGGCAGGGACACCTCACACTAAACCATGGCACCCAAGGCTTCATCCAACGTGGCCTTGAACACTGCCAGGGATGGAACATTCACAACTTCCTTGGGCAACCCATTCCAGTGCCTCACCACCCTCACAGTAAAGAATTCCTTCCTTATATCCAATCTAAACCTCTCCTGGTTAAGTTTCAACCCGTTACCCCTTGTCCTATCACTACAGTCCCTAATGAAGAGTCCCTCACCAGCATCCCTGTAGGCCCCCTTCAGATACTGGAAGGCTGCTATGAGGTCTCCATGCAGCTTCTCTTCTCCAGGCTGAACAGCCCCAACGTTCTCAGCCTGTCTCCATACAGGAGCTGCTCCAGCCCCTGATCATCCTCGTGGCCTCCTCTGGACTTGTTCCAACAGTTCCATGTCCTTTTTATGCTGAGGACACCAGAACTGCACACAATGCTCCAAGTGAGGTCTCACAAGAGCAGAGCAGAGGGGCAGGATCACCTCCTTTGACCTGCTGGTCACGCTCCTTTTGATGCAGCCCAGGATACGGTTGCTTTCTGGGCTGTGAGCACACACTGCAGCCGGCTCATGTTCATTTTCTCATCAGGCAGCACTCCTAAGTCCTAGGGAGAGCCACTTTCCCTTGCAAGGCAGGGCTGATTGATAGCAACTCAGTTTACCACTGTAAGTGATATACCCTGCCTGCTTGGAGCTGTGTGAAAGGGTCCTGAGATCTCAGATCTCAAGTGAAAGGAGTTATTGCCAGCCATGTCTATACCTTTATGTATACGTATGTGTTCTTACTTATGTGTATCAATATATTAATATTCTTTATACCAACTGGATGGACACACAAAGCTAAGCGTCACTAATGAACAGTTTAACATGCAGTCAAAAATGCTGACAGTGAAAAGTTTAGAACAGAAAATAAACCATTAAATCAGAGTCTGGACTGAATTATTTGACAGCTTTAAGAAATGCTGCCATCTCCAGAAGATAGACTGATATTACACAAGAGCTGCAAACATACCTTTAAATCAGAGAACAAAATTAAACCTAGAGTTTAATCTGTAACACATTGACTTTGCTCATCCCCATTGCAGGGGGGTTGGAACTGGATGATCTAAAGGTCCTTTCCAGCCCTAACTATTCTATGATTCTATGTGCAAACAGCTATGTAAATGACTCCTATGGTCACCTACTAGGGAGGAGTGACCATGTGTTAGCTCATCCCCATGGGAGTAAACATAGTGAGGAGCATATGCATTGCTTGTTTTCCCACTGCATGGGAACACTCATTGAGTGATGCAGTGGAGAAGGCTGAGAGGCCCTTGGCTCCCATCTGTCCCCTGAAATAAAATAGATCTGAAGCTAAAGGAGACCTACAGGGATGCTGGGGATGGACTCTTCATCAGGGATTGTAGTGATAGGACAAGGGGTGATGGGTTTGAACTGAAACAGGGGAAGTTCTGGTTAGATATAAGGAAGAAGTTCTTCCCTGTGAGGGTGCTGAGGCACTGGCACAGGTTGGTCAGAGAAGTTGTGAATGCTCCATCCCTGGCAGTGTTCAAGGCCAGGTTGGACAGAGCCTTGGGTGACATGGTCTAGGGTGAGGCATCATTGCCAGGGGGCTGGAACTGGATGATTTTAAGGTCCTTTCCAACCCAAACCATTCTGTGATTCTATGATGCTATGGATGAGCACCCAGACAGGGCTGGCAGGAAAATGCTAGACAAGAATCAGGAGCAGGAATTGTGTGGTGTCAAACCTTTCTCTTGGCAAGGGCTACCTAATTCAGTGGGCATGAAGGAGGGTTAGGTCACTTAATCTGACTGAGGACCCTTCTACATGCACAACCATTTGTCAGGGTAACTGCTTTAAATAAGTGTAGAGGCACACTGTCCTGCAGCATTAATTATTCCCATACTCATCCTGCAGAAACCCTGAGAAGAAGCTTTTCCTTTCAGTAGATGGTGTTAAATTGTGTATTTGTATATATGCAAGTGCTTTCACATGCAAAGAAAACCAAATCTGAAAATCTCTGCAGAAATGTGCTCTAGAAGGCTTCCAGCTGGTTTGAGGGTTTTAAGAGCCTGTTGTAGGATGTACCTTCAAAAGATAGATTTAAATGCTGCCTGCTTTATACTCATTGTTTGTAAAGTTGAAAGCATCTCTGATAGTGACTATTCATTCTCACAGCAGCTGCATGAAGAACAGAAGCAGGTTGGTTTAACTCCATCTCTTCCATGTCCTGGAGAGGCAGAGGGAGAAGGTAGCTCTGCAGAGAGGAGCCCAACACAGGCACTGAGGGACTGATGGAGCAAGAAATTAAGTTCTTGGAGTAATCAAGTCTTTCAGCATCTGTCGGGATTGACACAATGAGGGAGCAGTGTTATTTTGAGTGCAGGATGTACATCTCTGTGTCTGACTGTGCTTTGTACATCATGTTGCATGGTTCTGATGGCTGCAGGAGCAGTGCTTCATCCTCCCATGGAGAGGTCTGTGATATACCATCTGCTGCAGTGGAAGATGATCTAGAAGTAGGGAATGGCTGATACTTGGATGTCCTCAAGACAACTAGTGACAACTATCCTGGGGCAGTGTTTGTGCTGAGTGCAGAAAATGCCTTTACATCCCTCCTTGAGCTCTAAAAGGTGGCCCCAAACTCTTTCATGAAACCAGACTTGTTCTATTCTGTGATGTGAGTCTGGAACCATGATCAGAAGTTGTCTTGAGCACTTGCTACCTGAGGATGCTCTCATGGGTGTCAGGAAGTTGTCTGTTGTCTATGCACATGGCACACAAGGAGGATGAAGGTGAGGGACTCTTCCCAAGCCTCCTTCAAAGCTGTGTCAGTCTCAGCACTGAGGAACAGCATTCCTGATTGCTTGCCCAGCACCCCTGATCTAGGACCACTGCAGGGGATAAGGGCATGACAAAGGTTTATCACCATCTTGAGAAATACCCACTCAACTCACTCTCACCTGCTCCAGATGCTGACAGACTTCAGAGCCTCACAGTAGGAGACAGGAGTCACAGGACAAGAGGAAGTGTAGGTTGGAGACTGTCTGCAAACACGTCCTCTGTGCCATGCCAGCCCTTCAATCTCTAGCACAGAGTTGGATTTTTAGTGGTTTCAAGTATGGGTTTTGCCACTTCTCATTTTTAATGTGTTTTACAGCTCTCAGCCTTAGGAAGCTGTCACAATAATTTATTGCACTTCCACTGCTTGATTATATCTTGCTTCTCATAATGACGTACCTAGAGCAGGTTTTTTGCTGTGGGCCATCCCAGACACCTGACCTTTGTAAGAAGCAAGGGAAACTTCCAAGTCTCAGAGCACAAAAGTCAGAATGATGCTGTCTTTCTTTTATGTACCACTCTATAGTAGCTGGTAGTCCATGAACTTCAGTATTAATCATGCCTAAGTCAAGTCTGTAGTCTTCAGCTTCACAGGTTTAGACAGTTGAGCAATGGAATTCATATAATGATCTTTGGATGCTAATTAATCTGAGAGGTTGTCCACCTTTTCTTTCCTCAGGTGGTAGAAGGATGCTGTCAAAGTCCCCAGTTTCAGGTCCCCAGTTCAGTTGAATAAGTGCATCAGTTTGTTGCTCAAATCCATGAGCAAGTAGAGCAGAATTGCTTGTTCAGCTGAATAAACATGCATTTCAAGTTGCACTTAAAGATGTGAGATAAGGTGTAGCCAAATTCAGTGGACTTTGCAGGGAAGCCCAGGGGTTTTCTCTTTCCCATTAACTGAACCTAAATCTGGCCCATATAAAGATCCATGAGATTTCTTCTATCACAGTGTGATACATGTGGCTGCTGGTCTGTTGTTGGCTAAATCTCATCACTTCCTTGTATACCTTCACAAACAGCATCTGTTCAAGTGTTTTCCTGAGCAGGCTCCTGAAATTGCTTCCAAGATTTATGCATTCCTATACTACTAAATTGCCCATCTCTATTTGGCCTTCTTACTTGCTTAAACTGATTTATGGGCACAGACCTCCACAGATGCAAGACCTTCTAAGCTGAAAACCTGCACCCATTTGGTTTATTGGCAGAGTTTATATTTATTCCCTGGGAGATCAGTTCTGGTCCTGTGCTTGTTGGATGACATGTGTGGTTTCCAGCCAGACGTCCATTTAAATAAGAGTACTGTAATTAAAAGGTTCTGGCTAAGGAAATGGCACAGATTAGAGCAGGCAGCTGTGATTTGAAAGGAACAAACACTGTTGTTGTTTTAAATAGCCAGCTCTCGACTTGCTGCCAGAGTTTATTACATTAGATCTTATGGATGAAAATTTTCCTTCAAGTGTTAAAAACATAAGTGAAAAGAGCTCTGTTTCCCCCTCCAAAATATGCAACACACCATAAGTAATAAAAGGAAGATAGTCATCAACTTCAGCATAGCCTGGAGATGACTAACTTCAGATGCATACACAACAGAGAGAAGCTTTTGAGGAAAAGAAATATTGCATCCATCCTATTTTATTCATGCATTTATGAACAAAAGCTGAGATTCCTGAAACAAAAGTTTAATCTGGGAGCATAACTCATTGCATAGATACTCTTTCTTCCAGAAAGAAAAGGTCCCTCTACTGCTTTGTAGGTACAATTCAGTGTGGAAGGGATTGGTCTGAATCAGCCTCCAGCTTCTGAAGGGACCTTATGGTGAAGTTATGGGTGATGGAGCAGTGAGGGGATCAGTGTGGTGTATACCAAGGATTGGGAAGCAAACCTTGTTGATCTTTATTCAATATAGAGACCCACACACCTCCCATCATTTCTATGTACCAGGAGGAAATTTTTTATTGTCCAGCTGAAACGGCAACTATGGATAGTGACTGGATCTTTTTCCAAGCCTCTCTGTCCTGCAGGCACTCAATGGGCATCCAGAAATGTGATTCGTTTCATCAATCTTCCCACTAACAACTTACAACTTACCTTGTTTAATAGAGCCCCTTTCAAGCTTGAAATCAAGCATATACTTAAAACAGATTGTTGTATCTGGACAGTGTATTTGATAACTTGAAAAAGTCAGACCCCAAAAAAAGTGTAGGAATTCAGGTAACACCGACTTGAGATCACTCCAGCAATGGGGTTGGGGTTGGTTGGGGACCAGAGGAGACCTGGGACTTACTTCTGCCTCTTCCAGTAGGCCCCCAGGGAGCTTGTTCTGTCTCTCTGTTATACAAACATTGTAGAGTTACTCGTCCCCTTCTAGCGAGCCTTGAGGTCTCATGGTAAGTATCAATGGCACCAGCTGGTTATTAAGTGGATTTGCTATGTTTGCTAATACAGTTCGTACAAATCAGAGCAGAGAGGGTCATTATGGGCTTAGAGAGTAGTGAGGAGAAGTGAAGAATCTGAAAAGAAACTGCTTTCTTTCCAAAACCCTCACAGTCATCTTTTCCTTCCTCTTTTTAAGTGCTTTCTGGGTTGGTTGTTTTGGCTTTTTATTTTTAGCTTACCCTTCCCCACCCTTTATTGTCATTTATTGTCTCATTCTCTAGGAAAACCTCTTTTTTGTCATGGAATACCTCAATGGAGGAGACCTCATGTTCCATATCCAGAGCTGTCATAAGTTCGACCTTCCTAGAGCAACGTAAGATGTTATTATTACTTGCAGGTCACATATATTTGGTTGGGAGAAGCAAAGGCAGCAGCTGCAGACACCAGCTGATTTTATTCCCAGCTCTGCTACTGTCCTGCAGAGAAAACCTTGGGCACATCATTTGGCCTCTCTACACCTTACCCAACTGCTGGTACTGGAAGTGGAATCATTCCCTATCCCATCTCTGTCAAAACTGAACATATCAGACATGCAGTTCACCACCCCAACTCAACGATGGGTTTGGAGCAAGTCACTTCCTCTACGTGTCTTCTTTCTCCTCCCACAGAAGGCTTTTTAGAGCCCATCCACACTATTGATTTCAATGACCTTGATTTACATTCATGGTCAACCAGGGGAGCTATTTCTGTCTGGAAGCCTTGCAGATGCTGTTCATCAACATTGCATCTGCATGCAGGCTTTTCCTTAAGCCTGAAAACCAGTGACCTCCTTCTGTCCCTTAGGCTACCCTGCTTGCTGGATTAGTCCCCTTCCCAGGGCAGCAGTCCCTCAAACAGAGAGGACATCCAGAAGGACCATTCAATCCAGCTGGGACCTAACCTCTGGAAGTGCCTCCATCATCTGTAAACAGCCCCAAGCATACCTAATATCTTATATTCATGGCCTATAGATGAGGGTTATTATAAAGCAATCTACAGGTATCTGCTGTGAATCTGGGGTTGTTCTTTGTTACTCTTTGTATTCTTGCTCAGCTCATACTTGGAGGCATGAATAATGACACTGTGGACCCAACCTCCATCCCAGCTGTGCCACCGTTAAAGAAACCCCACAGATGCATTTTCAGCCATCTGTGGAACCAGATATCTTGTTCTTTTACACCACCAGTGGCCCGTAGCCAAGCTGCGGGACCTGCTTAAGCTGAGGTTCCCGCTCCAGTGATCAGAGGTGAAGCTGTTTGCTAGAAGTAATGGGATTTTCTCTTCTCCCCTTTAAGGTTCAAGGGGGGAAGGAAGGGGAAGAGATAAAACTTATTGAAAGTGCAAAAGGTAAATTTAAACAAAAAATGAATGCACCACCAGGAAATTAAAAATGTATTTATCTTTGATGAAAGTAAATAGAAGAATTAGAACAAATGAAAGGGGCTTTAAATCCTCCTGCAAGCAAAAGGTATTTTGAAAGTCAATACTGAAACCACTACAAGAATTAGATCTTTATTTAATAATTCAAAAACCCAAACCCACATTGAAATCAGTGTTTAATGTAATGGTTTATTTCAAAAGCATTTGAATGTTCAGAATTAAGGGCCAATGCACTGAAGACTGAGAAAGCATCACTGGAGGGGCTCAGGATCCTGTGATTACATTCCCTACTGTGAGAGCGCATTCACTGCACAATGATGCTTCAACCTTATACTGCCCCTTTGCAGCAGGATGTGGTGTTGTGCTTCTGGCAGAAATGTGTGGAGAACAAAGACCTCAAGCTCAAAAAGACCCCAGAAAAAGGCCACCACACTGCTGAGTAGTTCATGTCTCCAGTTAACTTTCAACAGCAAATCATAAATCTGAGCTGCAGAGAGGTCTCTTTGACAATGCAAGGAGAATGCCTGTGGTCCCCAAACCCAGATGCCCACCAGCCTGCCCATTGCTGGGATCACTCCACTGTTTGTGCAGCAGATATGGAACATGAAAAATTAGAGCTGCACTTCTGAGGTCTGAGGCATTAACTGCAATTTGCAGTCTACAGCCTGGTGCATCACTAACTCATTGATTTATTCTGATTATGTAAATCGGTGCATAGATGCAGACACCACAACTGGGTTTAGTGTGTTGGGGGCCATAGCTTGAGGCAAAGAAGGGTAAACAATAGGAACTGGATAGTTGTTTTTCACACTGCAGTTGATACAGAGATGATTTTGGGATGGAAGGAGGTCCTCAGAGTCAGCTACATGTAAAAAGAAATGCCTTCCAAATCCCTGAAGATGAGTAGGCTCCAGGTGTTCACCATTTCCCCAAGTGGTTTCAGCTGGAGCTGGGCTGCTAGCCATGTGGCATGCGTTTGAGATCCTCACATCATCCATCAGCTACCTGTAAAACCCAGTTACACCAAGGTTTCTAGAGACATTCCAAACCTTCTGGGAACTTAATGGAATATTGGTTTCTGTTGAGACCAAGCTTCCATCTTTTTGGGTCTAGTTGAATATCCCTTTTGAGCAGCATCTGTTCTAACCTGTGCCTTCTGTCACTCAGGTTTTATGCTGCTGAAATTACTTGTGGCCTCCAATTCCTCCATTCCAAGGGCATAATTTACAGGTAATTTTACTCTTTAGTGTCTAATATATTAAACTTTTCCTGCCTTCCCTGAAAGCACTAATGGAAACAGGGAGACTGCTTCCTGAATGTACTTACTGTATTGCATTTGTATGCAAATTTCCCTTTTACAGAGTCTGGCTGGTTTACTTCAAAGGGAGAGTGTAGAAAAGGCAGTTTTGATTCCTTTTAGAAAACCCAGTCCTGTTTCAGTTAACATTAAAAGCAAGTGCTTTGGTGCATTTACATTGAGTCATTCACACAGCACCCAGCACAGGCACTCTGTTTAAGCTTTCCATGTCTGAAGGTCAAGCTAGCCATGAGGAATTTGGTACATCTGCTATGCTGATCAGTGGTGACAATCTCAGCTGAAGTAACAACAGCAGGAAGACAGTGATATACCTTCATTTTGAGGTTATTAGCAGGTCTGCTATGCATAGTTCCATGGGGAGATGGGGTTTATCTCTCCTACCATGAATCTCAGCTAGCTGCCCAAACTCTTCTTGTAGCTAGCAGAGAGGAAGGGGCTTTTTTAGGTTCATCGAGCCTGTGTGAGTGTGTGTGAGGAATGCCCATTTCTACCAGCAGGCTTTACAGGGAGCCAATGGGGATTAGGTGGGTCATTGCAGCTGCATTCAGACAGAAAAGTCCTTTCCCAGAGTTACTGGTATGAACTTGCTGCACAATCTATCAAGTCCCAAGAAGTGCTCTACTGCAAACCCATCCATTCCAGCTTCTGCTTGACTTCCCTAAGAGAATCAAAGTTATGCACAGATGCTTTAGTCTAATGCACAAGTGTTGTGCTTCAAACCTATAGAAAAGGACAGAGACAAGACGGGAGCAAGAAGGGCTGCAGAAATCAGGCCACAGTCTGCTTTCCCATGGCCAAAAGGAGTGATTGAGTTTCTGGGGAGCTCTAGTCAAACTCATCGTCATTGCAGAAGTTGGTTATTACATTGCAGGCTTCTGTAAAATCAGGAAGCAAATAGCTTGTCACAAGCAATTGAGAAAGCTCACTAGAACAGTAATGTTTGCTGAAACCCAAATGAGCTTATTTCAATGTTTGTTGTGTAGTTTGAACATGAGAACAAACACTGGAAGTGAATGGCTTGTTTACAATCCACTCTCCCATTAAAATCCAAGCTTCAATTTACATAACTCACCTTATTATTCATTATTAGTACTCATGTGGGAGCCATTTATAGTCTTTATTGACCAATGATGGTGGTTGCGTAAACATGCAATCAATATCAGTGGTATTAAGCTAAGATGATACTTGTGATTCAAGCAAGTTTCCAGCTCCAATTATTCTTCTGGATGACTGAAGTGCCAAGATCACTTTGCTATGTCATTTCTACTCAGAATTCTCAGAAAAGCTGATTAAATAGATCTGCATTATCAGAGACAAACTAGTACATTACTGCATATGTAGCCAAGCGTTCACTGAGGGCAACAGCTGATCCGTCACTGGAGGAGGACTTACCCCAGTCCATAAAACCCTTCCCTGCCATAAAATAGAAAGTCATTTATCTGAATGGGGCCTACAAGGATGCTGAGAGTGACTCTTCTTCAGGGACTGTAGTGATAGGACAAGGGGTGATGGGTTCAAACTGAAACAGGGGAAGTTCAGGTTAGATATAAGGAAGAAGTTCTTTACTGTGAGGGGGGTGAGGCACTGGCACAGGTTGGCCAGAGAAGTGGTGAATGCTCTATCCCTGGCTGCGTTCAAGGCCAGGTTGGACCCAGCCGTGGGCTGCATGGTCTAGTGTGAGGCATTCCTGCCCATGGCAGGAGGTTGGAACTGGATGATCTTAAGGTCCTTTCCAACCCCAAACCAGTCTATGATTCTGTGACATTGTGACTTTGTGTCAGGATTGTTAATGCTGACTTTTTTGTTAATAATTCACATTTTTATTCAGAATTGCTAAGCCAGTGCTGTGTCAGGGTTTGTGGCCCATTTCCTCATGAAAAGAGAGAGATGTTTAGACTCTGGAGCCTCAAGAAATGTGGGTAAATTGGGATATCTAGACATAAGGTATCATAATGATAGGAAAGAAATAGCTCATTCCCAGGAGTAGGTGTAGCATTGCTTTGGGTATCGAGGTTTGAGAGAAAGCATTTTACCAGTCCTACTCCTTTTTCCTGTGTTTTCATTGAAGACAATAACAAGGTCAGTTGAACACAGTCATGAGTATCTCAGTCAGAGCTAACTAAGCACTTAGGAATAGAAATCATTTTTGCTACTACATCACTCGTGATGTAGGAAGAATAATGAATCCAGATGTTCCTTCTCATGCACCCACGTTTGAAATGTTGGCTTAAATGTTAATGAATGAGCTGAGGCTTTTTTGGCAGAAACTCCAATCCCTGGAGCCAATGAGTTTGAGACTCATCAAAATAATGAAAGCAAACTGTAGGTGATGGGTTTTCTGTTTGCTTCGATCTTCCAGATGAATAAAAGCAGTGCTGGCAGCCAGAGATTGATCTCAATGGTGTAACTAAAATAAGTCATTCCAGCTGGAAATTGTGACAACCCGAGTGTCTGCAACTTGGAAGGCAAATGTCTCATTTGTCTTTATATTTCTTTTTGATTGATGACTCCCCCTTTTTCTTGAGCCATATTCTAGCAGCAACGAACAATTGCCCCGTGACAAGAATTTAGTGTGTAGACACTATGAGGTCTCCCACCCTGACTGGGATCTGGCTGAAGGAGCTTTGCACAGAGGGAGGCAAGAACTACCATCTTCCCTGCAGTTGGAGGCAATCATCTCAGGAGCATCATGCATTAGAAATTACCTTACTTGAGGGAGTCAAAGCCATTTTGGAAAACAAAAACACATTGTCAAACAGTTATCATCAGGAGGTAGCCGCATATCAGCCTTGTGGTTAGGATTCTTGCCTGAGATGTGGAAAATGTGTGCAGGCTGTGAATCAGCAGAGGCTGGAAAAGACCAATCATATCCTCAGCTGTGGGCACAAGCAAATGTTGTATATGGGTGCTTTGAGAGCCCTGAGAAGGAGAAGTGATTGACAGCATGGGATAGCCAGTGCTCTAAGACCAGGTGACCCAACGCTACCTAGATCCCAGGTGAAGTTCAGCATCACTGGTCCAAACACCTCCCTGAGCCATTATTTCAATGAAAAACTAAACTTGTAGATAAGATATAAAACATTTATCATAGAAGCCATGCCAGCCTTCCTTTCTTTCTGCGTTTTTCTTTCTTCACATGCTTTTCTCTCCTTTCACGTTGTTCCCACGTGAGGCCCTCTGTTCTCTGTCAATGGCCATGATTCATCAGCTCACTTGCTTTTATTTCCTTCTCTTTTTTTCCCTCTCTCTGACCTCTTGTTTCCCACAGTAGCTCAGAGCCTGAAACCTCTGCCAACAGATGGGCAGCTATGTTTGAAGGGCTTTGTAAACCCCCAGGTCTCAGATAGTGCAGCACAGAGGTGAAAAGGTGATGGGTATTTTGCTGATATCTGGGATTCTTTTGACCCTCTGCAAGCCATGCAGGGCTTGTGTATCCCTACTTTAACATTTGTACAGCCTGCACTGAGTACTGAGACTTCCAGAGAAGGAGAAAATGAGCATTAGTTGGTCCATTCTTGCTCACTCTTTCCAGGCTGTTAGGACAGAAGCACACACTGGCTTCACTATTCTGCATCCTTGAAGGACGCAGCTTTTAAGAGATGTCTTGGGTAACATCTCCAGCAAATGAATCAGTGCTGGGATGGGAGGAATGAGAAAGAGGGATGTTGAAGCCCAAGGAAGCAGCTCCTCATTCAACCCTCAGCCTTCCCTTATGATTGCACCCTATAGGCACTACATAGAGGCACACGGCAAGTTAATGTGTAACATGCTCAAATAACTTGTATGGCTTCATAACACTTTAAAAGAGGGGTTTCCTTCTCTTCCTTCACAGAGACTTGAAGCTAGACAACGTCCTTTTGGACAATGAGGGGCACATCAAAATCGCTGATTTTGGGATGTGCAAGGAGAACATGTTTGGAGATGCAAAGACAAGCACTTTCTGTGGGACTCCTGACTATATCGCTCCTGAGGTAGGTGTGGGGCCCAAGGGAGGTCAGCAAGATGCTGTGGGACAGAGAACATGTCTGACCCACTTTTGAGCAGTTCCAGGCTGGAAACTGGATTTCAGTTTGACTCACAGTCTGTGTTGCTGTCTGGCATTGCTGTTTGTGTGGCTTATCCATTTTTTGTGCAAATGGGCCTGGAAAGCAAGTGGTGCTTGACTTAACCAAGAAACAGAATGCTTAATGGAAATCCAGCTTGGGCCATGGCAGAAGGAACTTCAAGAGGTAGGTCCTGAAATTCAGGGACAGGAACAGCATGAAGAATGGGAAGCATGTTCCCTAGCAAGCTAACAGTAGGAGGCTTCAATGGCTATAAAGGCTCCTTTATAGTGGGTAGGAAGCTGTGTGGACTTTCAAAGCATGATGTCCATCATAACCTAAGACAGAAAATAGAGAAAGGTGGGATAGAATGTCCATCTGGACCTGATTCTCCCTCCTCATTGATTGACCACTTTATAAAGGGAGGCTGCATCCATAATAAAGCAGAGATGGGGGTTCACCTTTCCCTGGCATATGCTCTGATGCTTGAATTGGGATAGCACCTGTAAGCTTGGACTTCTTTCTTACTCAGACAGGTTCTCAGCTGTCTGCAAACACAGCCTGTATTGAGAGCATCCTCCCAGAGCTGAATAAGACACTATATGCTCTGTGGTATAACGTTAAAACCGAACACAGGCTTGAAGGTCTGCCTAGATAAAAACCAAGTAATAGCTGCTGGTAAAAGGGATGGAGATGTTTGGAGACATAAACAGGAGGGTGGCCATACATCCTGATTTTCACTCTCTAAATGCCAGCTGTTAGGAGAGGCATTGCTGTCTGGAGGACAAGTGGGAGCTGACTTCTTGACTCTGGGGTTTGGATGACCTGCTTTTCTGCTTTGTCTGTGCACAATGCCAGAACACCTCATGTCACCGCAGGAATCCATCCCTGGAGCACAAGTTGTCTCCTGGTGAAGGACGCTCTAAAACTAAACATGATGGAGCTGTATCGAGGCCAGGCTGTGCTTGAGCTATAGAAGGGGAAGGCAGAGCTTGTAGCTTGTGTAAAGGTCCCACTCTGTTCCCCTGTCTCAGGAAGGCTGGCGTTTGCATGGAGGCAGGCTCCAGGCTCCATGCAAAACCAGACCAACAGTTCCTCTTCTGCAGTTGCTATCTACTGATACCTGATGGAGAAATGCTGAACTTGGGCTCTATGTAGCCATGCAATAAAATTGGGTGGTCACAGACACAGACTTTAGCTTGCCCATAGCAATGTCCTTGCTTCTCCTTATTTCATTCCATATCTACCCAGACAGAAACTTGTTCTTTTTTTTTCTCCTAGTAAATTTAGATCTTTTGGACTAGATCCCTCCAGAAAGGAGAAAGCTTCCTTAACCTGGTGACTCCACACAATGATAGATCTTATTATGGAGAGGCTTTGACTAATTAGATGGCAAATTGGGGCCAAAGAAAACATTTTTCACCTCAGAGAAGAACGTATGAGTCATCCATGCATCACGTCTGACATCACTCTGAAATCCATTTATTTGCCTTTCAAGATCTCATTTTCTGATGTTAGTGTTTTCATGATGGATATTGGTACTTTCCAAATAGCTTTTAAAGCTCTTGGTTTTTACCCTCTCCACTATAATTCATTGATCTTTTACTGTGAACCAAGGGCTCAATTCTGATCTAGGTTACATCACTGCTGGCAATCTCTTCAAATCAATTGGATTTGTATTGCCTAAGAGCAGACATAAACATGCTCTGCAATCAAGTTGCAATGGTCTTTTATTCCACTTTAGGATGCTTTTATTTAAGAATAAAAAAGCTATTTTCTGATCCTAAAGAAGGAGAAAAGAGAGAGACAAATGATAATCCATTATCTGTGATTTTACTTCATAGAAAAGAGAAAGACTAAACCAGCTCAGAGTTTTGTTTCTGCACCATCATTTATTTTAGAGATTCAATGGGTGCATATGAACCATTTTACATCTAAATGGAAAGCACTGATAGAGTTTATGGATCATCTCTCCCACCAGAGGCTGGAGCACTGGCCTTGCTGTCAGTGTTTCAATGCAGCTGCAAGCACTGTAATCTGTTACAGTCTTAGCACCTCGGCTAAAGCCACAGACATGAGGGGGCTTTGGGTCAATACACAGGCAATTTAGGGAAGGTTATCGCTCCAGTTGACTTTCCCCTGGTCCCCACACGCTGGATGTAGCCCTCACTTTATAGCTGAATGAAAAGGAACAAACCAGTGGATAGACTGAGGACAAATTCCCATCCTCTACTCAGCCGGTCTGAGGATGGCAGATCAACAACTGCTTTCTTATGTTTTTCCCAGGGCAGGTTTTGCTGGGGTAGCTTCACACCATTTTACCGACTGATAGCCCTACAGTACCCTTACACTGCCACATTTGTGATCTTAAAATACAGTGTGAGTTAAGTCAGTCCCAAAATGCTAATGCCTGACCATTTGTCTTCTTGGCTTTCACAAACCTGATTTGAATCCTTGGAATAACTTGAAGAGCAGACCAAAGATGACTTGTCTCACTTCTTAGGTTTGAGACTTCCGTGGTAGCCAAGGATTCATTCAAGTAACTTAAGAGGTATCTGCAACCTGTTATCTGCAGTGTGAAGGACTGTTTAGGCACCCAGAGGTGGCTGTGTTTTGGGTGGAGTTCCTTGAATCCCAGCCTATGCACCACCAGTAGATGCTCTGGCTCATGCTTCAGGTAGAGGAAAGGATCTCTGCTATCCCTCTCAGTGCAAAGTCAGTTGGAAGGTCAGGGTCTGGCCACCCTTTTGAAGCTGAAATACTCCTCACAGACCTTTTGCATCTGACTTTATTACTCCTCTCTTTGGGCAGATATTGCTGGGGCAGAAGTACAACACCTCCGTTGACTGGTGGTCCTTTGGTGTCCTCCTGTATGAGATGCTTATTGGCCAGTCTCCTTTCCATGGCCAAGATGAAGAGGAGCTTTTCCAGTCTATACGCATGGATAACCCATTCTACCCTCGCTGGCTTGACAAAGATGCAAAGGACATTTTGCTGAAGGTAAGGATTACCACACATGGAATAAAAGTCTTTTTGCCACAACTATCATCTCTGATTTGTGCATCTTCAGCTGTTGTTCAGAGAAACACCTTTAGCGTGATAGACCCAAAGATAATCACTTTATTGTCTGTGGATCAAAAAGCACACCTGACCTAAGTCATGAGGCTGTCTTTGTGTCTTCTTTCTCCAGAGTTGTGATGGTGCCTTCTGGCATCCAGTACATAGGATCACAGGGTATCAGGTACCAGCAGAGATCAGTTTCTTTGCAGAGAAATGCCTATGGCACAAAGCATGTTAAATCCTGGAAAAGTTATTCTAGCAGGCTTCAAATGAGGGGTTACAGTGACTTCCTCAATAACTTTGGCTTTGAAGCAGTTCTTGTGCCTTAGCTTTGGTGTTCATCTTCATTTTTAGTAGAGGATATTTTGTATCTTTGCACTGAGCTAAAGAACAAGAAAACGAAGCCTGAGCCATGTCCTGAAGTGGCAGAGCTGCTCAAGCTAGTAGCACCATGTCATCTCATTTTTGGCCCTTTGGGTCTCTTACATAGTAATGCATAGTGTCCTTTCTGAGTAGAGCACTCTTCTGTTCCCCCTAATGGGCATCCTTCTCCTCCTTTAGGTTCCCTTCCATTAATACACTGATTTTTTCACTTCCTCCTTCTCAGCTCCATGCCATTTAGCATTGTAGCCTTTCTGGCTTTGGCATGCAAACTGTTCTAGAGCTGCAAAACAGAAATGCAATGAAGTCACAACCGTTCTAACAAGTTCCCTCCCCTCAGTTGGGCTTTGGACTGATGTTGACCATGATCTAAGCTAAGGCATCGTAACTCAAGGGGAGCACAGTTAAGAGAGCATGTGCAGAGTGTTATAATGGTTCAGCTGATATGAGGTAGCTTATTACTCACAAGATTTTGGTTATATTTGATGTACAGTCCCTACCTTCACTTCTGCATTTACAAAGTGACAGGACAACATAGAGCATTCCACTATCAGAAAATGGAGAACAGGAGATTATTTTAGCATCTGTGCAGTGCACAGCAGGGCTCTGGTGTTTAAGTGTCACTATAAAATGATAATGAAAACAATCAAAGCAGTTTTCCAGGAAGGTATTTTGAATGTCTGTATGTGGTACTTACACTGACATCTTTCTGTACAACCGACCTGTACTTCTGTCAGGATTAGAGTTAGTCATCACCTCTAGCAATCAATGAACCTCCTGGCTTAGGAAAAAGGAATTAAAAACTCCATTAAGGGCTATTCTCATTGCCACTGACTCTGGATAATTACATACTCTACCCTGCTTAATGCCTTAATGCTTAAACCACAACAACCATCAGCACAGAATTTAACCCATGGGCTCTGCATTGCTGTGTATCAGTTGCCTGTAGAAGACTCCAGTTTTGGCGAAGCTTTGCCCACAGTGTTAACAAAAGCCCAATGCTTGGGTGTTTTTCCAATCTGGCCCTCAATAGTCCATATATCAGATTATTTTGCTGCCACTTTTGGAATTAGGTATTTCTATTTGTCTTTGAGGAGTGCTGTCTCTTGTATGCTCACTCTTGGCTGAATAGAGAAGCAAGCAACTTCTACTGTATATAACCCAACTGCATTTTGAGATGAGATCCAATAGTAAAGTGCTTTTGAAGATTTGCCCTTACCTCTGCAGTAAGACAGGCTGTGTCCAGGTCCCCTGCTGTCAAGAGTTGCCATTATTCCTCACCATTGACTTTAGAGGGATACAGGATCTGGTGCTCTATGAGCCAGCTGCAGATGTAAAGATGAATTTTAATCTATTCACACCCACCATTACAGCAGTACTTCAGGATTACACTCCTGAAACTCTCCCCCAAAATAACTTCAATACTTTCAGAGCTAAATGTCTCTTTCATCACCATAAAAACATCTATGGGAAAACAGGCTGTGTTTACACTGAACTGAAGAGTGGGCTCACACCTACATGTAGCTGATGGTGAGAACCGTGCTTGAGGCTGAAGTCTAAGACCCTATCTGGTAGGACTGTCCGAATGAATACACTGTCACTGATAAAAGACTTATCTTTCTTCAACATTCTAGCTTTTTGTGAGAGAACCTGAGAGGAGACTGGGAGCAAGAGGGAACATCCGCCAGCATGCCTTCTTCCGGGAAATAAACTGGGAAGCTTTAGAAGAAAGAAGGATGGAGCCTCCTTTCAAACCAAGAGTGGTAAGGATGCTTCTTCAAACTCCACCCATATTATGTCTTTCTGTCCTAAATCATTCATTCCCCAAATATTGAACCCCCCCAAGACATACCAAGGCCCACAGTAATGTTATAAACCATCTCTTTGTGGGCGCTGTCAAAATCTTCAAACATGGCTCTTTAATGTCAGTGACCTCAAATCCTGTTTAGATTCATGGAGTCAGTGTTTTGAAGGTGACTAAATGTCTGCTTTACATTGGAACAGCTTTAGGCAACAAGTGAAGGCTTTCAGAATGCCCTCAGACTTTCAGTGTGATCTTCTGGAGTTGTCCTGCTCATGCAGTCATCTCTCTGTCTAAAAGTAGATGCAGGACCTTGACCTTAGGCAGGCAGAATGGAAAGTGTCTATGTTCAAATACAGATTAAATTGTTCACAGGCTGTCAGTATGTAGTGTACTTCAGACACAAGCAGCTGAAACCATATACAATTTAGATCTACTACAGCCTTACTCACTGTATGTTTGTTTATTGGCTGGGCTGCCTGACCTGAGCATCATGACTACTATTATGTGATGGCTATATGCACAAGTCTGGCATTCCCACACCTGAGAAACCATAAATTACTCATTTTCTCAGTTACCATAGAAGGGGTCTGGTCGCCACTTTAAACACCTTCACTTAAACACAGAAGTACAGCCCATTCTGTCAGGATTATCTTTCATGTACTGCAGAAGGTAAAGAAGGAAAAGCACTTCACATAATGAGGTGATTGGCTAAGTCAGGATCCTCCTGGCTATTCATAATAGGCATAATAAACTATCAAATTCCTATTAACAACAATAATAAAATTTAATTTGACAAGTGCATCATGCTTTCATTTTACAGTCTTTCACAGGTGTTATTTAATTGATGGTCTAATCTGCTGTGTTACAAAGCTTCAGCATCCCTTGCCTGGCAGAATTCACGGATCAGTCTCAGTGCCTCCTATGTAATATTTATTCCCATTACTACTTAAATAGGATTGTAATAAGCAAGTGATTAGCAGTGGTTGCTGGATATTAAGAGCTCAGGCAGAGGTTGACAGGTTGCCCAGAGAAGCTGTGGTTGCTCCATCCCTGGCAGTGTTCAAGGCCAGGTTGGACACGGGGGTTTGGAGCAGCTGCTCCAGTGGAAGGTGTCCCTGCTCGTGGCAGGGGTTGGAGCTGGATGAGTCTTAAGGTCCCTTCCAACACAAACCAGTCTGTGATTCTATGAAGTTCACTGCAGTTTGATATCTTACTGTGCCTCATTTGGTCTGGAGCAACTAATCATTGAGCAAAAGGCCAAGAGAAATGCATTTCAGGTTCCCTGGCTGTGCTGAGCTTGCTCCCAGCTAGTTAAGCTGAGCCTGTAGGAAGCAGCCTGATAGGGGCAGTACCATTGTAATGAAGATCTGTATATTACTGCTTTGACATGTTTTTTTTGTCTTCCTTTCCTTGAAGAAATCTCCAAGTGACTGCAGCAACTTTGACAAGGAGTTTCTAAATGAAAAACCAAGACTGTCGTGTGCTGACAGAGCACTCATTAACAGCATGGACCAAAATATGTTCAGCAACTTTTCTTTTGTGAACCCTAAAATGGAGAAGATACTGTGCTGAGGTCCGCCTTACTGAAAGAGCTCTCTTTAATGGTGAATACTCTGCCACATGAAGACTGTGCATGGTGGTTTTTACCAAGAACCCTCCAGAAAAACACCTCAGTGAAAGTCTGTACCATGCCTGGAGGCTTCCATCTTATTCCAGTCCATAGCCAGCTACTCTTCGTTACTGATGAAGTTACTTCGTGGTATCTTTTGGTCTCTCATGTTCTTGAAGTTGAGAGCATCTGAAGAAGAGGAGGTGCCAAAACCTGTTCCTCACTACTTGTATACACAGCCAGTGGGTTTCTCTGTAAGAAAAAAACAACTATATTTGAGTTTCTTTCTTCTGAAGGACAAGTGGTTTGCTTGAAGGTATCTGAAGGTATCTTGGAAGACTTTGGGCTGGATGTTTCAGTAACCTCCACTTGTACGTGTGTGGAATTGTGCATGTATGCACAGTTTTAAGAAGCAATTTCACTCCCTACACAAGTAATGTTCACAAGTGTTAGGGTTTGATTTTGCTCTGCTGGGACAAAGACACTTTTCAGGTGCCCATTCCAGCATTTGTACATCTCAATCAGAGGCACTGAACACTCAACCCCAAAGGAAGATCATCCCCATGGCAAGTGTGAAGATCAATGCAGAAAGCAGGTGGCTTACACTTAGGACTTGAGCTGGAAGGATGTGAAATTGCAGTCCAGAAGAAAGCTTTGAGAACCCCTGTTTTAAAGCTTTAACTGTCCTTTCACACACCAGACTCATAGCAAAACCTGGACTGGGCTTCCTGGAGTTTTATCCTAAAGATGGAAGAGGTTTCCTCAAACCATTGTTAAAGTGTAGTAAAACTGGCCTGCCAGTCACAGCACTGGTGTATTTCACTTGAAAGGTAGTAATCAGTCCTTGCAAAGGCTGGTATGCTTCCTTTTGCCCTAAATGGTGTCTGAGCTCTTTGGCATATATGGTGGACACTGGTCAACAAGCTGCACCCAACAGTCACAGGGCAGGACAACACATCAGTTGAGGGTGATCCTGTTCTTCCCCTCATGGCATTTTGCTGTGTTCTATCCCTTTGCAGTGTGTGAAAATGCAGATGAGTTTTTAAAAGTCTTTTCTGTGATCCTTTCATCACGGGAGCCTTTTAAATAAAGATGTGCTGTTTTCTGAGGTTGGAGGGATGTAGAACTGCTCAGTTACTGCTTGTCAAAGCCCAAAGAGAGGATTCTGGAATAGCTAAGACTCAGGCAATCACCCAAGTTGTTAGGCTCTAATTGACATATATACATTTGGAGCTTCATTGCACCAATCCATTCAGTCTATGGAGAAGTTCAAGAAGGTGATCCCAAAATCAGATTCCCTTCAGAGGCACCTTTCTGACCAGGCTATCACCTTGGATCTCTCACCAGGATGAACGCAGCCTTGCAGGCAGTGCTGGGATATCACTGGCAGTGAACGCAAGCATTGAGTCCTTCAGCCTAACATCAACAAGAAGGTTTCAGTCCAGTGACTCTTATGAAATCCTTGTTTGTGCTGTGTGAAACTCAGGGGGCATCTGTGCTCAGTCTGGGCAGCTGGTCACCGTGTTTAGTTAGAATGGTTAATGTGGGCTTTTTAAATACCAGTGCTGTTTGTACAGTTTAATAAAACATTGTGTACAATTGGAAAATGGGCTTTGAAGTGATTAAATAGGAACAAAGAACAGAAGTGCTTGGAATAGCCACTGAAAAGGCAATGCGCTTTCTGGGGAATGTTCCTCAAGGGAATTTCAACCTATAAATACACAGGATCAGCAAGCATTTGAGCAACTGTAACTACTTCATAGATCAGTATCTATAAAAAGCATTTGGTGCTTGCAAAGGTGCCAAGAAGAGAGTAAAATGTTCTTTTTTACTACCAGAAGGTGAAATGGCTGTAAATGGGGTCTGCTATCTCAAAGGGGTTGCAGAGCCAGATGTGCAGAATTCATTACTGTTAGAGGGTGATTCAGACCATCTTCCTTTGACACCTGAATGAGGCTGGATCACCCAAGTCCTGGGACACTGTCCACATACTATAGGTGGAGTCTGGATGGCCTGATCCAGACTAGAGACTGCATTTCTAAGCATGTGAAGATTGTCAGTATCCCACTCTAGAAGTTTCCTTTGTAATGGCACAGTGGTTTGTGCTTAACACCAATGCGGGACACCCCAAGAGGGAAGACAAAGGAAGGAGGGTGCTGAATCACCTCTTATGGCTAAGTAACTGAAGAGCAACAGGGATTAACACCTCTCTGACCAGAGGCAGGGTTCTCTGCACCCCAGCTGTGGCCCTGTATAGATAAAGCAGCCAAACATAAGAGCGACTTGTAAAGGAGGATGTTGCTAGAGCAGACATGGCATTAGGCTTACTGTACGGCTTTTGATGTAAACCACAAGAAGTGCCTGCTTCTCTGCAAGGTGTCTTCACCTTAAAATCCCAATAAACCCATTGAAGATGAGGAAGAGGGAGATGGGAATGCGTATGCTGTGTGTCTCACCAGTGCAACAGAAAGAAAACCCTCCCAGCTGTGCCTGTGGTAGGTGAAGAGTGACGTGGTAAGCAGCAAGTGTCTTCCTGTGGTGGCGGAGATTGAGAGATAGGAGCCGGTGAGGGCTGAAAGCCAAACACCCACACGGAAATAAGCAGCAGGCACAGTACTCACAGAGATGTTCCTTTGCCTTGGATAAACCTGGCACCTCCATACCCTTCTTGTCTTTTCTTCCTATTTTCTTCTTCCCCCTCCTCCATAAAACATTCATTTTAAGGCACAATAGATGAGACTCGCCAGGTTTGGTTTATCATTTCAGGAGGTGATCCTGCCCCTCTACTCTGCTCTTGTGAGACCTCACTTGCAGCACTGTGTGCAGTTCTGGTGTCCTCAACATAAGAATGACATGGAGCTGCTGGAACAAGTCCAGACGAGGCCACGAGGATGATCAGGGGCTGGAGCACCTCCCATGTGAAGACAGGCTGAGAAAGTTGGGGCTGTTCAGCTGCATGGAGACCTCAGAGCAGCTTCCAGTATTTGAAGGAGGCTACAAGGACATCAGGGACGGTAGCGATAGGACAAGGTGGGGAAGTTCAGGTTAGATATAAGGAAGAAGTTCTTTACTGTGAGGGTGCTGAGGCACTGGCACAGGGTGCCCAGAGAAGTAATAAATGCTCCATCCTTGGCAGTGTTCAAGGCCAGGCTGGACAGAGCCTTGGGTGACATGGTCTAGTGTGAGATGACCCTGCCCATATGACAGGGGCTTGGAACTGGATGATCTTAAGGTCCTTTCCAACCCAAACCATTCTATGATTTACTGAAGGCCAAATTCCATTCTGGAGCCCAGTGGGATCACAACACTGCTGTAGGAGCCTGGCGCCTGCAAACATCAGAGCCTGACCTCCAACACCCTATGCTTCAACTCAAGATTTGGAAGTCCTCACCATCCAATTTCTTCCCCAGTCTTGGCTCTTCAACTGACTGATGCACAAATTCCTACTTGTTGGTGTTCACCAAACCAAACATGAAGCTGAAAAAGAGGTCAGGATATATTGGAATCATCAGTGAGTGACAGCCCTGACTCCAGTCCTCCTGCAAAGGCCTCCAAGTTGCTTTCCAGTGGAGGCTGGTTGGTCTCACAGCTCCTCAGCTTGCAGCCCAAGAGTATGGTTGCTTCTCCTTTAGGGAAGACCAAGCTTCAGCCTGCACCACATCATGCTCTTTGCTGCCCATGCAGAAAGAAAAGGCAACTTTGCCCCGTGGTTACCAGGCACATCTTACAATGGTGAGGTATCACCAGGAGTCCCTGTCTGCCAGTACAGCTCCAAACAGTAAATACTCTTCCCTTTACTATTGCATTTGTATCTTATACACTTAAAACCCAAGTGAGAGATCACAGCTGGGACCTAAACTGCTCTCTCACTCCAAGAGATGCCAGCTCAGCAAGTGCACCGCCTACATCAGTTAAGATCATAATCAATATGTGACCCAAAGCATGCTTTGTGGTGTTGTGAAGACAATGGAGGTCTCAGTGCACACCACAGGAAGCCTTTCTATCTTCCTTGCTTTATCTTTGCTGTCTCACAGCAGCCAAGAGAGCACATGCAGAGCTGGTGGAACATGGGAATTAATGTGTTTCTGGCTCGTCTGTAACTGGCATAGGTTGAAAGCCAATAGTCCTGTACAGCTCAGTGACTGTACCTGACATGATGGGGTCCATTCTGATGTTTGGTAATGGGCATGATGGAGTCCTTTATCCTCTATGTTAACCTGATATTTGTATACACAAGGATATGAAATGATTAAAAAGAAAAGTGAAACAAAGAAAAAAACATAATTGAGTTGTAGATTGTGAGACAAGCACAGAAAAGGAAAGTAGGGAAGAAAGGAGGGGTACAGGTTGATATAATCTTATACAACACTTCATTCAGTGCTTTCAGTTACAACCCTGCTGTTTTTCTTCAAAGCCACCAATCCTAGAGCTGCTTTTGTAGCTGAAGCAAAGGATTTTGGTGATATCAGAGAATCAAACAACCTGGGACTAGAACAGATGAATGGCTCTCATCTGACCTCTTGGATAACAGAGAGCAGCCATCCTACCCTGACATCTTCCCCAGAAATCCAAGTATTTCTGTCCTGAATCTGGATTCAGATCCCAGTTCAAATAACTGCATTTAGCTGTCTATGGCATAGGAATGCAGTTTAAGCGTTCACTTTCAGTCATCTAACATCACTGAGACACCCTGGGGTGTTTTCTGCTTTTGCCACTGGGTTGTAAAATACCATCTTACTGACTCCTGTCCTAAAATACACCACAGACAAACAGCCTTTTCCAAGAGCAAACCTGCCTCTGCTGAGCCTATGGCAGGCAGACGTGGTTTATATGCATGTGGTAGCTGCTTGTGGGACATTTGCTGTCACTGAGCTACTGAAACAGGCTGACCTAGAGGCTGGCAATGTCTTCATGTTTTGACACTGTTAAAGAAGAGCATTGTAAGAAGAAACATCAGAAATCAGTCATCAACATGTTTCCTGTAGTTGCTAAAGAAACTCCATGGAGGAAATTCTCCATCCTCCTGGTACATCCTCATTATGGAGGACCAGATGATGGTGCATTCCCATTCCCATTGACAAGCATCTTCCCTTCTCCATGCTATAGCAGTGATAACCAGTGAGGCTCAAAGCTCCCTGTTTATGGTCTTTGGAGAACTGTATTTGCTGCCAATCTCCACAAGGACTTTCAGTTTCATTTTGAATCTCAGGATCTGGTAAGTCAAAAATTCAAAGCTCTGTCAGAAATCTTTGTCCACCTCCACAAAAATGGTGCAGAAGCTGATTGCAAAACCCTTAACACCTTTTGTGACTTCCTCAAAAGGCCAACAAGGCCAACATGACCTCTTGGTGGGGTTAAGTTGGAGCAAAACTGAACAAGTCAACATAACTTTGCAGAGAAACATGTCTTACAGGAAGGACAAACCTGTGGTTAAGGTGCTAGTGAGTCTTTGTAGACCTAGATTTGTTTCCAAGGTCTGCTATGCATACCTCCTGTGGCCTGGTGCAAGCTATCTTGTTAGGCTTTGACTTTTCTTCCTCTATGAGCATATGTCTAGAGTATATATGTAAGTATATAGAGTATGAACATTAGTCGTACTCTCTTGCTCTAAGTTGCTCAGAACTTACGGAATGGAATTGAAGCCCAACTAACCAGCGTTAGCAGAAAGTCTGTAATCTTTAAAGTTCATTAAAATTTAACTAGCTGCATCCAAACTAATCATCTAAATTTCCTCTATTATCAGTGGAAAGAGCCTAGAAGTATGATTAACCCTATTCTAAGTCAGATAACTGGAAAAGGAGGAAAATGCTGCCCTCTGTTATTGTGTATCACCTTGTTCAGTAGGGCCTTCAGGGAAATACAGTGGTGCCATTGTATAAATAGTGAGAACATAAAAATACCTCAACTGGCTGTGAATCAGGCTTGGTTCTCCCAAGACTGGTTCTGAATGGCTATGCTGTGGGTGTCATGGGACTTAGGTCTCTGTTGTGGCACCCTGGTTTGGTAACCAGAGCCAGGAACAGTCAAGGGGTTGGTCCATCTCACCATCCCCCTGAATAGACTAAACTTCATCACTTTGCCTATAAGACTTACGGACTGTATTGCAAGCTTTGCTAAACTCAAGCAGACCATCATCAGCTGCTCTCCTCTCTTTCACCAAGCTAAGAATCTCATTGTAGAAGGTTTTTGTGCAGGCTGGTCAGACATGATCACACCTTCCTAAACCCATGCTGACTACTCCTAATCACCTCCTTGTCCACAGTAAGTTTTGAAATTGCTTCCCAGAGGATTTTCTCCATCAGCTTCTTAGGGATGAAGGTGAGGCTTACCAGCCTGCAGACCCCTTACCCTCCTCTGGCCCTCCTGCAAGTTAGGAGTGACATTTGCTTTCTTCTATATCTTCAATTCTGCACTTCAGTTGAGGAACAGGCTCATTATATAGGTCTTAATCATTTCAAAACAGGAACCTCATACATATCTGTGTGGCTGGATATATCCTGCTTGTCATCTGCGTGAAACTTAGCTTAGAAAGCCCCAGCTATCAAGCCAGACATTTGCTACAGTCCATTGCCATGAAGAAGCTGAAGCCTTTTAGGAATATTTGGTAAAGCCCTGGGACAGCTACTAGTGGGTTGGGATCCACCACAACTGCTCATATGTGCCTTGCTTGAACAGAGGCTGGGTCCATGCTCACTCAGTGGGTGCACTGGCTTCAGTGCAGCTTAACCTGCAATTGCACCCAAGGGTGACTGTGGGCTGTGAGAGATGCATTGGTTTTCAAAGCCATCCAGGACTCCAGTGTGACTGATGTGTAGCACCCAGTGTGACCAATATGTAGCACCCCAGAGTATGGTCAATCACTTATCCTGAGATTTCCCATCAAAGCAATGATGTTGCCTCCAAAGCTCAAGTGATTGAAAGCTTGCCTAAATAACTTGAGTGTCATAGGAGATGCTCAGTTAAGATGAAGCTATAGGAATGCTTAAAGGCACAGGCTCTTTTTCATTCTGCATTTTCACGTGTTCAACTGGAAACCCCTTAATCTCTGTTCCAAGAAGCAACTGGGTTCTGCCTGTCTGGGACCCAGCTATGACTGGTCTGCTGCCTAACCAGAAACCTGCCAGTACACAGCAGCTGGAGAGGTGAATCATAACAATCCCCTAGAGGAACATGCTGTTTGAGTGCAGAGAAAATAAAAACTAAGCATCACATTTAATTTAAGATGTGGCTCTTTCTTTTGAAGGAACATAAACAGAAAATAAACAGACACCAAAGGAAAGATCTCAGCTTTCACTTCAAAATTCTTTTCATTACTGTTGTTAACCTCCCGGTAGCGAAGGAAATGAGTTCCCCAGTAATCATTTCCATGTAATTTTCAGCTCCCTTCTGTTGATAGCATTGTGTATAACTCCTTTACTAACAGTGACTTCAAATTGTATACTTTGATATTCCATTCAGCTGGTAGGGAAAGCAAAAATCAGTTCTAAAAAAGCCATTTTATCTCTGCTGTGCATGAGCTCAGCGGGATACTGTGAGATCTCAGAGAGCGTATTTATATTGGCATTTTCCACCAGGGTGAAATTCTCCATCACCTCTCATTTCCTCCCTCCTTCCTTCCCCAAATGCCATGGGGCCAAAGTAGAGGAGAAAAAGGGACAAAATAGCAACCCTCATTCAAAAGAAGTAATCCACCCAGTGAATCAACTCACTCTGATCATACTACACAGAAAGAAAAGAGTTAAAAAGAATGAGAAAATGGAGCATGTGGTTATCAAAAGGATAATACATCCCAGACCATGGTGGCATTCCTGAGATAGCGAGGTAGGTGTCAGCAGTGACACAAAGTGATCCTTCTTGGAAAAGGTGATGTTAAAACGTAATGCATTTTAGTTCTTCAGGAGGTCCAGTGGCACTGAAATTCAGGTGGGAGGAGGAAGTTCAGTTGTGTCTTTGTGCTGGGCTGTCTCCACACCGAATCAGACATTTGCTTCTCTTTCTTTGGGTGGACTGAAAAGAAGGGAATAAATAGAAAGGAACCACAGCAGGCTTGGCTGAAAAACATCCATCTTTGTGCCAAAAGCAGGGCTTGAACCTGATAAAATGAGCCATTGCCTTAAGATTTCAATTAAACATCTTATCTGTAAATCAGCAATGTTTTCACATGGATTTAAGGGAGACATCTGTATCAGCTCAAGCCACTATTTTGGCAGCACCAACCACCTTGAAGCACTTCCCATATTCCATATGGAGAGTCTTTAATGCAGGGCAGCAACACACTGGGACCTCTTCCCTTTGTATCACTTGTCTGCACTTCTGCATCCTTTTGCATGCATGCAGATGTTCATCCTCTCACCTTTCACCATGCAGAGAGGTGATTTAATCTAGCCAAAATGATTTCATGAGTTACTTCATGCCAGCCATGGAGCAGAGGGGCTGGAAATGCCCAAGTGAAGACCCTTTTCCTGCTCCAGGGCAAAGTCAAAACCCCACAGAAGTCCCAGTAAATCAATTCAAAAGGAAACTCATTCAAGCAGCTTTAATGGATATCAGAGTATTCTTCTTCTAACAGATAGAAGTCACTTTGATCTACCTCCAGACATAGCAGCTTCCTTCAATGCTCTCAGCAATGTCCTCAGCAAGTTTAGGACTTGGATCCACAATTCCTGAATGCCTGTCCATCTTGGACATGGAGATTCAGTTCCTATCAGTCTCTCTCAGGCTCTTTTTCTCTCATTGACTCACTGTGTTTAAATTACTGTGTTTAAATTACTCCTTTTTTACTCAGTCAGCGGAGAATTGAAATCTGCTGATGTGAGGATCTCTGAACAGATGGGAGAGCTGTATTGATTATGCAGTTGAGAGTAGGACATAAAGAGTTTGTTAGAAGTAAATAATAATAGTTTAAATGCTGTGTACAAACCTTTATAAAACCTGGTGATGCAAATCAAATAATCCTTGCTGAGGACAGAAAAATCTACCTGAGTTTTTAACAAGGTGATGAAATTCAAGAGCCTTTTTCCTCTTACTTATGTTAGTGCTGATACAAGAGCTGATTGAATTAACAGTGTGGAACTGCGAGAGATGAGCCTGCCTTCAACATCCCAGCCAAATGAGATGTGTGCAGCTGATGTGTGAAAGGGAAAAGAGAACTGATGAGGGGGAGAGAGCAGGACAGGAGCTGTGCAGTGCAAGCCAGTTTTGTTCAGAGAAGAGAGGGAAATTTATCTTTCATTATAGATTCAGAGTCTGGATCCAAACTCACTCTCTTGTGTGTGGCATGCAGATTGGGGTCTAAGGAAGGGCATGGTGTAAATGTATCCTTACTGATTTTAATTCAAGTTTGACATGTATAAAGTCCTTCTGAAATGAGAGCATTGTGAAGTCCATGCTCAAAATCCTCTGTCTCTCCGTCCACTAACCACACACTACCAACTACTCTGTATAGTCATAACCCTGAATGACCATGCTAGGTAGAAAAATTGATTAAAATTTCAAGGTTAGGCAAAAAAAAGAGGAGATTTGGAGAAGAAAAAAATATAATTTGGTGTTTGGTTTGCTATATATTGCTATATGCAATATAAAGGACATGGAACTGTTGGAACAAGTCCAGAGGAGGCCACGAGGATGATAAGGGGCTGGAGCAGCTCCTGTATGAAGACATACGTAGGGGGCCTACAGGGATGCTGGTGAGGAACTCTTCATTAGGGACTGTAGTGATAGGACAAGGGGTAATGGGTTAAAACTGAAACAGGGGAGGTTTAGATTGGATATAAGGAAGAAATTCTTTACTGTGAGGGTGGTGAGGCACTGGAATGGGTTGCCCAGGGAGGTTGTGAATGCTCCATCCCTGGCAGTGTTCAAGGCCAGGTTGGATGAAGCCTTGGGTGATATGGTTTAGTGTGAGGTGTCCCTGCCCATGGCAGGGGGGTTGGAACTGGATGATCTTAAGGTCCTTTCCAACCCTAACTATTCTATGATTCTATGCAATACTTTCCTGGTTTATCTGAGGTGATCAATCAGTCTCAGTGCGAAGTCTGCAGCAGAGACTGAGTCATTCAAAAAGACAACACATCAGGAGTGTTCAAAATGATATTAACAGCTCAAGCTTGGAAACAGGGTATTTTTACCAAGAAAGTGGCATTGCAAACTGTTTGTATGGGTGAAGACAGAATTTTCCCAAGGACCAATTCCCTGTTGTTTTCACATAAATCTGTTTTAGCTCCAGATCAACCAACAACCAAGAGACAGTTCAGCAGCACAGACATGTTCACATATACTCAAGCATGAGGACATGCACCTGTGCAGATGCACCCCTGCATCCACACAGATGCTGTCCCTTTCCCTTAAAATGCTGGAGATGCCTCCTTGAGAAGGACATTGCTTCCCTCAAGTGTTCATCCCTGCTTCTGCAGAAGGAAATATTCTGGATCATACTGCTTCGTCTCCCCAGACTCAAGTGACTTGAACAGAGCAAGGACTCAAAGCAAACAGAGCTCCTCTAATTGCTAAACGAATTGGGCCATTTATCCTGAGCCCTCATTTCATCCACCATGTGGGGCTGGACACTATGAACCTCACTGCTTGTTTCCCACCCCAATGGTATAAGCAGGGAGGAAACTCTCTCCTTTGCTCCTATGACATTCAAATTATTAACTGATTATAATAGTTCATGAACTGGTTATAATAGTTATAATACTATTATATTTCCATATACCATAAGCAGATTCTGATGAGAAGTATTTTACAGATCCAAGGTGCTGTGGAAAAATCCCCATTTAAAGAAAAAGCAAGAGATTACGACAATTTCAAGCCAATTTGCCCTTCCAATGCAGAGGTAAATGTCTGGCCCCAGGACTTCCAGCAGAAGCCACAACCTGGGATATGAATAGGCTGGAATACAGATCTGTGCAGTGAAGGAAAGATTCCTACACACTTTCGTAACAACAACAAAAATCAATTAAAAATGAAGTAACTCTGCCTGTAATGAATAACTAACTTGTGGAACTCACTGCTGAAGGACAGTATGGAATTTAACAGCACACCAAATGTTTTAGCTGTTTCTAGTAAAACACTGGAATAGGAAAAGAAATAATGAGAACATTCATAGCTGGGTCAGATCAATAGCCCTCATCTCATAAATCATGGTGAGAAGTCCTTGCACAGGGAAAAATTCTAAGAACAGAGGGAACCTCCAGGTTTTTCCTTCCCTTTTAGCTCCAAATGTAAGTAAAGAAGGAATAGAATGATCAACAGGAAAGATGGCTTCGTGACAGTGGTAATACAGGAGGGTTTGTGGTAAAAAAATCCATTTCCCAGCTTTGCCAGCGATTCCCAGGGTGAACTTAGCAAAGGGCAAATATTACCTCTGCACACTTCCTTTCCTATAAGAAAGAGATGACAAGTCTTCTTTAAATGGGATGTGTGGTAAGTATAGAGCCATAGCACTTTTGAGATGCTCTGCTAATACAGTGATGAAAAATAGACATTGTATGGAAAGACAGATAAAGGAGAAGGCGTTTAAATCATGGGGCCTGCAGGGATGCTGGTGAGAGACTATTCATTAGGGACTATAGTGATAGGACAAGGGGTAATGGGTTGAAACTTAAACAGCAGAGGTTTAGACTGGATCTAAGGAAGAAATTCCTTACTGTGAGGGTGCTGAGGCACTGGAATGGGTTGCCCAAGGAGGTTGTGAATGCTCCACCCCTGGCAGTGTTCAAGGCCAGGTTGGACAGAGCCTTGCGTGGCATGGTTTAGTGTGAGGTGTCCCTGCCCATGGCAGGGGGGTTGGAACTGGATGTTCTTAAAGTCCTTTCCAACCCTAACTATTCTATGATTCTATGATTCTATGTTACTCCTGATTCACATCAGAAATAGAAGGAAATTCCCACAATGAAGAGTTCTCCTTTGGAGCAGAAGGATGCTGTGTAACAACACTAAGGCATTGCACCAACATTAAAGGGAATTGCTGCTATAAACAAGTTAGTTGAAAAAATAAGGATCTTTTGGTTGTTTGCCTTCATTATTTACAAGCAGGTGGTGGTTCTACTAACTTATTCTTCATTCAAAATAGTTGGTGTGAACATGTTGTCTTTATGATCGCAGGACCACAGTGTTGTTCTCATTACTCCTTCCTGGCTATTTGCGCCACGTGTTGGATATTGAATCAGGCACCAGGGATGATGCTACTACAGCATCAGCTGTCTTCAGGAAGAAAAAAACCTTCCCTTTTTTCCTTTTGTTGGCAAATCATCTGCAAAAAGCTCAGCATTGTTTGAATAATAAAAAAGCTTTTACAGATGGCCACAAAAGCAAGAGGATTCCCATGAATATTTAATCTCACCGATTCTCCTGACAACTTCACTTTCTGCACATTCTTACACATAAACATTTTTGCACATAAACAGAAGAAAACTCACAGATCCTGTATTTTGAAGCACTATCTAGAGATCTCCCCCAGAGGAAAAGCCCTCTTGTGTTCAACTCTTTGGATGCATGGATGAAAAATTGCCTCTTTCCTGAAGAGCTCGAGGTGCACAAAATCTGACATGATACCATCCTTATTTTGCAGATGAGGAACTGATGCTGGCCACAATGGAGAGACTTGCCCTAAATTAGATGGCAAATGGTCAAATCACAGAATTAACCTCTGCTCTCTCAGAATTCCCATCCTTGCACAATGTTCAGATCTAGGTACTTTTTACCAGGCAGTGATTTAGGAACTGTTTAGTGTAAGGATTATCAGCTTCACACTCTTCATAACTCCAAGCAACATGCTACCCTATACAGGGTACCCTATATAACTACTTTATAAGTAGTGTCAACGCACTTCATTTCCTAGTCAAGGCAAGAACTGGAATTATTCACTTCAATGAGCACTGGCTATTTTGCCTCAGCTAAATTCCACACTCAGCCCATGATTTCTGAAACAAAGGCAAAGTCTTTTTATGCACTGCCATAGTAAATAGTATTTGAATAGCATAGCACATGGAGTGCGAGGCACCCAGGCAGGAGGGATGGAGGGTGACGTATTCAGCTGCACTACTTCTACCCCCATGGCTGTTGTACGTGAATTGAATCACTGCAGATTATGCCTGGTTGAAAGGAAACAGTAGATTCTGTGGTGTTTAAAGATGTCACCCTAGCTGCAGAGCTTTTGGAAACCAGTGAGTCAGCAGGAGGAACACAATGCTGGCTCCAGCTATTAGGCAGTTCTTTAAAACCAAACAGAAACAAAGTAAAAAGCCACTTGTGAATTCAAACAGATGCAGTGAATTCCCTGCTCTGCAAAAGCTGAAGTGTTTGCACAGAGGAGAGGGGCACTTTTTTAACAGAAAGGTCATTGCAGTTCAATTCAAATGAATTATTCAGGACTTCCTTTTAATGTCATTAAATGTGAATGTCTGTAAACAAATTCTGAATATGTAGAGAAAATCAAAGCCCAGCAAAAAATGATGTTCACTGATGGCAAAGCAGCAGGTCAGACATCTTATGGATGCAAAAAGAGCACAGCCAGGTTTTAACCCAACCAAGGGAACACAAAGGAGAGCTCAAAATGCCAGCTGGCTTCTTGTGAACCACATCCCTTCTCATGTGTCTCTTGCCTTCCCCATGCATGGCTGGCTTGCTGCAGATGTGTTTCCAGCAGTGCTTAGACAATGGAAGTGCCTATGGCCCACAGAACCCATCCATCACTGAATCTTCTAGATATCCAGGCCCCCACGTGAAAACAGGATCAAAGTCACGCAAGACAGGATTAGATGGCATAAGTCCTCCTCAACCCATGTTTCCCAATGGTGTTTTAAAGCCTCCTGGGATGCTACCTGGTCAGAAAGCTTCAAGTAATTAAGTAGTTTCATGTAATTAGGTGCATGTTTAATGTATTTAAGTATCATCCTGTAACTCATTGCCTTGTGCTTCCAGGGGATCGAGTTGCTTAACTTCCTTTAAATGGAAGCTGGAAACCTGAAGATACCTTATGATATGAAAAAACGTAATTATCCTATGCTCTCTGGCACAGATCTAGTTTATGTCTGTGCATCTATAAAAACTCAGAACTTGGATGTACCCTGGAGACATAACTGGAACTTTAAGTTCTTCACTTTTCTATACAAGTAACTAATGCATTGCAAAGACAGAAGTTCCAGAGCTGTTTGTACAACATCTGATTGTTGGATCCTACTAAAACAGTCAAAATACTATGGAGGAAGAAAGACACCACAATTCAAGAATTGTCTGTGCACAGACCATTTTCACCAGCTCATCACCCACAGTTATTTGAGGAGGGCTTTGTGCAGCCATCTCAGAGTTTATGTTTGTAGCCTATTCTTTTGCAACAGCTGCCTTCATTTGCACTTTATTAGCCTGGCTGGGCAATGGTCTCACTGTAAATCTTCCCTTCATCCACTGGTTCTGGAGCCGTAACACACTGCACTTCCAGGCAGCTCTATGAGCTAAGAACTGGGACTAGTATCTCTTTGGGTTAAAAAGAACTCTCTGTAGGAATAACTATGTGCTATATCATCATATAATGAATAGACAATGTTCAGCTATTAAAACCTCTTGGTTTTATTTGCAGCCCTTCCTGAGCACAGGGATAAACCTAAACCCAGGACTAAGGTCCACTGTAAGCTCCTACATAGTGCTCTGGTGGATAGCAGTTTAGGGTTTGGTACAGGCGTACCAAGTTATTCTTCTCAGATTGAGAACAAACTCCAATCAAAAGAAGTATTAAACAAGCTAAAAGTGAAGAGATTTGCTCATTGTTCATCTGAATTTGTAAATAGAGGAGGGTCCCAGCGGAGCTGAAGTCTACCAGATAAATTCTTATGAACCTTCTAGCTCTTACATGCCAGAGAAGCATCCTTGTTTCTCAAACTCCTCTTCCTTGTAACTACAGCTACTTATTCACATGGCAATGGCACCAGCCTTTTTTAATTTATAGTTCACAGACATTTTTTCTCCAAAACAGAAAAACACAAACACATTGCAAGCAGATCACCCTTGTGTATAGTTGACTCAGATACAAAAAGAACAGACAAGATCAAAACCAAACGATGGCATGAAATGAGGGTCTCCAGAATAGAGTTGATTCATGATCAATCATTTCCCAATACAGTATCAGAGAAAGCTTTCAAGGAGACTAGTCTCAATCTTATTCAGCTGGCACTGAATAGTTTCATCCTTAACCCTTTTGCACAGAAAACCCATCTACTGCCGTCTTCTTCCCCTCAAAACACTGCTGTCTTAAATAAGTCTTACAGTCTTAAATAAGGGTTGAAGACCTGTTCTCTGGTTTCTTCTGTCCATATCTCTTTCTTTGTGCTCCATTCAGTTTCTGGACCTGTTTAAAACAAAATGAATAGACTGAAAGAAAAGAGTGCTTACAACGAACGCCTCCATGGTCAGGGCCATTCCTGTAGTACTGAGGTCCTATGCAACAACCTGCTCATCTCCATCAAGCTCAACTCTTTCACCTTCAGGAAAGGTATCATCTGAATTACCTGTTGACCTGTGCTAAGTTTGGGCAACAGTGTCTGGAAGGATGTCAGACAGCAAGGGCTTAAAATAATAATAATAATTAATAATAATAATAATAGTAATAATAATAATAACAATAATAATATAGTAATATTATTCAGTCCAGTGCCCAGGAAGGTCTTTTGCTTTTTGATTTCTTACTACAAACATAGCCACACAAATGCAACAAAATGTGCCCACTCATGACAAAGGCACTAAGAGCTCAGCTATTGTGAGTTTTGCTTTGCAGCAGCGAACTGCTCAGTTAGTAAATATAGGCTGGCTAGTCAATAAGGCAATTGTATTGCCTGATTACTCCATAGTAATCTCACTGCTTTTGGCCAGTGGGAGCCTCAAAGGGCCACAGAATACTGACAAGGGAAGAGGAGAGCTTGTCTGGAAGAAGCTGGTCCTCACCCCATCGCTCTAATGTGGAGGACACCACTAGCTACATAGAGAATGCATGACCAGTAACCTCCTCAAATGGCTTCTTTCCCTATTTTCCTATATTCTTGGAATAAGCAGATGGGGATTTTTCTTCAGACTCGAATCCCAGCTGATTGTCAGTGATTGCCTAATTCCCATGAATCATTTGTAGCTCTTCCACCAGCAACACTTTCCGACTGTCACAAACTCAAGCTCACTGTAGGTGCAGATCACATGAATTGTGACCTGATGACATTGGTTGGAAATAGCTCTAACTTCATGACCTTCAGCTAAAGCTTTTTAGCAAAGCTTTTTGATAAGCTAAAGAGGAAGTTAAGGGGACATTTTGTTGCTCTGGTTGATCTGTGATTGCTGGCAGGCCATCCTTGTGAGCCCAGTTGAAGTCGGTCACAGCATTTTCTATTGTGCCCACCTTGGTGACTGTTACACTTAGAGCATATTTCTGTCCTGCTGTATTTGGTGCTTGCAGATTTGAAGTCTGCTTTACTAATGTGTTGCTTTAATTAGCTATTTGATAGAGTTTCCTACCAGCAAACACATTTGCTGTAATATGCATGGTGGCTAAATGCAAGAGAATATCAATTGTGAGAGTGTCTTGAAATTAGAGTGAATATTTATTTGACAGTAATTGCTATGATGTCTTAAATCTGGTGTATATTTACACCTGGAACTGTGATTCCTCAATACCAAAGTGTGCTATATATATCCACTTCACTTGTACAGGTGCTGAATCCAGTTGAGATTGGCCATGAAAGAAAGTCATTTTCATCTGACACATGTTTATTAGTTTAAATAAAATGAGCTGGCAATCACAGCTCATTTCCTGTTGCTGAGAGTCCATACCAGTAATTTCCATCCCTAACATCATTCCCTGCAGAAAGCCTGGAGCTGGATGAGAGAGATTGGTCACACCTCAGATCCATAGTATGGGAATCATGTATCCTCTCAGGTCCCCTCTGAGCTCAGGGGGAGTGAGAGCTGCCATCCCTGCTTATCCATCTCTCAACCATTACATAATGATGTCTTCTAATATAGGAGTATCACAGCTGATTTTCCCCATCCTCTGGGCCTCCTCTCTCCTTCCTGTGCAAGAGGGAATACTACAATTCGATTATACTACAGCCGTGTCTAATAGCACCACACACTCCTGGACCAGAAATCACTGCTTCTTCCTCCTTTTTCCCTAGCTGCTCATATCACAGGTAAGCATGACACTAGGGGTCACAGCATGGGAAAAGGCTGTTATCTCTGTCCTGTGGACTTAAAATTACTAGGAAAGCCTGACTTCAGCAGAAGCCAGCGGTGAGACTCATGGTAAATGTGCAGGCTGGAAGCAAAACCCTTAAGTTTTTGTATACTGCTCTCCAGCTGCTTGATCTTCTCCCACACTGACATGGTCTGGTGGGTATCACGGCTGGTAACATCAGTGCAGAACCTCCTTCCCACTCAGATAGGGGATTTTAGCCTCTGGAGGGGTGAGCTCTGCAAATGTGAGCACAGTTTACCCAGCACCATCCTGTTGTGCAAGGTGCCAGCAGGCAGAATGAAACTCCTGGTTGCAATGAGCAAAATCACCTGCAGATGTGATGATGAAACCAGTTTGCACCCAAAAAGGTTGGTTTGGAAAATGGATCAGTTTATCTCAGGTTTCTTATAGAATAAGATTTCTGCACAAAGAATGAGACAGGTTAGAAAGCCTGAAACTGTTCAAAGAGATGAGGAAGGATATAAGGTCATTGCCAAAATATTTCCCTGCATTTTCCTTGTTCCTGTATCAACCTCTTCTCTCTTGTTTTCCATCTGGATGATAAAACTTCCCATCTTTCCAGTGTACTGAGGTTAAAACCATCCACACTAATAATCTCAGTATGCCAGAGGATGCTCCCATGTGCTGGGACCACCTTGCACATTGTGGCTTGGCTCTGTTACTGATGACCAAAACAAGGCAGTGAGCAAAGTGCCAGCTGGGAATGGTCCCTGGACTGCACTAATTGCCAAATGTGGGAATGGTTTGGGGTTAACTTAGTAAAAATAGGCAAAGTTTGTGCCAAGGAATATCCTAACCTTTCAAAACATGCACAGTGGCCAATAATATTCCTAAAACACTCGACCAGTTATATCGACACAGCTACACATGGAGTGTGCATCTATACTGGTGTAGGTATATCCAGGGGGAACTGGTACACAATGGGAATTCCTTGTTACACCTCAAAACAGATCACATAGCAAATATATTAATAGAACATGGTTATCACTGTATACTGTTATAACAGTACAGTCTCACCACTGCTACAAAACCACAGTCTCTAATCTTGAAGCTTTCACAAACAATAGTTATGACACACACATATATTGTAACCAGCAGCAAATCTGTCATTACTTCAAATGTGCTGGTGCACACTTGGCTTTCTCATGGAGGTACTTTTCCAGTGCAGAAGATACTGTTTTGTGATGCCAGGGTATAAGGAAACAGAGCTCCAGCACTAGAATGAGCCTGGGAAGGTGTCTTTGGGCAGGGGGTGATGCTAAAGGCTCAGGACCACGCAGTGAGGTCTGCCCAAGTGGTGTAGAGCTGTGCCATGGTCCCATGGCTTCACACCAGCAGTGTGTCATGTGGATGTACCAAAAAGAGCCTTTTAACCTGCTCTACTGCAGATCTTCTCCAGGCTCACAGAAGATTATACATTCTTTCTCTGTGATTAAGGTGAATCCATCTTTCCTGCCATCATCTCCCCTAGGTCCTTTCCTCTGACAGCCTGGTGATCAAAACAAAGGGGTGATATTAAGAATCTCTTTGACCACATAGGTGAAATCTCACACTCCGAGGTGCTTACTTTCTGCTCCCTCCTTGTGTTCTTTTGTTTTCCTGCATATATCTGAGTCCCTCCCTTTCTCTGTCACCCCTCCATCATCATATAGAGATGCTTACAATGGGATTTAGTACATCAGAACTGATGTGTCTTGGTGCTGCTCTGCAAACGAGACTTGATTCTACCAAAGAGGAATGTGGAGGCAGGAGATACACAGAGATTATAAGCCTGGGGGGGGAAAGAATTGAGACATTTATTCTAATATGCAAATGTGAAATAATAGGAGTCATTAATTAACCTCATTGTACCATATCTGTGGCCTGGGGTAAAGCTTTTTTAGTACAAAACCTCTTTTAAAACAGGCTCAAATTGTCTTTAATTGTTCCAAGAGCTGCTTCTGGAGGGAATTGATGGTTGGATGTAATAACATGTGATAATCAAGTCCAGATACAGCCCATCAAACAAGATAATGCAGTTTCTATGCATTGAAACTTTACGGGGTTAAAAGAATTCCCAGATGCCTGATTTTAAAGGGTGTTTCCAGTGACTTGTGATATATATAGAGAATAGACATATAGAGAACATGTGATAGAAATGAGCACAAAACAGAAGCACCTCCTGGGACATGAGCAGCACACACCTTTAATCAATTCTGATGTGAAAGCAAAAGAGAAGAGCTGGCTGCAGATCCTGGGTGTGATGGAGGCTTCCAGCCTGGACCTTTTACCTCTTTCTAATCTTGACCCAGGGTTTGCCAATAGTTTTTATTATTATTCAATAATAAATACTATTATTGCCAAAGAGACTGAGATTCTTTTCAGTGATAAAACCAGTCTCTGTCCCTTCTCCAGAAATGAACACAAGATGGTGCTGCCATCCACTGATAGACAGCCTTGTGCATAGTTTTACGCTGTTTCTACTTAAGGTGTTTAAAGTGAGCCCACTTTGATCCCTTGTAGATGAAGTCTCTGGGATACAGAGAAGGAGAAGCTAAAACACCTCTCTGGCAACGCAGCTCAAATGAGCAGGGTTAACCTTGTGTTTGTTAGACCTGCAAGCAAAGATGTAATGATGAACTTCACAAAGACTCATCCTAACTCTCATCCAGAAGAGAAAACTCCCCAAGGCACCATGTCCACCCCAGTTATCTCCTATGGCAAGTCTCCATAGCAGGTAATGCTTACCATCCCTTACCTAGATGAGCTGAGTTAATGCCACGATGCCCAGCAGAACTTAAAGAGTTTTAAACTAGATTTAAAGGGGGAAAGGGATAAAACCAGGCTCACTAGAGATAATCCTGAGGGAGCATACCAGTGTTTGAGGAATGGTATGCTAGCAAGGTCCTTTGGTCTGCCATCTCAGTGGAGGTAGATGATGGAGAGCCATGCAGCAGCAGAGACACAAGGGTTATTGAAACCATGGAAGCACCTGAGAATGGTCACATAAGAATTACAGCTTGTCCCAAAAGAAAGGTGACAGGATCAATAGCCCAGCTAAGTGCACCTACACCAATGCACACAGCATGGCCAACAAAGAGAAGAACTGGAAGCCATGGTGCAGCAGGAAAAAACTAACACAGCTTTTACCACGGAAACATGGTGGGATGACTGCTACAACTGGAGTGTTGCCATGGATAGCTATAAACCCTTCAGAAGGGACAGGCAAAGAAGGAGAGGCTGTGGGGTAGCCCTCTATGGTAGGGAGGGGTTTGATTGTCTAGAGCTTAATGATGGTGACAATAGTGTTAAGTATCTATGGGTAAGAATCAGGGGAAAGGCCAAGAAGGCAGATATCATGGTGGGAGTCTGTTATAGATCAATTGACGAGGATGAAGAGGCAGATAAAATATTCTATTTAGACTGTATATTAGGAAAAAAGTCTTCTCTAAGAGGGTGTTCAAGCATTGGAACAGGCTGCTCAGGGGGCAGTGGTAGAGTTATCATCCCTGGAGGGATGTAAAAGACACGTAGATGTGGTGCTTGGGGACATGGTTTAGTGGTGGACTTGGCAGTACCAGGACTCAATGATCTTAAAGGCCTTTTCCAACCTAAACAATTATCTGAATCTCTGATTCTAGGAAAATCCTCATTAGTTCAGGCAGAAAGGGCCAGATGGCAAATGCAACACAAGCTGAGCAAAAGCTAGCAGCAGAACATGCACTGCCCAGGATTATGCTGTAACCAAATTCAGATCTGCTGTGTCTGCAGTGTTCCCACCGCAGTCAGCGTTTGGGAAAGACTTCTCACTCCCCTGCAGATGCAGTGCAGATTCCCAGGATAGCTCTTTGCTCCTCTCTAAGGAAAAGCTAATGGTTGATGTATATGAGACTTGAGCTACTGGACAAAGCTGAGCCAACATCAGAAAGAGCAGAAGGAAAAGATGTGCTATCTACCAGGGAGATGGAGCAGATGGTGGCTCGCTGCTCCCAAAGTTACATGTTTGTGTGAGACTCACTAGGAAATATATGTGCCAGACTAATAGTTTCTAATGCAAATACAGGAATCCAATTCCTCATAGGCTCAAAACCCCTCCTGGCACACATTCTAATGGTAAACCCTGCAAGCATGTTACTGAGACTTTTATGAACCACACAGCTGTGATCAGTGCTCTTGCGCAGGGCATCTTTGTGCCCAGTGGCTTTGTTTTCTCCTCATTAGGGGCTTATATGAGCCCTTAGAGACTCTTCTTTCCACTCAGCCACTTCCTTGCAAAATCCATGGGAATGTGAGTTCCCGGGAGACATCCCCTTCTTTGCTGACTGAGATTAAAACCGGCCAAGTGGTTCAATGGTCTTGGTGGCACATACAGCATTGAGCAAGACTATTTCCCAAGGAAAGGAGGCTAAAGGGAGATTTCCCTCACTCTTAAAAACATAATGCAGATGCCCTTTTCATGAGGAGGCAAAGAGCTGCTCCATGTTTTCAGCCTTGGAGGCTCTCAATAACTAGTACTGCTTTAGCCCTTTCCTACTCCTAATTTCTTCACTCCCCATTTAGATCATTTACACGTCTATCTCCCGTCATCAGGCTCTGCCATGGCAGGACTGGGGACTGTGGCTTGCAGAGATGTGGCATTAATATTTTCTCAGGTGGTTTTATTCCCATCAAAGCCTGCATGGTTTTCCCCTCACACATCCATGCCATTGGATCAGTGGAGGTGATTCAAGTTGCCGTCCTTCGATTGCAGTTCACATGGATGTCAGCAACACAGGGAAGCCAGCAACCTACTATTGATACTTATACAGCAGCCTGAACCAAGGCAATCTTCTCCTCTCGGCCCCCACAGACTGGTTTGATGTCATTCTTAGAAGTCTCTTCTCTGGGTTCCCTCCTACAGGTCCTAGGTACCACATTACTAAAGGTCAGTCCTACCCTGGAAGTGCTATAATTTTAGGCTTGGCTCTGATGCTCTGCACTTCGATGGTGTATCAAGTTAATAGCTGAGTGGTTGTAGCTGAATAAACCAAGCAATAGAAAATCGTAGTGTGGCTCAGATGTGCACCAATTCAGTGGGTGGACTTTGAATACTGTGGTCAAATCCTCATTCTTCTTTAGAGCTCTACCTAGCTACTTCCCTGCAATTACCTTGGTCATAGCCAACCTACTTCTTTGTGCTGGTTTGTCTCATGGTCGCTTGTTTGGAGAAACCTGTCCCTCCTGAAAAGGCTGCTTGCCATTACCTGGTACTTTGCCATTGTTACTCAAGCGTTCTCCTTTCTGTCCCTATTTCTGTGACATCCTGGACTGATACAACAAATATAGCATGAGTGGGGATGTGGTGAGAAGAGCCCTTCCCAGGCAAACCCACACAGCTCAATAGTGTTTAATGTTTAAGCAGGTGACCAGCTTTAAGAAAGCATAAAGTAGAGCAAGGAAAGCTGCTGGGGTACAGATCACACCAAGCCTTGAAGACTTCTGGTGGCTTGGAGCGCATCTGCTATTCTGGGTTACCTACTGGTACCACTTTAGCTTGTCAGGGACAGATGGGAAGGATCAGAATATGCTTGGAAGTCTCCCATATCTTGGCATTTTGGGTCAGGTTCTGACATTACAGGAAAGCTGCTGGTGAAGGGTAATACCTTCTAGCAATATAGTATTGCAGATAAGGCACTGTGTGTTTGAGACCCAACCTGTAATCGTTATTCCTCTTTACATGCACACCCTATCTTGTTTGCCTGTTAGTGCCACAGATCAGGTAATAACTGCAAGGACAAAACCTGGATGGGATTGAAAAGAGGTGGGAAAAACTAAATATTTGAACTTTCACCTGCCAAAAAGCAATTCCCTAGCAGGCAAATTGCCTGGCTGTGATTCCTCTTGATACCACAATTGCACTCCAAGTCCTACCACTATGTTCAATTCTTCCTGACAAAGAGGATGAGGGGCCTAGAACCCCGAATTATCCCATGGTCAGGCTACAAGCCCAAAGGAATTTTCTGATGATCCAATGAAATAGGGCTAAAACATGGAAATTCACAGCATGCTTGAGCAGGGAAAAATGAATAGCAAGTCAAAGGCCATCTGTTAGGGAGCTGCCCTGCTCCCTAACCTCTTAAGGAGCCAGGACTCACCCAGCCTTTCAAGGACAGCTCAGGCTGAAGAAGACATGGAATCATAGAATCAATGAATCATAGAATCAGCCAGGTTGGAAAAGACCTTTAAGATCATCATGTTGGGGTAGAGACAGTAACAGGGATTTTCCAGGAGGAGACAGAGGTGTCAACAGGGATTGGTTGGAAATTCAGGTCCTGTTTTATCACCGTTTGAAACCTTTGAGCCAGATGTCAAGCAGGAATATCTTGTCCCAGCCAGCCAAATGAGTTGAAGCATCTTTCCCCAAAGGTCAAACACTGTTGTGCTCCCTGCAAGCAGGTATCATACATCTGGGAATACTTCCAGCAGCAAAATGATGTATCCCGCAAGTCCCCTTGATTCTTAAAGGAAGGCACAGGAGCCTGACTCTGCAATGATATGGACATTTTCTGTCCAGGACCATGCCAAGAACTGTCAACCTCATTCATCAGCTGCCTCTGTACAAATGGTAATAGCATTCACTCACCAGAAGCTTGGCAGGGGTTGGGAGCATTGACCTAGAAGTTAAAGACTCTTTGTTTATTACTAATCCCTGGAGCTATGCAGTCCCAAAGCCCTTCCCTTTCTGTGCAACACAAGACCAGCTTTCACAGCCTGAGCCCAGTGAAGTCAATAGAATGGCTGTCATTGTCTCTGGTGACCAATACACTGTCCCTGGATTCTGCAACATTAGACTGGCTTCTGCTTTTGTTGTGATCAATGCAAGCATTACCAATGACCACTGCTGAATCCAAATGGGACCGTAGCATGTGTCCCTCAGGAGTTCCAGTGATGCTGAAACCTGTGGTCACCCTTTTCTGATAAAAAGCCTTAGATTTTCAGCTGGTCTTTAGTATTTTATGGGTGCCTTTTACTTTAGGAGGATTTCTTACAACCACATTTGGTTCATACAGTCTTTGTTCTGTCCCTTGCATCTTGAAAGCTTGCCTTGCATCTCCAGGGAGTTGCTCACGGTGTGTTGTGAAACCACTACTGGAGTATAACAGCACCTTTGCTAGTGCAAAAAAGAGCTGGGAAATGAGGGGTCAGGCATCAGCTAGTTGCTGTAAACCAGATAAGAACCTACATTACAAGCATTACAAGCAAAATCACCTCCATTACACCCCTGAGCAAGAGTTTTCCAATGAACTGCTGGAATCTCCTCTGCTTTCACTGGCTTTGCACCATTAATAACATCACTGATACTAATGAGCCCTTGATAAAAGTTGGAATGATTCTTAGATTTGAGAAAGAAACTGGGCCTTTCCTGGAGGAGGCTTCAAGTGATGGAGAAGTCGCACCATGTAGGGCAGCATCACACTACCAGGGACACATGACAGGGGATTTGGGGCCCTTAGAGAGGCAGCTGGATTTCTTGGCAAGATTAATGCTGTGACAATCTATATCCAGCATAGTCTCATATCCCCATTGCTCATGACCTGCTGCCTGTGGCTTTTGCCCTTCTACAGACCTACATAGCTGCACTTGGCTCAGTCAACAGCTCTTTCCTCACACCCAGGTCCAGAGGACCCTGTTTAAGGGGAAGGGACACAATCCGTATTGCCTTTCCAATGGCACTGTCCTGTGTGAGTTGTTTCCACTAGCACAGTTTAAAAGGAAATGTCTTCTTTCTGTCTCTGGATATCTCCTGCTTCTGCTTCCACCCACTGTGTCTCTTTGGAGAGAGGGATAGCCATGAGACCCTGACCTCCATCCAAGAGAGGGAGGATGAATTGACCTTTGGAGTTGTCTTCTCTGTATCATCTACAAGGAGAACCAAACCAGTATTTTAAGCTAAGTCCTTTTCAATGACAGAACAAAGGTGAAAACTAGCTCACTTAGGGCTAAGTCATCAATGACCATGACCAAACCACATATCTTAGATTTCTCCTGTAGGGTTAAGCTACAGTGTTTTGGGCCAGATATTCCAGAACCGTTTTCAATTTAGGATCATTATCACAAGCAAAATAGCTTTTCTAGGATGGAGATCTGGGCACCAAAAAAAACTTTGCATATTGTTATTTTCTATTTTTCCAGATTTCTTTTCCACTGAAATTTTGAATGTCCACAAATTATAACTGTCTCCTTGTTGGTTTCATTTCTTTTTCTTTTTTAATTAAAAAAGGGGATGAGTGAGTTATTTCCATGCTGTGTTCAATTTGTTTAATGCATCAGCAGAAGCCAGATGCCGGTGGAGGACTGACATTCCCCTTTACGGCAGTAGATGGAGCTACATCCCCAGTAATGTCCTTTTCCAGTCAGGCCTGCCCAGGAAAGCGGTTTGAGGATTCTGCTGGTCACTTCTGGCATCCAGAAGGAAATCAAGTGGACAAAGGAGATAAATAAGGAGGGTGGAGAGAATGAAATAAATGCCAGAACTGGAGAAGCAGCCACTTTTTAAGGACTTCATTTACTAAACATTTACTAAGGGAGCTGTAACCCCTTTTCACACCACCCATTGTAACATGGACACTCGCAGTTGCACCTCCCCATAGCCTGCCCGCATCCAGCCCTGACACTACCAGGCTTCTCCAAGAGTTGTTTTGCTCTCTCCTGTTCAATGGGAGAGCTGAGGTTCTTCATTAAATCCAAGGGATTCCTTGTGTAATTGCTTGTTAAATGTCTTTACAAGCCTGAAGCTTCAGTGTCCAGATGTGGAAGACCCTCCTGGACCTTGAGCTGTTTTGCTGTTCCTATTTTTCCATGCAACCGGTGGAGTCCTGCTGATCATTTTACTTTATATGGGTCAAAACCTCCTCTGGTTTTAACCTTCACCTTCAGCATTCCATACATTCCTTCAGCATACTCTTCCAGACCTATTACCATGTTTTCATGCATTCTCTCCAAAAGAAACAGAGAGAAACTTCTTCATCTCCCCACACTGGCAGAAGCCATCATTTTGGATATTACTTCTTTGAAGTGGTCTAAAGCGAATCATTCCGTAAGCACAACACCTTATTATTATTTATGGGCAGGCAAATCACAGAAAGCCATCATAATAATACCATGTTTAATATATAATAATAATACCATGTTTATCATCACAAATGCACCAGCAACAGTTCCACAAGACTGAGCAGCTGCAGCCCAAAGCCTCCAGGCTACTGTGGAAAGCATCTATGGAAATGTAAGACCATCTCAGCCTCCAGCAGGTACTAAGCTGTGTGGGGTAGGAGGGAAAGTTTATTTACCATTGCTAAATCTATGTTATTCTAATCAGGGTTAAAAAAGCTGTTCCTGGATGGCAGAACCTGCCTGGATTTGTTGGTTTGAAGCTTGTGGTTGGACTTTTGGTGTCTGGTACTTCAGATTTTAGTTTACATTCTTCAGAGCTTTGTAAGGACTGAGTTCGTGGCACAGTCCTTCCCTCAATGGGGACATTATTATGTTCTACGTCTTCATTCTGGCTACCCATTTTCATTAAGCTCCTTGGAATGAGTACTACTGCAGCCTTTACCTCCCTGCCAAGGTCAGTTTAAAGTCTGCAGCATCCTAAAGATACTGGGCTGGAAGGACTCACATCAGCTGTCCAGCATCCTGACAGCCAGAATGGATGGAGATGGGAAAATCTGGGATTTTGGCATATTCCAAAAATAAGGCAGTTCCCATAAGTGTGTTAGAGTTATTGGCCTCATACAGTACAGTAAAAAAGTTAGATTACCTGTGCATTAATTGCAATGGTTGCCTTAGTCTCTGGTTCACCTTGCATATCTGAGATGCTCCGAAATGGCTAGAGAGATGCTCGCAGAAAGGATTGCCCCTCTCCAGTGTATCCTTCCCTCTCTTTCCTTAAGGCCTGCCTCGACAGCAGAGGCAAAGTGATTGCTCCCTGGTAATCAACCCACATCTCTGCATTAAAAAGGCAGTGTCAGGCTCACATAGCTTTTAAACAATCCAGAACAAGTCAGGGCCAGGCAGAGGGAATCAAGTGCACTGCTCTCATGGGAGAAGCTGACAGACGTGTTTTGCCCTGTTGACAGATAAGTAGGGCACAAGCACAGAGATGATTTTGAAGGAGCCACTAGTCTGCAAGACACTCAGGCATTTCCAGCCTGGAGACTTCCCAATCCCCTCCAGCGGGATTTAGGATCATGTGGAGAGAGGAGCCAGGTAAGAGTGGGAAAGTGGTTGTGGTTTTAAATCATTCCACCCACTGTGGAGCACAGGAAGAGCCAGAAACACATTTCATAATATTTATAATGCTTTCGCCTCCATCATGGCTCTTGCACTCAGATAAGATCAAGCATTGAAGAGCAGAAGGGAAGAACTGACTAAAGATATTGTAGCTCACTCCAAAGCTCTCCAGCCTCAGGTAAGAGCAGTGTGAGAGCAACACATGCCATGGGAATTCAGGTAGAAGGGTCACCAGAGCTTGGTTTTGTTTGTTGTTCTTGCCTGAGTCTGATCTGGAACCCAGGAGTAACTCAGGAGGGCACACTGTACCCTGCTCCCTCCCTGTGTCCACCCAAAAGCAGTTTATTCTTATGGCCCCAAAGCAAAATTAATTCCCATGTTTGGCTCTGAACACAGAGTACACTGCAGAGAGGGAAACCTTCCATGTAAAATGCTTCCCGTGCAGAAAATGCTGATTGGAAATGATTGTCAAAGGCTTGTCCCATGTTATCCCTTATTGGTGTTCCTGGCTGTAGTAGAGGCTTTCTTCTGCTCTTAGGTGGTCTCTACAATACACTTCCTGTGAGGAGGGATTTCTGTAGGGCTCACACCACTGACTTGCCTTCAGTTTTAAGATGGCTTTTAAATACAAGAGCCAAAATGTTGGTGCTGGGCCAGCAAAGTGTTCCCTTCCAAGCAGTTCTTGCTTTGGGGTTTCCCCAATGACCCAGTTTGTTCCCACAAAGCTCCTCTGGAAAGGACTGTGGATAGTTTAAGAAGGTCATGGGAAGGTCTGGGAAGGACCCCTGGCTGTGTTGATGCTATAGGGATGAGCTGTCTGCTCCGCAGTCCTGGTCCTCCAGCCCATGGCATCATGCTCCTGGTGTCACACTGAAGTTGCCTGGACATAGAGGACTTCTTTGTCCCAATAGGCAGCAGAGATGTGTTTGGTGGTGGTGACCAGGGCTCCAAAGCAAATTGTGGAGCTGCACTTGTGTCTACAGGATCTGGGTCTTACTCATGTTGGAACAGGTCATTGCCTTAACGTCTTCCTCTGGAAATCAACACTGCTGTAACTCATAAAACTACCTGATAATGGCAACACAGGCAGTGAAGAGTTCCCTGCTCAAACTCACTTTGTCTCCTGAAAATATTCCCAGGGAATGTTTAAATCCCTTTTTTCCTTTACTTGTGTTTGCAGGAAAAGAGAACAGGCAAGAATCTGGAGATATTTATCCTTCATTATCTAAACAGCACACAGAAACATCGGGCTGGCAGGAAAAGATTCAGAATGAAGATTAACTTCTTACCAACATAATCTGAAGAGCAGGACAAGCATCTGTCTGTCCATCTGTCCTTCTGTGTGTTGTAAAAGCAGTAGAGTTTGCTTGCTCTACAGATACTAAATTGTCACCCTTCTCACTGTGATGGAGCTCATCAACCACCTATAGATGTTTTAAAACCCACCAGGGTTAGGTTCCCTTCACAGCCATTGAAGCCAACACTTCTAGCACATCACTTATCCACTACACATCTGTATTTAGAAAACTGAATCAAACATGCAGTAAATGCAGTTAGTAGTCTGGAGAGTGACATAAATCACCCTACATATGGCTAGCTGGATTCCTGCCTAGATTCTGGTATCTATTTTAATTAAATCTCCATTGGGCTCCCAGCTCACATGGAGACATCTCTGTTCAGGCACCTATGGTGAATTGCCTGTTCAGTAACATGAATTCCATCCCTATGTTGGCTTTCCAAGGTGGAAGGAATAGCATGGTCATGAGTCCTGTGGGCTCTGACCTTCGTAGAAGGTAAGGGGAAAAAAGGTAAATGGAAACTTGCCCAACCTTGCAAACATCCCTGGGGTTTGGAGGTCGTGAGTGTTTGCTCTAGGGACACAACAAGTGGGTTCATCTCCACTGCAAAAATAGAAGTTGTTTTTATCCAGATTAGATTATCTCTATGGTAGGTTGTTTTACAGGATTCCAACATGACTATGCAAGAGCTTAGTGTTTGTACTTCCTTAAAATGGCAACACCTGAGAAAAGACCTTGAGATTGTCTCCTACATGAAAATAGTGAATCCCAGAGAGGTGAAACTACAGTTTTCCCCAAGGATATTTGGTTATTTGGAAATGGTGAGTTGGTTTCTAAATAGTCAATAAGGACCAGACAGGTCCTCCAGTATCCCACATTGTGGATAACCACAGAAACTGCTCTCAGATCTGTTGTCACATCATTATGTGAAGAAGAAGCTCCTTCAGTGCATTTAATCCCTAACTGCACACAGTGCCTTGGGATTCTGGCCTGCCTGACTGCAAAACTGAAGACAAAGACTTCTGTGATCTCCATCATTAGAAGAATCTCTGCAGGCAGCTGGACTTCAGTATGTGTAAATAGAAGAAAGCACCAGCCCATAGGCGCCAGCTCTTGAAAAGCAGTCCTTCTGCTTATCTGGATCCAGCTTTTACCCACGCTGCCTCCCCTCCTTCTCAATGGGATGGAATTTGCTGGCACTGCTGCAAGTCTATTCTGTCTATTCAGTAGTTGCCACCACAGTGCAGCAACCCAGGGTGTTGGCAGATACACTTTAGAGTAGGAGGGCATTGCCCTGCAAGCCTTTGCTCTGAGAAAGCAAATTCCCCAGAATTATCATTTTCAGCCCTATTCCCAAAACATGTCTAAACAGAGTTATTTAGGATAGGCCGTGTTATAGTGCTGTGCCCTAAAAAACTAACTACCTCTGAATTGGTTATTATTTGCTTATTGAAGGTATTGCACCAAGAGAATCACATTCCTGTCTTGTGAGATGCTACTCAGAGAAATAAAGCTTGAAGCACATGCCCCAAAGCATGTGCAGCCTGAAAAAGATGAGATAAGTAAAGAGAAGAAAGAAACAAGTGCAGAAAAATGCCACATTTACTCATTAAAGCCTTTGGAGCAAGCACAAATAAATGCAAGGGCAAAACTCTGACTTTTCACCTGTATTTTCTCTACTCAAACCCTTCAGAATTCACTTTCAGGGCAGGTCTTTGGCAAGAAGGAAAAGTATGAAAATAGTTCAGGTTTTGTGAATGCAAAGAACTCTCAAAACAAAGTGAAGATGGATGGTTTGTGAAATGGAGGGTATCGTGAAACATTCCTCCCTGCAATTTCAGCTGTTGTTTGTACAGGCGAGATGCTCTGATTGGTCTCTTTGACTTTGTAACTGAATGCAAGACTTGTGTTATGCAACCTGTAATTATTCTTATTTGGAAACAATTTTCTCTTTTACTTTCAGGACTCTTTGGGGAATCGGAGGCAGCTCAAAACAGCACAGTTTGCCAATGGCTAAACCCAAAACATAGCTTCCGTTCTGTTCTAAACCTGTATCGCCACAGTTCTGATAAACTTTAAATTGGGCAGAAGAATGTCTCTTCTTTTAGTCTTCTGTTTGGTACCGAACATTATCCCAGTACTGTAGCTTTAAAGTAAAATCCACTGAAGATTTAGTACAAACGAACAATTCAGGATCTGACTATTTCAAGAGAATAACACTGAGTTCTCTGAGATTGGAGAAACAAGCCCCTTAACTGCAGGCTTTACATGTTTGACTGGAAAAACAAAGGAGTGAAGTACCTCAGGCTGGCTGGAACTTCAATCAGGGCTGAGTTCTAGTTTAAGCCTCCACACTAAGAGCTTGTCTACACTAGACTTCTGGTTGAAGCATCGTTCTCTTGCAGCCACACTTTGCACTCTGGTTTTGGTAGAAGAAGCACTTCTGTTGCAAGACAGCAACATTTATTTTACCTACCGTGAAACACTCCCCTAATAAGGTAGAATCATTTATTCTTTCTGGTTTGAACTGTGAGATACAGAGGAATATGAACATCCTGCAGCTGTGAGATAGGTTGGCCTTATAGACCAAGGCATGGAGGGATGATATTTTCAAGGTCTCACTCCACATCCTACTTCAGAGCCAAATGAGGATTGTGATATTCAATGGTTTTCCTTTTTGTTCAGGGTGAAATTAGACTCAGTTGAGCTTTCAGCTTGTTTACATGTTGGATTTTTTCCCTATAGTGTACTTCCATAGTCTGAAGTATGTACCCAGCTTTGCAGTCAGTCACTGCCCTCAGTCACTCTGCTCCTGAGGCATAAAGGCAGTCTTCTGGTGAAAGGGGAAAGTGGGAGCACTGGGAATGTCATAAAGGTTAACCAGGTTGTCTTACATCAACCTGCATCTTGCCCATCAAGCCACTGTTGCACTGTGATGCTCTGCCTGCAGGCTCTGTCTGTACCAGATGACACTGACAGATTGCTGGGAGAGCGATGCCTCCCAGTACAGACTGGAACAGACACAACCTGCTGTGGACAGGAGCATGATTGGTATGGGACTGTCTGAGCCACAGCAAGAGGCTACAGAGAGGGACCCAGTGGCCACTCTGCAGAAGAGGAGCAGGGACTGATTCCCACCCTTTACTTCTTCACCTTCCACCCGCTCAGGAAACACAGACCTGTAGAGGCAGCTGATAAAGGCTTTTTAGCTGCTGAGGTAATTCTATTGCCTCTTTACAATGATATAAACCAGGCCAACACAAGCATTGCCAGCCTACTTGCCTTGGCACTAGAGATTTTGTCAGGAGAGCTAGGGTGACTCCCAGTTGAGATGCTCAACATTAGGATCAGGGCTGAGCCTGCCTGCATGTAGGTGTCTAGATGTCCTGCCAAGCTGCTGCAGTTCTTTTCTTTCCCATTTGCACAGCAAATAGTGAAAATACAAATCCTTCCCTACCCAGATCTTGGATGCTTCCCACCACTACATGCTGCAAATGACTGTACACATCCAGACAAGAGAAGATAGATCTGGGTCAGCTGCTCTGAAGTATGCTTTATCCACACTGCTTGTTGTAGTTGCATCCCGCATATCCATACTGTGCTTTGGAAAGGACACCATATTCACCCCTTATGCCCTTATCTACCCCAAGATGCAGGAGCAGGAATATTTGAGCAGACCAGAAAGGGACAGCCCCTCCATGCTGTTCCACACCAGGCTCCTTTGCTCAGGAGGAGCTCTGTCTGAGGTGATGAGCAGTGAGTTCTCATGTATAGCCCCACACAGAGCTGGTAGTGCAGATATAGCCCCAACCCTCCAACCTCATCCCTCTGTCTCTCCTGGAAAGTAGACAATTTGCTTTTAATCAATAGGTTTAAACAAAGCCGAATACAACCCCAAAAGAAACAGCTGATGAAGCTGTATCTTGTCAGCAATGAATGCCTCGATGTGAGTGGGAGCATGATCTGCCTTTGTTGGCATTTTCTGCTTTGTATCAGGCTAGCATTTGCATCTCCTAATTAAAGAAGCATAGACAACCGTATAAATATACATACACCATTGCATCAAAACTTCTGATCTATGTGACAGGCCAGCATGATGCAGCAGCATTAGTAATTTTTGTTATACTGTTTCAAATGACCCTATTTGGAGTGGAATTGCAGTCAGCTGTGTGTATTCTAACCCAAACAGTTGCAGGCACATGAATTGTGATAGAAATGCATCCACTCAATTGCATTTGGCTATTCTTTTCTCTATAAAGGCCATGAGTAAAGCTAATCAGAGCCTATGCAACTAGGTGTGGATTGCATTCCTGTGTTCCACCAATAAGTGAACTTTCAGGTTATGATGGTAAAGTGTTGGAAGCTGGCAGATGATTGATGCCCTCCTTATACACCAGGACTGGGTCTTCAGCTTCTTCTACCCCAAGATATCTTCCTTCCCCTGTACAGATTGAGCTACTTTTCAAGGCTGGGTCAATGTTTTGCTTGGGAAGGAAGGAAAACAGGCAAGAAGCTAAAGTGGACATAAGTAACTTCTTGTGATGTAAGGTGTCTTTCTCCTGCAGGTCTCACTTCTGAAGAGGACAATTTCCATCAGTTCCACAAAGTTTTCCATGTTATTTCCATATTACTTTTTTTCCTAAGCAACTTGTGCAATTGCAGACTCATTTACACACGGGTCACTTTAGTGCAGGGCAGTGTCATGTGCAGTTCAGGCTGAAAATGCTTTTCCACTGACATCAAGAGTTGAACTTGGTCCAGAGGTAACTTTAAAATTTCAGGAGTCATCTCTTTTCTCCACTGTGTGGCCTCCTTTGTTCACAAAGCAGCATGATCTATGTCAGCTGTTGCTTAGCAGAAAATGAAAGGAAGGGTTTAGGTTTCTTGGGTTACCTACAGACCAGTTCTTAAAGCATCAATGAGGGTGGCAACTAACCCTGCCCTTCCAGCTGCCAGTGTTTAAATGTTTCTGAGTCTTAAAAGCAGGAAGCAAGATGATAAGTTAGATTATCTAATCATTATCTGCAGTAAGGAGGGCAGCTGGGTCGGTACAACACTGCTTAGCATGACAGCCAGTATATAAATAGGATCAGTGCTTACAGATCAGGAGGCTGCTGACCAAGGTTAAAATAATAACTAATGTATAAATATACCATGATCGTTCTCAGAACCTGCTTGTGTTTCCTGGATAATCTGTGCAGAAGGCTGAGCAGTTGCAAGTGACCTTGTTATGAGCATCAGGGGATGTCTGAAGGCATCGCAGGCAGACAGGAGAGGGTTGGATTGCTGCCCAGATGAGGAGGCTGGATCTGCGCTCCTCATTTGCCATTGACTCCCCAGGCAATGATGGAAATCAGCTTTTCCCTCCCCCTGGCCTGGAACAGATGCAGCACAGGATTGTCATGAGGACCGATCAGTTCATAAGATACTATCATCCCCTGAGCAGGCAGAAACAGGAAATGATGGAGGGATGTGCTGCTGTGAATGCAGGGATGCTGGCATGCTGGACTTTCTTTGGGTTCATGCTTCAATGAAAGCCAAGCCAGAGTGACTTCTAAAGCCCACAGCACCATTCACACAGGAAAGGGATGATATTTAATCACCAGGACTGCTACAGCAACCGTGAGAGATGGACATGTAGAGATAGGACAAGAGGTGATGTGTTCAAACTGAAACAGGAGGACTTCAGGTTAGATATAAGGAAGAAGTTCTTCACTGTGAGGGAGGTGAGGCACTGGCACAGAGTGCCCAAAGAAGTGATAAATGCCCCATCCCTGGCAGAGTTCAAGACCACATTAAACAGGGCTTGGAGCAGCCTGGTCCAGTGTGAGGTGTCCCTGCCCATGGCAGGGAGTTGGAACTGGATGATCTTGAGATCCTTTCCAACTCAAACCATTCTATGATTCTATGAAAGGGAGGCTCAGTTTGCAGACAGAGTCCTCTACACTCAGTCGACAAAGGCAGGGAATAAGAGTCGAAACAATCCCCAGTGATTTCAAGAGGCTTTTAAGCAGGTGAACAAGGAGCTAAAGTGCAATCTGCACAAGTCACTGTGCCTTGGGAAGCCAAGGATCGTATTTTCCCTTCCAAAAGCCATTGGCACTAAGTGCATGTTATCACAGAGGGGTCAAGTCTGTGTATTTCCTGGGAAACCTCTGTGCCTTTGCTGCAAGCCGCAGCCGATGAACACAGCCTTAGTTTTCAATGGTGTTTTTCCACCCTTCACTTCCCTCCCCCCAAAAAATATTACATAACCCCATCCATTTTTAGAAACACAGACCCAAGGCTGCTGAGCAGTTTGGTCTGATATTGATCATTCCAGCCTCTGTGACCCCAGAAAGCCAAACCCTCCATGGGGCAGGACAGGGCTTGGGTCAGAGGAGGAGGAGGGTGAAAACACAGCACTTAAGGGGCACAGGCAGCCTTTTCTTGTGTTGCAGCATGTGCCCTGGTGGAACAGAGAGCACATTATCCTGCTTGCACAGCATTCTCTGACCTGCTTGTGACCCAAGAAGCATTTGCATTCATAAACACTTGAGTCGTACCCATGGGAGGTGAGGGAAGGAGAGGAAAGGAAAAGAATGGGTTTATCAAACCTGGGATCGCTGCAGGGCTTGGAAAACAACCTTTCTCCTTCTCTCTCTCAGCCCAATTGTAAAGCAGCCTGTATCCAAGAGGGCTTGTTTACTAGGCTTTGGAATGGACAGGTTTTGCCAAGAAAGCTCCCCGGTTGGTGACCTTTGGTTGAGAGGACAGTGAGACCAGGATTCACAGGCATGGGTCCCCACCATGCCCCCAGCATTACACTGAGTGTATGGCTTAACCCTGAAGGGCTTTACCCAGTGCTGCTGCTCTTTCTGGGAGAAAAAGGCCTGAGAAGGGTGTATATCAGAAGCTACCCACCTCTCCATTTCCTCATGAGCCTGGAGAGATGGGAAAGCAGTCTGGGGTCAATTGAAGGTGGGTGGTGAAGAAGGGCATTGGAAAATGGGAATGAAAGTCAGGATGCAACCAGAAAGGTCAGAGCACCATAGATATCCAGGCCCTTCTCCACAACTTGAATATGAAATATAGTTCTTGTTCTCTAAAAATGACAAGCAAACTGGAAGAGATACAGAGAAAAATTATAAAAAGAAGATGGATCTGATCCTGCATGTCAATAAATTAAGCATTTTGGGTACAAATGGGGTGTTGCAAGTGGAGTAAGGTGTCTAGCAAGTGTCCTGAAGAGGTGAGTAGGGAGCAATTGGTTGATCACTGCTACTTCAGCCCTGTTATTAACAGAGAGGATGGAGTACTCAGACAACCCTTTGGCCCTCCATACTCTGACCACTTCTGTACTGTGTTGTGATGTGCACAACACATTGCATGGAGCAATCTCAATAGAGAAAAGCCACCAGCTTCTACACAGAGAAAGCAGAGGAGCTATTGGAGAAATCTGTGGATAGTCCAGCTGATTTCTTCAAACCAGCCCAAAAGAACACATCAGGGAGCTAAAAGCAATGCTTAGGTCAAACACAGATGATCACCGATCACTGAGAGCTTGCTTTACCACAGGCTGTTAGGCCAAAATTCAAGGGGAGCATCAACCCCATCTTCAGCTCCTGAGCCTTGGCCCCGTCTGTATTTGACAGTATATGTCAGTCTCATACCAGTGTGTCCTGACAAGTGGTTACACTTGCTAGCACAAATAGACCCATAGCAGAAAGAAAATAGGTTTCCTGTCAAAAGCCATTTTATGCCTTCAAGAGTATCCAAGGCATGTTATGCAAAAGCAACCAGAAAGCCCTAGGGATGTATCTGAAGGACATCTATTCACTAAGCTAAACTGAGATCTTTAGGAACTTGCTCTTGCTATGGCATGGGAAGGCAGCTCATCCAGATTGGAAGGTGAGCAAAGAAAAGGGGAGAGGGCAAAGTAACTATTTTCCTTCATTTATGTCTTTCTCCAGTGGGTTTAAGTCATTATCAGAAGCCATAATCAGAAGCCTCAATGCTTGAGGAAATCTGCCTGGAGCAGCTCAGTACAGGTGATGCTCAAAGGGAACTTTTTGCTCCTTCTTCCCAGATGGCTACCACCATCTTCTGGGGAGGTGATTTCCAACCAGTGTAATGGGCATCTTCAGAGTGCCAACTGAGGGATGCTTCTTAATCCATTGAACACCAGTCACAGAGCTTTGCTCTCACAGTTGTCCTCAGCTTCAAGGAAGCATTCAAGCAGTGCTAGGGATACTTCTTGGAGTCCTGTGGTGGCATCTGTGTCTTGTTGAGTTCAAAAGGCACTGTAGCTTTTGTCCAGGATCTATCTAAGGTAAGGCAGCTCAGTGATAAGCAGAGATCTAAGTTCAATTCCTTACTTTCATTGCCAGTTGTTTCCTCTGGGATATTCAGTATGTCTCTCTTCACTCCAGTTTTCCCAGCAATCAAACAGGAATAACTCTGACAGCTTGTTTGAAGAGTTGTAGGGGAGGTGCAATAAAGACTCAAGATAATGTTCTAACAGGAGCTGTAAAAATGCCTACAGAAAATAGAGAGCCCTTTATATAGCCATTGGAGTTGGTAACTAATGCATGCATGTGTAAAAAGCAGATGACTGTTGGAGTGTCTCAGGTTCGTTGGGGTATTCCAGTTACACACAGCACCAAAACCACATCATCTTGTTTCCCAGCCTTTGAGAGAACAGCTTCCATTTTCACTTTAGACAATGTCATCTCTGCCTGGAAGCTGCTCTTGTGCCTGGGAAGCAGCTCACATCTGAACCCAAAATCCTGTTCTTGTTGCTTGTGGGGGGGACTGTTTTGTTGGGGTTTTTTGCAATCACATTGCAAAACAAGCTCTGTTTGCACAAGATGTTAAACATGAGGGTGTGGGAAAATCTGGTTTATCATCACCAAAATGTTCTTCCTGCTCTTTGCAGCTTTCAGGGAGGTGATGGGCTCCATGCAAGGACACAATCCTCAGTGCCACATCATGTGCTGGGGACCTGGACAGGACTAAGAGACACAGTCCTGTCACACTTGAATGACTGCTGTTGGATTTAGATTCTCTGCTCCACAGGAATTTGATGCACAGGAATTTGATGCACTGAATCAGCCTCTCATGATTTACCATGAGAGAATGCGCCACAAAACCCAGTTGCAAAAAGGCTCAGTCCCAAGCCGGGTAGCACCCCAAGAACATCAACAGCAGAGCCAAAGTGCTTCCCACTGAGCTGAATGGCACCTGAGGATGAGGAAGGGACACGCTGCAGGCTTGGGGACTGCCACTAGATGGGGGAACGAGCACACACGTTCATAGGGGCTGAACCCCAGGAGTATGAGCACAAGGAGGTCACACATCACGAACTTTCTCTGCCCCTTGGCAAGGCTCAAGGCCTCTCCAGGGACATGGATCTGCCAGACACCCACCAGGTTCATCAGAGTTCAGCCATGCATGCATCCATGACCGAGATACCAGGCACCTACAGTCTCTCCACTGGAATAAGAGTTGATTGTGTTATGGCTTTATGTTTGTGTTATGGCTTAGGCTGGACAATAAACATCAGTAGGAGACCTCATGTGGCTCCCACCTGAGATCATTAGTGAGCCATAGAGCTTTGCTCTGCTCCAGATTGCTTTGCTCAGTGCTTCCATCCAGGCGATTCTCTCTTGGACTATAAAGAGGTGTCTGCCCACTTCTCAGTTCTTCCAAGAAACCACTGGGAACAGCCCGTGGGGTGCTCTCTGCTGTCTGCCTCTTGACAAGGTGTCCCACACATTGGCTGTGATTGAAGAGAGCACAGCTTTCATTAAGCCCAGAGGAGCTGGAGGGTGTGAAAGTTCCCCCTGAGCCCAGCATATCCTGTGTGACCCCTTGGTGAAGGAGCAAGTTCAAGAGGCTGTCAAACACAACAGCCCTGGAGCCTGAGCAACTGACTGAATTGGATGTGAAAATCTGCTAGGAACTGCAGTTAATACACACACAGACATATTCCTCACTCCAAAATGAGCCAGAGAGGTGGATCTGGTGTCTTATTGGAATGCTAAGCCCTGTTCAGTGTTATCAGCTTTCCAGAAACATAAAGAGGTCTAAACAGATTCCACTAACGATGTACCATCAATTAAACAGAAGCAAGTTTTACAAGGGAAGAAGCTTTGGTTAATGTCTGGTCCTGATGAGATATCCATGGAACGGCTCCTTGAGCAGGCACCACTTCATACCCATTGTGTAGGTTATGATGGAGACAATGAAACTACATTGGGGACAACTTGATTCCTAGACCCTATGGGTGAGCAGCACAGTACTGTGTCCTGTCTTGGTGGCCTGAGGATGCTCATATTGTCTGCAGGAACTCAGCTTTTACAGGAGCCCATGGAGGGGAGCAGACTGTTCTCTGAAATGACTTTTCTCACCCCTAATAGAAAGATCCCCATCATTTCTTGTGTCATTGCTGAGTGAGTTTTCCCTTTAGTCTGATGCATGAGAATCAATACCATGCACTTTGAAAACCCCTGGGAATTTAGTGGTGTATGGCAAGATATGTCACACAGGGCTTACGATAAATCCACATCCCTTTTCATCCTTCAGCACCTCTTGATCACCATGGTCTAGAAGCATTTGATCTGAGATTTTGGAAGTTGCAAGTAATCCTGTCCAGGCATTTCCCAGCCAGCCTGACCCTTGATAGCCTCTGCCAGCTGAGGAAACAGTTTTGCAGATTATATTGTTTTCTCTCTGATTGAAGCTCCTTGTCTAATGCAAGAAGAAAGTAGCTCATTGTGAAGCCTTCCTTAACCCCTGGCATGTGACAAACATATCTGTTTCTTCTTTATGCTAGGGCCCAGCTTCTCTTTCTCTGACAGAAGGGAAAACCCTTCAAACACAGTCAACAACACACAGTCTGTACCCCATGAGTCAGCACGGCAATATTCTCCTCATTTCCCCTCTGCCAGCCCAAAGCAGCTGAAAAGATGCTGTTGTTGTTGCTGGGTTTTGTTGTTGCAGCTCAGCATTTCTGGAGTCTAATGCTTTGACCCTGTCTTCTTCAGTTATCCTTGTAGTGTCCTCATGTGCAAGCATTGAGTAAGTCCAGGTCTACTTAGCATCTGAATTCAGAGAAAACAAGCTGTTTTCAGCCCTCAGTGGCAGAGGACCAACAGTCTCAGTTCTGCAAGCTGGTGCATTTTACTTTGGGGTGAAGTTAGAATCAACTTTTCCTCTGAGACCTTGTCTTCCTTAGAAACACCCATTTCTCTTTAGCCTGTTCTATTCTCTGCTGTATTGAGACACAATCTTTACTGCTGTGATGATTATGACAGCAGAGTATGGCGGCTTCTGTTGAATCTTTGGCTTGAGTCCCCTTCTTGATGGACTCAACAGGGCTTAGCCCTGCATGCTTGGACAGCATTTTACCCATAGCTAGGCACTCCAGGACAACTGTCTGGGCTCTGCGCCCTAAAAGACAAAGACTTTCTTCTTGATGTAAGGAGTTCCAGGAGAGTGGAATGAGGTTATTTGGCCAATGCCATCAACCTCTTTAGTCTCTTTTTTATACGTTGGCAGACGAAAAATGCTGATTCAGCAGGTGTGGGAGCAGCCATCAACAGGGATATATGCACAGTGCACAGGCACTTATGTCCCTTATTTCTCCATTTCCTTATTTCCTAAACCAAACAAGTATTTGAGATAGTCAGATTTACAAACCCACAGATGCTCTGCAGAGATTTAACTTTGTCTGTTTTAAGCACTTCCTATCCCAGACCACAAAGGGAATTGGTGACTGTGCCTGGAGACAAACTCAAATAAAACTAGTATTTCTCAAGAAATTCAGGACATGTCATAATAGAACCAAACACAGACAATAAGAGGTGGCTTCTGTGAAGGTTTTTGTAGTCAGAGCCTGTTTGGTTTTGGTTTCTCTTTGTCTTCCCTGCTAGGACAGAGAGTAGTGGCCAAAAAGAGAGGCTGGATCCACACACTCCTCTTGCAAGTCCTGAGATGTCATTCATTGAGCTCTTCTGTGCTCCAGCTCTAGCACCCGGTGCCCTGGTGACCCACTCTTTGCTCTCCCTCTTTCACACTGTCCCTGTTGGCTTGTTGCTTGCATTAGCTTCCAAAAACAACTGTGTGAGCCATCACAAGCTCATGGCAGTCATCCATCTGAATATCTTCATTAGACATGTGTGTGCCCCTAACTGGCTTTAAGATTAAGCTTCCAAATGAGTCTATGTCTTTCATTGCATCAGTGTTCTTCAGGCATAAAGTTTCTTCTCCCTTAAAGAAACTCAGATATTTAGGCTGGAAGAGAGATTCAAAACATCAAGAGTTTGGTCAGGTCAGAGGGTTTTGGATGACCCAGTCTCTTCAGATGCTTTGAAATACATATCTTTGCTCAAAGTACTATAGCCAGAGCAGCAGGAGCAAGGCTGAGGTTTCATCAGCTGCAGAGGGTCTCCAGGATGAACTTGAGAAGACATTTTACTTCTATATGCCTTTTTTTTCCCATCTGCAAAATAAGGATCTGGTTCCTCACCCTGCCCTGCCCTTGCTTTGCAAAGGTTTTTGAGATCAAGGACTGCAAACACCAGATAAATCCTTGGCAATGTTATTATTTACCTACACAAATAAGGGAACCAGGCCTTGCAAAGACAGCATTTGGCTCTAAGTCATTTCCCCAGTTCTACAGGAAAACAGTCAATGAGATACACGGTGTTAGTCACATGAGGAAAACAAGCTGTCAGGTAAGAGCTTCTCTCTTCTTTTATCTCTACCTGTTCCCTACGTTCCCTGTGTTTCCCTCAGGGAAGCATTTTCAGCCTCTATTGCTGTTGTTAGAGTATGTGATTGCGTGACAGCCTGATCGCTGCCTTGTTCCATCTTTGTTTTAAAACATAATGAAATAGTGCAACCCTTTGTTGTTTAGGCAAAAGAAAATGCTCAGACATAACTGACATCCTTTTGGATCTTACTTGTGGCAGTAAAGATGCCTTGTGTGTGCATGAAATATTTGCCTTTGCATTAGTTTCTTCCATTCAGGTTCAGACTTAAACAGGGGAAGTTCAGGTTAGATATAAGGAAGAAGTTCTTTACTGTGAGGGTGCTGAGGCACTGGCACAGGGGGCCCACAGAAGTTATAAATGCTGTATCCCTGGCAGTGTTCAAGGCCAGGTTGGACAGAGCCTTGGGTGATATGGTTTAGTGTGAGGTGTCCCTGCCCATGGCAGGGGGTTGGAACTGGATGATCTTAAGGTCCTTTCCACCCCAAACCATTCTATGATCCTATATTTCCCTATAAACTTACATTTCCTTTGCCTTCTCCTCTTCCCCTATCCTCGGATACCTATGTGCTGCATTCAGCCTTCTGCATGGTTTCCGGATGCACAAGAAGCAATTAAAACTGAGTGGGATTGCCTTCTGTCACCCCTGGCATTTGGAGCCACAGAAAGGTACTGCAGGTTTTAAGGGAAGCAAAGATCTTACATTTCATGAAGGCAGAACTGGACAGGCTCATTAGAAAATTGCCTGTTATTAATCCTGCTGAGAGTAGAACTGCTCCAGTGTGAAACAGCCCAGCAACAACCCTTTTAATCCATCACACTGATTTATTCCAGCGTATAGCTGGGTCCAAACTCAATCATGGTCAGCGGTGCTGGACCCTTAGATAACAAGTGCCAATCTGCCATGTGTGAAACACCTTCAACTTGAACCCTGAGATTTAACTGAAGCAAGAAAAATCAGCCTGGAGCTGAAACCACTAATCTAATTTGAGAGGGAGCAAGAAGTGAGGAAGATGACAGGGGATGCAATGCTCCGCGGTGCATCTCCAGAAGCTTTTTCACACCCCTATGAATACTTGTCAAGTCAGACCACAAATCAGACCCTGCTATACAAAATTTATCTGCTTTTGACTTCAGGCATGTGCTAGAAAGGACCCCATGAGTCTGATTATGTTATGTACATCTTGTGAGATCCACAGTAGTTCTATTCAGAACTAGGCAAAACCACACAATTCATTGGGTTTTTTCCCATTATCAGCCTGCAAGAAAGGGAATAAAATTAACAAAACACTGTGAAATCACCCAAAGAACCCTCATTTATTAAAAACTGAAGTCAGGGGACTTCATCATAGCTATGTGACAGCCACTCTAGGTTACTTCTCCAAGTCCAGAGCTGGGGAGCAAAGACAGGAGGGGATGTCACTCCGCCTTGCCCAGGGCAGGTACTACAGAGATTGCTATTCCCTTCAAGTGGAGCCTGCTCAGTACTATTGACTTTGCTGCAGACAGTCAGGCTAGGGCAGACTCAGACAGCAGCAAACCCTTATGAAAGCAGCTGGGAAACAGAAGCAAAGGAAGACATCCAGTAACCACCAGTTCCTGTTGGATGGATTTAACCCATTCAGGCTGCAGCCCGGCCCCAGCATTCCCAAACAACCAGTTTTCCTGATTTACACCCACTGAGCTCCTACCTTCACCCAATTAAACCCCTAAGTTCAATGTCTCCAGAAACACAGGGTTAGAGAGGTCTTCCAGGAACCATTCCACAGGCACCCCATAATCCAATCCCCACTTTAAGGGCATACAGCATCCTTTTAAAAGCTGGTGTGTGCATGGGGCAACTTCCCTACTGCGTGAGCTAAGAAGCTGTTCCAGAACTCACTGTGTGGTGATTAAGATATCATACAACCCCAGACTGGTTTGGATTAGAAGGGACCTTAAAGATCATCCAGTTCCAACCCCTGACATAGGTAGGGACAGCTTCCACTAGAGCAGGTTGCTCTAAGCCCTGTCCAGCTTGACCTTGTCCTTGTCAGGGCACACTTGGAAAATATTGGGAATAAGATCCAATGTTGCTTCTCTTCTCCAAGCCATGGGAGCTCCAGAAAATGTGAGTTAGCATGGTTCCAGTTGTAGGTGATGGCATCAATGAATCAGAGGGCTGGAGAAGACAGGAGGAAATTAAATCAGAGCAGAACTGAGGGAAGAGGCAGAGCTATCTTTAGTCTGCTTTAAACCATCTGCTTGGACTTTTAGCTTCTTCCACAGTGTTATATGGTGGAAATGCTGGCTCACAAAAGGACAAAGCACAGCACAGTTTATTCAGAGATGGGGTAACTCAGTCAGTGCTAGACCAGCAGATGGATGAACAGAAGTTAACGTCCACAGTGTGACACTCCCATAGAGCATCCACGGGAGGGAGCTGATCCTGCGTTAGGAGTGAAAACATGTTCATTCCCATCTGTTGCAGAAGGCACCATCACAGCTTCATTTCACTAAGAGATGTTGGGTTAGTGAAGCAACTTGGCCAACCCTGCCAGGGTTTCTGTCCCTGGGGCAGGTGGTAGCCTCTGAGGAGACAGCAAACCAAGGAAAACCAAGGGAGAAGTGTGGGGTAATTGATCACTGTCATCACAGCTCAAGGTATTGGAGGAGCTGGACCACCTACAACATGCTTGGTTTTGCCGTCCTCATTGACAACGGTGTCTGTTCTCCTCAGCTGCTGTGATAACTCGGTCCTTGTGGAGGACCCCAAACCCAAACAGCACGTGGCTTTTTGCTGGAGCAGTGCCAAAGGCCTGGGAATGTTCTCCCACTTTATCTGTGTTGGTTATAGCATATCTCTCCCATTTTATGATGTCTGAAACGGCTCGCTCTGCCCAAGGACCACTAAGAGTGCACACATGCTATTGTGTACTTGCTGTCTACCCTCTGCTGAGGAAGCTGTTGATACTGCAGTATCTGCTAAAAAACACAGAACTGATGTTTATCGGTGGCAGGTCCTCATTTTAAATCTCAGTGCAGTGCCTCTTCTTCCTTAAAAAGGTACTCAATGAGATGCGTGTGTTGGATGATGCCTGGGGCCACACCGGGTCAGCCTGCAGGAGGCTCTTACACAAAATGCAAGTTTCATTCAGCATCCAGTGCGTTGAAGCTAAATCTACTGCACTAGGGCTTAAAAGATGAATCTGGCCTTACAAATAGATGGAAAGTTAAATATATTACCATATTTACCTATAGACTATCATATATCATATATATCTTTCACTTTCAGATATCTCATATACATATACACATATATGAGTGTGGTGAGTGCATATATATGTATATGTGGATGTGTCCATGTACCTATATGTGTTTTTCAGGAGGTTTAATTTATTTATATCTAGGAGATGAGGGCTAATTGGGATCTGGGATTTGCCCTAGCACTTTCCTATAAGCCTTTGGGGGATTCCTGCATTCATCTTCCTACTTCCTGTGTGACATGTAGATACAGTAAAACTGGGTTTTAGCACTTGGATCTACCAAAGAGATGCCACGTGCTGATAAGTCATTTTCTGAAAACCTCATGTCATGATTGTACATGTATTAACGTTGATAATGGCAGTGATAAGGAAGCTTAGCTTAGCTTATGCACAGCCCTGTTTGTCAGCAGGATGCAAAGTGCTTCCGAGGAAAATTATCCTCTGATCCATTATTTAGGATGAAGGGATGTGAAAAAGCATGCCAGCAAGTAGTGCACCTGGAATCAGGGAGCCAATCCGTTTCTGCCTGATAGTGTGGGTGCAGTGTGAGGACAAGCTGCCAAGCTGCCTGCCTTTCATACTGTGCCTTCAAAGGCATTGAACCACCAGACATCAAGTCTCCTGGTCTAAGACAGACCTTTTCCCCATCCACTCGTATGAAGCAGCTGGAATATTTACTTTCATAAGGTTTTGTGGGCTTAAATTCAAACGGGAGAAGTTCAGGTTAGATATAAGGAAGAAGTCCTTTACTGTGAGGGTGCTGAGGCACTGGAATGGGTTGCCCAAGGAAGTTGTGAATGCTCCATCCCTGTCAGTGTTCAAGGCCAGGTTGAACAGAGCCATGTGGTGACATGATCTAGGGTGAGGCATCCCTGCCCATGGCAGGGAGTTGGGACTGGATCTTAAGGTACTTTCCAACCCAAACTGTCTATGACTCTATGACTCTGTGCCCCTAGAGGTATTTAGGATTGCTGTTAAAATGCCATGGAAGAGCCTGGACTGCTCTTCTCCAGAAGGAGCCATTTCACATCACCTTCTAGCTCCTTCCCTTACCATCCTTGATATGATGAGAAGAAAAGGCTTGCAGTGATGTGCTAATTCATCAGTGCCTGATTAAAACATTCAGGAGAAAGCTCTTGGGTATAGCACAGAAATCCAGATGTGTCCTGGGACATCTCAACACATGCCAGGTCATAGAATCATAGAATCATAGAATAGTTAGGGTTGGAAAGGACCTCAAGATCATCCAGTTCCAACCCCCCTGCCATGGGCAGGGACACCTCACACTAAACCATGGCACCCAAGGCTTCATCCAACCTAGCCTTGAACACTGCCAGGGATGGAGCATTCACAACCTCCCTGGGCAACCCATTCCAGTGCCTCACCACCCTCACAGTAAAGAATTTCTTCCTTATATCCAGTCTAAACCTCTGCTGTTTAAGTTTCAACCCGTTACCCCTTGTCCTGTCACTACAGTCCCTAATGAATAGTCCCTCCCCAGCATCCCTGTAGGCCCCCTTCAGATACTGGAAGGCTGCTATGAGGTCTCCACATAGACTGCTGGGCTGTGCTCCTTAAGGGCAACAAGGGCCTCCTGACTGTGGGACCCCCACGCTGCAGAACCATACTCACACACTTGGAGTTGTCTTATTTACCTTTCCCACTTTCTTTCCAGCAAACTGAAGGACTTTGCCAGCTGTCTGAGAGCCACAGGAGGGGTTTGTTTAAATTCACTGGAACTAATTTGCCTGATGTGTGTCAGCAAGTTAATGGAATGAAGCAGCCAGTCATTGGGATATTTTTTGGCTCTGGGAGAGGTTAAGTGAGGATAGCACAGAGAGCTGCATTGAGATTTGGCAGCTCCAAAGGGGAAGTCTGTCTCAGAGAGCAACTGCCTGGTTTCCCATCTGAGAATGCATTTCCTCAGCAGCCTCTGAAAGTGAGGCTTAAACTTAATGTAAAGCAGAGCTTTAGGAGCCTGGGAAATAAAATTAGCAGGAAAAAAACTTCTTTCTCCTTTCTACCTCTTCAAATATCATTCTCCTATCTCCGTCTTCGCTCCTGTTGTTGTAACAGCTCCATATCTTACTCTAACAGAGATTTCTTTGAGTCTCAGCAATCCAGCACTTCCTGGAAGAGCTTCCATGTTTCCTGGCTAAAATCCAGGGAAGCAATTCACCCAAACACCTCTTGAGCTTTCAGATTTTGTTCCTCCTGACAGTGGCTTCTTATGCAGAGGAATAACCCTTCCCACCTCGTAAGATGAATTAATAAAACCAATGCAATACAACAGGACAGGGTGGTGGGAATCACAGCCTGTGGTAACTGGAAACATGCCTGCAGTGGTGATAAACAAGTTTTGAGATGGGATAATTTAAAGTGTTGTATTTTGCTGGGGGAATGAAAGGCAACACAGTTGATCTGCTTGCACAGAGTCACATCCAGAACAGAGTGTGGGACCTGAACCCATCTGGAGTGCCCAGTGAAAGGGGACAAAAGGGGATAGGTGAGGGAAGGAGATAACAGGTTTTTGCTTGATCTAAAACTGAAGGATGTAACATCTGGTATTGCCAGATCCAGGATGTCATGCAAGGGGCTGATAAATCCGGCAGCCTTTGCTGGAGCCTGCACTGATCATAATTATGGACAAAGTCAGCATCAAACATCCCACAGTGCACATGAGACGAGAAGAGGCTTTTTCAAAGACTTTCCCCATGTAGAAAAGCTGACACTAGAAATAAAACCATATATACAAACATACCTTAAAAAAAGGAGTTAAGAATCTTAGAATTTGAGATTTTCCCCCTTTGCATCTATAAATAAGTACATATATACACATTTATACATGTTCATCAGGGAATGTAGCGATAGAAGGGGTAATGGGTTCAAACTCAAAGAGGGGAGACTGAGCTGAGCTCTTAGGCAGAAGCTGTTCCCTGTGAGGGTGCTGAGGCGCTGGCACAGGGTGCCCAGAGAAGCTGTGGCTGCCCCATCCCTGGCAGTGCTCAAGGCCAGGTTGGACACAGGGGCTTGGAGCAGCTGCTCCAGTGGAAGGGGTCCCTGCCTGTGGCAGGGGTTGGGGCTGGAGGAGCTTTAAGGTCCTTTCAACCCAAAAGATTCCACGATACTATAATTCCACGACTCTATGATTCACATATTACCCTCTGACATAGCAGGAGATCTTGCCTGATACACATTGCTGGTGTGTACCACTCAGCTCCACAACTATCGAGTCTAACTTCAGCCCAAGCTGGATGTAATGCACTGTGACAGTTGGCCTTTGAGATCTGAGACAAGCAAACCACTCTGAATCTCATTAACAGCATGGTTTTGATGCTCAGCAGTGATTACTCACAGATGCAAAGTTTGAAGCCTAAGGGAGGGTCAGCTTGACTGTCTAGTGACTCAGCCCTGCTGTCCTGCATGAGCTGGACCACTTCGGCTTGATTAAAGGTGTAAGGATGGAACTCAGCAGACCAAACACAGACAGCTTTTATCAACATCTGAGCTAGTTGTTTCCATTGTCAATGCTGAGAAATAGCTGTGTTCAGATTGTGGGTTATTTAACCTAAATAGGGTGAACAAATCACAATTCCAAGTGCCTGGTGTTTTCCAGGGATTAATAGGGGAATTGTCAGTAGTTAGCTTGGAGAAGACATCTGGGCAGTAAACATTAAGAGTGCAGTTCAGCTGCCTAAACACCATTGTTTAAGGAAGACAGGTCACATAACTGCTGTCCCTACAGTTTGTACTTCATTTCCCAGAGCATGGTTTCCTAGGTATTGCAGGAAGCTCAAGTGTTCACTGGGAGCACTGGATGGCTGGAAGGAAAGAGCTGGGAGCGAGATAGATGGGTTTCAAGCAGTTCTCTGCTGGATTCCCAATGCTCCACAGATTTTGGAAGGGAGATCCAATCTGCCTTTGCCTCCAGCCAGCTTCCCACCATCCCTTGGCCTCCCTTAGCAAGGACAGCATATAAGGAAAGAGCCTTCCCTTGTAAGGGCAACCAACAGGTCAATGCATGACCACCATTGACTTTTGAGTGCAGATCCCTTGTCTTGGATAGGAACATAAACTACTTGGATGCAGTGGGATTACAAGAGAAGGAAGAGCAAACCTCTGTCCCTCTACTTCCCTTTTCAAGGCTGACAATGGCTTCTCACCTCCTAAGAAGGGGAACATACCAGGTCAAAGACCAGGAAATACCTTCTAATCTTCTCTCTGATCCCTCCATGCCGAGCAAGAAAGAAGAGTTTCCCTCTTCTAGGGCATAGATTCAATTGCAACCCCAAAGAGAGCTGACCAAAAGACGTTGTTGCAGTACTGAGGACACAGAGGGAATGACTTCTGTTCTAATAGGTGTGAAGGCCAGATTAAATTATCATGATGTTCCTCTCTGGCCTGCAAAGCTGTCTGTGATTATTTAAAAACAGCACTGCAAAGGCTGTTTGGAAAGGTCACACTTTCCACATTTATCTGTGAAGCAATGTCTTATGTCAGTGCTGATGTGCAAAGAGCCTGACCCATTCCACCCATCACCCAGGGTATCAGTTAGAACAATAAAAAAGAAACCTTTGCCTTTCCTTCATCTAAGTGAGAGATGGGGTGGTTGTAATCACAGAATTGTGCCCATTGGTTTTAGGCACTGAGAAATGAGCAGGTTGATAAGGGAGGCTATAAATCCTGGCAGTCATAAGTGTATTGGTTGTGGCTGATAAAGTATTGATCTTTCCTTTTGCCTTGTAGCAAGTCAAAGCACTCCAGTGCCATAACACCAAGGGGAGCTCACAGCTGTGAGTCCTGGGAAGACACAAATCACCTTCATCTAGCCCATAGTGGGTGATGGCAGATTGCAGCAGGGCTTTTCCAGGCACAACTTCTTGGTGTTTCTTTGAGTCTGGCCAAGGCAGCTCCTGTCTTGGGTCTGTCTTGAGTATGGGGTCTATGGATCCAGCCTAAGATGTGAGCTTCCCTCAACACCGGCGTGCCAAGGCTAAATATCTATGGGATGTTTCCCAGGAAACATCTGATGAGCACATCTGGGCAAGGCTGGATGGTGCTGGTTGCCAAAGGGCTGCAGTACTTAAGAAGACCTTCAAGGTTCGTCAAACAGCTGTGCAAGTGTATCTCCAGGGTCTGTGTAACCATGCTGTCAGTTATCATTGACAAGTACACCAGACAAGTTGCAGTGCAGTGGGCAAGAAGAGCTGAAAGCTTCCCTAGCATTGTCCACCCTTCTTCATTTCTCCGGTAAATCCTACCTGAACCAGGAGAGAGTAATGTTGACTTTGGGTTTATACCCTCCCATTTCTTCCTTCAACCTCTTCTTTTAGACCCTCCCTCTTTACTGCTGTTCTCAAACCCCTACGTTCCCGTCCATCTAGAAGATTGTTATGTTGGTTTATTCCTCCTTACTGCCTTGCTTGTTGCAAGTGAAGCTGAAAATCTGCTCTTCTTGCTGCATAAAGAGGCTTTCCTGACATTTATCCGTAATTTTCATTAATTTCCCTTGACTGCTCATGAAATCAAGCATATCTGAGTGATCCCGTCACCGCACAAGCTTAGGGATTGTTTACTCCTTCCTATAAACACAGTTCCTGTGTAACCAAAAGTGTCTCTCATTTGCCCATGAATTTGAATGCCCACGCATGGACAGAGTTTTGCTTTTCTTCCCTTGGGAAAGATGAAAACAAACAACTTCATTTCTGTTTAAATTCACTTGGATCCATTTGTTTTGTTTTGCTCAGCAGAAAGGAAGCATTTTGCTGGGGTCACACTGACCTCATGCTCTGCCTGTTTTCATTACAGGGGGGTTGGAACTGGATGATCTTAAGGCCCTTTCCAATCCAAACTGTTCTATGATTCTATGATTACACAGGGACTTCATAACAGTCCTTTCCAGTGTCTTGGACCTTTTTACTTCAGCTATGAGGCAACTTTCCAGTATGGACAACATTTTCCATAGTATGCCTTAGACCTTGATTCCTACCATGTCCATGTTCATCCAGAGAAAGAAGTGAGCACAGCGCCTGGCCAGGGTTAGATGGGAACCTGATACAGTTAAACCCAAACACAGATGGTCTCTGACAGCTCAGAAAGATTCAGATTAATTGTGATGGAAAAATATCCCACCCAACAAAAACCCTCAACCAAAAAATCCAACCGTAAAACCCCAAACAAACAGAAAATTTATTAAATTCAGGAATTTGATAATATTTCCTTTGGATGAGAAACACCAAAACAAGGTCTTTCCAGAGACCTGTGTCAGGGAAAGGATAGCTATTCTGGAAATGCTAACATTTCAGTCTGGTTTTGAAATATTTGGGAAGAAAACAACAGCATTCCTCTGGGCCTACAGTTCTTGCTTCATCCAGTTACAATGCAGCCCCATATCCAGCAGCCTTGGTACCCTCTGGGAACTGAGCAAGCCACATCTTTCAGGAGAAATGCAATTTGACCAGGCCAGATTGGACAGATCCTTGGGTGACATGGTCTAGTGTGAGGTGTCCCTGCCCATGGCACGGGGTTGGAACTGGATGATCTTAAGGTCCTTTCCAATCCAAACCAGTCTATGGTTCTATGACTTTTGGAGGCTGGTTCCTCTCCTGGTGGGTGGAAGAGACAGAGCAAGGTTGAAGAAAGGATTGCAAGCAAAGTGGGGAAAGCAAATCATTGAGAACATCTAAATCCAAAAGAGGAACTCATGAGAGTGGATTTCTTTTTGTACAAAAGGGGAAACTATAAGATGAAATTCATGTGTACAGCTGAAGCCTGCATCAATGATAAATTCCTTTTTCAGGATCATATGAGAGGCATGACTCACATGATGTTCCCATCTCTACCTTGGGGGACAAAGTGCAGCATCGCAGTTTGCAGTGCAGTCTATTGGAAATAATCTCTTCTGGACAAAAGGTGTTGTTGGAAGCGGCTGCCATTTCCAAATGACAGAGTCTGGAAGCGTGCAAAGAATGACAGTCACAAGAACTGGTATTTGAACAGGAAAACCAGTGCCAAGTGCTATATTTGGGCATGGTTAGTGCCATGTTTATTATTGTTATCACCACTGGAATCATAGTTCTGTTTGGAGACTGTGCCTGAGATCAAATCTCCTTTTAGCAAGGTCTGTCTGCAAATGTTGTCCCTTCTCCCAGGACAAAAATAAACAAAACTGTTAAAAAATACTCCTTTTTAGTAAGAGCAAGGTTGCCCTATGTGTACAAGCAGAGTTGACTTCAGGGTATGCAAGAAACATATGTTAAGTGCAACCCAAATCACCCATCTGAGAGATAACTCCTGTTAACAAGGAGTTTTATCTCCCAGTAGACAAGAGGTGGAAAGAATGAGGTATTGCCATCCCCTTCTGGGGCACAGTGAGATGAAGAGATCTGCTCCAGAACCTGCAAAATGATCTCCCTAAACTTGGTTTTCCTAGTTCAGAAGATGGGATACCAGTTTGTTCTGGACTGGAGCTTGGTGGAAGGAGAGCTTGGTTGCAGACTGACTCAGGAGAACCCATCTCTTACAATCAAGCTTTCAAGGCAAGATCCAACTAAAATGGTTGGCCTGGTATCCTCAGGGATGCTCATAGGAGAATAGGGGCTTGATTTCATGCCAATCACAGCCCCTAAATAGTAGGATAGTTTGTGCTTTTAGATATGATTTTATAACAGGTATCTGTTTTCTAGGCCGCCCAAGTACCAGGGTGTATGGGAGACCCTGTGTAAAATAACACAGAGACAGGACTCAACTGACTAAACATAAGCATCATGTGTCATTTATTTCACTCCACAGTTCTCCAGCTGCTCCCCAGGTGCATGGATCTCTCATAATCCTCTCTCTTATCCACTCTCCCCATGTGGGAATATCACAACTGACAACAGATGCCTCTGTTTAAGCAACAGATCCTACCCTATGTATGGGTGTCTCCCTGTGAGGTGGACATCCAACCTCCTATTACAGTTAATGGAGACAGAGCTCTGCCAAAGGGAGGTGCCTAGAGCAAATTGAGATGTTCTGGCTTACCTAAAACATCTAAGCAGCATGAAAGGATAAGGCATAAGACCTTCATGAAACTTACTCCCTTTTTGCAGGGGCATCTAGAGGCTGGGAGGTACTGTAGGACCTCATGTATGGCATTGGGCACCTCTGCTGGGACACTGAATCACATCCCTAACCTCTGAGCTAAATCCCAACCACCCAGTGCAGCCTTCCCTGGTGGGTCTTAAAAGTATTTCATCTTCTTTCTTATATTGAGCCTTACTATTTAAAAACTAACATAAAATAAATGAGCTCATATGTTCTTGTGACTGTTTTTCAGCAGGGTCCCAAATGACCTTCAAAGAAAAATGAGCTATTTCACGGGTGAGAAAAGCGTGGCACAGGGAGGTGAGCTGAGATGCCTGTGGTCATCCAAAAGGCATAGCTGGGAACAAGGCCCAGTGCTCTCAACCATCAAGCCAGGCCTCTAACCACAAAGTGAAATTGTGCATCCCAGTATTTGATCCTCAGATCCAGCTATTGGCTGAAGGTTGCCCTTTTTCCCATAACCATAGGTTGAATCATAGAATCAGCTGGATTGGAAAAGACCCTTAAGTTCATCAAGTCCGACCATTACCCCAGGACTGCCAAGACCACCACTAACCTAAAGTAAAATAGTGATGTTTCCAACATTCAATTGATCTAAGCCACTAAGCCCAGCCTCACTCTTGAACCTAGTGGAGATGTCCATCTTATGATCATTTTGGGACCCTCAGAAGAAGGTTTGGAGAACATAACCCTATTACACTGTTTTGATGCACAAGAAAGTCCCAGTTGCATTTGCTGCAAGGCTCTGAAAATGTGGAAGTTCTCTCTGGCCATTCCACTTCCTGGCTTTGTACATTGATATTCTCCACCATCCCACTGCACTGATGTGACTCTGTGCATTGAATTTCAATTAGTGGGTAGGGGGTATGGTCCTCATACAGAAATCCATTATAAGCTGCCTGCTATTGAAGGGCAGTGAAGAGAGAAATGTGATTGTCTGTGAGCCTGAAAACAAAGGGAATGTGCTGTGATTTTACTGGAAGCAAGGTACTGTCGGTGGAAACAGGTCAATATGAAAATGACTCTCAGCTGCTGCATTGAAAAGGCTGGGAAATGGATGAATAAGGAAAGCAATTTAGGTAGGAGGGAAAAAAGAGGGGGGAAAGGAGCTTTATTTTATCAAATTACAGCCACAGCTTTCTTTTTTCCCCCTTTTTTAATGCATGGGGTGCTTAAAGAGAGCTCAGGATCCTCATTCTTCAATGCTGATGTTCAAAACCCATGCACAGCAATTCAGAGCAGAGGTTGCCCTTTCACACTTTGTTTCTAATCTGTTGGCCATCTCTGGGGCTTTCAGCACATTTTCAGTCTCTCAGCTTTAGACAGAGCAATCAACTCTCTCTAGGTGAAGGTGAGTCAGATAAAACCTCCATAAAAGCCACTGGTGGCTGAGTTCTAATGAAGGTCCCACACCTCATTATCTCTATGGATCCAACCCTTAGATTCCCACTTTTACTACCCTTCTGGTGTGGAAACCTCTTGAAGAAGGGGGTACCCAGTCTCAGTGGTCCTGTCTGACCCCCAGCTGCCAATCCCAAGGGCAGTTTTCTTGTGTTGCAGATTATGGGCCATATCTGCCAGCTCCACTTGGATGTCTGGTACCTGGGGCAATTCCGAGCACATGAATCAAGGTCCTGAAGACAGGCCGAGAGAACTGGGCTGGGGCAGCCTGGACAAGAGAAGGCTCCTGAAGGGGAGACCCCAGAGCAGCTCCAGTGCCTAAAGGGGCTGCAGGAAAGCTGGAGAGGGGCTTGGGATAAGGGCCTGTAGGGATAGGCCAAGGGGAATGGCTTGAACCTGCCCAAGAGAGGGGAGACTGAGCTGAGCTCTGAGGCAGAAGCTGTTCCCTGTGAGGGTGCTGAGGCGCTGGCACAGGGTGCCCAGAGAAGCTGTGGCTGCCCCATCCCTGGCAGTGCTCAAGGCCAGGTTGGACACAGGGGCTTGGAGCAGCTGCTCCAGTGGAAGGGGTCCCTGCCCGTGGAAGGGGTTGGAGCTGGAGGAGCTTTAAGGTCCTTCCCACTCAAACCATTCCATGATTCTAAATGGGGTGAGACAATGCCACCTCCAGCCCTAAACATCTTTGGGCAATTCAGCTGGAATTGGTGGGTGAAAAAGTAAGGCAGAAAGCCTTGCCAGGAGCAAGTCCCACAAGCTGTGCTGACATCTTCACCTGCATGTTCTCAAAGAGGTATGATATTCATTTAATTTTGACTCTGCATAATGCCTTTCGGTGGTGGGAAAGCCCAACTCCCAGACAGGGCAGGATACATCGCAAGCTATGAACTTACCCGGCCTCATCACTGCTTCACATTTCTGTGTTCTTCAAGCCTGAGATTTCAACTTTTCTGCCCAGCAGGCCCTATTTCACAGCCTTCAAATGACAGCCATTGCATAACATATCTGTCTCTAAGTATCACGTCTATAGCTTACACCTTAGTGCAACCCTCCAGAGCTTTTGGGAGCTGTTAAACAGTGAGGATGTCTCTTGGTGAGGAAAGTGTCCATGCATTGATGTGTTTTCTGCACTGTGTCCTCCTTTGACTTCACATTAGACTAGCAGAAAGGAAGCTTGTAGTCACAACACAAAATGTATACCCAAACTACCCCCTTGTCTGCATGGTCCACAGTGCTACCAGCTCCAGTGCTTGAAACAGGAAACAATTCAAATGAGGAAGGAACCACAGGACAAGTGCAGAGACCAACTTGTTTTACTGTCACAGAACTCTTGCCCTTCTGCTCTACTAGTTACATTCTCCTGCTGCTTCATGTCTCCCTCCATCAAGATCCCACTAACCAGCTCTTCCAAGCAGACACAACCTACTTATGGTCCTCCTTGCCTTGTAGAGTTGGCTGGGACCAAATTCAGGAACTTGATTAGGTTGGTTGTTTCAGTAGCACACAGGCATCTAGTGCAGTTTGAGACACCCTTGGATGGCTGAATGTGAGCAAAGGGCTTGCAGATGTGACATAGCACCCGTGGGAGACTAGGAACAGCTGAAGAAATGGGGAAACCACACATGGTACAGCTCAAGTGGTCCTAGGTATTTGTGAATGGAATTAGCTTTCTGGATCCCATTGAATATAAAAAAGGCAGGATTGAGCTGCTTAAACCTTTGAGTCAAGAAACAATTGCAATTTCCAAGGATATCCAAAACATTTGCCTCAAACCGAGAGATGTGCTGCAAGACCACAGAGGACATAGAATCATTGAATCATAGAATCATAGAATGGTCTAGGTTGGAAAAGGCCTTTAAGGTCACCAAGTCCAACCACTGACCCAGCACTGCCAAGTCCACCACTAAACCATGTCACTAAGGGCCATGTCTACAGGTCTTGCACATACCTCCAGGGATGGTGACTCCACCACTTCCCTGGGCAGCCTGTTCAAATGCTTGATAACCCTTTCAGTGAATACATTTTTCCTAATATCAAATCTAAACCTCCCCTGGGACAACTTGAGGCCATTTCATCTCATCCTGTCACTTGCTACCTGGGAGACGTAATGAAGACCACTTGTTACTGAAGACCAGATATATCATAATGGCTAAGGTGGCAACAAGGATTTACACCTTGGTAGCTGAGAGCTGCTCTAGATCTCCAATGAGTGTTTAGAAGCTCAGATTCACATGAGGACAGCAACACTAAGTATGGAAAGGGAGGTCTATAGATAACCTAAACCACACAAATAACTTTGTAAGCAGATAGAAGTCCTACACATCAGAACAAAAGTAACACGAGCCACATCATTCATCCTGCCTGCTCCCCCATACTTCTTCACCCAAAACACAGCAGACAGTATCCATTTTCTTCTGCCTCTTTGACTTCCACTTACCTTCTGCATCAAATTTACCTTTCTTATCCTTCCCTTCCAGCCATGGCAGGATTACACATCTGCTCTCATTTCTTAACCTTTCCCATCCACACAGCCTTTGCTTCAGTAATAAAGCTACTGCATACAGCCATCCTCAACCTAATTCCTCCATCAGGACTCTCTGATCCCTTCCTGGTATGTCTTCACCTAAACACCTCCTTAAAACAGGCACTGGAGTTGGGTAACTGACACATCCATAACAGAACCAAACAAGGGGGAAAAGTTCAAAAGACATTAAACTGGGATCAGTGCAGATCAGTGCATGATGTGTCACCATTTGAAGGCCTGAAGACCTGGGGGTGCTTTGGTTTTAATGTGTTTTTACATAGAATACAATGATATGGATGTGGATTTTACCTTTAATATCACAGGGTATCTACTTGTCCTGTGGGCTAAATAAAAACACTAGTAAGCCCTTATTGGTGACTGATCCTTTTAGATGTTCTGGTCACCATAACTGTCAAGTCCTGGTTTCACCTTCCCACCACGTAGCAATACATGGTGAGCCACGTGTTTAGGATCTCTCTCTTAGGCAGAGAAACCAGAAATGCTGCTACTGATTCCCATGGGCTACAGCAATGAAAGATAAGTCTGGGATTGCAGGGTGACCAAGGTATCGGAGCAGCCCAAAGTCACATGTCATTAACGAACCAGGGAGCTTAATGCTAAACTTGTCCTTTAATCATTAACCATCTTGTAAATAGCATTAATCTGAGTCTTGAAGGAATTACTCTACCAAAGCTTTTGATCCCAGCTTTTTGGGGAACAAAGCCTTTGGGAATGATTTCACGTCAATCACTTTCATTATATCAAATAAGATGAATTGCAGAGAATCAGCACTTTGCTTTGTTTTCATGGTTGTCTAAAATAAGCCAAAGATTTCTCCAAAGTTAGCCAAAAAGAAAAGAAATTGCAAACACCTAAATTGTCCCTATTTTATCCAACGTTTTTATTTCCACATGTCCTTACAAGATATAACTCCAACCTTCACTGCCTTATCCAGAGTCAGCCATTACAGGAACAGACTTCCCAGAGTGGATCAGAAGCTGACATAAGGCAGAGATAAGACCTCATCAGGGGTAAGGAGTTCAAAGGAGTAAAACAAGGACAAAAGGCAAAGACCTATGATAGAAAAATGCAAATATATGAGGCTGAACAGAAAGGCACGTGAGATGCAGCACACGTGAGATGCAGTGGTCTCTGCTCCCTTTGGACCTTGTGGAAGGGCAGGTTGTCTAGACTGTGGGAGTCAATTGAAGAAAGGGCCACATGTGCTAGGAGGAAGGGCAGCAGAAAAGGGAACAGCATCTGATAACAGTGACTGCAGCTGCAGACTGCCTAACCCCATTTACACCCAGGGTTTTGCATCCCTCTGGGTGCACATTTGCCTCTTGCCTTTGGGGCTGTGAAAACTCTGGGATGAGGTTTGTTTTCTTAACCTGTCCAGTGGGATGTCAAACAGTGAGGTGGTCCTTGTGCCACAAGGCTCCCAGTCCTGTGACTACCAGTGGACACTGAAGGTACCATTCTATAGATGCAACAAAATCCCAGTGTCTGCACCTTGTAATCCTGCAATTCATTGCTAGGCCTTTCTGTTGCTCTGGTTGGTATTTGCAGTATCAACCATGCCTTCAGTCTAGGTGACATGCAGCTTAGGCATAACCATGCTAACTGGGAATAAGGTTTTAACACATGGCTTAGGTACCACTGGATCAGGGTAACTATGGATCTGTGGAGCTACAGCACATTAACCAAACATTTCCTCAGCTCCTTGGACAGGTTTGGCATTTGACATAAGGTCCAACGGCTTCATTAAGAAGGACAGAGTGTCCCACAGCCTGAGCCTGCTGGGATGTGGTTTCTTCAATTGGAAGAGAAAGAGAGGGCAAAGTCTGTTAGCCCTCAAGGTGAAGATCTCCCATTCCTCCAAGCCCTGCACTGCTAAAACAACGGTCAGGGCATTTCTGTTTCTGGAAGGCAAAGAGGATATGGTAACTTCACCCAAGGAACAACATAAATCCCTAATTTTAAGTCTGAAGCCAAGAACAAGAGAGGAAAAGGCACCATTCTCCTCTGCATGACCTCTTTGCTGTAAGGATCACGTGCCCACAGCCTATAGGCCCCATGGATGTGGTCTCAGGGTCTTTGCATTGGCATGGTGTCTCTCTCGAAGTCATTCCTGACCTTAGAAGTAACTGCTTGCCTTTGGGATCTGTGGAATACAGATAACCACAATAGGAAAGATGCCGTCACTGAGCATCTCGATACAGTCGTACTCTAACCATCAGAAAGTTTAGCCTAGAAGAAATGCAGACAAGAATTTTCACCAAATCCCAGCATGAAGTTTGGGGTTTCTGAGAGGTTGGAGGCTGTGAAAAACTTCTCTCAATGACTTTGGGAAACTGGAGAAAAAGTTCATCATTTCTGGCATAAGATTATCTCAATAGGACATTCACCTTAAATTTGTCCACACACCACCCCACCTCTTTATACTTCATGCATATACCCCAAAAGGGCAAAAGATGTTTTCTAAGGGTAAAGAGCTTTTTATTTCAGACCAAAGAGAGGAAAAAAAGACAAATAACGTGGCAAAGATTAATACAAAATGAGTCACGCTGCAAAAGGAAGCACCTGAAAGGAAGATTTAAACAGCAGCTTCCTCCTTGCTGCAGGCTGCAACCACATAGAAAAGAGAGGAGAGTGAAATGCATCCTTTCCCCTGCACAGACGGTGCCAAAAACAAAGTCCTGGGCCCCTCCAATGCTCACACCCTCAGCCAGGGCTCAAAGCAACATTAAACTTTTCTATGTGTCAGCACAAGCAAGCAAAAGCTTCCTATCAAAAGATAGTTGATGCTGCAAGTGACAGCAAGCTCAGACCACAGGCAAAGCTCCCACAACGAAGTGAAACTTGAGTGTCTTCAGCAGATCAGACAAAAACATGCCAGCTTCAATTGAAATCACCAGCCAGATGTTTTCACTGACCCAGATCTCCATTTACCCAGTCCTCTGCCTGTCTGTACAAATCCCTGCATAGCTGTAACTAAGAAGGTGTCATGAGGAAAATCTGGACTTTCAAATAGGAGAAAATTTAAAAGCAAAACAAACAAGAAATTGAGGTTTTGTTGTTGGTCTGGTTTAGTTTTGGGGGGTTTCTACTTGTTCAGAAGTCATGGTCTGCCCTAGTCCCTTGTGGTGTCAGACTGGAATGCAGGCAGCACAGCCTGAATTCATACTCAATGCAGAGCAGCAGGGCCTCGTGGGTTTCTCTTCTTCCCCTTAAGATTTCCCTCTTTGTTTTACTTTTCTAATGACAAAACCCCTCCCACCAATAAACTGGGTAAAAATGAGGAAGAAAAAGGAAGCAAAAGCACCCTCACAGCGCAAGTCCTGAGCCTCAGAAGTCACTGGGATGTCAAAGCCCTCAGCGCCATCCAATCCTAATCCATATATTGCATCTGGTAGGAAATTCACAGAGATGGGAATGGGTCACACTTCCCTCCCTCCCATCCTCCTGCAGAGGCCCTGATTGCTTTTTCAACTAGCTGGAGCTGTGAAAAAAGAGGACAGTTTACATTCCAGAGCTGTGGGTCATACTTGAGCCTGGCATCTCTCTCCTCCTTTACATCCTCAGGCAATCACAAAACGGAGGCATTCTGCCTTAATCTGTTAACCGAGCTGAACCCTGGTGTTTAACATTCACTCTGAGCACCGAGCAGCTTCCCCAGCTCCATCCAGGAAGCTGCCACCAGCGCCCAGTATCTTTCACTTTAACATTGACTTATGTTTCTTTAGCTGACATTTCCTGGCTCTGTATCTCCACGTGACTCAGTGATTTCCCAGACCCTGACATCAGCTCCGAGCACTGAAATGAATAAATAACACTCAGTCATCATGTCCAACTGTAATTACAGGGAAGGAGGGGAGGGTGACTTGGCTTATTTTAGAGCAAGGATGTTGAGTTTCCTCTAAATCCATATTTGGACCTGAGCTGCAGCACATTTGCTATAAGGAACAGGTATGAGTTTAATGACCAAAGGAGAGAAAGTAAAACATCATGGTTTGTTTTGCTGTGGGTATCTAAAGAGACAGTAAGAATGTATAAACAGTGCTGTGAAAACACCTGGTACAGACATAAGGCTAAAGTCCAGCAGAGCTCCGTGGTTATTTCCTGTCCTGAAGTCACCTCTGAAAGTGAATTCATCTCCGTTAGGCTCCATGACTTATGTAAAAAGAACTAAAAGAAACAGTAAAGGTATTTGAGACTTGCCTAGTATCTGCAGGCTCAGGCAAGCATTAGTAACTGTATAAACACATCTGCTTGCCCTGCTTGATGTTGTTCACTTCTTCCTCTAAAAAGAAGCATTTCTCTCATCCCATAGAAGTAAGGTGAAGCCAGCACTGATGCAATATGTTAGTATCGATGCTGTTTACGGCAGGTCGTGGCACAGCAAACTTGCACCAGCCCAAAGACAGGTTGTCTAAAATCCTCCATCCTTTTGCAGATTGTCAGTCACACAGAATCACAGAATCCCAGACTGGTTTGTGTTGGAGGGACCTTAAAGCTCCTCCAGTTCCAACCCCTGCCACAGGAAGGGACACATTCCACTGGAGCAGCTGCTCCAAGCCCCTGTGTCCAACCTGGCCTTGAACACTGCCAGGGATGGGGCAGCCACAGCTTCTCTGGGCACCCTGTGCCAGCGCCTCAGCACCCTCACAGGGAACAGCTTCTGCCTTAGATCTAACCTAAATCTCCCTGGTTTCAGTTTGAACCCATCACCCCTTGTCCTATCACTACAGTCCCTGATGAAGAGTCCCTCTCCAGCATCCTTGTATACCCTCTTCAGATATGGGAAGTTTCCACTGAGATTCACTTGAAATCATAGTTTTCTGCAGTTTTAAAGATGTTTATGTATTGATTTATTTTAATTCCTATGGTTTTCAGCCTCATTACCCTGAAATCTCACTTTTTCAGCCAGATTTCAATAGAGCCACTTGTATCCCCATCACCTTCTCTTTCCAGTACGAGGTGATCACCTGCCTATTGCAAGCACTGTCTGGGGCCATGACACAGCACCACTGGGAATCACAAGACCCATTACCTGCCATACCACAGGCAACACACTCTCACACTCACACGGAGGGTGAATTATGAGCTGTCACGAGAACAAGGCACAAGCCCATTGAGAACACAAGCAAACCAATGCCACTCCCATCAGTACAGGGACCTACATTACAGAGCTGCAGAGATTCATGCAGTGCTATACAGCCCTATGGCAGGGGACTTCTCATCTGGTTTATCAGCAGGTCATATGAATTTCAACTAAGTAACTGAGTCACCTCATCCTTTTAAAAAGACTTCATAACATAAGCAAGATGTTATGAGAAACACCCAAGTTGTGGTAAGGATATTTGTTTTTTCAGCCTGGGTGTCCTTTTTTTCCCTTTCTGGGTGTGTTTTTTAATCTTTTAATAGCTCTGTCCAGTTATTTCCCTGTGAAAACTGCCACCCTGCTCATAAAATGTAGAAATATTGCTCTCATGCAAACACAAAGGGTCACTTTCTTAATATTTAGCTTTTTCTTGGTTTTTAAAGGGGAATTTAGGGTTGAGGGATCAAAGCAGGCAGGTCCAAGGGAGGAAATCTTGCCCAGTGTTTGGATGGGAGATTCTGGTTGATATTAAGCTTCCAGAGCAGGGAGTTTGCTGACTTTTCCTCCAGGGCTGGTGCTGCTCTGGGCGGGTTTATTGACCAGGTCTGGCCATGGGTTGGAGATACGCATTGTCTGTCATAAGGCGATGCTGTTCTGCTCATGGATGCAGGTTAGAATTCATCACTTCGGTGCTCACCACCTTTCTTGAAGGCAAAAGAAATACCTCTTCGGTGCATGCTAAGGGAAACCTGCTCTCTGTCCCAAGCTCTCAGCTCTCCTGATTTATCCTTCCCAGTGCCTAATGTGGATGCAACTCCCTCAACTCCAATAGTTTATCATACTGCAGGTCCCTATGAATTGCTCCATCCCTGGCAGTGTTCAGGTCCAAGTTGGTCAGGGCTTGGAGCAGCTGCTCTAGTGGAGGGTGTCCCTGCCTGTGGCAGGGGGTTGAAACTGGATGAGCTTTAAGGTCCTTTCCAACCCAAACCAGTCTGTTATCTATGATGTTCTGCACAGTCACTGCTGGATGGGTTAGGGATGGTCAATGATGCTCAATGGGGACCATCAGTCTGATCCTGCTTTCATGCTCATCATGTTCATATACATTTGTCTCCCTTAATTTCAGGGATGGCATTGGGTTGACCCCATCTCATCCCACTCTCGTGTTCATCTTGTGCACTGTAGTCTAGAACCAGAGAATGCAAACACATGCATTGTATTTTTGTACAAAACAACATAGAAATTCCTACACCACAGCCATGTAGCCCAGTATTATGGCTGACAGCTGGGACCTAAGGGAAAATATGACAAGATAAACACACAGCCACATTTTTCCTGAATGATCTCCCAGTGCATTTGTCCAAATAACTTTCAAAACCCTGAAAGCAGCAGGACTCTGTCCATGGCATGTTTGGTGATGGAAAATATGTCCCTGGCAATGGAGGATAACCGCGGATACACACAGCTTTGCTTTAAAGAGACTGAGTCAAAGTTGCTGCAGCTCCAACAGCAGCATTCTCCCAGCATAAGGGTGAAGGTCACAGGGAACCAGGACAGCAACACACAGAGTAGGAAACCCTTGGATGTTTAAACTATGCCTTTTCTATAGTCAGATGTGGGTTATCTGGGGATCACTAATGGAACCACTGCTGTCAAGTAAATAGGGTTTTGCCTGAGCTGTGCTATATGGAGCAACTCTAAAGCCAGTTCTGCATGGAACAGCATAGGGTGAATCAAGCTGTTTGATGTGCTGGATAAGAAACTCTTTGTGTCCTCAAAAGTAGTCCTATCCCTATTGCATGTCCTCAGGGACAGATGTCATTTTGCTGCTGGGTGTGTTGGTTATTCAGTGTTTGGCTGCAGAAGAGAGGCCTCAATGTGGGTGTTTCTCTTGGAAAAAGAAGTTGGAGCCTTTATAGACACCCAAATCATTTTGGAGTTTACAGGGTTGAAAAAAATCTTGAGGAGGGTGATTTTTCTTACCTGCTTAATATGACATGATCAGCAATCAGATTTCTCTTCTTTAAACCTTAAAAACTACATTAAAATGACTGAAATTGTCAGGGCACTCTCTGAACAGCAATGTCAAGGTTTGGTTCAGGTCCCACTACAAGGGAAATATGAACACTGCACACCTGTGTGATGAATATCTTGTTCTCAGCCAAGCTGTTACTTGAACAAAGCCTGCCATAGCACAATGGGTCCTCTCATACCACCTCACTGCAATAATCCTGCAGGGGAACCTTTTTTGCCTTCCATGCAGAAGAAAAGCAAAGACTCATCAGTGTCCCTGAGGGTGCTCTCCTCTCTCTGGAGCCAGCAAAACTAGTCTGTAAATGCCAAGAACCTACTTCTTCCCATGGTATTCCTGGGATTGGGCTCAGGGGAACAGCAGGTCCATGGGAGAAACATCTTGATGTTGCTGTACAGGCACACCAGGGTTTTCAAAGAATCATAGAATAGTTAGGGATGGAAAGGACCTTACGATCGTCTAGTTCCAACCCCCTGCCATGGGCAGGGATAATCCATACTAAATCTTCTCACACAAGACTTCTTGTAGCAGACACAAGGTGCACAAGATCAAGGTAGAGGGGTTATCCTTCCATGTGCTGGCTATCTCCAGGGGAGGAGTTCTCTCTTCCTACTATCTTGAACTTCAACCCCGGGAGGTTTCACAAAGCATGGGGAGCTGGACCAACTCCATGGAGGTCAATGTAGAGAAGAAGGGAGCTTTGGGCTTTGCAGCCTCTCACTTTTCAGCTCAGGTTGACAGTGCATTCACCAGGGAGGTGCCTGTGCCCAAACAACCTTATATTCATCTGTAGGGTCTTGTTCAATGCTCAAGGGAAAGAGCCAGAGCAAACAGCCATTTCATTTCATAGCACCATTCCTACTGAAGATTAAGTAGCAAATTACTATTTTGAGGGGTTTTTTTCTTCCCCCCCCCTTTTTTTTGGTGGCTCTGTTTGGTTTTGCCTTTTACATATCCATCCATGCTGGGAACTTACAGAAATAAAACCAGAGTAAAACTGCATCTGACAAACAAGAAGCAAAATGTACTCAGTCCTGATTCATGCTCTAGTGTGAGGTATCCCTGCACATGGCAGGGGGTTGGAACCAGATGATCTTAAGGTCCTTTCCAACCCAAGCCATTCTATGATCTATGGTCAAGGAGGAAAGGTTCAGAGCTCATTGCATGGGCTTGAGGACTACTGGAGCATTGATTTAGGGGTGCTGTTAGCCATGAATTGCTCCAGTCCCACACTGCAGATTCCTTTGCCTGCAGCAAAGTTATAATTAATAAATAACATAATAAATAATATTCTATAAAATATATAAATAATAACTAAATAAAATAATAAAAGAGTCAATGGTTCTGATGAGTCTTGTGAATGAGGGTTCAAGAAAGACTTGCTGTAAGCAGGGACTGCCTTTCTTCTTTCTGCTTCTCCTGGGAATGTTGCACTGACCATTGTGCAGTAATTGCTCACACCAGCCCTCCCAGCGCTCTCCACAGTGCTCAGTGTGCAGAACTGGTTTGGGGCAGTGACCAGTGCCTGGATGCCCTGGGCTTCATTTAGCAGGTGAATATAGGTTTGGAAATGCCCCACTGCAACTGCTGGAAAGGACCCTGTGGTGCTTCTTGCCAAAATAAAGTAGCTTTTTTATCTGTTATTATTTTATTTAGTTATTATTTATATATTTTATAGTATATTATTTATTATGTCATTTATTAATTATAACTTTGCTGCAGGCAAAAGAAACTGCAGTGTGGGACTGGAGCAATTCATGGCTAACGGCACCCCTAAATCAATGCTCCAGTAGTCCTCAAGACCATGCAATGAGCTCTCACATGCAACCCACACTGAACCTTTCCTCCTTGATCATAGATCATAGAGTGGCTTGGGTTGGAAAGGACCTTAAGATCATCTGGTTCTAACCCCCTGCCATGTGTAGGGACACCTCACACTAGAGCATGAATCAGGACTGAGTACATTTTGCATACCAGAATATTAGTTCACTGAGAACAGTGTTCTTGTGCCTTTTGTCTTTGAGAACTGCTTGAAATGAAATCTCAGTTTTTCCATCCCAGGCTGACAAATTATCTTCTTGCTTAAAAACTCCATTTTCAATTATTTTAAGCCACTTATGACTAGAAGGGCTGTCAAAGGCAGTACTAAGTCCCCCCTCTAATGAACAGATCACCCAGCACTGAGGATCAAATTCTACTGCTGCATGTGGCATGCAGCTCTCTTTTGTCCTAACCTTAAGATCTTGCTACTTCACATGCCTGGAAAGAATTTAAACTGATAGTAATTATATTCTTGCCCTTACAATATATTTCATCCAAGGAGTTTAAGGTGCTTTAGAAATTCTGGGAGGCTCTGGCCAAGTTAAACATCACACCTCTCCTTGAGTTGTTTTTGTTCACTATTGTTTCAAGCATCACCACATTACGGTGAGTGGTGAGAAAATGGAAACTCCCTGCTTTTGATGACTTTATTTCATGCTTTTGATTTGTTGTTATTCCCTGTGATTTCAATGGCATTCCTCACAGTGCTGCAAATGATCATGTCTTTGTAGGATCCCTGTTTAAGTGGGGATGAAAAGGCAAGCCTGCTTCTACTCATCATTGAAGCCAGGGTGAATGAAACATGGCAAACTGAGTCAAAGTCATGTCCTGCAGGCTCTTTTGTTACTTTTATAGTTCTTCTAAACACACGCAAGAACCTGAAAAAAGAAAATAGAAACGAATATGATAGATAGATAGATAGATATAGATAGATAGATAGGTAGATAGATAGATAGATAGATAGATAGATGATAGATGATAGATAATAGGTAGGTAGATAGATGGATAGATAGATAGATAGATAGATAGATAGATAGATAGATAGATAGATAGATGATAGGCAGATACATAGATGATAGGTAGGTAAATAGATAAATTGCTAAAGCACCACTGACAGCAGAGGATGAAGGGCAGGTATAAGAGATGAACCTGTGGTGAATGAGAATGGATTAATCATGTCCCCTTTCTCCCATAGGGGAATTTTAGCTGTTTTTAACTAATTACTTGGAAATGCTTATCTCCATAAGTCTGAAAATAGCAGTATCTCTGGGAAGGTGGGCAGAAGCTGCAGTCTGACAAACTCAAGATGTGTTAAAGAGAAGCAACTCCTAAGGGGAGAAAAGCCCTGTGGAAACCACCCATGGGTAGAGTCAACATGACAGGCACTCTTAGCTCAGACCAGGAGACCACGTCAGCTGAACCGGAGTGCTATGTCTCCTCATACAGAAAGAGTCAGTTGTCTAGTAAATTAGAGCCTATCAGTGTGTGGAGCTTTAAGCATCTCCTTCACTGTGTTTAGAAAAGGGCAAAGTTGCCCATGTTTTTTCTCACCTCATTTTGGAGCATGTTCTACCAGAGGCATGGATGCCTTTATTCATGTTGGTTGTCATAAGCCAAATAAACATGCTGTCACAGGCCGCTCCAGAGCACAGCATGGATGTGAGACCACAAACTGAAGCCACAGAGAGGAAAATTATAAGCAATTTTGCATTCCCTGGCACTCAAGGCTTCTGTAGTCATCTTACAGTGAGGAAACCATCCTTTCTGCAGAGTGCTCAGTATTATCCTGTTTTATATACGTGTAATGGAGCCACAGAGATGTTTAAGGGTCCTGGCCAAGGTCTTAGAGGAGTCACAGTCACAGATTGAGGAACAGAGCTCAGCCATCTCCTCTCCAAGTCCTGCTGATTGAGCACTAGAAAACGTTTCTTATCCCATCACCTCGGGTAGATTCCTTTGTGCTAAATCACTGGTAGTAAAAAGGATATAATAATTAGGATAATTAACTCCTACATAAGCAAGGCATGACACAGTTTACAGATTTCTCCAAGAACTCCTTATCACCATTTTGCATCTAGGTAAATTAAAGTGCTGGGAAATCAAAATCATACAATCCCAGGCCTGTCCTATTCAGTCATAGATATATCCAGGCTCAGAGACACCCCGTAAGGGTACCAATGTACTCTTGAAACACAGCTCTCTGCATGCCAAGGTGCAGGAGTGCCAAAGAGAGATGTACACCAGGACACCAAAGGTGAGTGAGAACACGTGTTAGGCTTATCACATGCCTACAAGCCATCCCATGAAGGTTGATTGCAACACGTCATCCCTCAGGTATTCAGCAGGTGATCAAACACTTTGAAACCTGTCCAAAGAAGGGCAATGGAGATGGTGAAGTGTCTAAAGAGCAAGCTGTATAAGGAATACCTGAGAGAACTGGGGTGGTTCAGCCTTGAGATAAGTGGGAACCTTATCACTCCTTACAACTTCCTGACAGGAGGATGGAAGAAAGAGGAAGCTGGTCTCTGCTCCCAAGGAACAAGGGATGGGACAAGAGGAAATGGCCTCAAGCTGCACCAGGGCAGGTTTAGATGGAGCTGAGGAACAATTCCTGCCCCACAGGGTGCTCAGGCATTGGAACAGGCTGCCCAGGGCAGGGCTGCAGGCACCATCTCTGGAGGTGTTTAAAAGAAGTGTAGATGTGTCACTCAGGGACATGGTTTAGTGGTGGCCTTGGCAGTGCTGGACTAACAGTTGGACTTGAGGATCTTTAAGGTCTTGTCCAACCTAAACAGTTCTATGATTCTATCAGGGTCACATTTTGCATGTCAAATTTCCAGACCTGGGTGATGCCCACTAGGAATTTGGGGGTGTTTGCACAAATGTACCCTTCTCCTGCCATCCAGCATGCCAAGAGGAGGAGCACAAGCATATCAGCTAGAAGGGATGTTGCTAAGCATTTGGTGGAAATCATAGGTTTTAGGAGAGTACCTTTGGTCAAGAGAAGTCTGTATTATTTGTGCTCTTTGTAGACATGGTCAATGGGACTGCCTTTCAGTAGAGGAACAAAGCCAATGTTCCAAGTGAGGCTCATTCCTGCAGAAACCACAGTGAGGTTTTTTGTTTGTTTTTCTTGGAAAAAGCATACAGGTTGCTATACACAGGACTCCTAACTTACCCAGCCATCTGCAGCAGAAGGCTGGTGATGAATCAACACCAGATGGAGCTTAGCAGAAGCATTCAGGTTGCAATTATGCTAGGCTGCGTTCTAAACCTTCGTTAATGGGAACCTCCCAATTGTTTCTAATATCTACTGCTTTCCTGATGAATCAGGCTGATCAAACCCTCACCAGGAGAACAGGCAAGAGGTCCTGAGGTTGTATTTAACTTGCAGACCACACACACTCTTAATTGAATACTAAGCAAACTGGTTTTTAATAGGCTCAATCTCCAGCTTTCAGTTCCTCATCCAAAATCTCCCCTGCTTTCAGGTTTAAAGTTCCTCAAAAGCTGAAGCTTCTGCATAGCCTTTGGCTGCATCCAGAGACGAAGCAAAGTTGAACAGACTCACTTTTGGGTCTTCATTTTGTAAAGTTAATAGTTCCTGAACAGGTAGAGAGAAGCTTGTGTCTTTTGAACCACTCCTAACACCTGAGAGGGAGGAATATGCCCCATAAAATGCTGTAGTGATACCAGCTCCTAAATAGTGGATGAGGTGGTTTTGTGGCTGGTTGTCAAGGCTTTTCTCATATAGATGAACTCCTGAGACACATCAGAGATTACTTGCTGTCCTGCTCCATAGGTTAGATCTTTCCTAAGCCTGGAAGAGCTATTTAGACTTGATGTTCTTGTACCTGGGAAAAGCACAAAGAACCAAGTTTTGCGCTTAATACAGGGACTGCAGATTCAGTGCAACTTAACTGATTTCAGCTGATTTGCTTCAAGTTGCTTGAAATTAGAACATGACACAGAACCACAGAATCATAGAATCAACCAAGTTGGAAAAGCCCTTTAAGCTCATCCAGTCCAACCATTCCCAGCCCTGCCAAGGCCACCCCTAACCCATGGCACTGAGGTCTCGTCTCCACGCTGTGTGAACACTTGCAGGGCTGGTGCCTGCAGCCCTGCCCTGGGCAGCCTGTTCCAATGCCTGAGCACCCTGTGGGGCAGCAATTGTTCCTCAGCTCCATCTAAACCTGCCCTGGTGCAGCTTGAGGCCGTTTCCTCTTGTCCCATCCCTTGTTCCTTGGGAGCAGAGCCCAGCCCCTCCTGGCTCCATCCTCCTGGCAGGCACTTGGAGGGAGCCATCAGGTCCCCCCTGAGCCTTCTCTTCTCCATCTGAACCCCCCAGGTCCCTCAGCCATTCCCCATCTCTTGTGCTCCAGGCCCTGCACCAGCTCCATTGCCCTTCTCTGGCCCCACTCCAGCACAGAGACAGATCCATTGATTCAGCCATACCTTTCCTATCACAGGTTCACCTAACATTTCTTTGATGCTTCACGTGAGAGATGTTTTGTATCTGACCACTGGCAAGTCAATGAACCCATAATGATAACCACTTTATCTCTCTTCCCTCTGACCTTCACTGAATGGTCTACTTAACTTTCACTTTATGCTGACAGTGGAGAAAGTCCTATAGGCAGAAGCTGATCAGAAAGAACAGCACTGTAGCTCCCTGTTATTGTTTCTTGCCTGGCTTTTGCTTGCTGCCATATAACAGGTTTTTTCTTGGCCTTTGCATGGATTTGTAAGGAAAATAGCATCCCTTCTTTTTGTTTCCAGACACTAGCATGACTTGCAACTTGTACTCAGCCCATAGGAACAGCAGGGCAAGAGATACAGCTACTAATTATCCCCATCCCATAAGCCCGAAAGTATCCTCTAAACACATTCCTGGAGGGATGGATGACAAGGGAGCCAAGACTTAGCGTGGCAGTAGATGGCGCTGAAGACCTTAAAGCCTATCCAAGAGCTTTGGTCAACCCCCAGCCATGTTATAGGGGGTCCCAAAAAGACTTGCCCCCCTCTGTTCTGCTCCTACAGCAAAAACACCACAGAAGAACACCGGAGGACTTTGTCACTGAAAGCCGTCCGCCTTTCAGTGCAGCACAGGTATTGACTTATGCTAAGTTCAGAGATACCTTTATCAGAGTGGGGTGATGGTAAGAGGGTCTGATTGATGGTTAAGGAGCAGTAATCTATGGACTACAGAAGAACCCAGTTTTTGGACAAGAGCCACATGTAATGTCTTCTCAATAGACGTCATTACCAGTCTATTTCGAGGTTTGAGCGCAGTCACAAGCAGCGGATGGCCTTCTTTCTCTGATCTCAGTAATCTCTCAAGAGGCAATTACATTTATAGCTTCAGAGGTGTGTCTCCAATTATAGAAGTGCTGCAGGTCAGCTCCAGCACACTGACTGACACTGTTACCTTGAGACCTCTTGGAACTTGTGACAGCCTGTGTGTGCCATGGGATTTCAGGTCAGGAGCCATCATACCTCCTGTTATCTGATAAAACACACCATATCTTCAGTGGAACTTGACACACCTGGCTGAAAAACCTACTTTGACCTCCCAGACTTCCTTGATTGTTCTGATGGTTTCAGGAAAAGGGGAGAGGAAGGTGTTCTTTTGGCCTGCTGTGTGACTGGTGATGTACACGCCATATGGCTGGAGGAGCACCATACCCTGTGATGGATTTGGTCTGCGACCACAAAGGTTTCTTGGCTGGAAAATGCAAATTCATGTGTTAGGACAAGGGGTGATGGGTTCAAACTGAAACAGGGGAAGTTCAGGTTAGATATAAGGAAGTTCCTCCCTGTGAGAATGGTGAGGTTCTGGCACAGGGTGCCCAAAGAAGTGGTAAAAGCTCCATCCCTGGCAGTGTTCAAGGCCAGGTTGGATGAAGCCTTGGGTGATATGGTTTAGTGTGAGGTGTCCCTGCCCATGGTAGGGGTGTTGGAACTGGACGTTCTTAAGGTTCTTTCCAACCCTAACTACTGTATGATTCAAAGACTATGTCTATTTTACTGATGGGTAAGTATGCCTGTGGAGGAAGAGCACATTAAGAGCCCACAGCAATAAACAGTAAAAAGATTACTTCAAGTGGACCTCAAGCTGCTCCAGGGGAGGTTTAGATTGGATATTAGGAAAAATTCCTTCATCAAAAGGGTTGTCAAGCACTGGAACAGACTCCCCAGGAAAGTGGTTGAGGCATCATCCGTGGAAGGATTTAAAAGACATGCAGATTAGGCCCTTAGAGACATGGTTTAGTGCTGGACTTGGCAGTGCTGGGTTAACAGTTGGACTGTAAGATCATCAAGGTCTGTTCCAACCTAAACAATTCTATGATTCTCTGTGTTATATTAAACCACTTTCCGGTGTGACTAAGATGAGTTGTGCCTTCTATCCATCTTAAAACACAGAAAGCAGAGAAGATCTCCAGAGCTGCTTGACCCCAGCTCCCTTTCCAGTCAATGAGTCAACAGCACATGGACACTTTGTCACTGGTGTCTAAAGGCCCTGCTTTCGCTCGAGCTGAGCATCACCTACCTACCTTTCTCTTGCAGTTAAGCTGCAATGTGGGCACTGAAGCATATTGCAGGTGCTGCAGTGACATCTCAGTAAAGTCTGTGTCTACTTAGCAAATTACTGTCACAAAGACTATAAAAGTAGATTGTCACTGATAAAGATAAAACATGTCCTTAATTACCTGTGAGCACAGGGGCAGCCAGACTTGGGGCAGATCAAGAATCCCTGTGTTGTTTTAATGCTTCAAGTTGCCAGTTCAAATTCTCACCAGGGCAATGGAGAATCACTTTTGGATGAACTGCCAGCTCCATAAACTACTCAGATTAGCCAAAAAATCCCCTCCCTTTTAAACCTTTAAAGATACTGAAAAAAATCCTTCCTCTGGGGCTTTTCCCCCAACCTTTTGCAGCCCATTTGTTCTTATTCATCACATCGCAGGTTGTCATGGCCATTTTAGGCAGGAAACCAAGCTTCTTACTAAACACCCTTATCTAATCGCCATGGTCACCATTTCAAACTCACATGCCCTAAAGACATTTCCCCTAATGCCCATAAGGCTGGGACAGATCAAAGGGTAGTTATCACATGTTGTGTGTGCTCATCATTACTGAAAGCTTTCCTCCTAGGTGACACAGCTCCACATTTTACCTGCAACCTCATTCAGTCTGTCAGTGGGTGAAGCACTTTAGTGGTCATAGGGTCAACCAGGAACTTCTCCTTAGTCATAAAAGGACCTTTCATTCTCCTCTTGGTAGGTGCATCAAGGTGCCCAAAACTGGTGTGTGCATCAGATTCGTATGGATTTAAATACAACAGGCATATGACTTTGAATTAAATGGTTCTGATGATGTTTACTATGACTGTGTGCTAACTTAATTCATTCGCATTCTCATATAAAAACATTGGTTTTAAGCACACCTATATACCGGCATGTTCATAACTAGACAGATGGAGAAAAGATGTTTGCATGCAAAGATTTAAATGGCATCATGTGCCCCATCTTCACTCCTGCAAACATCAGCCTTATGCATTATTAATGCCAAGGCATCCAGATTATCATTTCCAGCAGATACATGTGCTACACACATATATTTATGCAAACATTTGGAAGTGCATGAATATAAATGGATAGATGAATGTGAGGTGATGAAGAGTGCTTAGTTGGAATATCAAAACTAAGTATCCTGGTGGATCTAGACATCAAATTTCTAGGAATCCTAGTGTATTTATAACATATAAAGCAGTCACAATCTCTTTTCTCCCCTGCCTTAGCAGACAGAAGTGTGCCCAGGTTCACTGTGAAGGAAAGCACCTGACAAGCATGAATATGAGCGTGTGCCCTTGTGACAAAGAGAAACAAATATTTGGATGCTGAGTGATGAATAAATAGTTGCCAGTGTTTATTCCACACCCCAGGGTGGGGCTGGCACTCAGGCTGATCAAGTGAGCCCTCTTTTGTGTTTGCTTTGTCAGAATTCGGGGCTCTTCCCATCCTTTCACAGCCCACCGGTGGGGTTTGGCTTGGGAGGAAGGTTCAGACAAAGCTACCTGGTGAGCAAGCAAAGCTGCAGCGGTGGGGATGGGCTGCTCAGGGAGGTTCAAGGAGCAGTGTGGGGAAAGGGGAAGCATCTCTCTAAATACAGAGTGAGTCAAGCTCACCTCTGGGGAAGGGAGAAGAAAACCTGGAGCAGAGAAGAGGCGTTGATGAGGCACCAACTGTATGTGCTCTCAGTCACATCCTCTGCTGTTTACTCAGGCTGGAGGGATGTGAGCAGAAGTAAAACCTGATTTAGGTCACATATGCCTTTCTCTTTGCGCAGTGCTGGAGTCGAAAAACATCCCTTGGGCAAGAGAAGGAGGAGGCAAGGAGCCAGTGTGTTGTCTGGGAGATCAGATAGGGCTTGATGCGCAGTCCTGGACTAGCAACCATGCCCTTTCTCCCAGCTCAGGCGCTCTAAGCAGAGGGTGGGTTTTGCATCTCTCTAAACCTCTAAACACTTGTTTGTTTGTTTGTGGACTTCATGACAGGTTAGTTTGGCTGATCTGAGACATGATTTTCATAATCAAGCAGCTTTACATAACTAATGAACACCAGCATGTTCTAAAGCAAACACTAGCTAACAAGGAATTCGTTAGATCGATGCCCCTAAACAGTGGGTATGGTTTGGTGTCTCATCTCCTCCTCTTCCACCCACACTGTTTCCCAGAGCACAGCCTCTGGGCTCTGCATAAACCCATCTGGATTGTTAATTCAGCATGGCAAAGGCCTATCTGCAGCTCCATATCCACGCAAGGCCATGTGCAATAATGGTTGCGCCTTGGTCAGCCTCTAGGTATTGTGTTCATGGTTTAATGGGTCTGTAATTTACTGACTTGAGGACTTGAGTTTCCAAAGGCACTGGTGTCTTTGGGGATGCTGGGAACATCAGCCTGTTTGGCACCTCTGGACATCCATCTGCTGAGCAAAGCCAGAAGAAGCTGTACCAGGAGTCCTGTTGCAGGTAACTCAAAGCATCTCATGCAATTTAGATGTGGGGCACTGGTAGGACCAAATCCAGGTGCTCAGACATACAGGGCCAAGAGAGAAGTTCAGCCAGACCATCAGTTTAAGTGAATTAACTGTAAGAAACCTCTCCAGGAGATCACCCATAGAGACAGATCATAAGATCAATGCTTCTGGTTGCTTCTGTTTGGGCAACAGTGAAGAGGTAAAAGGAGACTTCAAGCCCTGTGACCAAGCAACAGGTGAGCTATCCAACATCTGTCTGGTGGCAAATTAGGCATGGGCTTTTCCTAAGCCATGCAGCAAGCACTGGTTACTAGAAATGTCTATCTGTGATATGTGGTGACATCCTCCCATTGCCTCCCCTCTTACCCCATGCTCACAGTTTGTGCAGCTGTGCTGCTTCTCGCCGCCAAGCCAGGCAAAGATGCAAATCTCAGTCACTTCTTCCACTCAACCACATGTGCAAAGACTGCATTTACTGGCAGAAACTAACTACCCACAGCTTTAAATACTACTGTACTCAAAGCCTCTGTCTGCCCCCAGAGTTTTTCCTGCAAGGAAGGAGCCAAACCTGCATGCTTTCTACAGGCTTTAATAGGAAAAAATAGACAAAATGCACCTGAAATCCAACAATCTCACTGCTTAGTGCATCAGGCTTCCAACCTGGTGGAGAATTAGGCAATGCAGCAATTAAGCTGTAAACTTTTACCAGCTGCAGCACCAGTCAGACAAGGCACAGGTTGTAAATCATAGCATCAGAACTAATAAATGAAATGTTAGGAAGCTAAAGACAGAGTAAATATCCAGTTTGGAAACCAGTTACAGGTTTTCCTGTGTTTTATGACTCCACTGATCCATTGACTGCCTTATTAGACGTCACCTCTGCTTCAATTCCCCAGCCCCAACTGATCCTAAACTAGAAAGTAGTGACCGAAGTGAGGTTGAGAGCATGAGGCTGATGTGCCTTGTGGGAATGCTGTTTGCTCAGGATTGATTAATGCCAGTTCTCAGGATTGCAGGAAATCCATAACTGGGACCATGGGAGTAAAACGAGGATGTTAGCATCAGATAGGATGTGTTTCCACCTTGGCTTTCTTTTGGCAGAGGTTTCAAAAAAGAATGGGCTTCATAATCTAAACCCTGAGTTTTGATGTCTTCTCCATACAGATTCATTGGTCACCCAGACTACTGGAGATCCAGGCAGGTATGGGACACATGCTAAAGGCAATAACAGAAATGCATTTCTCCATGGGACAGTGAAGGATGCCTGGGGATTGCAGAGCATGAGAAAGGAGGTGATCTACCTCTTGTTTTCCCAGACCCCTCCTGGCCAAAGAAACCAAATGCAGGGTTTGGGCTTCAGCAGGGCAATACTGAGTGCACTGTGCAGCCTGGATCCTTCTCTCACCCAATATACACAGATGAGCATGCACCACTCCCAGGCATAATAATATTAATAGTAACAAAGACAACGATAATGGCAGTAATGATTCATATGATAATACAACTTTTCCATCCATCGAGGGGCAGACCTGCTTTGGGGTGATTTATACACATACAGGTTCAAACACAACAGCCAACCTCCAGCAGTACAATGCCCTCAATTGTGCCTTTTGGGGCTGCTTTTGGAGAATGGAGATTGGACAGCCATGTGTGTGCATCACACTCACATGGCCCCCTCTCTGCTTCTCACCCAGCTGCTCCCAGTCTTACCCATTTCATCCATCATGGAGGGACATTGGCCTCTTGACAAGAGGCTGCTGCCCTCAGCTGTGTTCACAGATCCTATTATGTATAAACCACATAACCTTGCAGTCCACAGACTGCATCTGCAGTCAAGGTTTTGCTCAGTGTGCCTCAAATAAGGAGCTAATTTGAGCTCTCTGATTTATTGTAGAAGAGTCCCTTGGGAAAGTAGAATTCTGCTTCCCCAGCTTATGCACGTACCTAAGCTGGGCAGTGGGTATAGAGTGGCTGCATCCACAGGAGGCCATGGAGCTGCTGCGAGGGCTGGAGCAGCTCTGCTCTGGAGCCAGGCTGAGAGAGCTGGGCTGGGGCAGCCTGGACAAGAGAAGGCTCCTGAAGGGGAGACCCCAGAGCAGCTCCAGTGCCTAAAGGGGCTGCAGGAAAGCTGGAGAGGGGCTTGGGACAAGGGCCTGTAGGGACAGGCCAAGGGGAATGGCTTGAACCTGCCCAAGAGAGGGGAGACTGAGCTGAGCTCTTAGGCAGAAGCTGTTCCCTGTGAGGGTGCTGAGGCGCTGGCACAGGGTGCCCAGAGAAGCTGTGGCTGCCCCATCCCTGGCAGTGTTCAAGGCCAGGTTGGACACAGGGGCTTGGAGCAGCTGCTCCAGTGGAAGGGGTCCCTGTCTGTGGCAGGGGTTGGAATTGGATGAGCCTTAAGGTCCCTCCAACCCAAACCAGTCTGGGATTCTATGATTCTATGATAATATATTAATGGTGTCATGCTTTTCTATGACCCAGGAGCCATATCTGAGCCATGCTGTCCCCTGCACCCATCAGCCACAGCCCCAGTTAGCCAAGGCCAGCACCACACCAGGGAATACACCAAAATACCACTGACAGTCACAGCCCTTGCCCTGACCCTGTTGGTTTGCAAATGCAAACACAGCCTTGCATGTTGCTGCAGAAAGCTTCAATTTCTGACAAACCAATGCTTTCAGCTAGGAAAAAAGCTCACCCATAAGAATCCTGCCTGGCTCCCTGTGTTCCCAGCCCTACTTAAACACTGCTGATTTCCCCCAGTAACCACAACCCCTGTCATGCTCCATGCCTGGTCAAATAAGCTCTACAGAGAGCACAGCTATAAAGAATCCCATTCAGCATAGGAAACTACCTCCTTGACAGTTTTATTCTCTTGCTGGCATGACCAATCCGCAATGATTTAATTTGTTCTTCATGCACATTTGCTTTGGTCCATTGGTTAATTATTTGAGTGAAGATGCTACTGGATTTCCACCCTTGAATAGATCTGTTTTGCAACCGGAGGCTTCAGTGTTGTGCTTTGTCTCATGTGCTGCAAGAGGAGGTGATGATAACCAGAAGTGGCGATGCTGCAGCTAATGGGATCTGCCTAAAACATAGCTGGGGAGCAGGCCTGATTCTGCAATAGCTATTAGTCACGTTTCCTTCAGTGGGTTTATTCCTAAGTCATTGCAGCAAACGTTTGCTCATCCAGAGGTATCTTGATGTCTGGCATTTGTGTACTGAAGCATGCAAGGTGGTTGTGAAGCAGAATGGATCTCCCACGCAGCCTGGCTTTGAACATCCTCCTATGAAACTGGACTCAGACCCCTTCTAGCAATGGGTCCTGCAGCTGCTTATCTCCAATCACTGCTCCGAAACAATAGAGGGATGTGGCAGCTGCTTAGTATTTCATCTGACCTTTGCACAGGGGCAAATGCCTCCCTGTTTGAAGCAGATGGCCAATTTACTTGTGCTTGTTTGCACTCTAAATGCTGACTTCCTGGACAGTATTTATCTATTGTTGTTATTTTTGCAGTGATGATTTAGTTTTAGGTAGTTCAGAGGGGACCAGAGAATTGAATTTCATGATCCTTCTGGGTCCCTTCCAACTTGAGATATTCTGCAGTTCTATAATTCCATGACTTTGATCCATAACCTACAAGAGACCATAGAATAATTAGGGTCAGAGAGGACCTTAAGATGCATAGACATAAGAACTGTTATCTCACACGGATAGCTCACATCCTAGTGGATGGGCTGGACATTAGGGTTGTGTGGGGTCCTGCCTGTTCTTGACAAACATCATGCTTTGCAACACCCATGTCTGTGCCAAATACAAGCCATGAAGCCAAATCATCTTTCCCAGACCAGCACAAAACCCCACCAGTGCACCCAGAAAGGGAAATGTTGTGCCATGCATGGCACTGACATGTGTGGGATAAATAAACCCATAAAAAGCTCCCAAGGAAGCTGCAAAACTCACATTACAAGGTCAGACACACAACCAAGCTATTGCAACAGCAGCCCAGGAGCAGAAGCCTCGCTGCCCAACACCATGGTGTCAGCCCATGCTAAGCTGCTCAGAGCAGCTTAGGAGATAGGAAGATGATTAATACCTGCATTAAAACCACCAAGGACAGGCAGGTGGGCTTTTTGTCTGAGCCTGGCCCTCCAATCTTGATCCCTGTCCGAGGCATTGCTGGCCATGCAGCTCCATGACCATTACAAGGGATGACAGTGAGATGCCAGAGACACCACACTGAGTCCTGTCTGCATCCCTGAGCCCATAGCTGCTCTCTGCTGTGTCTTCCAGGAGGTGCCTGAACGTGCCCTGTTTTGTGGATGAGGTGGGCATCCAGCCCTGTGCAAGACTAAGCAATGAAAACCCCATTTCTTGAATGGTGAAGGGCCATCCCCCAGTCTCCCATCAGTGCTTCTTCCTGCAGCATTACTACAGGCCAATCTAGTAGTGTTCTATAACAAAGGAATGCTTTGTCAAAAAAAGCCAACACTTTGCTTAAAAAGCCTTCAGCAAAACAGGACAAATTACATGTCTGTTCATGGGGTCAAAAGGAGCTTTGGAAATTCAGAAAAATATCGGTTTTACATCTCATTTGGACAGGAAGATGCTTTCATTTTCATTTACGTTTAGAAGAGAATATCTCTGGTGAACCAAAAGCTTTGGTTTTCAGCCAGCTTTAACCATGAATCTTGCAAACACTGTATTACAACTCTTCTGACTTAAATTCACTTGCTTCCCTGTCCTATCTCTCTTAAGGTTTGCTGACTCTTGGAAGTGATTTTATGTGTGGTGTGCAGATAGACCACTCTCACCTCCTCAACAGATCCAGACACGCACAAAACTGTGCCAGAAGAAGTCTCTGTGCAATGGCCACACATAAAAATACTCCTTATAAACCTGCACACTGGTTTAGCAAGCCTGAAAATGTATCTCTGTCCTTATTACACATTTATTATGGTGAATATTAGTGCTTCATTATTTTATTATGCCATGTTTATACAGCACTCAGTCACCGCTGAGTAATTTATAGTCAAATAAGCAAATCATTTCCCTGCCCCAAGTAGCTTCTAAAAGTGGGTTTACCCATACCATTGGGGCCTGTAATGGTGCAAAACTGTCATGGAGAATGTGCCCAAATGGATTATACCCTCTTAGGGAAAGCATGGAGAAAACAGTAAAAAGATAAAGTGGTGGCTGGAAAGGCTTTGGGATTTTATGGCAACGACTCTGACACCATAGATGGGTTCATCTCAGATAGAAAGGGCAACCTCCTCCTCCAGGAGCCTGTCCTGAGGATTACTCTCAGGTCTTTTCTCTCACCTTTCTCCAGTAGGTAAAGGCACCAGTGCAGACCCAAAACCCTGACATCTTGTACCCATACAGAGGAAACTGTGCATAGGGAGCTGCTGGTGGTGGCTGAGCAATTAGAGTGGGTTAATGAGCAGGGTGTCTGTAGTCTGTCAAAGGATTAAAGATGGCCTTGGGGTACTGCAAGGAGGACAGGCTTGGAGATGCCTACACATAGCATGGAATATACTGGGCAGGGAGACCTGGCACATTTGCCAATGCCTAGTGAATGCTGGAGGATGAAGCAATTGGGAAGAGTAAGGTGGATGCATGGCAAGAGAGCACGTCTGCCACTTGTCACAGCTGAGTAAAAGCTGGGCAGAAGGAAGAGTGAGTAAGGGTGCTTGGTTGGGAGGGTGGTGTCACCCATCCGAGCAGGTGACATTAATACTTTCTGGAAGGGAAAAGAGCAGCCATGGAACAAGGTCATAGTCCTGGCAGTATCACCAGTGGGAAAGACAGGAAGGAAACCAGATATTAACACTTGTGCCAGCACCTTGAAATCTAGGTCAATGGTGTGATCTGCCTGTAGACACATGTCTGAGGACAGCATGCTTGCAGCACAGAGTGGATGGGGTGACCACCTATTCATATGAGAGCTGCAGCTTCCTTCCCCTCCTTTCTTACAAGTGTATCAGTGCCTTGGAGTGGGTAGAGGTGAACCAAGAACCAGAGATGCATGGTGACATTTGTTTCTCCACGCTGCCATATGGTGGGAATCCTGCTCCCAAGAAAGGACATGCCTCATTCCTGGCAGTGTTCAAGACCAGGTTGGACACAGGGGCTTGGAGCAGCTGCTCCAGTGGAAGGGGTCCCTGCCCATGGCAGGGGTTGGAGATGCTTTAAGGTCCTTTCCAACCCAAACCATTCTGTGATGCTATGGTGATCAGTATATTTAGGTACCCCCTACCTCTCCTAAATCACTCACTAGCCAGAAAGCATTCTTCTCTCTTCATCATGAAAAGGCAGCTCTGCCCACAGGTTGGCATCCAGCTTTGGTGGAGGCATCCAATGTAGGCAAGTCTGGTTTGGATGACATTTACCAAAATGCTGGGTTTTCTTTCTGCTGATGCTGTGTCAGTTGTCTTTATGCAGCTGGTGGATAAAGACAGCAAAAGGCAAGACCCAGCTCTGGAAATACCTCCTCATAATGACCAAAATCACAGCTTAATTGTGGGGTTTGAGCTGCAGCTAGATATCTCTGGATTTGGAGCTGTGCTCATCCTTGAGTTGCCCTCCACCATGGTAATTATTCGTTAGGTCTTAATTACTGTTTCTCTTCTTAGCTCCAATTCAGCCGTGCTTTTTGGTCACAACCTCTGCTGCCACCCACTTCTCTATGCACCAGGCCACCAACTGGTACAAAGTTTTGCCAGCACTGATTTCAGTACAAAGAGCACTCAGATGCCTCTTGTAGCAGTAGAGACCGAACAACGTTTGCTTTGTTCATGGTCTTACCACATTCCAAATTAGATTTTCCTCAGGCCTATGGGAGATAACATTCAAGGAGTCTTCTCAAGGTATTTAGCCCATCATTAGTTGGGTTGGAGCTGCTGGGACCTCAAGTGGTGGCTCATGAGGGAAGAGCCTACCAGGAGATCTGAGGCCTGGCAACACTCAGTACACCATTAACAGATTCCTTTGTGCTCTGGTGCTCTGTCTCATGATGACACATGTTGACTGGTCCATCAGACCACAAGGAAAGCATGGAGCAAACCTTACAGTGAAGGTTTCCCAGGGCACAGAGCCCAGCCTGGCCCCAGTGGCAGTAAGGACTGGTTTCTCCTATGACAGGTCCTGGGGCTGGACCACAGAGCAGGACAGAGCATCAACAAGATGCAGTGGGGCACTTTCAGGGGGAACATGAGACATGAAGCCAACTTTATGGATGTAGACACTACATGAATTCCAGGGGAGTGTCAACTCATCACTATTCTTCCTTCATCATAATGTAATTCCTTCTTGCACTACTGACTAGATTCAGTTTCAATTCAGTTTTTCTAACCAGCTGCTTCCCAGAACCACTCCTGTGTGGTCACAGTCACAGAAGCCAAGTGACCAAACCTTTGAGGTCTCTCCCGAGTGCTTCCATGGCTGCATAGAACAGCAGCTGGGCAATCAGAGGCCAGATTGTCCACAGGGAGCAGGTCATACTCCAGGAGAAAAGATACTAGAAAGGAAGAGCACATGGCTGGGAAAATGACATGATCTGATTTCTCAAGTGACCTGTTGAGTGAAAGAAAACCCTCTGTATATAGCCAGGAAGTTGCAAGGAGCTGTCACAAGGTATAAGCCACTGCCCCAGCTATTTCTAAGCTCAAGGGCAGAAGTGTTTCTAAACAGCTCTGATGGCTGCTCCTCATTGCTGCACAGGGTGGGAGCAGGACTGGGAGGATGCTCTGCAACATCAAGAGGGTAACAGTGGGGCTATAGATGGAAGGTTCTCCAGCAGGACCAACTCACAGGGCTTAGGAGCATCTGAGCAGTTCCATCTAAGGACTGGATGGCTGTTGCTGGTGGTGTGGCCGCTGTTCTTACCTTCTAGGTGTTCTTTTCTTCTAGATGAACCCCCTTTTACATGAGCTCTTTTAAATTCAGAGAGGTTTTCACAAGCTACTCTAAGTCTGTGTGGTTTGAGGAAACAGCAGGACTTCAGCCTGGTAGGATTTTCCATCTAAGCCAAGGCATGCATGGCCAGGGCTAGAAGAGGCTCTCAATGCCATTAAGGGCAGGTGGGAAGAAGGGGAGCCAGCAGCTAGTGGTGACTCCTTTAAAGACAACTCAATATCTCTGGTATTGAACACAGGGCCCAGAACTGAACACAGGATTTGAGGTATGGCCTTGAAAGATGGGACCAGTGTTGGACCCTTGTCTACTTGAAAGGGGAGGCTGGCAGAGGTGAGTGGTGCCAGGGCAAGGGGACCCTCCAATGGGAAGGGGTGAGGTGGGAGGAGAAGGCTCTGCAGAAGGAGGGCCTTATTGGAGGCAGAACGTGCTGGGAGCAAGTCTGCATCCCCAAACCCACACTGAGCCTGACCACTTATGGGAACAGGCTGTTTCACACCCTGGGGAGAAGATAGGGATGCACACACAAGCAAGGCAAATGCAAGGGCCAAACATTCATGTCCATGGAGCCTTCCCTTACCCACAAACAAAGCTCTGAGCCTACTGTGGGGATGGTAAAGTGACCTGACACTTTGCAAAGTTTAGGTGTGGAGCAGCGAGATGGTGATTTACACAGGTCTGTGCACAGCTGCAAAACAGATTTTCCATATTTCAGTAGACGTAAATGCCTTCCTGGGACATATTTGTAGGAAAACTGCACACATGCATTTAGATACATGGAGCTGTTGCAAATCCCAAACTGGTTTGTGTTGGAAGGGACCTTAAAGCTCCTCCAGCTCCAACCCCTGCCACAGACAGGGACCCCTTCCACTGGAGCAGCTGCTCCAAGACCCTGTGTCCAACCTGGCCTTGAACACTGCCAGGGATGGGGCAGCCACAGCTTCTCTGGGCACCCTGTGCCAGCGCCTCAGCACCCTCACAGGGGAGAGCTTTATCCTCAGAATTCCCATTAGAGCCACAACCAGTAAGATGCTCCCCCTTGCAATGCAACCCCCAAAATACCCATTTCTTTGTATTGTTTCTCATAAGTGGAAAACATATAAAGAAAAACTAAAGACCCCCCCCTGCAATCCCATAGCGTGATGGCAGTCCCTAACCCTAACCCTAACCCTAACCCCAGCCAGAGGCAGGTGAGCTGCTCTTCATCCAACACGTTGCATTGGAAAGGTTTGCCCATGCTTTATTTAATCCCCAGCACTTGCACATATCAGTCACATTCCTGAGCCATCAATCAGAGCTGAGTCAGCCAGTGTGACTGGTCTGTCTTTTGCTGGTTTTTAGCAATCACACGTTCTCTGGTCTGGTTTGCTGGCAGTGAGGTGGGGGATTATTTATCCTTCTAAAATAAGCATGGAACTTGACTAGGAGCAGGGAAATGTGTCCGTTGTCAAGCATAACCTTTACAGCCACCCTATCTAGAGGAACATCTCTCTGTGATGCTATAAATGTGATGCTACGGGTGTGATGCTTCACATGAAAGAAAATAATGCTGCCTGGGATGGAACTGGCCTAGGAATGTTTGTATGGATCTCTTCCTTTGCATGGATCTCCTGCATGAATGGCATGGTACAAGCCCCATCACGGCTGCACATGCAGAAAGAATCAATCAGGTTGGAAAAGCCCTTTAAGCTCATCCAGTCCAACCATTCCCAGCCCTGCCCAAGGCCACCCCTAACCCATGGCACTGAGGCCTCGTCTCCACGCTGTGTGAGCACTTGCAGGGCCGGTGCCTGCAGCCCTGCCCTGGGCAGCCTGTTCCAATGCCTGAGCACCCTCTGGGGCAGGAATTGTTCCTCAGCTCCATCTCAACCTGCCCTGGTGCAGCTTGAGGCCGTTTCCTCTTGTCCCATCCCTTGTTCCTTGGGAGCAGAGCCCAGCCCCTCCTGGCTCCATCCTCCTGGCAGGCACTTGGAGGGAGCCATCGGGTCCCCCCTGAGCCTTCTCTTCTCCATCTGAACCCCCAGGTCCCTCAGCCGTTCCCCATCTCTCTTGTGCTCCAGGCCCTGCACCAGCTCCATTGCCCTTCTCTGGCCCCGCTCCAGCCCCTCAAGGTCTCTCCTGTATTGAGGGGCCCAGAACTGAGCACAGGATTCAAAGGGAATAAAGGCTTTTTGAAGGGGCTGTTCTCCCACAGAGCAGCCTTGGAAGCATTGCCCACAGCCATGCTCTTGTGCTTCCTTGACAAGGACAAGGTTATTACGGCCTCAGAACAGCCCAGAGAAGACAGAGGAGCAATGCTGCTGTTATGGCTACATGAAATCTCAGCCCACTGTGCCTGGTGGCACCCTTGTGATATACTCTGTGAATGCAAGGCTATGCTCCATGCCCTAAAATAAGGTTTAGGTCAAGGAGATGGACAGGTTGCTGGAGATTGAAAAGAAAAACTATTGAAAAACAGTAGTAATCTTGTGGTTTCTATAGCACAGGCCCTCCCTACCCTCAGGGTGCTTGCAGGAATGGGCATTGCCCTGAAGTCTCCCCTGTCTGCATGTGAATTTAGTGCAGATGCCTCCAGGTTAAAATCAGACACCTCCCCTCTCAGGAGACAGAAGGCAGATGGTCCCTGAGCATCCCGGCTGCACCACAGCAAGGTTCAACCTGCTCAGAAAGCCCAGGGAAGATGAGAGCAAGGGTTGTACATCAGCCAGCGGTGGTTAAGCACAGAGATGAGCTTCAGTGCACAGTGGTCCACGCCTCTTTGCCCCTTTTGTTCCCAACAGGCTTTCAGATGCACAACTGCTTGAGGGGGATGAGCATCCTACTGCATGGGCTCCATGCTGTGCTATGGAGCATCATTACTATGTCACACTTTTCCCTATTCCTCCCTCTTTTCTCTCTGAACCCAGGAAATAAAAAGGGCAACAACCAACTTTGCAGGGAATTTTAATGTTGCTTGCAGGAGGCATCTGTTTTCCTGCCTTCAGGGCAAAGACAGCCCTGATCTCAGCTCTTGTCCAGCCCTTAGGCTTCATTTAGCAGGTATTTGGTTTTAGGAACTGTGCTAGATCTGAATAAATGGCTGTTCTTATCTAATTTGTTGCCTAGATGAAGATCTAGGCAGGGTATATCACTTGTGTACTCAACCCTGCTGTAGTGAGTAGAGCTTGAGTATTTGCTAAGTAGGCATTAATAACTGGTGGGAGGAATGACAGCCTTAACAGATGAACTTCTCATTCACCAGAACAAAAACCTTAAAACTACTGTAACAAGGATCAAGCAATGGAATCCAAATGGATAACCACTCTGGGTTATGTGGCACAGGAACATACGTGTGAGGCATGACCGGATGGCACAAGCTATAAACAAGATAGGCCTGAGAGTGTAATTCCTAACACAAGGAAGAACCAGGTCACGTCTGTATTTCAACAAGATACTTTATTGGTCCAGCAACTGCAAAATATACAAATTTCTGAAAGGCATACCCTGTTTTTAAGGTGGCACAGCTTTATATCAGGCAATTATTCCAGACATATATACAGAACTGTTAACATACCACAAATCAAACCCCCCCAAGGAACTACCTGCTTCTCTCCAAGCTTTGCAGTATACATTAAATAAATAAAGAGTGCTTTGCTATCAAAAAAAACAAAAGTTACAAAAATAAATTCAAGTATCACAAAGGAAAAATAAAACCAAGAAACAAAAAAATCAAGTGTGGGGGGGGGGAAAGAAATCCTCTGTGTGGTTTGACAAGTCCCTTCTCTCCCCATCCACCATCGCTGCCTGGTCCTTGGCTCCATCAACCAAAAGCAATGGGCAGTGAGTTTCTGGGGGCAGTGCGATGGGATGGGGCTGACACCATCCCACCAACCCCTCCAGTATGAAGGGACTTTTCTGCTGCTCAAAGACCAATTTTTCCCCTTGATGGAAAAAAACACCCAAGTGAAATTTCATCTTTTTGTAGACCTATGGAGACTTCTATTATTCCCAAAGGGAGAAAGTTTAAGGTCAGTGTTTTTTTGCTGTTTCTTTATATATATATATATATTTATATATATATAAATATACACACAAATACACACCAAAACATCTGCAGAATTACATGTGTACAGGATTGATCACAGGGCAGCCAGACGTCATGTTTGCATTTGCCGGCTTATCTTTTCATAGCAGGAGGAGAAAGATAAGACTCCTGAGGAAGGAGGCTGAAAATAAGCAATTTGCCTTCCAATTTTGCCTTCATTTCTCTCTCTCTCTCAAAGGCAGAGAAACCAAAAGGCCAGATGTCAATTGCTCACACAGGGAGATGGCTGCTTTTAATGTGACTGTTAAACTAAAAAGGGCAAGGTGGGAGGAAGTGTTCTTTGTTTCATCTGTACAGGAATATAATACACATATGCACAAGCTCACACGGGCAGGGCACTGGAGACCATCTCCTCCAGTGGGATACAGACTGAGCATGGTCCTGGTCCCCTCCCGCTGTTGGTGCTGCTTCAAGCATGAGGCTGAAGCTCTAGGCACTGTGGTTCACCTTTTCCCAAAGAAGAACAGACCAAACTCCCCCCAAAACACATACACACCCCAAAAAAATACATCATTTCTCCCCAGACCTCTCTGCTCCTGGCTGTAGGGATGTTGTTTCCTACATAAAGGGCTGAGGAAAGCTATGGGAACTGCAGGAAGACTTGGCTGCCCTCACCTCCCATTTCCAACTCAGCGGTACAGCCAACAAGCACGATGAGGATGAGGATGGTACATACAGCAGTGAGGAAAAAACCCAAAACCCACCCCCCCCCCCCAAAAAAAGAAGTTAATATTCAAAATCCACAGATTTTGCACAAAGCAATAGTGGTTAATTGCCATATAACTGCTGTCTCACAGCCTGGGACAGGCTGCCAAGAAGAGATCTTGCATATCAAACCACTGGGAGTTGGCTGATGGAGTCCAAGTTATGACCTCGCCCCCAAACACACACACACCTCTAATGCTGAAACTAGTTTTGTAGTCCCAGCTTTCCAGCATGCAAATAAAGAAGCTGCCTGTATCCAGGCTTCCCCTGTTAAGGGGCATTATAAGACAAAACCTAAAACAGTTATGCTCTGGCCACAAATAAAGTGCAAACCCCAAGCGGTTTCTACATGTACACATGTGTGTGCATGTATATATGTAAAATTAAGAGAGAACACAGACAAAACTGTCCCTTCTCGTGGCTTTCTGCATCCCAGCCAGACCTCTGGCCACCTCCATAAGATCTGTGTGTCTGCAAAATGCATCTAGCTCAGCCTGTCCACCTGCAATAACACAGGGATTGACCCTTAAACAGCCCCAAATCTCTGCTTTCTTCTAAGGAAGAGCAAAGAGGAGATGAAGTACCAGCACAGCACCTCAACTAGTGCTCATATCAACACATGCTTAAACTCAGACCATTCCATAGTGCTCCCCAAGATGAAAGCATCATCCAAATCACCACTGGTGCATCTTCCCCTATGCTACTGGCGGCTCACAACCAGTTTTAGAAGCAGATCTACATTCTCTGCAAACCCTTTTAAGGTGTATTGAGTAAAACAAAAGATGTTTTGGGGTCTTCTTTCCTTGTTAAACCCCAAAGTTTTCACTGTGAAGGACTTCACACAACTGCCTTTCTAGTGCTTGCAGGCCTGGGTGAGGCAGGCTTGGTGTGTGACAGGCTGTAGCTTGGCTAAACAACATCTTGAAAATGAATTAATCATAATTATAATAATAATCATAAACTGCAAAACCCATTTATTCCCTCCCCTTCCCCCCATCTCTCTACTAACCCCGCACCATTCACATATATACACACACCCCACCACTAGAAGGATGGGTACCAGTCATCTCTACAAAAGAAGATCAAAACTGCTTGCAGAAGGAAATTAAAGTCCTGTGCGCTAGGAAGCACTTTACAGCTTGCTAGGATCTAACAGGATGCTGGAGAGGAGAGCAAATGCTGTAGCCTAAAGATCTGGTGGTGACTCCGGGATGCTCAGCTCCTCTCCTCCGCTCTCCTGCATCTCTCCCCTCCTTCAGCAGAGCGGTTTGCAGATGAACAGGCACGGGTAGAAACAGACGAGGGTCGACCTCGCTGCAGGTGGAGGAGACTGGTTTATAAGCAAGCTTTGGAAATGGCAATGGGATGGGAAGCTGGTGGCATCGCCAGTGGCATTGTCACAGCGCCAACGGAGTCACGACAGCTTCTGCGAGGTGTTCATGTTCTGAAACAAGAAGGGAAGAACAGTGGTTGGGGTGGTGCTTGGGTCAGACACATCTTCTACATAGATATCAACAAGGGGACAAAGGGGAGAAACAAAGCCACGGCACAGGTCGCTACGAAAGCATCCATCACAGAAGAGAGGACATTGTCCACCGAAGGAGAGATGGGGGGATGCACTGACTTGCTACCCACACCCCTCAAGCGTCATTTGAGTTTAACTACATGGTGGGAGTTCGACAGAGATATCCCTAAAAACTGAGCTAAAACCCCAGGCAACCCTCCCACATTATCTGGTCTGCACTTTTGAAGCTGCTCTTTAGATCATGCAAGGCAAGGTGGAGACCACCAGTGTTAAGGAGCCCAATTAAACATCTCTCTTGCTCCCATTGAGGGTGGGCAGTGTCAACCCTCTGCCTGCCAAGGTGGAGGTTACCATTTATCCATCCTTGCCACTGTCAAGAAGAGGCTGCTCCCACCAACCTTACTGAGCAGCCAGCATGGGGACCAGACACCACTATGGCAGCAGCACCCAATGATACTCCATGAGCTCTCACAGGCCCCAGAGCTGCTCTGGACACAACCCTGGTGCAGGGTGGTGACAGTTGGCACCCACCAGCATGCGGTGGGGACCACAAAACCAGAGACAACCAACTAAACACAAGCAGGACCAGCCCCCAGGGCAGTGGCTGGAGGAAAATCCCAAGGGGAGACGGTCACAACAAGGACACTTCCCAGTTCACACAACTACATGAAACAGGGCAGGAAGAAAAGGACTAGGAAGCAGCTAGGAAGGTTTCTCAACTTCTTTTGCTTTTACTACCTAAACTGCCTCTTGCAAGCACCAGGAATATAACCAGGCTATGAGGCAGAGCAGGCTGAGATGTTATCTAAGGAGACAGGAGGAAGGTTGGGAGAAGCCACATGCACCACAGCCATTTACCTTGGAAATATTAGTAAAGAGAAAACTTTGAGAAAGTGACAAACGGGTCTTCTTTAAGCATGAAAAGTGAAGGGAAGAAGAAGGGAGGGGATCAGCTCATTGTCAAAAAGTGCACTTTGGATCACAAACCAAGCAAAAGGAACAGAGGTCATCATGCCAAGTAGTCCCATGGCCCCAAATCAGCTCAATCCCCCAGGCAGGAGGACTCTGAGGTACACAGCCATGTCCCCAGCCTCTCCTGGATGGGGGTCAAGACCCCAACAGTGAGGGATGATACAAAGCACCCACTGCCAACCAAGTCCTATGGTACAAAATGGGAAGGAAGTACCTTCCACCTCCCCTGACCCAATACACGCTGTGGTGGGACACAGTGAGGGATGGTCATGTGTACAAGACAACAGCCTCCAAGCAGTATCAGCAGCGTGAATGCCACCAAGCCCTTAGCTTAGGGTGTCTTCATGAGCCCCTCAGTGGCAGCCTGTGAGTCACACACTAGCAGATGGAGGCAACCATCTCTGCCTGCTCCAGCAGAGCTCCTGGTCTAGCAAACCCTGATGCAGCCATCTCCCAGACTCAGCACTGGAGTGTGTTTTCAGTGTCCCAGCCAGCACTGAGGCATGCACTGCTATTCATTACAATATGGATGGGAAAAGGGTGGGTGGAGGGATGGATAAGGAAACAAAAATGCTTTCAAAACAACCCACAACCAGACACTTCATCACAGGCTTTTGTGCCCATGAGCAGCAATGGAAGGAGCATAGGAATGCAGGCCATGCTGAGCAACTCAACCTCTACATTTGCCCAGGATTATGAGCATGATGACCTTCCCCAACCCATTAACCAAGTGTGAGCTTTCTAACATCCTGCTCTGGATAACTGTTTACTCCAAAAGAGGAAGAAACATGAGGTTCACCAGTTATTATGTGTGAACAGGGCTAAGTTCTGTGCTGGCCATGTTGTAGCAGACCCCTCTATCTTCAGCCCACAAAATGAACCAGGACAGGGACGCCCATAGGCTGATTTGAACTGATCTATAGAGAGCAAAAAGATCCCTGGGCACTGCCCCAGCTTCAGCTCATCACCAAAGTCTCCCTGGTTGAGCACAACTCAATAACTTCTGTTCTCAGCCTGATCACATAGAATTAATGAAGTCCAAAGGCTTCAAATCTATCCCTATTACACAAAGGCCTAACAGCACTAAGTCAAACTGTCAAAGCCTTAATTGTTCATAATTAGCACATTAAAAGCTCCAGGCATCTTGCTTTCTTAAGAGATAGAAGACAACAATATTCTTGCATCTACTCTGTCTAAGGCATCCACACTCACTGTTCCCAAAATCCAGGCTTGCAGAACTGCAGATGCCAGGACCCAGGATCAGTCCAGCTTCAGAAAGCACACTCCCATACCAGTGATAAAACTCTGTTGAGGGCTAAGGTCAGAACCTTGACAGACCATTCATAGGCACAACTTAAACCCAGGAGGCCTGTCCTTCCCAATGATTCTCTCACCTACAGTACATCATGCTATCACATAGGCGAGAACTCCAGGAAAACCCAACAGCATCTCCCATCCTGTGACTATCCAAGGAGGAGGTAAGGAATTTAGACATTATCAATAAAGGGCAAATGATAATTTGCTTTATTTCCTCAACAAAATTAAGACATTTAATCAAGCTAGAATACCTAGGGGCTGGACAAAGCAGCACCCATCATCTCCCTCTTTATCTTTCCTAAGATGCATACAAATCCCACACAGAGAAATACCAACTTCAAGAAGCCCACGCCTTGGCCAGGTTTCACAGCAACAACAAAACAAGCGGTGGGATGGCAAGAGACATGGAAAAAGGGGTAAAAGGGGGAATAAGATGCAAGAAGGTACTTACAGGCATGCCTTCCCTAGTAAAGGCTGCAGAGAGACAGAACAGAGAGAGAGGTGTCAGTAACGCCGCGCCAGAGACCAGGCAGATGACACCAGACAGAGCAAGGGGCATACCAACAGCAAAAGCTTCCAAACCCAAAGCTGGCAAAGGGTTTGGTGCAAGACTCAACCAGCCCAAGCAAAGCCTTAAAGCCAAGAGAAAGATGGAGCTGCCTCTCTTGGTGCTTGGGGTTGGAAGGCTCATGCAAAGCGGGCACCAAGCAGAGTGGTTGGAGGAACTCAGCAACCTTCCTAACCTACCCTGGATCTAGCCAAGAGGACACCAGACAATACAGATAATGCAAAGAGGGGCTGGGTGAGACAGTGAGATCCAACAGGCAGCTGGCAGAAAGGGCAGCATGGCAAAGGGGGTCCTATGTGTATATATGTATATGCATATATGTGTGTATATATATATATATATGGGCTTCTCTGGTACCAACCCAGCTCCTTACTGAACACAGGGAGGGGGGTTTGTTCCTGGAGAAGTGTGAAGCAAGTGAGGTATCTCTTTCTACATCCCTTCATGGGCGGGTGAAAGAGGAAAGGACACATGAGCATCATGGGAGCTAGCCATGGGGTTAACCCAAGGCTGCAGAAAGCAACCAAGTTCACTAAGCCAAGAGGCTCCTATTCATTTCTGGTCCATTTTGCCCATCATTCCAGAAAGGAAGAGACCTCTTCAGCCAAGGATGAGTTTTGTCAGCTCCTTCTTGAGGAGTACAAGAACATCTGCTTTATTGCAATGCCCAGGTCTACAGCAAAGCCAAATGCATCCAGGGGGAAGGCACGAGCCCCACTCTGAAGATACAGCTCCTCAGGAGGTTGACACCACAAACGTCAGATAACGAAGGCACCAAATTAACGCAGCCTGGAGCTTTGGGGGTGGTTTATAACACTCTCAAAACCAAAGAGAATCAACAGTAACCGGATGTTCCTGCACCAACACAAGGCAGGGAGGGACAGCAGCCATGGGAGAAAGATGCATCAGCACAGGTTGCGACAAGTGCAAGCCGGTCCCCAGCTTCAGGAGCGACAGGAGGACAACAAACAACAAAACAACGAGAATAGCAACAAAACAAAGCAAACCAAAAGAGTTCAACTAACTTGTCCCGGCAGCTGCGAGGGCACTTCCTGAGGAACACAGCCTGGCAGGGCGGAAGGAACAGCCACATGCTCCTCAAAGCTGTTGATGCGAGGTTTTTTGGTGGGCTCTGGGCTTGCTAGAGGGGTAACGCTATTACGTCTCATGAGCGGGTTAGGTCCCTTCTTTCCTTCCTAAATTAAAGTGAGACAAAGAAAATGAAAGTAAATAAAAATAAAATAAAATAAAATAAAAGGTAAGAAGGCGACAGTTATAAAGGAAAAAAAAATAAAGCAGGTTGGTGTGTGTGTGTTTAAAGCAGCCTCTGCTTTTCCCAACAAATCACTGTCAATGTACACAGGATGCAGCGAAAGGCTCTGGACACAACTTGTTCAAGAATGCAGCATGATTGCCCAAGAAAGGAAGGGGAAATAAATGAGAGGCCCTAAACTGAGAAATGAGATAGGCTTTCTCCTAAAAAAAAGTAAATACAGACTGCCAAAAAAGCATGACTTAGCATGACAGAGAGGTGCCCATCTGTCTCCTCCTCAAAGCTCATCCTCCAACCCAGGGAGAGGTGTGAAAGCAAGAAGAGGCAGGACAAGCCAGCCTGGGCTGATAAGGAAGATGGGGAAGTGAGGGCAGAGCAGCCAGCAATGGTCAGCACCACGCCAAGCTCCAATTCAAGCAAGGTGGAATGGAGGCGCAGCCGAGCAGGGGGAGTCAAGCGCTTCAACGTGTGTCCCACTCCATCCTACCCACATCCTTCCTGCCATCCCCAACAAGGGTGGTGGAGGACATCAATGGCAGGGGAAGGACTGGCTTCCCCACCTATGGTGCCTGCCAAGGTTGGGCAGTGAAGGAAAGGAGATGTGTGCCAAAAAGGGATGGCTCCAACCACACAACATCCAGTTGGGATCCACTACCACTAAGCACAAGTTGGAGAGGTCCCAGCAGCTGGGACATGGGCATTACACCAGGGGACATGGGGTCCCTTTCGGATTATTGCCCAGTCCTAACACTGAGCTTGCATCCCCCTGCTCTGGCCTTTGAGCTCCTGGTGGAACACATGGCAGACGGACCTGACCTTACTTTCCTACATATGAAGGGTCTCCCCTCTTTACACCATCCCCAGCTCAGCACTACCACTGTACTCTACATAATCCCATAGAGCTGTGGGCATGCCAGTTAAAAAACCCATGAAGGCAGGAGATATTGGGCAAGGTGTTGAGCCCAAGCTCTGCCAGCCAGCTGGGAGACCTGGGAGAAGTCACCTTCTCCATCCATGGCTCCATTCCCTGCTCAGGTGAGTGGATGACGGCACAGGTGAAAGTCAAAGACCAGGGAGGAGCTTTCCCTGGGCCAGCTTTAATCTGAGCAAACACACCAGGAAGCAGACACATGCAATAGTCATTTTCCCTTGGAAAACCCTCAACAGGCCACATCTTTGCAGAACAAGAACCCATCTGATGCTCTGGTCCTAGAGCAGCACTCCCTAGCACCCAGCTGAGCAACCTCCCTCTGCCCACCCTGGGCATCTTTGCTGCTCACTGTAGGGGAAAGGACAGGGACATCAAGGGATGGCTCTGAGGAAAAGCCACACTCACCTCTGGCCGATCCCTGTGGGTGTTGACAGCTTCAATGTTCAGTGAGATGGATTCTACCCGGCAGCCTGCAGAAAGGAGCACAAGGAAACAAAGAGGCCATCAGCAAACCCATCAGGCACAGGATGTCTCCATCCCCAACCCCATCTCTTCTCCCAGAGGTAGCTTGGATTCAGGAAGAGGGAAAAGTTGAACCCCTTGGCACATTAATAAAGCCCCTCTTACCATAGGCCACCGGGGTCAGCTTCAACACTGTGTGAAGGGGACACTTCAGGTAGGGCATTTCATCTGCAGAGAAAGCAAAGCAGGAGGGTTATCCCATCCCCTCTCCAAAAGCAGGCTTAGAATTCATCAATAGCTAAGGCCACCCAAAACCAAGAGAAGCATGCTTCAGGCCCTGAAGGCATCTCTTATCTCCTAAGAGCTCCATCTATCTACCATCCCTCCTCCAGAAAGACCAATCCTCTTCCCAAGGACAGGAAGTTCACCTGCACTCTTATCAAGGAAGTATGCCAGGAGACAGCGCATGACAGCTTGGTGACAGATCACAAGGACGTTCTCTTGTCTCTCCAGCTCCATGATGACCGGCTCTAGGCGCTGCACCAGATCTTGGTAGGACTAAGGCAGAAGAAAGGAAGGGAGATATGGCATAGAATCAAGAATCAATGGTCCTTGTCTTGGTACATCTATTGATATCATGCTTCTGACCAAACCAACATAATTACTCCTAAAAACAAGCAGAGTTCCACAAATCCTCTTCCTCAGGCTACTTTGGAACATGACCACTTCTATGGGCCAGAGGAGAAAGCCATTCACATCTTACTAAACTCTCTAGGACTGTAACTAAGGTAAGCAACAACTGCACAGGGGCTTTGAGCAGTGTCTATTGTATCGAAATCTGGTTTTCTACAGGTTTTTTAAGCTCTGAAAAGTCTGAAGCAACGTTAAAAAAAAAAATCAGGATTTTGAAGGACTACATGAAGAACCTGAAAGGCAGCCAGAAGGAACCACAGACACCTAAACATTCTCCTTTTAGACAGGCTGCCGTGATATCTCCAAAACCCTTTCCCAAATGCCTGTGGGTGTCACCTTTAATATGGGGATAAAAAGCCCCATTCACAACCTGAATTATCATCCAGTTTGCCAATTCCCACCTCATTGTGTCACACCCTGAACACAGATTGCCAGGAAACAGAGGTATCAGCATCAACCCTTAGGGAATTATACTGAGAGAAGAGGTAGAAATTGCTTCTTTGGAAATGAAAAAGGGGCAGTGCAACACTTTGAGTGGATGTAATGGAGGAAGTTGGACTTCAGAAACCTCCAGAGTCTCCCTCCACTACTAAACTCATAGAGGCTACTTGTTAAATGGTATGTGTCTCAATGAGATGTTCACATACCATGACTTCACAAGAGCTCAACGCAAAAGGTGCCCTGACCTTTCTTGATTCTAGTTTCTTGGAATACTTGCTGCTCCCTTGCTCTGACTGTAGAAGGCAGCATGAGGACAAGAAGGCCAGGTTTAAAGTAAGATAAAGAGTCATATCTCTGAAGGCCTCCTTGCAGACCTACCTCCCCAGAAGGATAGCGGTAGTAGTATTTATCCTGATCACGTAAAGCGAATTCCTCTGGATGCTGCTCCCTGATTTCTTCATACGTCATTTCTTCACACACCCCCTGCCAGAACAGGACATCCATGACGTAAAGGACATGTTAAACATCAGCACACCAACATGCAAAGCTTTCTCCAAAGCAACATCTACAGCCCCCTGAGTGGTCAGCTACAGAGCAGCTCCAAGCAAAAACCATTCTAATCTGCTCATTCAAGCTAATCTTGAAGCATCTACACAAGGTAGAGCGAAGATAAGACAACAAGTTGCAAGTACTGCAGCAGAAGTACCACAGTTTCCAATAGAAAGGAAAAATCTCCCCACAAAAAGCAAGATATAGGCAAAAGTGAAAAGGCTGATGCTATCGCTCTGCCAAGCAGCAACCAGCATGATCCTAATGCAAAGATACTTACAGCATCAATTTCATTGAGTGCCTTCCACTGCTCATAGGGCAATTGAAGAGCTTCTGCTGTTTGGATTGTCCTCTTTAGCTGGCTGGTCCAGACTTTGAGGTCCTTCATGTTCTGCTCCTCAACAAACTTGTTCAGTGCCCGCGCAAACTGTGGGACATAAAACAAGAGGTTGATTCCTGATCCACAGCTTCCCAATGGGGCACCTTAGATGCCTGCTTACCCTTTACTACAGCCCTGCTTATTTATCATAGAGCTAAATTGATACCTCCTTATACAGTCACACCTCAATGACTCCATTTGGGCTTCAAAATGGTCCCGTAAGCCAAGGTAGCTATTAACTATCCTAGAAGCACTTGACCATGCCTTTGAAGAATCAAGTAGTGAGCAATCTGAAAGCACCCTTAGGCTGGCTATCCCTACCAAAGGGTGGCAGCAGTCCTTCTGCATCCTGCCCTGACTGTGTGAGGTCTGAAGAAGTTCAATGAAGACACTCATACCCTTTTCTCCTAGAGATTTCTGTTAACCCCTAACTACACGCAACATTGGTGGCTGGAATGTCTTGTTTTGAGGTTGCACCTGAACCTGAATTTAACCAGCTCTATAGATAGGTCGCTTAACCCAATGCACAGCATCAGCACCCAAATCACTCCTAGAAGCCATAGAGCAATATTCCCTTCTCTTTCTCACCTTCTTGCCCCTATTGGAGAGGCCTGAGTCACCTCCAATCTTCCCCTTGAGGTTGAACTCGCTTTCACCATGCCGACAGAGATAAATGGTGCGGGGCTGGACATGGATGTTCATTAGATAGTAAACGATCCTGCTCTGGATGTGATCCTGAACTCTGTTAACCAGGAACCGCCGGCCAACGTCGATGACTTTGATGAGAGAAAGCTCCCTAGGGAAAGCACAGTGAGGATGAGCAGATGCCAGTAAGGAAAACGGGAAGAAAGAAACACCATCTTGGACAAACAGCCTTTGAGGTATCTCAGTCAACATAATCACTCAGCTAAAAGGATTTCCTGCAGGCTATTTTCAACTGGAAGGCAACAAGTAACAGCCATTCATGGAGAGCTAAGTAACACTGGTATAATCACCATTCCTTCCTTGCAGCAGTAAAGAGGATTAAACACAAACAGCAGGAAGCATGTTCCTCCCCAGAACAGGGCTCAACAGCACTGGGGTAATCCACTCAGGGCATACAGATGTATTTGTGAGCAGGGAAAAAGTGCCTGCATGGGCATGTGGGACAGCAAAGGTCCTCCCAGGGCATACAACTAGGAGGAAACCACAGGGTTTGCTCAACCCTGTGGTTTGAGCCTGCCCAAGCAGTCCTTCCTTTAAGGTGGACAGTGAAAAAAAGCACCTCAGAAACACTCAAACCCAGAGGTTTTTCCAAACCCTTTGTATTTAGACTGTTAGAACATGGTTGAAAACAGCATGTTTGAGGCCAGAAGAGCCTGAGAAAGCTTCAGCACCCAACTCCCCAGCACAGGGCTGGGAAAAAACAGCATTTTCAATGAAGAATCCTGAATTCCTAGTGAGGCTTGGCCATATATTATTCTAGTGCAGCCATGTATTTGAAGACAGAGTGAAATACATTGAACACAAAGTGAAATACAGCTCCATAATTCATTAGTCCTCTCCCAGTAGAACAAAGGCATTCAAGCCAGTTCAGAATTGAGAATCTCTTACCGGTCATAGTCATCAGGGTCGAGTGGCTGGTAGCTGGCCTGGTAACAGTTGATCCTCTTCATGAAATCCTCCATGGCATCGGTTGAATTACAGTCCCGATAATCAGGGCTGGACAATTTTACTTCCTGCAGTAAGGTAAGAAGACAGAGGTTAGGAAACTCTCAAGGTCAGACCATGCTAATCTCCAATTTCAAAGTCCTGCCAAGATCCAGCTATCAGCTGAGCCACTTTACAGTCATTGCTTATCAGAAGAGAGAAAAGAAGCAGACTAGACCCAAAACTCTAAGCACACATTGAGAAGGCCTGGTATAAACCATTGTATGACCAGTATAGATGCAGATCAGTCCACTCATGTTCTCCCCAAGAACTGGGGTAGGGCCTCACCACCTGATACAGTGGGAAAACGGAACTTTCTTATGGCTAAATGAAAGCATCAGGTTTAAACAGTTGAAGCTGGGAATTAAAAGTGCATGTGTTTAGACAAGATGCTTATCCTGGGTCTTAGAGGTTAACCTGGATGTCCATCACCTTAGACAGCAACATAACATTCAACCCCTTCCTGTGCATTAATTGCTAGAAAGAGGCTAGAAATTGGCAACATGAATGAATATTCAGAACTTTCATGGACTAAGTTATGGCTGAAGTACTCTTAACAGGTTATTCTTCCTGAAGATTTGGGTTTGAGCAGCAGCATTACACATCAGAAACCTCATAAGCACTTCTGAAGCTAACAGGGTAACCCAACCAAGTGACACACAGTGCTGATAGCGTATTTTCCACACCAATCTCAGCACTAAGAGCATCATGGGACACCAGCTCCAAGCAAGACCAAAAGCCATACTCCAGCCCTAACCCAGCACCCCTTGTGGAGCCCATCCCAGAGGCAGGACAAACTCTTCTCACATACTTTCAGTATCTTGAGGTGCATTCCCAGACACCATAATATGGCTCACAAAGTTCAGATGTGCAACTGGAGATAAGGCTGGAGCACAGCCCAGTGGAGGAAAGGATGCTTTCATACAACTTAATCATGCCCAGGTAGACCAATCAAAGTCTACCTGCCCTAGCCAAGCCTAGTGGGCAAAGGGGTTCCGCTGGTGGAAATTCAAAGATCCAACAGCTCCCAAAGGAGCCAGGAAGCAATGTTTTACACTGTAGTCTCCAAGATTTTAGGTAAGATGATCTGATATTCTTCTCAAAGCAGACTCCAGTAGATTTTGGGAAGCTGCATGTGGGTGAAGACACCAAATCTGACACCTCTTCAATGTGATTTAGACACCTAACCATATTAGGGAGGCACCAGCATAGGGCTGGCTTTCCAGGCTGCAAGTGCACACTGCTGGGTCATGTTGAGCTTCTCATCAACCAACACCTCTAAGTCCTTCTCCTCAGGGCTGCTCTCAATCCAGTCTATGTCCAGCCTGTGCTTGTGTTTGGGATTGTTCCAGCCCAGGAGCAGGACCTTGCACTTGGCACTGTTGAACTTCATGAGGTTTGCACAGCCTCACTTACACAGCTTGTGCAGGTCCCCTGGGATCCCATCCCTTCCCTTTAGCATGTCAACCACACCACACAGCTTGGTGGTGTTAGCAAACTTGCTAAGGGCACTCTCAATCCCAAGGAACAGCTTGTTTAGCCATGCAGGCCTCCTGGCATTTTTGCCTGACATCCTCTTTGTTGGGATGCATCACTCCTGAGCTTTCAAGAGGTGACCCTTGAAAGCCTGCTCCCCAACAGCTCCAGGGTAATGAGTTTGCTGCATGCCCTTTTAACCACTCTAAGGATCTTGTACTCCACCACTTCATGGTCACTGCAGCCAAGGCTGTGCTTGAGCTTCATATTCCCCACCAGTCAGCTACTCCTTGTTGGTAACAAGGTCCAGCATAGCACATCTCCTTGTTGGCTCCTCTGTCACTCAAGGAAGGAATTTATCCTCAGTGCATTCCAGGAACCTCCTGGGATGCTTGTGCCCTGCTGTGCTGTCCCTTCAACAGATAATGGGTGGGTGAATTCCCCCACGAGGAACAGGGATTGTAAATGTGACGTTGCTCTTATATAGAGAGAGGCAAAACAAAGACACTTCCACACTTACCCTAACATTGCTGGCAACTACAGTGGGATCATTGCAGACAGATTCAATGAAGAACACCTGTGAAGCAAAGCAAAGCTCAGCTGAAAGCCAGCAATAACATTTGTAACATTCAACTACCTCCTTCCTCAATCCAAACTCCCCCGTTTGACCAAAGGGCTCTCCCTCTGCCCCATTCCCATCCTTTCCTTCTGCAGAGCTCAGTAATGGGAATGAAGGAAGAGTTTAACGTTTGCAATCAAACCAAACAATGAAATCTCCCTTACACAGGAGCATTGTGAGTACAATACATTAGCAAAAGGAGATACTCCAACCATACACTAACATGGACTATGCAACACAAACAGCAGCCTGGTGGTACCAACCTTGAACCCATTTTCTTTGGCAAAGTTTAGGATCATCCCTCTTCTCTCCCGCGTGGTATTGGTGGCATCAAAAACCTTTAAAAGCAAAGATTTGATTAGCACCAAGGGCACCTCATTTCCCACTGAGTCCTCCCTCAGGGCACAGCGCCTTCAGGATGAGGACTGCTGTCAAACCCCATGGAGCACATCTGAGCTTACCGCGATCTGGCCAGCCTCCTCTGTTAGGTACAGCTTGACATCCCTCAAAGCAGCCAGGGCACATTGCCTGCAAAAGAGGAGACACATGATCCTGATGTTCCCAGAGACACTTGCGGTAGCCAGTTGCATAGACTTCCACAAACAAGGGCAGGCTCTGAAGCTCCTCCTCACCTCCCCATCCCCAGGGACATTTAGGAAAGACACACTGGGCTTAAAAACCCCACAAGAGACGTGTGCTGAGCAGTGTGCTGGTCTTCATAGCAGAGGCAATGGTAGATGAAGCAGCAAAAGCCAAACCTCACATCCTGCACCACTGAGCCTGAAGGCAGATTTAGGGTACCACTGATGGAGGATGCACTGGTGACCCTGAAGATACCAAGCCCATATAGCTTCTGTTTTCAGGTCCTGGCCTCCTTGGGCAGACAGAGAAAACTGAAGCTAAAGCCCAGCCTTTCTCTTCATCACTCATCAAACAAGCCAGGTAAACATGTGCTTTGCCACCCATTTGGGACCCAAGTATGAGCATGCACGCAGTGTCCACTTACCTCCTGACTTTCATGGCTTCCTCATTGTCAGGGCGGAAGAAGTCATAGGAGCTGTAATGCTTCACTGCCTCACGGCGATATTCCCCCACGTTGAAAACTGCATGGAAAAGGCAGAAACCATCAATACCAGGAGCAGGCAATCAGCATAGCTTCACTCAGCTGTGCAGTTCCTGCAGACAACACTTTCTAGTTATGGGCACCCTTAGATCCCACCTAAGGGGGATCCTTACAGCAAGAAGCTGAAGGACATCCCTTGGTCTTCAAATTGAAGGAGAACCTGACCGGGATGGATATTAGGTTCATGGGATCTTGGAAAGAGCTCCCACTACCTCACACTCTTTAAGGCACTGAGCTCCTAGAGCAACTCTTGAGGGCCAGAGCTCATGCTTTCCAGTGCAAGCCTCACCTTTGGTTGGAACACCAATCCAGTTGAGGTAGCGAGTCAGCTTCTTGGAGATGTAGGTCTTCCCACGGGCTGGCAAGCCAACCATCACTATCACAGTGGGGGAATTGGCAAGCTGTGGCCCACAGGCTACAAAGAAGAGAGAAAGAGGAACATGAGCATCCACTAATCCTCCAGCTCATTTTGTATCATGCCTATAAAGCACTTGCTCTTGACCCAGCCTTCCCCCAAGACCTTCAGCAGCTATAGAAAATCCAAACTCTCTGCTCCCCATACACATCATCTGTACAGTATATCCTGTGCATCCCTCTCACACATCTGGACAGCCAAAACCTTGAGTAGGTGAATCCATTGACTCATTTCTGCAATGGGATCTGCTGAAGGAGCATATGTCAGAGCATGGCAGACTGCTCCACAGCTGCCTAACAGTGGGACACAACTACCCCAGCTAAGCTATGCTGACCCAGACTGACCCTGGAGGCACACAACGAAAGCGACAGGAGTCACATCCTGACAACCACAACACAGAGAGCATCCTGATAGCTGCAAAGTGGGAAAGGAACCAGCAACAGCCCTAAACTCCCTGCAGAACCTCTGTGCCTCAGTTTCCTCATTTGCAAAAACAAAGCAAGCCTCTCATGCCTGTAGTTTGGCTAACTCTGTAAAAAGCTAAAGGATGGTCAAGGACTTTGGTCCAGTCTCTGTAGCAGCCCACTTCAGACACAGCTGCCATGCTGAAATGCCAGGTCTGCACCAAGATCTCACCAGAAAACACCTTCCAGAGACTTTTGCTGGCTCTTCAGCTGATCCACATGCAAATGCAACCAAATGTTTCTGACTAAGAGCATGGCATGAGGACTACAAAACCACCAGCACTTAAAGGTATCCATCCCCTTTTCCTTTTATCCCCTTTTATTCCCTTTTCCTCACAAGCCCATTTTAAGCTAGCAGAGGTTTTGTTCTTATTGTAAAGAACGCCCATGTCAAACAGCTGGAAACAAATCCAGAAGCATCACCTGGTGATGACCTGGCAAGTGAAAAGCAGCTCCTCTCCAATTCACCTGAACGGCATGAACCAACATGCAGACAGATCAGCTGCCAGGATGCCCAGGTAAACTGCTCCCTCTCTAAATCCTTTAACAAATAAATTCTTGGTTCACTTTAGAGATATTTGCTGAGGTTACAGGACTAGGAATGCAGTTTGGGAATTTATTTTAGCCCCCCACAGCCAGCTCCCAGAGCCATGGGATGTATCTGGACCACACACCCCATGGACCACATAAACATGTGGCAGCATCCCTGCTCCTCTCCAGGGTTTGCCCTGCAGAATTGCTTCTCACACGGTGCTGCACCCAGGAAAGGCCAAGGCACAAAGCCAAGCACTTTAAATAGGGGGAAAGGAAGATCTCAAGGATGCCTAATGGAATTCGGATTAGCCAGCCGCCTTTCATGCCGACTGACACGCCAAGAGCCCTCCCAGCAAAGGCGGGATAGACGAGACCCTCAGGGCATTTCTCAGCCACTCTTCAATCCACCCGGTGAGCCTGGAGACCTCATGGGAAAGGAATGCAGGGAGTGAGTGGCTGGTGGCAGAGCCATAAAATGCAGCTTAATTACGGTCTGGGTAGAGCGCTCTGCCTGCCTTGTCCCAGCTTCCCGCAGGTGAGACCAGGAGAGACAGTGATTTGGGGATGCAAGGGGCTCCCCATGGGTGGAGATGGGGTATATTAGTCTCAGTGTAGACCTGGGAAGGGCAAACAAATTAAGAGGTAACCAGGGAGTATGCAAAACACATGGAATTTCCCTCCCCTTCCAAGAAAAAACATAATCCAACAGCTAAAGAAACCAAGGTCACAGGTTTGGCACTGGTACCCAGCAGGGCAGAGCAGAGCCACCCATCATTAGGTCACCAAAGCAGATACTGAAAGTAAGAGATGAGAAAACCATCGGACAAGATACTTTATTTTCCCCCTAAATATTCCACATTCCTCAGGTTGGAGCTGCCCTCACATCTGCTCCCTTTGTGTGACCTGCCTCTCCAATGCCATATTTCAAAAGCCCAAGCCAGCTCCTACTGCTTCCAGCAGCAAGCAGTGATTTCTCTTGGTACTGGGGTATCAAGGGATGGATCTAGATCACACACCCCATGGACCATGTAACATGTATCCAGATACATGTGCAGTGTATCCAGAAAAACACTGTTTTCCTCTCTAACAGCCTCACATCATCAACCAACCTATGGATACAAGTCCGCATGACAAAACAACCACTTATTAGGTAAAGGGAGGGGGAAGGAATAATACCTGAATACAGACACTCCTCCTTTCCCTACCTGCCCACAGACAAAGGATCTCAAGGAACAGGGCCAAGAGGATTTGGGGCCATTAAAATAACAGCATTCCAGGACAATAGGGATATTGCCAGGTACTGTTCATGTCCCTTTAACTCCAGACAGCTGTGCACACATCCTATCTCCAGAGGGTTAAACACCTGTATTTGAGGAATCTCCCCCTCAACTCGGTTTGCTGACAAAAGATGCAGGTTCCCCTAGGACCGTGCAACAGCATCTGTTTACAGACCCAGGAAGCAGCTCCCAAAACACCAGGGCATGGAGCATGCCACTTTTTATCGGGAATCTGAGCCTAAACCCAGTTAAAACACAAAAGCCTCCAGGAAACTTTGCATCAGGGATGAAAGAGAAACCAGTGTTTTGCTCTCAGCGCTTCACAAAGACCCAATTCATCATTTCTTTCCACCACTGGTGGAAAGCTATCAGGGATTTCAATGCACATTCATTACTCGTTATCGACCTCTATCCAGGTAAGTCAAGGTCAGGGATGGCTTTTGAAAGGCTCAATGGGGATATTTAGAAGTAGCTCAGACACTTGTGCCTTTTATCGGCTAGAAAATCAGCACTGATGCGCTTCACCGGGGTGAATGCAAAACACAAAAGGGAAGGAAATTCTCTTCTATAAAAGGCTGGATAAAACATCCACCTCCTTATTCCAGGTATTTTTACTGTCTCCTTCTAAGAAGAGTTCCCCGCACCTCCCGCTCCCACAAGCGCACACCACATCCTCTTATCCCCCTTTTCCACCTTCTTCCCATTGAACACCTTCGCGGATGCACAGCGCACCCGTTTCTGCACTCCCATCGCAAACACGCGTGTGTTAATTGGTACCAGACCTGCGAGCTGTGGCTTTGCTGATGTATTTTCTCCTACCCTCATGGAGCTGGAGCGATGGGAAGGAAAAAGGCTCCGGGAGCCCCTTTCCTGCTCAGCATCCCCCATCCCGACCCCCTCCGCTCCCCTGGACCTGCCCATCCAGCCGCTTGCGACGACTTGACTTTCCCAGCCCCTACGTGAGAGACGTGCAGCTTGACAGCAATTTAATGGATCGCCGTCAAAAGGCCACATGAAGGCATCGCTCCCCATCCATTCCAGCCTCCCGTTGATGAGGAAGCGGACAATCGGACTAATTATTCCCCACGCAGGGAACAGCCAAGCGGAAGCTTGCTGAGGATGCTCACAGGGATGCTCCCACTCCTTCCTCTTCCACCCCACCCGGCCGACCACGCTGACCTCGCATCTCCGTTATAGCTCCTATTCCTATCGGGCTTTGTAAGGAATTAACAGCACCTCGAGTTTAAAATAGCTACTTCGAGTCCAAAAATAACCACCCTAAAAAAGCCCACAATGCTCCCATTGAACAGTGCCCGGCATGGCTTGCTCTCACCCCGAGAAAGTATAAGGCACATTATAGCACTAATAAACCCCGTGATGCTTTAATACATTAAAGCATGAGTTTTCTCCTCCACCATGAGGGAATTCCCTCGGAGCTCCGAGAAACCAGGTGAATAAAGTGGCAAGAAAACCCCAAAACAATAGGGCTCTGCATATAGAAAGGATTCCTTTTAGAGGTGTCACTCCTCGGGAAAAATCAAACCAACCCTCTCCATCTGCAAAGCATTAAGCCAGGAGACATTTCCCCTCGCTAAAACCAAAGCCCCGTGGCAATCCAGATGTTCAGCCTGTTGCTCCCTCGGCATGTGCGAGCATCGCTGCGTGCCCGACCTACAGCCACGGGGATATTTAGTTTTAATTATTATTACATCTTAAAAAGGGGGATCCGGGAACTCTCGGGCCAAGGGAAATAAACGGCTGAAGCGGCTTTGTTTCAAACGCCTGCCTCGGGAAAAAGCAGCATCGGAAAGACTGATTCACCCAACCGCCCGAGCCACTTCCATGCTTCGCCAGGCTGCAAAGTGCCACCTTGCTCCCGCAGCTCTGCGGATTGCTGCTTGGAGTTGCACAACTGGCAGGCTGTCAGTTTGGCTGCTGGGCGAGTTAAAAGAGCCGTCTCCTCAGCTTTAGCACTGGATTATGATTCATGAGTTGGTTTCTAGTAACACCGGGATGCAGAAGCATTGATTACTATTTACTATCATTTTAAGCGCAAAGGTTGTTTTGATCACTTCAGGTGCTTCCCAAGCTTTGAAAAGATGGGAAACCACTGCACAGGTTCCAGCATTTTAGCCCTCCCCTCCACTTGCCTCCTATCTCATCCTAAACCTCCTATCACATTCCCCCATTGCCACAGCAGGGAGGGTGGAACTAAATGATGTTTAAGGACCCTTACAACTCAAATCACTCCATGACTCTATGATTCCAAGTCTCCCCATCTCATCCCAAACACAGCACAGGGTAAAGTGGTGAAGCAAAGCAGCTACTGGGCTTTTTCTTACCCTCAATTCATTAACTTTATCCTGCTTTCCCCTCTAAATTAATAAATCACATAGCAAGATGCCAAACACTGGGAATCCCAGCAGAGGTGCTATCCTGGTGGTCCATCCTCCCAGGGATTGAAAGGAGAGGGGGTGACGATGGACGTGGGACATAGAGAGGCAAGGAAATTGGGACACGCGTCTCTCAACGCCTTCCGCTCCCGGGAAGCAGCGGCCCGATCCCTGCACCTCCATCTCCTCGTGCTGGAAGTGAGTCACGGGCTGGCAGCGGGTGGGATGCGGACAAGGGGATGATGCTGGAGGAGGTGGAGGGGGTATTTTGGGAAAGCGAAAAAGAGGGCATTGCATCGAGGCCTCCCGGAGCGGCTGCTCCCAACATCCCCCCGTATCCCTCCATCCCTCGGTGCCGTACTCACAGCGGCGGGGCAGCGCCGGGCGGTTGTCATTGGGGAGCCAGATCTTCTGGATGCGGCTTTGAGTCAGCTCCATGGGCATGGTTAACACGGAGGCAGCGGGCGCTCCGCGTGGTGCGAGTGCGGAAAGGGTCAAAAACGCGGAGTGAAAGCAAAAACGAAAGGGTTTTTGTTGCGGGGAGGGCTGGACCAGCCGCTGCTGCGCTTTCGGATGCTCCTCGGAGTCGCGTTAAGGCTGCACGGCGGAGGAGGAGGGGTAGAAAGAGGAGGAGGAAGAGGAGGGACGGGGTTTCAGCGCACAAAGCCGGCAGGAACGGTGGTGCGCGCACCGCGGGGGGAGCGAGGGCGAATCCGGCCGGTGCTCGTGGTCTGGATGCGAAAAAAAAAGGAATAATTAAAAATACAAAAAATAAATTAATTCCCCTTAAATTTTTGAAAAAAAAATCAAAATAAATTAAAAAAGGGGAAAAAGAAAAATCTCAGCGTGAGCAGACGGGGGAGGGCTGGGCCTGCCGGCTCCTGCTGCTGCTCCGCTTCCCGGCTCCACTCACGAGTGAGCGGCGGCTGCGGCGGCTTCTATTTGTATGCCGGCAGGCCGGGCCGGCGCTCCCACCCTCGGGGCGGAGGGACGAGGAGGAGGAGGAGGAGGAGGAAGGGAAAGGGGGGGCCTCGACCGGGCTGGTTCCGTCCAGCGCTGCCGCCTGCCGCCGGCCCCCCGCACTGCAACGGGGACAAAGGAGGCGCCGGGGAGGCTTTGTGGCTATGGGGAGGGGAAGATGCAGGGATACGGGAACGGTGCTGGAAGGGATGGAGATGGGTGAAGGGTGGTGGAAATAAAGGGGGGGAAGTCAAAATCGGTGTGATGGAGTGATGGAAGTGGAATAAAATGGGAAGGATGGAATTGAATGGGAAAGGAAAAGAAATGGAAACTGCAAAAAAAAAAGGAAGAGGGAAAAGAAAAAGATAAAGGAAAAAAGAAAAAGTATAGGAAAAAATCCAATAAAAGCAAATGGTGAAATAAAATCAATAATAAAAATAAAACAAAAATATAAAAATAAAGCAAAAGTTAAAAATAAATAACATAAAATGAAACAAAAAAAGTTAAAATTAAATAAATAAAACCAATGAAAATTAAATAAGGAAAAAAAAGGTAAAATCAAGTAAATAATATATAATAAAAATAAAAGTAAAATAAAAGAATGGTAAAGTTGGATAAATAACAATGAAACACAAAATAAAAATAAAGGTAAAATTAACAATATTTTTTTAAATAAAGTAAATAATTAAAACAGAAATAAGAAGCAAGCAAACCCAGGGCTTAAATCACATCAACTCAACGAAGGGACCACAAAACGCAACCCCCCCGAGCGGCACCATTGCCTCGGTGGATGCTGCGGTACCCCCCCCCCCCCCCCCACGCCGCAGCGCCCTGGTCTCCGCGCGCCGCACGTCGCTCACGTCGCGGTTCCACAGGCCCCGCCCCCTGCTCGCCTGGCCCCGCCCCCCCAGGCGGGTCAATGAACGGGGTCTACTGGTTATTGGCTGCGCTGGGGTCTCCTTAATAATGGTGTTATTGGGTTATTGCCTTATTAATTATATTGTGTTATTCTGTTATATTTATTACTATCATTATTATATTTAAATACATCTTGTTATCTTGATATTTATTTTAATTATTTTTTATTTCTATTACATTATCTACTATTAATAGTTATTATTTTCAGAATTTTATTGCCTGTCTCTTATTTTTATTATTTTATTACCTACTATCCATAGGATTTCACTACATTTAATTATTTTGCTATTTAATGCTTTGATTACTTTATTACTTGTCCTTTAACAGTGTTATTATTTTACTATTACCATTTCTATTATTTAATCACTTGTATTTTATGAAATTATTAATTTCTCTCATTACTTACATTTTATTATTACCTTATTTGCTATTTTTATTATTTATCATTCTTTCTTTTATTATATTTTCCTATTATATTATTTCTTGCTTTTATCACTTCTAAAATGATACATAACAATAAAATACATGTTATTCTGATGTTTACTATTTATATTATCTTATTGCTTTGTTTTATTATTTTAATCTTATGTATATATTAGTAATTACAATTTTTATTAAGTTCTTATTCCTATTGTATTATTTTGTTAGTTATTCCTTTTATTATTCCCTTACTTCTTTATTACTTTTATTCTTCTTTTAATTCTTTTCATTACTTTATTAGCCTAATTATCACTGTTCCCATGGCCAAATTGCCCCCAGTCATGTTCCCCCCTTAAATCAGGCTGCCACTGTCAGCCCCACAGTGACACCACCTGAAGCACCAGTGTTAATAAAGCAAAGCCTGCCTCTAAGTTTAAATCTTGATGAGTAACATCTCAGCTCCTTAAAGTCTCCCGTTGTTGCCTTTTTGCATTATATAGGGCTTATATTTTTATACCAGCTGTAGAAAGAACATATTTTTGGCCTTCTCCTTACATGGAGCCAAGATGGATGGAGTAAAAAAGATGCACAATCCTTCCTACGCAGGGAAAGAGTATTCACAGGCAAAAAGACCATAATGAATTAACTGCTATGAGGGAGACAGAGATTTGGGATTGAAGCAGGAAGATGGGGATCAGCAGCGATGCTCTGGCTGGCAGAGGTGGGGATGGGGGGTCACAAAGAGGTGCTGCCTGGACAAAATCCATCCTTGGGAATCATAGACTGGTTTGGGTTGGAAAGGACCTTAAACCTCACCCATTTCCAGCCTGCTTCCATGGGCAGGGACACCTTCCACTAGACCAGGTTGCTCCAAGGCCTGTCCAATCTGGCCTGGGAAAGGACAGGGTTTGTTATCCCAAAATCCCATACATTTTTTCCATGGCGGGCAACAAGAAATCAGTTCCAGCTAAAACATGAGCAGAAGGAATAAAACCAATGCAGTGCTGCAGAGGTTGGGCATCCTCCTTCCCCCTGCAGGATTTCACTGTGGAAACCACAACCCCCACTACATGGAAAGGAGCCCGAAAGCAAAACTCTGCCTGAATGAAGATCACCGTCACTTCAGATTAGATCCACCTCGTAATGCTTGGCTTAAAAACCTCCCAGATAACTGGAGCGGAAAGCTATGACTCCAAAATACATGGCCTGGTTTTCAAAGGCACGAACACCCAGCTGCTCCAAGCGAGGTCAGCTGGAAGGAGCATCCTTACTATTTATAAGTAATGATGAAAAGGGTGGTGCTCACGGCAGCAGTAGGTAAGACATGGAGTGAGGGTTACCTACCCCATCACGGGAACATGCAAGGATTTAATACATGCAGAGGGATGAAGGTAGAAATGTCATCATAGAACCATAGAATGGTCTGTGTTGGAAGGGACCTTAAAGCTCATCCAGCTCCAATCCCTTCCACTGGAGCAGCTGCTCCAAGCCCCTGTGTCCAACCTGGCCTTGAACACTGCCAGGGATGGGGCAGCCACAGCTTCTCTGGGCACCCTGTGCCAGCGCCTCAGCACCCTCACAGGGAACAGCTTCTGCCTTATATTTGGGCCAAATCTACATTTTTCACCTTAAAGACACCCCTCCCTTGTCCTATCACTACACACCCCTGTAACATGTCCTTCTCTAAACACCAGGGCTTGAAAACTGAGGGTCTTGGTGGTAGACAGGGAAAAAAATTACCTTGAGCATCCCAAGGATGCAGAGGTGCAGTGAGGTGCAGAGGGAAAGGCATCACAAAGGATGGGGGTCTGGGAGAAAACAGTGAAAAACCCTGTTTCTGTCAGAATGGGACATGAGTTTCTTATGGAGTTTGCAGATTGTGCACTTCTCCAAAGCACCACAGCCCAAACCCCTCAATTCCTTTCTTTTTCCCCTGCTGCTCAACCACCAAACAGCAATGCATCCTCAATGGGGGAACTGGGCTCTGAATGCATCCCAAAATCACAATCCCAGACTAAATTCCCCATCCCCTTTGGAGAACCTACCAAAACCAAGGGGCCAACTTCCCCCAGCACCCTTCCTTTGGCACCAAATTCCAGGCAGCAGCAGTGATTCTCTGGCAGCCCCAACTCTGACTAAGCTGTGATTCATCCTCCTTTTTATTTCTTTGATTTTTTTTCCCCTTCTAAAGCAAACTTGGAAGCAAAGGAGAAGTCACGTTCATGTCTACGCTCAGTGCGACACGAACCATCTGCTCAGGATGTGTCACATTGGGGAAGCGGTGTGTGATTCCTGATGGGATCAGAGTTGCGTGGTCCAGCCCTGCACCTGGCGCAGTTTGGAGGCATTGGCTGGGAGCCATGTGTACATCACCATAGAGCATCATAGAACCAATTGGGTTGGAAAAGCCCTTTAAGCTCATCCAGCCCAACCATTCCCAGCCCTGCCAAGGCCACCCCTAACCCATGGCACTGAGGCCTCGTCTCCACGCTGTGTGAACACTTGCAGGGCCGGTGCCTGCAGCCCTGCCCTGGGCAGCCTGTTCCAATGCCTGAGCACCCTGTGGGGCAGGAATTGTTCCTCAGCTCCATCTAAAGCTGCCCTGGTGCAGCTTGAGGCCGTTTCCTCTTGTCCCATCCCTTGTTCCTTGGGAGCAGAGCCCAGCCCCTCCTGGCTCCATCCTCCTGCAGGCACTTGGAGGGAGCCATCAGGTCCCCCCTGAGCCTTCTCTTCTCCATCTGAACCCCCCAGGTCCCTCAGCCGTTCCCCATCTCTTGTGCTCCAGGCTCTGCACCAGCTCCATTGCCCTTCTCTGGCCCCATCCAGCACCTCAAGGTCTCTCTTGCAGTGAGGGGCCCAGAACTGAACACAGGATTTGAGGTATGGCCTTAACTCTCATACAGATGCAGCCATACATGCACTCCATTGCAGGGCAGTGGTTTCCAGGACAGCCTCAGTTTACACAGATGTAAACAGTTCTCCCTACCCTAGGAGGAAGGCTGCAAAAGTCAGGCAGCAGGTGCCCGAATTCTTGTTAGTGCATCAACAACACCTTCTGCAACAGAGAAGATCATTCCTCTGGGCTGATGAGGGGTATTTATACACTTACTTGGAAAAAGGAAGAGAAACCAACTGATAAACATCCAAAAACCCATCAGTGGGATCCTGGAGAAGCCGAGAAAATTGGCTGTAATGTATTAGGAGAATCAAGGGCTTTCAAAAGAGTCAAGGAAGAAACCAAGTGGTTGGCCCTCTTAGCCACTGGATGCTGAGCTGGTTTTGCTGCTAATGGCCCTTCTTTGCATGGACTTGGAGTCTGCAAAGCTGTTGAGGGTCAGGCTTGGGGTGGGGAGGGTTTTGCAAAGGCTGGTACAAGTGGGCTTGGACAGGAAGATGGAGATCTTGGTCCTTCGTGTCTGCACCTCCCCACTGCTCATCACAGCATTTCAATTTCAGGAATACATAAACGAGGAGTGAAGTGTGACCTGCACCTGCATCACTGAGGTACCACTGCTCCCACTCCTCATCCCACCCTCTCCCTCTGCCTGCTGCTGGTGGGACCATGATGAGCTCCTGCATCAGCCCCTTCTGTCATGGAAAAGAGGTTTTGCTGTGAGGATGCTGAGGCGCTGGCACAGGGTGCCCAGAGAAGCTGTGGCTGCCCCATCCCTGGCAGTGCTCAAGGCCAGGTTGGACACAGGGGCTTGGAGCAGCTGCTCCAGTGGAAGGTGTCCCTGCCCATGGCAGGGGTTGGAACTGGGTGAGCTTTAAGGTCCCTTCCAACCCAAACCAGTCTGGGATTCTCTTGACCTGACATTTTTCCTTCCTCATTTCTTGCCCTTTCCCCCCCTGCCCTTGCAATCTCACACTCCTTTTCCTCCTCAACAACATCAAACCTGCAGCACGGACACCACTGCTGGCCAAAGAGCAACAATGATCAGGCAAAATAACTTATTCACAGTATCATTTCAATTCAGGGTTTCCTGCAGTGATCATGGGATACCCTACACTTGCAGTCCCCTACCCTGAAATCAGAGGAGAGCCTTGGTTTGACACCTCTCATGCTTGAAACTGGGAGCAGAGCAAGGCACACTGTGTGCTCCCCTGAGCCATCCCTCCCTTCACCCACTGATGCAAGCACCCATTTCCCTGTATGGGGACAAGCCGTCCAGTTTTGCAGCTATTACACTCTAACTGTACTTTATGTGCTCATCAAACGCCTTCCTTCCCCAGCTATAAGGAACTAACAGTCGAGGTCTGAGATGCCATCCGAGCACGCACTTGGGGCTGCCACTCACATGCCTTTGCTTACAGATAGCTGCAAGCAGAGAAGGGGGAAATTCCCAGGGGTTCAGTTTCAGACACTGGGAAACTGAGCACGAGAGAGGGAAAACCCCACAGAGGCTCAACCCTGCTGTATCAGCACCAGTCAAACACCACAGCAGGAGCTGATCCTGCCCTTCATGGCAAGAGAGGCAGGAAAAACCATGGAATGACTGCAGAAACATACGGGGCTGCAGCTCCCAATGCTTCCGCAATAAGAAGCAAGAATCAGCTCTCATGCATGTGATCTGGCTTACAATGATGGGCTAGGACAAAACCCACTGTTTCACTGTCCACTGGCAATAAAGGGGCTCTATTCCTTATATTCTATAATATATACATTCTATAATATATATGATATATAAGAATATATTCACTATATTCTTTAAGTGCTTTTTCAACCAATTCAAGTCTCAGGACCTGTTTGCCACTGCTCTGAGCTCCCCTGAATGCTGGCACTGTCACCATCTGTGCAACACATAAACTCTTCTAGGGACAGTAAATTCTGCCTGAAGTCAACCCTTTGTCATCCTCTGCCATCAGAACCACCAAAACCAATTTGTTTCTTATAAATCCCTTTTCATTTAGGAGCCCTTCAAGCAGGAGGATGAGGATTTAAACCTTGTTTCTTTTGAGCTGTATATTCGTGCACTAGCTAAAGGCATTTGGTTATAATTGGGTGAGCTAAAGGTAGATGGGAAAGGAAATGGGAGAGTTGCAAATGCATTGCTGGACATAATGAATATGGAAAAGAAGGAAGGATGAGAGCCTGGATTTAATCTCAATTCATCCAATTAGAAGCAAAATCACTCAAGGATCCCTCCATTATCCCCAGAGAGAGGTGGGTGTCCCCAGGTGTGCTCAGGTTTGAAAGGTCCCTGGGAATCATGGAGTCAAAGAATCACAGAATGATAGAATTACAGAATGGGTTGGGCTGGAAAGGACCTTAAGATCATCCAGTTCCAGCCCCCTGTCATGAGCAGGGAAAACACCCAGGAAAGCTGGAAGCTAAAGATGGGGAGGTGTAAAATGGGTGTTGAGTAGCCAGGATTGATGATCCCAAAGGAGCCTCCAAAATCAATGGTATTTAAAATCACAGGGAAGAGATTTCATCTATAATTCCTGAAAACTGCATTCTATAAAAGAATAAGCTTGGAAATAACATTTTGAACCCACAACATCCATTGGAGAAGGGACATTTCCCAACGTTGGCAGATGTGCTCAGAAACAGGTCCAAGAGGATTGAGCAACCTCCTGTGAAAGTTCCTGACCTTACAAAAGGAGTGCAAAACAAAACTTACCCCATAAACAGGGTTTATAAACAGGGCTAAACCATAAACATAATTGACTCCATGGGTTGTGGAGACGGGAGATTTAGATGAGGTAAGGCAGAAGCTGTTCCCTGTGAGGGTGCTGAGGCGCTGGCACAGGGTGCCCAGAGAAGCTGTGGCTGCCCCATCCCTGGCAGTGCTCGAGGCCAGGTTGGACACAGGGGCTTGGAGCAGCTGCTCCAGTGGAAGGGGTCCCTGCCTGTGGCAGGGGTTAGAGCTGGAGGAGCTTTGAGGTCCCTTCCAACACAAACCAGGCTGGGATTCCATGAAATATGCGGGTTTAAAGAGTGGTTAGAGGGTAATTACATGGTAAGAGGTTGGGATATTCCAGTCTCGGGAATCTGATACTGCTTCTCCTTGAAATAAAACCTGTCTGCCAGATTTCAGGCTTGATCCCAAAAGAAAGTGTGAGGATCAGAGAGCCACAGTTCAGGCTTTAGTCAGTGGCTCTGAGTGGCCAATATTCACATTAGCCTGACACTGGGTTGTACCTCCTATTCCTAGGTATTATGTGCATGGCACTCCCCATTTTCCCTGTGATGTTAAGGGTGCAAAATTCCAAACTGATTGTCCTGTGTGTAAATCTACTTGACTTTAGATCACCTCGTCCCTAAGAAGCCACAACAACCTTTGACAAGGCACTGATCCAGCACAGAAATCCAACAAGTGTGTTTACAGGGTTACTCTATCCCAGCTGCCAGATCAGATATTACCTGTCCTGCTGCCGCCAGCATAAACCTGGCATGCATCACCATAGAGCCTTTTCCAGATAAATCAGCACAAACACACAGCACACATCCAAAACACAGCCCCATACCAGCTACTGTGAAGAACATTAACTCTAGCCCAGCCCAAACTAGCACAGTGCTGCAAAGTCATGCAGCAAGTTGGAGATCCAGCAGGAAGGAGCTAAAAATCACAGCCCTCCTCTAAGCATGGATTGTTATAGGAACCAATGCCATGGAGTTGCTCTGGGGCAGCAGCACAAGAGGGATGTGGAGCTGTTGGAGCGAGTGCAGAGGAGGCCATGGAGATGCTGCGAGGGCTGGAGCAGCTCTGCTCTGGAGCCAGGCTGAGAGAGCTGGGCTGGGGCAGCCTGGACAAGAGAAGGCTCCTGAAGGGGAGACCCCAGAGCAGCTCCAGTGCCTAAAGGGGCTGCAGGAAAGCTGGAGAGGGGCTTGGGACAAGGGCCTGTAGGGAGAGGATGAGGAGAATGGCTTTTAGCTGCCAGAAGGTGGATTTAGATTATATATAAGGAAGAAGCACAGGGTGCCCAGAGAAGCTGTGGCTGCCCCATCCCTGGCAGTGCTCAAGGCCAGGTTGGACACAGGGGCTTGGAGCAGCTGCTCCAGTGGAAGGGGTTCCTGCCTGTGGCAGGGGTTGGAGCTGGAGGAGCTTTAAGGTCCCTTCCAACACAAACCTTTCAGTGATTCTAAGGTTCAGGATGCAGCTCTCTTGCCTGAAGGGCCTCAAGGACAGATATGAATGTCCCTGTGGATAAGATATTCAACTCAGTTAGAGCTGAAAATGGTCACCATCTGAAAATCACATCCTGTCATTATCCCATGGACTTTGCTATTCAACTATTTCCTAACGTCTTATTAACACCCACCTTTCATTAACAGCCTGGATCGTTATCTCATCGTTGCAGGTTATTAAATCAAACAATGGCAAAGGCTGTGGCTGACTCACCTCCTGATGCAACAAGCCCAGGCCAGTGGCAACCTCAGCATCACTATGGTAACCAAGAGGCTTCTAAAGAGATGTAGGCAATGATGGCATAAAGCCAGATACCCAGGAGATGCTGGGGAATCTCTTCAAAGTAATGCAGAAAGCTACAATATGAAAGCTTTTAGGAAGAAAAGTGGTGGTTTGTATTCCTGTTGGTTGAGGAGGAGGTGCTTGTAGGAGCAGCATGTACTGGATTCATCAGACTTGGAAAAAGGGTAGTTTTTTATCCCTGCTGTCATTCCCTGCTAATACTGGCTTCTGATACAGGGACTTCTGATCAAGGGGTGATGAAATGCCACCCCAGGAAGCAGCATCATAGGAGTATATGACCTGCTTGGAAGGCTCAAATGGAAATGTTTCTCGAGGGATGCTGAGCAGCAAGGAGATGTTCCAGGCCTGCAGGGCTCCTGCTGTGTCTGCCTCCACCCTGATTCATGTCATTTTGGGTGTTTACAAGGAACTGGTCACCTTTGTCTTCTACCATCTGCAGAGAGAAATGAGCACTCCCAGAGCAACACACTTGCCCTGCTGTGGATGTTGATTGTAAACCAGGATGAGATGTGTCCTAGAGATGTTTTTAGCACAAAGGGAGACCTCAGTGTTCTCTGCATCCAAAGCCACCCTACACACACCTCAGTGTGCTCCAGCATGAGGTGACACAAAGCACAGATCCTTGTTCAGCCCAGAGTCCCATGTAGGGAAGAAGAGTAAAGCTTTGGTGAGGAGATGCATTTTGAAACCACATACGTGCTGAGGATCCTTCCACCTACACCCTCACAGGCACATCTGCCATATCAACAACCTGCTTAACCCTGCTTCCTCACAGGTCTGGAATGATACAGGCAATGGCAGGTGATGGTTGTCCCACAGAGTCCTACACACCTCAGCTCTGGCCAAGAAGAACCTCTCTTGAGACCAACACCACTCCTCATGCTGAGCTGTTCCTTGAATCAGACTCCCCAAGGGTTCACCTCTCCATTCAATGGATGGAAAACCACAAGGCATTGAGAGGTGAGGTCTAAATGACTGTTATCATGTGCTTTTAAACCTGAGACCTGCAGAAACTGCTTCAAGACAACTAAGAGAGAAAGTGTATTGCCGCAGGAAAATGGACTCAGTCAGAGATCAATGTGATCAGACCAAAGCCATTTATTACACAGCATCCATCCTTTTTATACTGTTGTCTGCATCTGCTTACAGTAGCTTGTGTATTATAATTGGATACATACACAACAACTGTCTGCCACAGTTTTGTGAGAGCCTTAATACCTGCCTTGGGAGTAGCACAACTGGAAAGAGCAATAGCTAACATCAGGAGAAATGGACTTTATTGCAAATTGGACTGCAGAAGCTCTTTTTGGCATACAAAAGGAGATAGATTCATTAAAACAGATAGTGTTTCAGAATAGAAGAGCTCTAGACATTTTCACAGCCCATGTTGTAGCTATATAGACCAATCAGGGAAGGTGTTGCGGAGTGTGAACAAAATATGGAAGCATATCCTACACATGGTGTACCAGGATGGACAAGCTTCTTGGTGACTGGGGATTGCAAGGCTGGCTGGTTTCTTTAGTCAAAGGTGGACTAATGGTGTTTATTGTCATTCTAACAGTTTTGGTTTTGTGGCCGTGTGTTTTTCAATGTATCCAACACATGGTTATAAATGCCACGAAGTGTGTTTGCTTGTGCCACAAGGAAAAGGGGGAGATGTAGATGGATTTTTAACAAAGAATGGCCACATTCCCAAGTCAGCAAGTGCCTATGTGGAGCTTGACATGAACCGAGGATGAAGAAAGCCATGGATAATGAAGCAAAAGTAACAGTGCAAGCAAGATAAGAAGAAACTGGAATGTGCTAAGATACAATAGTGAACTGTTAGCAAGTTTTAAAGGCTAGGTTCCCATATGCTTAATTTAACCAATTGTATACTACTTGCTGTGTGCTACATTGGATATTTATCCACTAATACAGCAAGCTATTGAATATGTATCCAATCTTAATACAGCCAGTTATTGTCTTAATACAGCAGGTTGTTGACACCTCTTTTCTTTTGGTTAGATCCTCATAGACCTCATACTATGCCATGAAAGTCACTATGATTATACAGTTTTAGCGGAGGAGCTAACATTCCCATAGTACACTGTCCTGTCCATTTTCTTGGCAGTTGCTTTTTAGCCTTCCGATCCCCACAAAGCCACCAATATCCATCTGGGAGCTTCAAGAGCCTGTGTTAGTCGTAACCCTACTCCATAAGTAGTCAGCCCACTGCTGTTGTGAAGGCAAGTCAGAGAAAGCTGTAAAAGCTGACTTTGCCACCCGTTTTTCAGCCTTCATCACAGTTAGAGTCTCTTTCAGCAGTTGCCACGGGGCAGAGAGAGACTTCGCTTCTTTAGACTCACAAGCAACTCCATCCCACAGGTGTGCCCCTATTTTTTCCCAAGTCTCAAGCTCAAAAGCTTCATTAACCCCTGGATCAGGTCTTTTTCTTTACTCCAGAGCAATAGTCTTTTTAACAGATAATCATCATACTCTATCCCTCTCACAGACAGGGTATGTTGGAAGAGCTTAAGAGTGGCCGTTTCTTCTTTGCTTGATTGGTTACTCATCCCAATCCTCTTCCAGACCCATTGGCTGCTCGCCTTATTTGCACTGTGCAGTGTCTTCTGGGCTCAAGGCTCCAATCCAAGGCATCTACCTCCCAATCCTGGTCCAGCCGGATTGAATCCAGCCAACATCCCTGCGGCTCCATGCTCCACTTTCTTCAGTGTTACACGTTTCAACTTCTTCAATTCCAATATGAAAATATAGGGGGTGCCCCACGTTGGGTGTCAGTGTATGGTCAATAGATTTAAATTGAGAATACTCTGATCTTCCATCTCTTTTGCTGGAGCTCTCTACAGTCAAAGCTTCCCCCAGGTAACCTTTCAGCTATCTGGTTTCCTAACAACCCTCCCAATTCTGGAGCCAAATCACTGGAATCAGATCACACAGGTTGTTGGAATGCAGAAGTTAAATAACTACATTCCCTTATCAGGGTTTTCCTATTTCTTTTCCTACTTATCGGGCAAAGATTTTCACTTATCTAATTCCTAGCAGATGTTTTTAATTCATGCATTTCATTTACTCTTTTCTATGCCATGGAGACCTGGCTGGGGAAAAATAAAAAAAAAAAAAAGGCTAAAATTATCCAAAAATATCTCCAGAATTCCTTCGTTCACTGATATTTCCCATCAGACATGAGAAAATATTAACGGGAAATCTCTCTGCAATTTCGGGACAAGATGAAATAATATGGAGAGCTTCCTGCCAATGTATTTTCTCCAATGCATTTAGATTTTCCAACCCACAGTGACAAGTTGCTAACAAGTCGTTGGAAAAGAAATAGGATATGAAAAAGTTCACCTTAAAGTTTAGATTTCTGCCTTGGAGTTTAACATGCAGCTGCAAACCAGCACTGAATGCAAACTGCATCCCCCTGGCAGTTTGATAGGAATCACAAGGAAGATGCTGTGCTTCATAGAGATAGGAACTGACCCGTTTTCCTCCCAAAACAATGGCTATTCCTTGAGCTAAGAACCAGAGCCATGTATTGGAGGGGGCCTACAAAGATGCTGGGGAGGGACTCTTCATTAGGGACTGTAGTGATAGGACAAGGGGTAATGGGTTCAAACTGAAACAGGGGAAGTTTAGATTGGATATAAGGAAAAATTCTTTACTGTGAGGGTGCTGAGGCACCGGAATGGGTTGTCCAAGGAAGCTGTGAATGCTCCATCCCTGGCAGTGTTCAAGGCCAGGTTGGACAGAGCCTTGGGTGCCATGGTTTAGTGTGAGGTGTCCCTGCCCATGGCAGGGGGTTGGAACTGGATGATCTTAAGGCCCTTTCCAATCCAAACCATTCTATGATTCTCTGTGGTGGTGGTACTGGTGAAAGCACATGTTTCCATTCACCATGAGCTGTCTCCACTAAATAGGATGGAGAAGGGGGAAAACCGCTTTCATTGCATCTGTCTCGGTATTTGTGCCATCAAGGAATCCCAGCACAAATTCAGTGCCCCAGATAGGGTTCAAGTTTTGCTTCTCACTGCTTGAAAACCAAACAAATGACTCCAGGAGAAACGGGCTCACTCCACGTGTTCATCCCCACCATGCCCATGTACAACTCTGTACTGCATCAGTGGGTCTGTGCTTCCTTACTTGCACCTGCTGGGCTGACGCCTGGGGCAATGGTAAGGTCAGAGGGAAGGTTCACATTTCCTAGCCTTGCTGTTTACCCAGTGCTCAGGCTATTAAAACAACTGCTAGAGACAGGCCTGAGTAAACAGGAGATATGACAGGCACCCAACTCCCGGGCAGGCTCTCCTGCCAACTTCCCAATAAAGAAAGAGAGCCAGGCTCAGGCTGAAGGTGTGACGTTCGTTTGCTTCATGTTGTGCTTTTACCATCCAGGTTTGGATAGTTTCAGGCACATAAACGATGGGTATCTCATTCCCACTGCTGGGTGAAGGGGCTTGTGGTGTTTTGTAGGATGGTTGTGTCTCCTGACCTGTGCATTAAGCCACCAGGGGCTACAGTTTGCACCCGTGAAGGTGCCAAGACCCATGGAAGTTAGTATGGGCAGAGCCCAGAGCACTTCCCAAACCTGCCAGCTGTGCAAAATCAAGGTCTTTCTGCTGTTGTGGCTAATGGGGATGCCACCAGCATGGGTTTGGGGTGAAGGCAAGGGTGGCCAGAGGGTCAGTAGCTGCAGTCCTCTGTATCTGCAGGACATGGATGTGTTATGGGTCACCTCCTTGTGCTACTTTAAACACAGACGCTCATTTCAGAGCTAAATAACACCAAAAACCCATCTCGGAGAGGGTCTAATCCAGCCCCCCATGCCCGGATAAGCACAGCTCTCTTGCACACATGCAAGAGCACACACGCTACCACCTCGATCCCTAGCAGCCCATGCTGCTGCTGCCTTCAGATGCTACTCAAACATCTGGTCCTTTTGCATTCAGACAGAGTCAGTCATCAGTGAAACAGGGTGACTAAGACTTAGTGCTGGCACATGCCAGCCTCATCCCACATTGCCTTGTCTTGTCTTGTTTGCAGCCGTTAACCATCAAGGCCACCCAACCCCATTGCTGTCAGCTACAAGCACCACATCCAACACCAAGCCAGAAAAGGCAAGCTCAGGTTTTCCAACATTTGGACTGGTAAAGCCATAGCCAAAACCAGACTTCCTCCCACCTTAATGTTCTCTGCCAAGAAGCTGCCCAAATTGCTGCTGTTGCAACAGCCATAGAACATTTAATGGTTTATTAAATCGCCCTCCTGTCTATGGTGCCAATGTGTTTGACTTGTGTCTGAGCAGCTCAGCTGCAGCCAACAAGTATGAAAAGAAAGAAAAGGGGAAAACACTGCAGCAACCAGAGGTGATTTCATGTTTAGGAGGACCAAAGGCTTTGCTGGCTGCATTCCCCTATGTGCATGCTCTCTGTGGCTGGAAGGAGGCAGAAAACCATTTGCCTTTGGCAAATCAACCTTGGAGAATCAAATAAACACAGAAATCACTGCTTGGCAGGTGCCTCTTCTGTCTCAACTCTTCCTGCTCAGGTCAGTCCAACAACATAGAGATTCTGGCAGCAAAGCCACTTCTGAGTCCCTCTTCCCACCGCATAGCCTCATCCTCATCTATGAGCAGGATCTAGCTGGGAAATGGGCCCAAGCTGGAAAACAAGCCAATAGTTTCTTTTTCTCCCCTTCTTCATTATTATATTTGGGTTTCTTTTTTTGCGAAGGGAATGTTGTTTTCAGAGCATGGATCCATCCCCGGAGCACTGGTGTTGGCACAAAGCAGGGCAGCATCCCATGGTGCTGGAAGTGGAGGGGCTTCATCAGTCTGCCCAAGCCCAAATCAGAGCCTCAGCAGTGCCCTCCTGTCCCTGCTGGAAATCCATTACTAATAAGGAAAATTCATAAGAAAATCAATGTGTGGGAGAGAAAAGCAAGTCAAACCCTCCAATTTGTGCACCAGGCATGCCAAAGTGTCCTATTGGCATCAAGGATGGGATGTTTCCCTTGCAAGTGTTCAAGGCCAGGTTGGACACAGGGGCTTGGAGCAGCTGCTCCAGTGGAAGGGGTCCCTGCCTGCAGCAGCAGTTGGAACTGGAGGAGCTTTAAGGTCCCTTCCAACCCAAACCAGTCTGGGAGCCTATGAAGGGAGAATTTACCTCCAAATAAACTTATACTGGTGACCAAGGATCCTTTTCTTTCTGCTTGTGCAGGGGAACCTGGCAGTGCCCGTTTATATCTTTAGGAACAGACTAATCCAGTCTCCAAGGCACAGAAATCACCTCTGCCAATCCCTCAGTGGCCTTCAAGCCACGAGCAAGACACGCGCAGCACAACCCATCCTCCTGCCTATGCCGAAGCAGCCGGAATATCCTGCCCCAAACAGGGAACTTGCATCCATCGTGGGGCTTGTAGCTAGAGCTGGGTGCAGGAGGCAAAATCCCCTATTTCTGTCCCAGCACATCTAGAACACAAACACCTCCTGTTATCCCTGCTGTTTACCCATCTCAGCTGTTCTCCATGTTTCCTGGAAATACCCGGAAAGCCCAGCAGCCCCTTTGGCCCCTTTTGAATGTCTCTGGAGGAGGCTGCAGCTGCTTGGGATGCTTCTGGGTCAGGCACGCAGAGCCTGGCAGCATTTCCTCCCTTGTGTGCATGCGAATGGAGCATGCACAGCCCGTGCCGCTTCCCAAGCCTGGCATGTGCTCCGGCGTCCCCGGCATTCCCGGTGTCCCTGTGTGCCAGTGAGCTGCTGCTGGCCAAGTCATAAACACATCAGTAAACAGGCTCAGCTCACTGCCCTGCGTCAGGCTGAGCAAACAGGCTCCAGAGCTGAGCGACCGACACCAAGGAACGGGATAAATCAGGTTGTCCAAAGGGTTGTAGCTGTTTAATACCAACCCTGCCGTGTCCTTGCTGGAATGCTGGCTGCCAGGCCTATCAGGAGAGCACAAAGTCAGGCTGGGACTGTGCAAGAACATGGAAGCACCTCCTTTTCCCAGTGGATTTATCATCATCCCTTCCCCAAAACCAAAGTAGCATCATTTCTCCCCAATCTATTTCCCAGGGAGACATTTGCCTTTCCACCTCTAAAAACCTATTCCAGGGCTGAGCAAAGCTTTCCCTGATTTCCAACCCAAATATCCCCAGCTGGGTTTAACACCCACATAGGTTGATACTGAAGCTCCACATTGCACTGTGGTAGGGTATGCACCAGTGATGCACACCAAAATGTATGAACATGGTGTGGATGCACTGCAGGATGCATTGGCACAGCCAGGGTTGATGCAAAGTGAGCTGGATCTGTGGATGAGAGCAGCTAAAGCCACAATCACCGTGGCCTCCAGCCTGTAGCTGCACCTTGCTGTGCCTCAGTTTCCCCTGAGTCAAGTGATAAAGCTGGAAAGCATCCAATGAGGACGGAAGGGCTGAGGAGAAGGAGAATAAATGTCTCAGCAGCCAACTATGAACAAGCAGCATGATGAACCTGGAGAAAATAATGATGAAAATCCAATGGGAAAGTCCAATTCTGGGCTGTTTTACCAGGAAGGTGGCACAGAAAGTGCAGCAGGTTGGGTTTTTCTGGCCCTGGGGAAGGGCATGTCCCACTCCATGCTCCATGCTTTTGGGAAGAGGTTTAACCTAGGATGGGCAGCACCAAGGAGATGTTTCCAGAATGGAATATATGGGAGAGCACAAGAGTGATTTTGTGCTCCAGGAATGAGAAAACTCGAGTGGAAAATATGGGAATAGCTTTCAGGATGAAAAAGAATGCTATGACAACAGTGACAGATGTTCTTTATAGCAAGGAATATTTAAGTTAGATAACAGGAAAACTTGCCCAGGTATTAGCAGGTGTCTAAAGTGAGATCTCCCTGCCCATGGCAGGAGGTTGGAACCAGATGGTCTTAAGGTCCTTTCCAACACAAACATAGGGGAAAACCACAATGGAAATCCAAGCCTGTGTGTGTGGGTTTGATCTTGATTCCCATCCAGGGCTCATCCCTCCTCCTATGTTTTTGATCAGCCACACAACGGGGTTACGCAGGGCATAAGAAGCAGGGTGCCCTGCAGAGACGTGTGTGGCTGCGTGTGTGCACGCACGCACTGGGCAAACTGGGATCCCGCCTCCCAGCTGCTGGTTTGGAAATCCTCCCACGTCCCTCAAGCCGTGCTCAGCTGATCCGCAGCCTTTGGAGGTGTTCTTATGCCGAGGTGAGTTTCTCCATCGCTGAGGGTGTGTTAGGGAACGTCCCAGCACAGCGCCTGGTGCCAAAGAGAATGTCTGAGGTGGTGGGATGCCACATTGAGAGTGGCAGTAGGGGGATCTCAGCACTGGGGTAAAGCCATGGAGAGGTTTGGACCCTTCTTCATGGGCCCAGTGCAGCCACATGGGCTTTTCCTATGGAGACAGGCTGAGAGTTGGGGCTGTTCAACCTGGAGAAAAGAAGCTGTGTGGAGACCTCATAGCAGCTTCCAGTATCTGAAGGGGGCTACAGGGATGCTGGTGAGGGACTGTTCATTAGGGACTGCAGTGATAGGACAAGGGGTAATGGGTTCAAACTGAAACAGGGAAGTTCAGGTTGGAGATAAGGCAGAAGCTGTTCCCTGTGAGGGTGCTGAGGCACTGGCACAGGGTACCCAGAGAAGCTGTGGTTCTGGATGAGCTTTAAGGTCCCTTCCAACACAAACCAGTCTGGGATTGTGTGACTCTATAACATGGATACTGAGCTGGTGGCACGCATAGAAAGCACCAGGCTCAAACTCACAGGGTAAATACACCAAATTCCTTCCCCCTCCATGCAGGAGGGAAGCAGGACACCAAAATAAGGGTTTCTCCCAGCATCCTGAGTTACTTGGTGAGTTGCTGGCCCTGAGAAGGCAGGTTCCAGCCATGTCTGCCTGCTCCCAGGGTAAGAGATGAGGATATGCTATCAGCAACTGCATCTTCCCATGGTTTCAGCTCCCAGACTAAGGAAGTCTGAGAGGTGGAAAGAACCCATCCCTCTGCACCAGAGGGTTTCTAGGGAGCAATCAGGGTGCCCAAACCCCCCACTGGGCCTTACAGATCCCACCTTTACAACAGTTTGAAGGGTGTCCCCTTCCCACCACAGCTTGGCATGTCCTCCATCATGAAATGAGGTGGGCTTTGCTGCTTGGGGCACAATGCCAAGAGCATCAACCACGAATCAACAGTGGCTCCTTTAAACCCATTAGAAGCTCCCCAAGAGTAAACACTGAAGTGTGATGTCAGACAGGCAGTGGAGGGATCATGCTCACCAAGAGCCTTCTTGGAGCTGCAGGGATGTGCTGTGTAGGGTGTGATGGGGGGACAGGCACCTGCTCCTTGGGGTCATTTACTGGTGTTGCACTTGAGAAGCCAGTGAGGTGCAAGGGGGTGCAATGAAACCAAAAGCCAGAAGGAAAATACCCTGGCAAGAAACAGCACCCAGAGGTTAAAGCAGGACAATGAGGGGGTTTCCAGCCTCTCAGGAAAGGTGTTAACTGAAAACAAGGTGATGGATTGATGGTGAGTCAGGAGAGATGGGGCCACATGTTTCCTCCTGCCCTTTGAGCAGGCGGCTGCCAGCAGACACCTATCTACATCAATGAGCAGGCACCAACAACAGTGAGCAGGCACCAACAACAGTGAGCAGGCACAAACACCAGTGAGCAGGCACAAACACCAGTGAGCAGGCACCAACACCAGTGAGCAGGCACCTACACTAGTGAGCAGGCACCAACACCAGTGAGCAGGCACCAACATCAGTGAGCAGGCACCAACATCAGTGATCAGGCACCTACACTAGTGAGCAGGCACCAACAACAGTGAGCAGGCACAAACAACAGTGAGCAGGCACAAACAGTGAGCAGGCACCAACAACAGTGAGCAGGCACCAACAACAGTGAGCAGGCACCTACATCAGTGAGCAGGCACCAGCACCAGTGAGCAGGCACCGACACCAGTGAGCAGGCACCAACACCAGTGAGCAGGCACCTACATCAGTGAGCATCACTGCACATCCCCAACAGGAACCTGAAGTAGGCAAGACCCCCCCAGGCACCTCCAAACCACCACATCACCCACCCCCCTGCTGCTTCTCTGCATCATCAGTGCCCATAAACCCCCCCCAGTGCCTTTGATGGGAAGCTCTGGATAGAAAGTTTTCCGTGCTGCCAGGAAAGTACATCAAGGATGGATGGGGGATATGAGCAGCAAGCACAGCAGCACTGCCGGCAAGCCACAAAGCATCCCAAAGAGGCAAGATTAACCTTTTTAATACCAAAAGGCTGAAGAAAAGCAGATCTCTGCCTTAGCTGCAATCACTGTGTAAAAGCAGATAGCTTCCCATCAGAGGGTGCTACAGTCTGACTATCAGTTATGGTATCCGGATGTGTTTGACAGAGAAGGGGATGAGCAGCAGGGATAGTAATGCGTGGATGTGGTGCTGTCCTGCCCTTTCCCTTCACACTCATGTACAAAAGGCACCTTTGCTCCTGCCAGCAAGAACCTCCTCGATCTCAGCAAGCAGAAACAAGACCAGAAGTTGTCACATAACAGAAAGCAAACAAGCCTAATAAAGAGCAGTATTGTTGACAGTGACGAGGGGGTTGGAACTGGATGAGGTTTAAGGTCCTTTCCAACACAAACCATTCCATGAGTCTATGATGCTATGAGAATACATTCATGGTGTCATGTTTTTCCAGCTGGGAAGCACCTTCCACCATCAGTCATGCCCTTGCCAGCTTGCTAATGGGAACCAGTCGCTCCCAGCATCACCCATTCAATCTCTCCTCGCTGGCTTTCAGTCTTATCTCCAGCTCCTTCCCAGGCAGCAGCAGCCCCAGGACCTCATTTGCCCTTCAGTAAATGACAGACGTCCCGCTCTCTGGCACTACCCTGCTGCTTATCACCTGCCTGCTCCCCGGCTGCCCTGTGTCAGCATGGGAATTAAAGCACATTATCCAGACAGGGTGAAGGGCATTTTAGTGTGAGCTCCCAACACGTCCTGCCAGCAGAACTGCAGCCAGGGATGGGGCTTTGCCAGGTAACAGCATCCTTGGGGGATCAGAGCTCCCGGCTGATGCAGCGATGCTGTAAGATATTAATTCCTGCCCTAAGCTCATTCCTTGTATCTGTCCTTGACCATCGCTGCTAGAAACACCTTCCCTTAGCATCTGAAACTGCCAAATGCCTTGTGGTTGGCTATCCCGAAACTGTTGTATAGACACAAAGTGCGGATCCTGGGGCAATGCCACTGGTGATGATGCCCCAAGAGAAATGGGGCAGAACAGAGCCAAATAATGGGGATTTAGCACAGACTTGTCACAGAGAGCCAGGAAAGTGATGCCAAAGCTGCAAGTGGTAAGGAACTGGCAGAGCTAGTGGTGGGGTTGTGTTTTATTCCATGGGATAGTCCAGACTCTCCTCTATGCAGCCTGGATCTGGGGGGCAATGAGTGAGCTCTGGGGTGAGAGGCTGTTCCCAAAAGGCTCCCAAAGGAAAGGAATGGGGAGCCCAGAGAAGCTGTGGCTGCCCCATCCCTGGCAGTGCTCAAGGCCAGGTTGGACACAGGGGCTTGGAGCAGCTGCTCCAGTGGAAGGGGTCCCTGCCCGTGGCAGGGGTTGGAGCTGGAGGAGCTTTAAGGTCCCTTCCAACACAAACCAGGCTGGGATTCTATGACAAAACCCATTCACTTTGGCCTCTCCACCTCTCCCCAAGGCAGAGCTGCAAGTGGATGCAAGGAGCAGCCGGCAGCTCCTCTGGCATTTCAAGGTTGACCTCTAGAGGAAGTTTGCAGATGAGCCATGTCTGCCAGCCCGACACAACGGCTGCAGGACAGAACTGCCCACAGCAAGGCTTTAGTCCCAGGTATCCAGTGCTGACAGCAAGCACAGCATGGTGCCCAACAAATGGGTTCTCCCCATTCACATGTGCTGGGCAGGACAGCATGGAAATACATCCTCATTACTGCAAACCCATCGTGTGTCCCTAAGTGCTGGAGACCTTCCTGTCATTCCTACCACCAGCTCTCTACATAAAGCTCCCCCCAGCTCCCCATGCTCACCCCAAGGGCTCAGTGCCTTTAAATCCTGACACACTGCTTCCTTCCCCCATCCTCAGCATCCCTCCTGCTCTATCCGAACCCATTTGCCACCGAACCTTAAACCAAGACCTGAAGTGTGCTGCACTGTCAAGATGTGAGGGTGTGAACACATCGCGCTTCATTGAGCCTTAACAGCCCACGTAAATCTCATGTGAGCATCCCTGCTGGCAAATCACTGCACACCCAGGGCACCCTCCCCAGCGCAGGGGGAGGTGAGGACCAAACCCAGCCCCCCCCATCCCAGTTCTCCTTCCCTTCCTGCTGCCCTCTCACGCCATGCAGCATCTGTGGGTAACATCCCTGCAGTGGTACCCACTGCCCCAGCACACCAGTCCAGAGACACTGATCCACTTCAGCACAGCATCTGGGTTAAGATGCTGAGCAGCATCTTCACCCTGTGTCCTTGCACATCCCTGCTTAACCCTGCTTCCCTGGCTCTGCTTAACCCTGCTTCCCTGGCTTTTGTGTCTCGTGAAGAAGACTTTTCCCCTCTGTTTCTCCTCCCAATATTGCTGCTAGGAGAAGGGGCTATCATGAGCTGTTTGCCACCATGCCTGCACTGTGATACCCCTCGGGATAAGGAGGAGGTGACATTAAGGGCCTCTGCTTCACAGCAGCCTGGAGAGGATGGAAAACTCATCCATCCCCACTGCAGGGCAGTACAGAAGGAGCATCAGGGGTTTAGGTCTCATAGCTGGGTCCTTCTTGCCCCACGCTGCCAAGCCAAAGGATGGCAAAGGGGAATTGCTGCCAGCTGATGGGATGGAGTTTGGGGCGAAAGAAATGGCTTGTGGTGCAGACCTGGGGGTTCCATGATGTGAAGGAGGTTTGCTCAGGTGGGATACCCTTCTCAAAAACCATTTACCTCCTCCCAGGCTCCCAACAGCAGCTCTTCCAGCTGAGCATCCCCCAAAGACCACCACGAACACCTGCAGGTTGTCAGTTCTCACCCTGCACGTCCAAAACAACCCCCAGCAGCATCCCCCTGCTTGGGAACACCATTCATCCTCAGCACCAGCATCACTCAGAGCAGCTTATACCCCCCAGCAAGGAGATGAAAACACCACCACCAAGGAAAGGCAGAGGGGAAACCACTGCCCTTTACAGGCTGCATTCCTACCCCATCCCCACCAGCATCACAGGGTGTCCCGCATCCTCCTCCTCAAGCCAACGCTGCAGCAAAGCACCCGGTGCTCCCATCGCCCACCAAGGAGACACCACACGTAACCCAACCCCAGAGCCCTGGACCCCCAGATGCCCCCTCCAAGTTCAGGAGAGCCCTCTGTGATGCTGAACACCCCAATCCTACCTTTGCGGAACGGCATGGGGCGGGATGCAGGCTCCTGCAGTGGCAATGACTTGCTCTTCTCTATAGATCTGTTTCTTCTTGATTTCTATCTCCTTTCTTCCTTCTTTGAGGAGGAAACGGACATATTTGGGCAAAGCTCGGCAGAAACTGGCGTCACTGGGAGGCCGGCGCTGCAGAGAGGAGGAAGTGTGCTTGCTGATTCGGAGCTTTTAACCCCTTGCTTCCCGGAGCCAGCGGGGCTGGGAGAGAGGCGATAGGGATAGAATAAGGAGCTGATGCTGTTAGGAAGAGGTGGAAGGTTTTTGTGTTTGTCTGTGGTGGTGTTTGTTATCTTTCCTGGTAGGACCAAGAGAGAAATGAGTGTGATGGGTATGTGTGGGATAACGGGGATTTGGCCTCCCCCATCCCCTCTGCCAATCTTCCGAGCTCAGCAGAGCACCGATCCTGTCTTCTCTATGGTAGTACTGGGCCAAGCTGGGAAAACTCAGCTGCTTCTAATAGAAAGGCGGAAGCTCAGAGCCTCAAGCTTAATATCTCCTGTCTGCCCCTACACTGGCTGCACCATCCAAGGTAAAGGCAATTGGATGCAGCAATAGGACATGGAGCTGTTGGAGCGAGTGCAGAGGAGGCCATGGAGATGCTGCGAGAGCTGGAGCAGCTCTGCTCTGGAGCCAGGCTGAGAGAGCTGGGCTGGGGCAGCCTGGACAAGAGAAGGCTCCTGAAGGGGAGACCCCAGAGCAGCTCCAGTGCCTAAAGGGGCTGCAGGAAAGCTGGAGAGGGGCTTGGGACAAGGGATGTAGGGACAGGCCAAGGGGAATGGCTTGAACCTGCCCAAGAGAGGGGAGACTGAGCTGAGCTCTTAGGCAGAAGCTGTTCCCTGTGAGGGTGCTGAGGCGCTGGCACTGGTTCTTCCCTGTCCCTGGAGAACACAGCGGGACAGGCTGCAGCTGGGACCCTGCCCAGGTACATTGTACAGGCAACTATTTTCTTGGAGAGAAATCATCCAGAAATGGAATTTTGCAGGATATTTGAATCCTAATTGGTTTGTATTGACCTTTCCCAGCTGTGTTTTGTAGAAATCTGTCTCTAAAACAAAAGCACAATACTAATACTTTAGGCAAATCATATTTTAGAGGAGTTGTTTAGTTACAACTGACCCAGCAAAGAGTCCTTTTACCTTTCCCCCAGGTTTAAACCCCCTATTTCATGGCTGAGATGCTGTAACTGCAGCCTTCAGCCTCATCCTTAACCCCAGAAAACCCCTCTTTGGCCAGGATAAAGATGATTTAACTTGCCTGGCACCGAATCAATAGGTGCGCACAACCAGGCTTTGTATCAAGGGGTACCTACATGGCTCAGCACTTCTGCATGTACCTAAGGGAAGCAGAGACATCTCTGTCTATAGAGAGGAATGGATCTTCGTGTCAGTGATAGCCCAGCCAGGAAATCAGTATTGAAGTGACCTCCCATTCCAGTTAGTGGTGAAATAATGGGTGAGAGCAGCCTGCGAGACAAGGATGCTTTGCTTGGGCTGGAGCCACTCAGTGCTTTCAGCCTGAGCATCACTCACGGGATCTCCTTCTCTCCAAGCAAATCATAATGCAAACAGCTCCTTTCAAATATTTATAACCTTTTGAATGGCTCGTGTGGCACAAGCCCAAGGATGAGGGTGCTGGTAACTGCTGGTGCTGGGATGTCATGGGACATGCTCACACCATCGGTCCGGCTTGGATAATCCTATCTTGTCCTTTGTAAGATGGGGGAGTGCTCAGGCAGGCTCTGAGCCTCACCCCCTTGGTCACACATCGCAGGGGGTGCTGCTCCCCCTGCCAGCATCATGCCCTTATCCCACTGCTCAGCTCTTGCTGAGATGATGCATTTACACCTAAGCAGTCTCTCAAGGCTGCACTTCGGTGACCATCAGTGAGTTGTATCTAGCCCTGAGGCTTCTGTTCTCAGCTCAAGGTCTCTGCTATCTCTCCCACAGCCCCAGACACCTGGTACCCAGCTCCACATCTTGATCACCAGCTTGATGCTTCAGCCCTGCGAATGTAGAAAGGAAAGTTGGTTGGGGGCCTCTGGCTTGCAATGGCAATGCTGCTTCTGCTGGGAGAGCAGGCAGCACAACCAGGTCACCAGGGTTTAAGACGCAGCAAGGACTGGGAATGATAAGCTTTTGGAAGCTCTAACCACCCTCCACATACCCTACAGCCTGACCTAGACAGATTACTTTTCACTAACCTCTGGTATTAGAGCTGGCGTCTTCATATCACAGAGATTAAGTGCTCCATAAAGGTGTCAAGACAAAGCTGGATTAGAGAGATGGAGGTTAAAGACTTAGGACCAGGTGCTCTTGGTCTCTTGCAGAGCTCTGGATCCTGCTCTCCTGTTTGGAATAGTTATTAGGGTTTTGGAGATAGGAAGGAATGGGGCAGCATTCCCTGGGAAGGACCTGCATGCAGGGAATACTGCAGTAGCACCATCCGCTGTCATGTACCTCAGTGGCTTTCCGACAGCGGGTTTCTAACTGTGGTGTTACTCTTCCCATGGAAAAACCTCAGTTTTCCCTCTCCATCGATTTCCATCCTTAAGCTTTTGAACACATCCACTTGGCACTGAAGAGAAAACATCACATTTGGAGAAACATCTCCATCTTTCCAATGCATCCAAAGCAACAATCAATCAATGCTGTTAAACACAGGCAAATCCTTGCCATGCAGTTAATCCCTTTTCTTTCACATCAGAAAAAAACCCCAACAATGTATGGATTGATTTTGTTATGCCATAAACTCATTTTTATGGTGTCCCTCCTCTGGATGTGCTTGAAGTGGGAAGATGCTTAAAAATTGCTTTGGAAAAATCCCCACATTCTTCCTACAGGAGGAATAAGAATCAGGAGAGAAGCAAGGAAAGCTTTAGTCATCCTCCTGGAAAAGATCCTGGTTTCCATATAGCTGAGGTTGTTTTGGCCTTTAAGCATGTGCTGCTGGAAGCATCCTTGCAAAATCTCTGGTCGCTGCTTTAGGCATCCCCAGCATCAGCTGGGTTAGCTTATAATACATAAGCAGTGCTGGGGAGATGGTCAGGCAGACACCACAGCAGGACAATGAGGTGTCCTGTACAGGACACAGAGTCCAGGGGAGCAGAGCTCCAGTTCCTTGTCCCCTTCTGCCCACATCTACAGGGCTGAAAGCTTAGGGTATGTTAATGCTGCTTGGACATAAGGCTGAGCTCTTACATTTCCACACTAACAAGAATGAAACACAGCTTGAATCCCTGGGCTTTGGGATTTCTCTGTTTCCTGATGCTAAAAAGAAAAGGAAAAGAAAGGAAAATCCATAAAGCAGCAATCATGAGCTCAGCAGGGATCAGGAAACAGAGATGAGAGGAAAAATGTGTAGAAGTAACACACTATCCCTTCTCCTGCTAAGTGCAATGCTTTCTTTGGCTCTCAGCTCTCTGCTCTTCCACTGCAGCTATTCCACCTCAATGTCCTTTTTCCCCCCTATTCAATTAGGACTTTGTTCATTGCTATGGAAAGCTGTGAGTTTGCTCTGTGTACAGAAAGCCATGAGCAATGCTCAGTCCCACCACATAGAGAGATCACTCCAGGAGCACAGCTCACTACAGGGCCACATCTGTATTTATTGTCAGCCACTGCATAGCTCTGGGTAAGCTATCAAGCACATATGGACTTTGGCATCCATTCCTCTTATGAAAGTGGAAGACTTTGCCCACCTTTGTTCTCCAGCAGGTAAGTCCTGCATGTCCCTGCATTTTCTCCTCCTTGCACTAAGTTGCTGAGCTGCACCTCGAGTGACACAAAAGGTTTTGTCCCAGTCAATAGGTAAAATCACACAGCACATCCAGCCCTGGGACCTGCAGGAACAGAAGCATCATCTCAGCAATGTAAGTGCTCATTTAGAGAAAGGCTCAGAGCTCAGAGATCCTTTCTTGAGGAGGAGAAAGGAGCAGCTCCTCCTTTGGATACAAGACATGAATATCTATAACATCCAGAGCTGCCCAGGGGATAAGGCCCATAGGCTGTGGAGCTGGCTGACGTTAGGAGCAACTCCTATAATCGCCAGGTTTTGCATCCTCTATGAGGCATGGAATGTCACCACAGCCTTCTGAGGAAAAGGTTCATTTTCCAGCTCACTCTGCAGTGTGCTGATAAGAGTGTTTGCATGAGGTCTGTTCCTCTCACATACAGACCAGTTATCGAGTTAATACCTCAAAATGCCCACAATCATCTCTCATGCATTACTCTGAGCACCATCACCCCTCCATCTCCTTACCTCAAACAGTTGTTTCTCCAGGACACTGCAGTGAACCAATATTCAGGGCAAGGAAAAGCAAATGCATCCATCCACTAAACTACATCCCAGGTGAAACCACCTGCCCGAAATGCAGTTTTGGGCCAAAGGAGGACAGAAATGAGCTTCACATACAATACACAATCAAATATCAGGAGCTGCCTGACCGTCTCCAGCTGGACCTCATGAAGTCCATTCTACAGCCATAACTAGAGGTCAGTGGTGGTGTTTAGGAATTGCTTTGTTCCTCCATGGTCACACAGCACCCGGATTGCCCATGCTTTTTCCCACTGTATGAATAAGCACAGAACATTTATGTTTTATGGCAAGCTCCCCAAACCATCTGGATCTGGTGTACAGGATTCAGGAGAAACCAGTACTGGAGTCTTGGACAGCAGAAACCTTATTCATAGAGCAGATGCAAGGACCAATCTGTGTTTCTGCTGCCTCATAGGTGCCATCATATTCTGGACTATGATGCTGCCCATCAGTGCCTCCCTGCCAATGGGTTTAGTCTAGCACTAACCTCAAAGCCTTCACAGTTCTGAAAGTCCATGGGGGGATTTCAAAGGAGAGCAAAGGCCCTGAGGACATGTGGGAAATAAAGAAGTTCCACATAAACTAAACTGATCTGATAATAAAGGCTCTGGGATGCTCTTTAATTGCTATGCAGATAGAATAGCATCTTCAGCATCACAGGGCAAGAGGGAAGTCCTGTATTCCCAAGGCCAGGTGCTACTCACAAGCCCCACTTCCCACAGCACAGCAGACACATCCAGAGTTCCACAGAACCTTCATTCTCCCTTCTGGCACAGGGTGAAGGATAAACTCAGGCGCTGATTGCCAAAGAGCAGTAGCTGGAGCCTGGCCAGTGGGTGGTTCTAGGAGCAGTGATGTGAGAACCCACTGGATGCTTATCTCTCCTGAAGGGTCTCCTTCCTTATAGGAATGCTAATGGAGGTTTAGAAATCCAGACAGCACCAGAGAAACCACAAGCATTTTCAAAGCAGCAAATAAAGCCTCCAGCTGCAGACAGGCTGTATCCTTTCATCACTCAGCTGACAGCAAATTAGCAGGCAGAGCACTGCTAATACAATCAATCCTTGTTCCTTTCTTAAGGACAACTGCCTCAGCACCTAAAGGCATGGATTCTCTGAAGGAGTCAACCATTACCACATAGTACTGCAGTTACTGGTACAGAAAGTGCTTGTAAGCAATGTAAGAAGTTCTTGATTACAAGCTCTTGCTTTATTGGGAAATGGAACAGGGTTGCAGTTGCACCTAGTCAGGAACACATCAGTGCTAGATGCAGCTGTAAGCTGCCCTCAGCTGGATGGATGCTCTTGGTTTACTCCAGTCTATAGAGAACTGATTCTGGTGCAGCTCATCCTGGAAACTCTTGTTATGAAGGACAAGGATATCATCAGTAGTAGTCAGCATGGATTTACCAAGGGGAAGTCATGCTTGACCAACTTGATAACCTTCTACAATGGGATGACTGGTTTGGTAGACAATGACAGAGCAGCACATAATGTCTACCTGGACTTCCATGAGGCTTTCAATCATTGTCTCCCATAAGATACTCCTCATATGGAAGCTGTTGAAGCATGGGCTGGATGAGCAGACACTGAAGTAGACTGGACACTGGCTGGTCTCAGAGTGGTAGTCAGTGGCACAAAGCCTAGTTGGAGGCCAGTAACTAGTGGTGTGCTTTGGGCTCCAGTCCTGTTTAACACCTTCATTAATGATGTGGGTGATGGAGCAGTGTAATCCTCAGCTGGTCTGCAGGTAACACCAACCTGGGAGGAGTGGCTGATGCTCCAGAGGGATCTTGATAGCCTGGAGAAATGGGCTGTCAGGAATGTCCTGAAGCTCAAGAAGTGCCAAGTCCTGCAACTGGGGAGGAACAACCTCAGGCCTGGGATTTGATTTAACATGGGATGAATCCATGTCTTGCTCAGGGCCTCTTGCACCAAGTGCTGTAAGGACAGAAAGCATTCCCTCAATAGACTTCTGCTTGAGGATCGAACAGATTTAAGAGGTTTTAGAACCTCTTTGAAGTCTTCCACATTTTTCCTTCTCTCTTTATTAAAGCTACGTGAGGTTACAATGCACATTTCATCCTGCAAAGGGTAAAATACCCCAGCACACTCAGACAAACCTAGCACAGGAGCCCATTTTCAGGTAAGCACCTCAAAAGCCAAGCACTTACAGACTGCAGCACACAAATTACCTCTCCTTTCAGCTGAATCTGCTTCAGTATTAAAAATTCAAGGCTGAGAGCACATTGTCTATGGTTAAAAATAAAAGGAATGTGGCTTTTGGCTGCATAGTTGCAACTATGGGGCAATAGGGTGAAATCCCAACTCTTCAATCAACCTTCTGCATGACCTTGGGCAAGACACTTCCTGTACCTGCCTCCCTCCCTCCTGGTACAGGTATTCAACAGCACGTTCTTTGGGGCAACAGCTCTCACTTTGCATATAACATTGGCCAAGCAAGCTTAGATTTTAATAGTAGTGATGTTAACTTGCCCAGAGAAGCTGTCGCTGCCCCATCCCTGGCAGTGCTCAAGGCCAGGTTGGACACAGGGGCTTGGAGCAGCTGCTCCAGTGGAAGGGGTCCCTGCCCATGGCAGGGGTTGGAGCTGGATGAGCTTTAAAATCCCTTCCAACCCAAACCAATCTGGGATTCTGTGATTAAATATGTTCCCTGTGAGCTCCATCTCATCAGGTTTCTTTAGTCTGACACTGAGCAGGCAAGTGAGAAACTGATTCAACATGGGTTATGTGTAGAACAGTGCATATAAGAAAATGCTATTATAATCTATGTATGGAATGATGGGCTCTGAAATAGCTGCTACCACTCAGTAATGAAATTCTGGGGTTATAACAATAATGAAACCAAAGTCATTACTTCCCTACTGTTAAAACAGCAGCCAGTGTTATGAATTAGGAAGAAAATAAGGCAGCAAATGGTTATGTTGCTATGCAAATCTCTGCTCTGGAGACTTCAGGGTTAGCAACACACTAGGGACACCTTATTCAGCTCAGGCTGACACATCCTACACATCCCCCTCAGCTTGCTGTTAGTTCCAGGACACTGTCAAATCTCTCCTAAGTAGGCATCTAATCTAGATTCACAGAACTAATGAGCAGTTCATACTTAGCTCAACAGGAGACTCAGGTATTCAGAGAATCAGAGTATTTATGTGGGTACCTCACACATGATTAAAGCTTAACCTTAGGAATAAGGCCTGAAAAATACCAAGAGCCTCATTCAAAGCAGCACAACTAATCCTATGCTGCCAATGAGGCAAAATTATCTTACTAGGCCATCATCCTCTTCATTTTCTTTACCTTTTAAGGCCCCACACAGAAAGAGAAACTAAAATACTGCTTCAGGCCACAGTTACAAGTACAAACCTTACAGGAAAAGGTGGCTGCACAATATCAAATACACAAAGAAACAAGTAAAACTTTGTAGCTGCAATGAAGAACTCCAAATGAAGTGCTGCTGAGCCTTTTGAGAGGGCATCGATGAACCATGGAGGGGGAAAGAAACAATGTATAAGCAGGAAGCATTGGAGGTGTTAATCTGAGCAGCTGCTAGAAATAGATAAAGTCAGTGACAAGATTCCAGAGGTAGGAAGTAGAGAATTCAGAACTCAGTTTTTCAAGGCATGCAAAATACAGCCATACCCAAGACTGAGCCAACACATCAACACAGGCCAAGTGGAAGAATATGCATCTGCAAAAAACATGCTTCCCAACTACATTATCCATGGTACATAAGGTCTGATTAAGGACCCCAGCCTTTCCAGGCTTCCACACCCCTTTCTAGGTGTGGAAACACCTTAGGACGACTGTTCACAAACCATCAGTGCCATGTATTTGTACAGCATCCACAAAAAGATTATAGTACAGCAGTGTAGGTCTGCTGACACTTCTGTTTTTGTGAGCCCATGGTACAGAGGAATACTTTATTTACATGTATCTCCTATACAAAACACTAAATGAACCAGTCCTCTCTCCTGCATGTCCAGGGGTAAACTTTACCTGTGAGTCTTCAACCACAAGAAGGAGCTTTAGAGCTAAATGGTTCAAAACTGGCTAGTAAAGTCATTCTCAGCAAATTGAAGAACTGCATCTCATCAAACTGGAAGCTCAGAAGCTGGATTAGAGAAAGCAGCAAAACAGCTGGTAAGAAGACAAAAAACAGCCCGTATACATCAGGAAAAGCTCACAGTCAGTAACTCAGAACAGAGATATTTGTTGAAATAAGAGCCATAAATAAAACACGTTGCTTAAAGCTGAGTTATATTTCAAGCTAAGTTCAGATCACACTAAATCTGTTATCAGTGCTTAACTTTCTACAGCATGCCTCCCAAGTTGACTCTTTTAAGTACATCTATGCTAATTTATACTAGGTAATTTCTTTGCTTTACTACACGGAAGTTCTTTACTGTGAGGGTGGTGAGACACTGGCACAGGTTACTCATAGAAGTGGTGAATGCTCCATCCCTGGCAGTGTTCAAGGCCAGGCTGAACAGAGCCTTGGGCAACAAGGTCTAGTGTGATGCATCCCTGCCCATGGCAGGGGGCTGGTACTGGACGTTCTTAAGGCCCTTTCCAACCCAAACAATTCTGTGATTCTATGATAGTAGCAAAGACCTTAAAATGTTGGTCAAAGTCAAACAGAAAACTAAGAGCTGAGCCAACAACAGAACTTAGATTCTGTTATGGCCCCAAGTCTTGTGGTTTTAGCATGTCAGGCTGGTTCTTCACCTCTGCTGCAGTAAGGTTGTCTAATGGTGGATCACAGCAGTGAGTGACTGTGGAGCAGGCCCTGTGCAAGACAAGAGGGTAGTAAGGAAACCAACACACAGTAAGTAAAATACAAGGGTTTTTTTAAAAACTGATTTCTGTTTTACAAGCAAATGTTTGTACAGAGGTTGGTGGAACACAGACAAAATCAGTGAAACACAAGACCAAGGGCTTCTCATACAGATCTGCAGCTCAAACTTAATAAAAGGCTGATAACTGGAGATATTCACAGCGTTGATCAACTACAGGTCTATACCCCCTCCCCCCAATACATAATAGGAAGAAGACATCCAGCATCAGCTCTCAAACAGCTTAAATGCCCTCAGAGCTCACTTCCAGATTGGTATCTGCATAATCCTAGGTGCAATGGAGCACAGAGACAACTGCCATCACTGCAGTCACCCCTTGCCAGCTCTTTGTCACATACTGTTCCCAAACAAAAAGCAAACATCAATCAGGAGCAGAGTGTTAGCTCTGATTTTACATTAGATTATCAAAAACTAGTGTTTAATCGTTTAGTTTATACTCTTCAGATTATGTATGAGAATTCTCCTCCATCACCTACTACTCTGAACTGTTCCACTGGCACTCCTCAGAAGAAAAAAACCAAGCTTGGTGTTATTCAACCTCCAATATAGAAATACAGAGGTATAACAATGGCCAGGTTAGAATCAATGAAACAAGAAGTTAGTTATGTGTGACATTAGAGGAATTGAGATTCTGAGACACAAGAATGAGTTCCCCTCAGTTCTACCCGTAGCATTTGAGTAATGACCTGTCATCAGTTAACCCTGGCTATTTCTGTAAAGACTGCCTGACAGCACAAAGCTCCTGCTAACAGTCCACTCATTCCGATTCAAATGGCTGAGCAGTTTAAATTCCTTCCTCCTTCCATTTCCCTGGGTTAAACGTGTATATTCTTTGGATTTGGGAAGAAAGACAGACTCATTCCTTGTTAGTCTCCATAGAAAGCATGGTCCCGGAGTCAGGTAAGAACAAACTAGCTGCCAACTGTCCAACAATCCCAAATCACTCTGGCGTGCAAGGCTGTAATGTAACTGAGAGATACCATGAGGGAAGAGAAGCATGACAGCACATAGTCCCTTTCCAGAGCTTCCCACTTACTGTGGAGGCAGCACAGGGACTCCATGATGAAGCACCAGAACAAGGAAAGCAGGAATACAGACAAAGCATCTCCTCAGCAGTGGGTTTTCAAGAGAACCACGGCGTCTGAAAGCTCCAAAACAATCCAGATCCCCAGAGCAATTAAGCGGAATTGTGCAATTCAAAACCACACAGACGTGAATCTGACTTTCAAAGGGCTTTATATTACAAAAAGAAAAATGTAAGTCACAACGAATGTGAAAAATCCATTCAATGAGGCTTGTTTCCAGTTTGCTAGGAAAGCTACTTTGCTCTTCCTTATTCCCAGCCTACTGCTGAAAACGTGATTGCCAAAACAGTGCCACCTCGAGCAGGAGCTTTAAAATCAAACTTGCTCAGCCAGATCCAGTACTCGGAACTTGTCCAGGTTGTAGAAACAAGCCTTCACGACTCTGCCTCCAAAGTATCTTCCATTTAGATCCACAACAGCTAAAAGGGAAACCAGTGACAGGTCAGCAAGCACCAGTTTAGGGCACTAATCAGTCAGGGAGAGCATTCAATGTCTCTACAGGAGTTAACTCCTGAGGTTCACAGGATGCTATTTACTATCCTACCTTTGATGGCAGATTCAACCCGTTCGAACTCTAGGAATATTCTTACAGCTTCATCATCAGGGGCACCAGGAATCTGAAACAAAACAGAAAACAAACAAAATATCCAAAATTAGAATGAGAACAGGAGTGAAAATACTGTTTTACATTGCTGCTCTTCACAGAAGTAATGAAGAGAACACACTAAGAAGATTCCAAAAGCACAATACCCAGAGATTTTTGGATTTGGTGAAGACAGACTCATTCCTTGTTACTTTAGTCTTCACAGAAAGCATTGTCCTGGAGTCAGGTAAGAATAAACCAGCTGCCAATGACCCCAAATCACTCTGGTGTGCAGAGGATTTACAAGAGCAAGGCTATAATGTAACTTAGTTTCTGACATTAAGTTTGTGTTTTAGAGATATAGAAAACCCAGGTTCAGAACACAGCAAAGGAACATGTGACATCTCCTAATGTACACCCCTTCGCCTAGGCAGTAACAAGCCAGTTGTGAAGGACAAGTGTTCAGTTTGGTTTCAGACCAACCTAAAAGGGACAGATTATCTCTTACCTCAAAGATGACGCATTTCCCAACCTTGCCATACTTCTCACATTCCTCCTTAGTTTCAACTTCTAGATCTTCATCCACCTCCCCAGCACCAACCATGTTCTGAAAGTTAAAAGAACAAACCCAACTCATCGGGATGTAGTTGGTACAAACCATGTAGACAAACCACAGATTCATTCAACCGTGACCATAAATAGTTTAAGCTTCTGTTCACCAGTAACAGCCACAGAAGGAGAGAGTTCCCTACTACTAAGACAAGGTAACAGTATAATCCAAAGCACTACTGATTTACAGTCATAACTTACATCTCAGACACATTTTCACCATGTAGATGCTGCTCAAAACCACTTAAACTGTACAGAGTCATTGTAAGAGGAACACAGACTTAAAGCATTTCAGCCACAGATGCTGCAAGCACAAAGACATGTTCTCGTACTCCCAACTTACCCTTAATAAGACCACTTTAGTTGGGCATTTCAGTATCTCAGTCAATGGGTTCGAATCCGCTTTTTTGCCAGTTTCTATGAAGACAGAACAGTGAATCATGAAATAACTGAAAATTAAAGCTCAACTGCCTGCCAGGAGGATGGAGCCAGGAGGGGCTGGGCTCTGCTCCCAAGGAACAAGGGATGGGACAAGAAGAAACGGCCTCAAGCTGCACCAGGGCAGCTTTAGATGGAGCTGAGGAACAATTCCTGCCCCACAGGGTGCTCAGGCATTGGAACAGGCTGCCCAGGGCAGGGCTGCAGGCACCGGCCCTGCAAGTGTTCACACAGCGTGGAGACGAGGCCTCACGAACCCCAGTGCCATGGGTTAGGGGTGGCCTTGGCAGTGGTGGGAATAGTTGGACTGAATAAGCTTAAAGGGCTTTTCCAACCTGGTTGATTCTATGATATAAACTTATAGGGGGGATTTTATCAGAATCTGTTATCAAACAGTGGAATAACAGCCACAAAATGTAGTTTCATATTAGTGAGGAATAGTCATTCCTAGCTTGTAAGAATAGTAATTCTACTTGTAATGACAATAAGAGAAAAAATCACTTCTGCAAAATGTGAATTAAGCTGAACATTGGCAATGTACTATTTCATAATAATTCATCAGTTCAGAATAGTATCAGACTCCCTAAGAACTAAAAATCAGATCTTGTGACTTCCAACACTTGTGCTTAGGTCCAGGTGCTGTTCTAGGAAGCCTACATCTTGTCTCTAGATCAAACACCAGAGGGATGAGAGCTGTATCTAAAACATGTGATAGGGAGAGAAAGCCAGCAGGAACACAGCAGGATTATCTCTTGAAGAGAGCACTAAACTTCCAAACACTGAAGGAGAATAACTGATGGAGGAAGGTGAGATGAGTTAAAAACAAAGAGGACCACTTTAAAAAAGATGAATTCCTAGAAGAAGGAATATGAGCTGTTCTTCCAAGTCTAACCAGTATTTTCTGCAAGAACAGGTGGCAAACTTAACAAATCCAGGAGCATCCACTGAGCCTGAACTGTTCTTTTTCCCCTGACCATTTCTCAGAAACTTATTGGTGTAGGACAAAATTACCTTTCTCTGTAGAATCACCAACAATGATCTTGCCACCCCTCTTGCTTGTTTTCTCCACTGAGAGTGCTGTGCTCAGCCCCTGTTCATGCTTTCCCAGCCCCTGGCCCTCTCTGAAACCATACTTCTGCATGATTTTATGAGCCACTGTCCCTCTGCAAAGAGAAAAAGCATCAGTTAGTAAAGATTTCTTCCACAAAACATTAACATTGTATTTTTCCTAAGTGCTTGAACGTTCTACCTCCAAAAAATCTCTTTACATAGAGACTGAAAACATAATAGATTCTATAAGACTTAACAACCTAGCAACAACAGCACCCTGTGAAGATGAAAAGTGTTACCCTAAATTAGATGGAAGAGTTGTCAGAGAAGGTGACGTAATAAAATCGCTCATACTTTTATAGATACAACCCAACTTCCATTAACAGTGCAAGTCAGCATCATACACTATGCAATGGTTTGGGTTAGAAGGGACATTTAAAGACCATCTAGTCCAACCCCACTGCCATGGCAGGGACACCTTCCCCTAGATCAGTCTGCTGACAGTAAATTACAAATGAGATCAGATTAAGGTCTATTTAGTTCGGTTTCTTTTCTTTGTCAGTGGCTGGTATCAAAAGCTTGAGAGAAAAAGCAGATGTGGAACAACTTAACTCCCATGTTAATCAGATTCTGCTGTTAGTTCCAAGTTGGCATAAGCTCCACACTATAGAGCTTTGTCAGCCCATTCTCTAACAAATCTGAATATCCTTGGTATTAATTTAAACACATAATCTTTCTGAATTTTCAAGAACATACTGAGGCAATAAAATCATAGAATGGATTGGAAGGGACCTTAAAGCTCATCCAGCTCCAACCCCTGCCACAGGCAGGGACCCCTTCCACTGGAGCAGCTGCTCCAAGCCCCTGTGTCCAACCTGGCCTTGAGCACTGCCAGGGATGGGGCAGCCACAGCTTCTCTGGGCACCCTGTGCCAGTGCCTCAGCACCCTCACAGGGAAGAGCTTCTTTATATCTAACCTGAACTTCCCGTTTCAGTTTAAAACCATTCCACCTTAAGTACCTTACAAAAAGCACCTCCAGCGACAGGTTTTGAAATTCCCACAGAAAAAATACTCAGAATCAAAATACACCTACACATATTGACATCTCTTTGGAGACCACAGCTAAAGATACAAAAAACCATGCCATGGTTTACTAGTTTAAACCACAGTAAATATTCTATGCTCAGTCACCCCCATTTTATCAAAAGACATGTAAGATTCCACGTAAGATTACAATAATCCTGTGTAATCAGTGACTATGTGACTATTTTCCAAGCATACTATATGAAACATACAAAGACACCTCCAAAAGGCTACAAAGTCTGGCTCTGTAATGGTGAAAAGTTATAACACTAAATCACAGAAATAGCAATAGCTAACTGTGTGGTCAAACTAAAGCAGGTTAGATCTTGTATTTAGCACTTCCTTCAATGAACTGAAGGCCTGAAGGTCCTGGGGTATTGCTAACTAGAGGTGGTAACAATGCATTAATTGAGCCAACAGTCCTGAGTTTGGTTATCCTTTTGCTGCACAAAGTGTTCCTATTAAAAAATTGCATTAAAAATAATTTCCAGAATGGAAATGCAGGGTAATAATGTTTGACTACACTGAGGCTGCATTTCCACAACACCCAAGGCAACTGCTAAGAGTACCACATCTACCTACTCCACCTTTCAAGTGAGATCTCAAGGTTTTTTTAGCTATGAATTTTGACTTCCTCTTGTTGCCACAGCAGTAACAAGAACTACACATGATGCTAATTCAAGGCAGAAAGTAACTGGGCAGATCTGTAGCCACAGCTGCTACATTCCTGCAAATATGCTTTGAATTTCTGAAGAAACAAAGCAAGCAGAGCTGATTTGCCCCCTGGTATGTACCACGTTTAAGGCAAAGGTGGAAAAAAGCCCCTAGAGGAACTAACATGCCATCTGTGATTTCCTGTGTACTACATTAGCATGGCTTGTAGAAGCCATAAACACTTTATGCCAGAGTGTGGCTTCAGAACTCACTTAAAAGCAAAGCCTTGAAGGCAACCACCTCAAATGCATTTCTCTCCGTCAAGTAAATCCACAGCTTTTCCTGTATCCTGCCAGTCAGAACTATATGCACTCTGACATATAGTGGGATGTGTTCTTCTCTATTGATAAGCTATTTAAACTTTTGGTTTCCACCACCTTTTTTTCCACCAAATGAGCATAAGTCAGTCATTTACCCCATGTTAGCAAGGAAAGAGTTGCTAGGTCCTGTGGGGGAACGAGGTCTTTCTGGCTCATCATATACTGGAGGAGGAATAGCTGCTTTGGAAGATGGTGGCCGAGGTCTCGACTCCTCTTCGTATGGAAATGATGCTACAGCTGAAGAAAACAGAGACGTTTGGTTTTTCAGTAAAATACTTTGCATGATCTAACCTACTTGTTATGAGTACTGGAGTACTGTGCCTTCAGTTTATCACATTTACACACAGATGCAAGTTGCACTTTTTTCTGCTTTGATACTAACAAAAGTCTTCCACTTAAAACCCAAATCAGAAGACTTCCTTTGCACATGCTGCTTTAACATCCCTTTTCCTCTCTCCCTCTCAGAAACAAGAGTTATCCTGATTCTCCTCACTGGATATACAGTGAGTTTGTATCCACAGGTCTATAATGCATTTATTAACCTCTTACTTATCAAATGGAAAAAAGAAACATTAAAAGGCCACCTGCACTATGAGTTTATCCACACAGAGGGCAAACGAGCTTGAAAGCCTCATACATCAAGAACAGAATTACAACAAAACCAGATCAATGCATACAGCTTGGGGGCTGGGAACTGGGAAGAAAAGTGCACTGGAGATGTACACAAAAGAGAAAGCCTTAAGAAGAATGAATGCAGCTCGAAGCGAAGTATTTATATAATCTGAAGAGATCTGACAATTCCTGAATTGGAACTCTTCCTGGGGTGTGGAGATATTTTTCTCTGTATCTATATACAGGTATCTCAATCATACTGATGAGATTATTGGACTACCTTCCACTGACAAGTCAAATGTAAAGAAAAAAAGCCTACAGAACACTGAAGGAAATAGCAGGAACACACTTTTCAATGGACTTAAGGACTTGCAGACTGACATAGTCTTAGATTATTTCCTGCTGAACCAGTAGTTGTCCCTTACAAAATGAAATGTTAGATATAACACTTGTGGATGTTGTATGAGCAAAACCCAACCCCTGTTTAAGCAGCAGATGGACTGGTCTGGGGCACTTCTGCTACAGCAGTGTTTTCTAAGGCTTTTCCAGTCCAGCTTTGAGTATTAAGTAATAAATTGTACAAAGGATTCCTTATGAGATCATGTCCCATTTCAACAAGCTCTCTCCCTCGGGATATTTCTACTATTTCCAGCCTCTATTTACTTTTCCTTGACACCACTCAATTGCTCTTCATTATTTACTCAAAACAACCTCTTTCTGTTTCAAATGTTTGCACACATCAAATACTTTCACTACTGTATCATCCACTCACGCTGACAAGCTTTGCTTTTGGTAAAGTTGAATGCTCTCATGAATAAAACCAGGACTCCCAAAGGAACGTTTGTGTGAAGAAGATTCATCTCCCTTATTATTTCTTAACATACACCACACACTGTTCCATATTTTAATTGACAAATTTAAGACCATTCGACATGCAAAAAGAGGGAATAGGTTTGTTCTTACAGTGAGATTGTGCCATCTAGTGGTTAAGAGAAACATGGTGCATACACACCTCTAGCAAATACTGCATCCCTTACAAACTCACCATGTTCTTTCTGCCCGTAGCACATAACCCCTTCAGAAATCTATTCATAAAGCAAAAGGTACTAGAAAAAATCCCTCTCCATGCTGTGGAGGTTTCTAGTCTACTCAGAGGAACTTGTCTGCAACGTTCCTCCTTTCACATCACAAATGAGTATGGTTGTAACAGACCAGCTTGCCAAACCACTTCTCCAGCAATATAGAAAGAATCCTTTAGAACAGAGATGTGAAACACAGTAGTGTTGCAGGATCCCCACAGCTTCCCCCATGAACAAAGAACCATTGCAAGTTCTTCTGCCAAAGAATTGTATGGGAAGAACATCAGGACAACAGAAGGCTGAGAAAGAAATAAACACAGCCAAGTTTCAGAGAACAGGATTCTGGTGTACTTACGTTCTTTGTCCTTCTCCACAAGGGAAGTGGGTGGTGCAATGGCAGCTCCTCCCATACCTATGAGCAAAATGGAAGATAACACATTTGTATGATTATGTTCTGCTGCTCGAAATAGCTTCACTGAATCTTAAGATAGCTCCTGGCTCCCCACCAGCCAATTCTTAACACACATCTCTATCAAGAGAAAAGCAGCAAGAGAGCAGTCTGAGAGGCTTCAACAGTGGTGAGCTAGAGCTGAATGAAAAGCACATCAAGGGAGACATCAAACTGCAGTGATGTACTACTACATGTCATGTCTGTCATAAACATATTTCACAGGTTTTCAAAGTTAAAGACTAGAGTGAAACAAACCTTTAGTTCTAAAACTGCTCAGTCAAACCAAATGAGAAAGATGCTCTGTTTAAATTAGCTACACTTTCAAAACAGTAAAGTACAAAGCCTCTTAATGAACAATATTCTAACATAGTTTCATAACTTTCAAGGCAGAGCAAATACATGTCATGTCCCCTGTCAGAGATTTTCTTTTTTAGAGTAACAACAGCCCTGAATTATTTACTGTAACTTTGGTGCTGAAACTTTAATTTTATAGAATCATAGAATGGTTTGGGTTGGAAAACAGCTTAAGATCATCCAGTTCCAACCCTCTTGCTATAGGCAGGGACACCTCACCCTGGACCACGTTACCCAAGGCTATGTCCAACCTGATCTTGAGCACTGCTACAGGTTTACCATTTCTTTGGGCACCCTGTGCCAGTACCTCACCACCCTCACAGTAAAGATCTTCCTTCTATCTAACCTGAACTTCCTCTGTTTCAGTTTGAACCCATCACCCCTTGTCCTATTGCTACAGTCCCTAATGAAGAGTCCTTCTCCAGCACACTTGTAGCCCCCTTCAGATAGTGGAAGCTGCTCTGAGGTCTCTACACAGCTTCTCTTCTCCAGGCTGAACAGACATGCAAAGACCTATCTCATCACCCAGATCCACATCATCTAAGTAGTTCTAAGGGCATGAAATAACAAATGCAGGAATAGTCAGCCTTAGTAGCTAAAACTCAACAGTGATCCTCTTACAGTGATTTTACCTCATGAGTCACCCCTTTCCTGGAACCTACACCATACAGAAACTTAAACCAGGTTATCTACAAACTAAAGTAAAAAGATGTCTTTCCACAATTTAGCCTGCACGGAAAGAACAGTTTTCTGTATGATGACAGTTACGGTTGTAATCAAATGCTAGGGTTATTCTAAAGGCTCAGAAACAGCAGTACACACCTCAGCTGAGAACAGAGACATACACAATCCATGGAACAAGACTGTGAATTCCCTCTATTTATTTTTCTCCTCTTTCCCCATCAAAAATAAATCAAATAGCTCACTTACTTCGTTTTCGTCTCTCCCTTTCATAATCTTCATCTTCATCAGAATCAGGATCTGGTCTTCTTGAAAAGCCACTGGCTTCATGTCTGTCTTTACGTCTTCTAGGAAACACAGTAAGTTAGAAACCATCAAAGTTAACTTTGATGTTACCACCTTTGCAGTGTGAATTATAATGCTCCACTCTAATTGGCCTTTTATAACATTTTTCATGAAGGTGTGAGTAAAAACCTTTACTTTCTATTTCTTTGCTTTTATCCTCATGGAGTGTATTTTGTAAAATTAAGATAGATCCAAAGCAAGATCATCTCCCACTTGCAAGTCAGCCAAGAATGTATGAAAATGAGGGAGTACCTGAATAAATCTAGTGCAAACTGACTACAGTGACTGAATGACTACAAAGGAAGAGGTGTTTGGTGGAACAGACCACAAGATAACAGAGACGTTAATTAATCACCCTGCTTTGAACAGAATCCCTTTTACATTCCCCACAACAGGGCATTTAATCAGTCAACTGAAAAAAAACCCCAAACCCATCAGATTATTGAGTAGCTTGGTGATTAAATAAGACTCCAACAAGTCTATTAAAACATATTTAACATTAGGTGAGAAATGCTTCAAGAAGTGTTTGCACTTCAGCTGTTATTTACTGTGATTATGAAAGTGCTCACTTTAATATCTCAGAAAAAGGAGAAGTAGTTTTTCTAAGCTGTAAGGAGCACAGTGTGGAACGTAAAACGTAAATCAGATCTCATTGCCAGCACAGCCATCAAAACTGCTACAGGATGCTAAAAACAGCTCAACTGTTCAGCATCTCTGCACTGTGAATTTAAACCAAACCTACACCCTGTTCCATCACCCAGGTTATTACAATGCATCCAGCTGACGCAGGTTTGGCTGAGATTGTTTCCCCAATTTTAAATCAAAGTGTATGATGTGTTTTTCACTTCCTCTCTCTAATGTTATATATAAAGACTACCTTTTTGGCCCACATACAACAAGCACAAGCATGACTGAACAGCAATCAACACTGAAGCTGTGGAAATGACAGCTTGGATTTCTGACATCTCGACAGAGAGCCTGAGGCATTCCTCCTCCACCAGATCAACGAAGATAGAACCAAGAGAGAACAGAGAAGGCCAAATGGCTAAAAATACCAATTTCCACAATCTAAAAGGGGCAACAGAATAACCCTCCTGTAATTCCATAGACTTGAGATGATTCATACCAAGATGAAGCTGGCTTATTAATTTCACTTAAAATAGGCAAATATAGCCTTACTGCCTGGCTGGCAGACATTTTACCACTTGTTTCAATAGGACATGGAATCTGCATTCAACTTCTTTAATATGATTAGAGAGATTTCTTACTCCATGGAAATGGTATTAAGGTAATTACAAGTAAGTAGTGTTCTCTTTTGTACAGAGACAAAGAAGTAATAAATACACAACTTACTTGAACTGAATGCAGCCTTTTGATGAAGTGCAACTATGCCTCTCATAGGCTGTGCTAGCTACATCTTTAAAACTATATATCTTTAAAATTACGTATCAGTTTGTAGTATTTAAACCCAGAAATGATGGTTTATTACTGAGTGCTGGAAGGTATTTCTGTAGTCAAGTTATACTGACAATACCCTAAAGGTCAAAGTCTGATAATGATGCATTAAGTACACAAATCCAGCTGCTACTGTCAAAGTAGATATAGTGAAAGCTGACACGGATCTTTCAGCTAAAGAGGCTGTTAACATGATAAATGTTGTAATTTTTGCACTATCAGTCGATTTAGCAAGAGTATTACAACATACAACATACTAACACCTTGTGCTTGTTTCTAAAAGCACAGTTTTCTTCACAAGATCTTTGAGAATTTCCCTGTTTAGGCAGATAAAACTAAACAAATTGATATGTTTGCTCTTTACTCAAGTGTCACAAGTTTAAACAAAAGCCTTACTTTTCTCTTTCTTCAATCTCCTTTTGCCTCTCCAGCTCACGCTGCCTCTGTCGCTCCTCCCTTTGACGTTTTACCACTTTTTCATAGTCATTTGGGAACATGGGATCATACTCATCTGCCAAAGGGATCAACACATCTCCTGCAGAGAAACCACTGGGTACAGGATCCTTAAAGAAAGAAAAAGGGTTTGGTCTGCTGATATCTGAAAGCAACATCCAGTTCGAAACCAGTAATTTAACACTTCCTTCTCACTCTTAACACCATAAACTGCAATTCCTGACTTCAATAATGGCAGAAGAAGTATTTGCTTCACTTAAAACTAACACTCCATCCCAGCTTTCACTATCTTAACTTTTTCCATGAATAAAAAATTGCCCACACTCACTCCCCCTACCAAATACAAAGCAGCAGCGTGTCATCATGGACAAGGGTTTTCCAATCCCCCTTAATTCATTATTAGAAATATATAGAGCACCTTGCTCTTGCAACCATCTGCAAGGGGTCTTCCCACATAGTATCAGTCTTTTTCATCAGCTGCTATTAATATAACACAGAGGTTCACACACTGTTCTACCCTCATCTGAAAGAACTATTCAGGACCATGAGGATGATCAGGGGCTGGAGCACCTCCCATATGAAGGCTGAGAAAATTGGGGCTGGAGAAGAGAAGGCGTGTGAAGGACTCAGAGCAGCTCCCAGTGTCTGAAGGGGGCTATAATGATGCTGGAGAGGGAATCTCATCAGGGACTGCAGTGACAGGACAAGGGGTGATGGGTTCAAAATTAAACGGGAGATTTAGGTTAGATATAAGGAAGAAGTTCATTACTGTGAGGGTGCTGAGGCGCTGGCACAGGGTGCCCAGAGAAGCTGTGGCTGCCACATCCCTGACAGTATCAAAGGCCAGGCTGAAGAGGGCTTGGAGCAACCTGCTCTAGTGGAAGGGACCAGTGCTGTTTAGTATTTTCACCAGCGATCTGGATGAGGGAACCGAGTGTACCCTCAGCAAGTTCACTGATGACACTAAACTGGGAGGAGTGGCTGACACACCAGAAGGCTGTGTTGCCATTCAGCGAGACCTGGAGAGGCTGGAGAGCTGGGTGGGGAGAAACTTGATGGAATTCAACAAGGACAAGTGTAGAGTTTTGCATCTGGGGAAGAACAACCCCATGTACCAGTACAGGTTGGGGGTTGACCTGCTGGAAAGGAGTGAAGGGGAAAGGGACCTGGGGGTCCTGCTGGATAGGAGGATGACCATGAGCCAGCAACGTGCCCTTGTGGCCAAGAAGGCAAATGGCATCCTAGGGTGCATTAGAAAGGCTGTGGTTAGTAGGGCAAGAGAGGTTCTCCTCCCCCTCTACTCTGCCTTGGTGAGGCTGCACCTGGAATACTGCGTCCAGTTCTGGGCCCCCCAGTTCAAGAAGGACAGGGAATTGTTTGAAAGAGTCCAGCGCAGAGCCACAAAGATGGTGAAGGGAGTGGAACACCTCCCTTATGAGGAGAGGCTGAGGGAGCTGGGTCTCTTTAGCTTGGAGAAGAGGAGACTGAGGGGTGACCTCATCAGTGTGTACAAATATGTAAAGGGTGGGTGTCAGGATGATGGAGCTAGGCTTGTTTCAGTGATATCCAGTGGTAGGACAAGGGGCAATGGGTGTAAACTGGAGCATAGGAGGTTCCACGTTAACATCAGGAAGAACTTCTTTATTGTAAGAGTGACAGAGCACTGGAACAGGTTGCCCAGGGGGGTTGTGGAGTGTCCTACATTGGAGATATTCAAGGCCTGCCTGGACAAGTTCCTGTGTGATGTACTCTAGGTTACCGTGCTCTTGCAGGGGGGCTGGACTAGATGATCTTTTGAGGTCCCTTCCAACCCTTGGGATTCTGGGATTCTGTGTCCCTGCCCATGGCAGGGGTTGGAACTGGATGACCTTAAGGTCCTTTCCAACCCAAACCATTCTGGGATTCTATTTCAGAACCACTACCTTTGAAAAAGTTTCAGGGAGAAAGCTTCTTTTGATTCCTTACCATGAGAAATCCATTTTAAAAGGTTAGGTGGCTTTTTTGGTTTTTTTTTTAAAGCTGATTGATATACAAGCCCATTTCCAACACTGGTGCAATCACAATTACATTCACTATTAACCTGACCAAACTGCTGCCTTGCAAAGTACCTTCAAGCTGATCAGAAGAAATACACTAGGAACACCTTTATTTTAACTACATGTTAATATTGGTAATCCCATGCTGTATCATGTGGAAAGACTGCATGAAACTGAAATGTTCATGAATTAAAGACTCTTTGAACAGAGGAAATCAATTTCAGAAAACAATTGTTTTTTTGACTCCTAAGAAAGATGATGGAAAACTAAAAATATAGACTGCAGTCAAATAATTCAAATTTTAAACCATTAGTTTACAGATAAACCTTTTAGCTGCCTTGGCCTTACCTTTAAGCCAGCTGCGACATGAGGTGGTGTGTCCACAATCTGTCTCTCATCAGAAGAGCCTCCTCGTTTCAGGTCAATTACAGGAGCAAGCACTGTGCTTTGTTTTGTTCTCTGACTCTGAAAAACATCACCAAAACAAAGAATGTCTCAAAGAGAAATCAGCAGCTAGTTTTATGTATTTGTAGCTCGTATCTCCAATTTTTGTAGTTAAAGGATGAAAACCACTGTCTCAAATTCTCCACTGTGCAAAGCTCAATAAATCATTTCTCTTCAGTTTACCAAAATACAGTAATTTTTGCTCTCATAACACCCCACTTGGAGCTCTGTGTGAAGTTCTGGTGTCCTCAACATAAACAGGACCTGGAGCTGTTGGAGCAAGTCCAGAGGAGGCCACAAGGATGATCAGGGGGCTGGAGGACCTCCCATATGAAGAAAGGCTGAGAACATCTGGGCCTGTTCAGCCTGGAGAAGAGAAGCTGCGTGGAGACCTCAGAGCAGCTTCCAGTGTCTGAAGGAGGCTACAACAATGCTGGAGAGGGATGCTTCATCAGGGATTTGAGATAGGACAAGGGATGATGGGTTCAAACTTAAACAAAGGAGACTTATGTCAGGTATAAGGAAGAAACTCTTCATTGTGAGGGTGGTGAGGCACTGGCACAGGTTGCATCTGAGAAGCAATGTGGCTGCCCCATCCCTGGCAGTGTTCAAGCCCACGCTGGACAGAGCTTTGGGTAACATGGTCTAGTGACCATGGCAGAGGGCTGCAACTAGATGACCTTACGATCCTTTCCAATCCAAACCATTCTATGATTCTGCAATTTGTAACGGACCTTAACATGGATAACTAAGTTTATGTCACGTTTTAGTGGTGGCAAAGGCTCTCAGTTCCAAGTCAGATGCTTGTCAACTATGTTTAAAGAGCTTCTACACAAATACAGATCTGATGGAATATTTCAAAGAATGCTTCCATGAAACCAGTGCAAACTTTCCACTTTTAAAGGAATTGAGATCAAACTTTGCTTGTGCATGCACTAGAGTATACACTGATAGATGAATGCTTCTAGGCTTAGACTAGGACCAGAAAGACACTTCTTAAAAATTCAGACAATCTTTCCAAATGAATTTGAACCAAGTGGGTTTAAGGGGCTCAGACTTATTTCAAAAATCTACTGTTCTTCATATTTTATCATTTTATAAAACATATTAATCTATTCTGAAATGTGAGTTGTCTAATCCTCTTCTATGAGCCTGTGCATATAGTGATACCAGTTACAGAAAGAATCTAATAGAGTAGTCATTTCGATTTCATTCATACAGGTTGTTCTAGCTATCAACTAAATCCTGCCCTCAATTTCAGTGGCATAAAGCAGGAGTAGGTCCAATGAAAAAAATGCTGTGCCTACTGAAGTGTTCAGTATATAAGCTGATACTCATTTTTAGTAATCTCACTCTAGAAGCTACACACCACAAAGAACACACACGCGTCCTGCCTGAAACAACATATCAACACTGCTTGAAGAAAGAGGATGAAATATAGCAATAAAAAGAGAAAATAGCTCTATCACTGTTCTGGCTCATGGAATTAGCTTGAACTCCTTCTCCCTTTAGGTACATTGGAAATACTTTCTGCAGACATTTCTAATGCAAAACAATTTGCACTTTAGAAGCAAAAGCCTTAAACAACATAAAAGGCATAAAGTGATGCAGTATGGCAAGCCATCAATCACAGTATGACCCTCACTTTCAAAAAAACACCAACTTAATTTCATTATCTTTAAAGTTAGATCTGAAGATCAGCTTTTAGCTCTATTACTTAAAAGATCTTTATCAGTTCTTGGTTCAATTTTAATGTTAATTTTGTTATTTCCCTCTAACAGACTTTAAGAAACTCACACCTTGCCTCTCCTCCCCTCAGTTTTGTAATGCTCCTTGCTACAAGCTCACAGCCAAATCCCAGCGAAAGTATCCCAAACTGGTATTCTAAGGTCACAAACATTCATCAGTGCTCCAAACAGAAAAGAAGATTTAATAACAAAGCAAAACCACAAAGGGACTATACCTTTGCTTGTGTGAGAGCTGCTTTCTTCACCTGCAGCTGAGACTGTAGTAGTTTGAAGTTTTTGGACCAGCCTTCTGTTTTAGAATCGCTGGTCTCAACTCCCAAGTCATCGTAAAGTGACATTTTCTCTTCAATTGAAAACTAGAAGACAAAAAGACAAATTCCAGATGACACAACAAACCTATGCCAGGGCTTACTTGCTATTAGTTTGTTTGTACACCATATTCTGATAATGACTTGTTTTCAGAGCCAGAGAAAATCTGAAGTAATTAAATGTTACTTAAGCTAGTAGCAAATACACACAACTACAGTAAGGCTGTTTAAAAGAAACTGTTTGAAAAGTAATGGATACTGTTCAAGCATTAAGAAGTGATGGGAAACTCCTAAAACTACGTTTGTAGCATTAGGTATCAGTAATTTCAAGTTTTAGAGAAGTGATGCTCTGTGCATCACACAAGCCTCAGGGCTTCAGAGTCAAACACAAAGGAATTATTGTCTCTGCTGCCCTTAAAAACATATTAGCCTTAAAATGATCTTATTAAATGTCACTAATTTTTGCATCACTGTAAAGGAAGATCTTTCTTATACTAAATACACTTGCCACAGTATTATTAAGTCACTATTTCCACATATTTCAGAGGCCCTTTTAAAGGCCTATACATAGAACTTACATCTGCATGTACACACACCACACACATACCTATGCACATATATATAAAATTAGCTAGGTAACAACATCAAAAACATGACATGAAATGCATCACTTTGATACTGCATTTCAGGTGAACAGAAAAAGAAATGTGACTGTAATGAGAGGTCTATCATTTGTGGAACCTCACTAAATGGGTTTAAAGGTTCTTTTTAAAGCTCTCTATTTAGTCTCTGATACGCCTGGATCACAGCATCTTCACCCAAATCTAACCTCTTAATTTACTGCAGGATCAAACAGAACTATCAATGGTCTTGCAGATAAAGCTTTCAGACTCATCAGCAAGATCTTGATCCCACAGGTCTGACAGACACTTATGTTTGAAGGAACCTGCTTGACATATAGATGATGGTTGCTGCAAATATAACTTACATTCACCCAAGCCTGTGGGAAAAAATCTCGGATACAGCAACTATAACTCTAAATTTAAAACAAACCCAACAATTTAATCCTGCAATGGAATATAACAACCAGGGCTCAGCAGAACAGAGTTCACTGCAAGAAAAGGGGGGCTGCACTTACTGGAGATTATTAAACACAGGTGCACACAAGTGAAATAGACAGAGATATCTTGTAACACATATAGGCAGAGGATGAGGACAGGGAACGACATGAATTCCCACCCATCGTAGGGAATAAAGTTAACGCAGCAGAAACGGTGCTATTCTATGAAATATAATGAATATATAAGACATATGATATGATGCATATATGGGAAATACGATGCACGTCGGGTACGTGATGCTACCCGCATAGACATAGGGAACACAAGGAAGGTGCTGCCACCGCGGGAAAGCGACTTTGTGCCTCAGCTCCTGGAAGGGATAGGGTGCACGGCGGGGAGCACACAATGGAGCAAAGCTGAGGGGCTGTCACCACACCGACAGAGCGATGGGCTCTTCTGTCCCCCATCAAGCGCGGTCCGAGGGGACCGAGGCCTGGGACGCTGAGGGGCCCCGACCACCCCTCGCAGGCCTCTACCGCTCCGAGGGGAGCAGCCGCACTGCCGAGGCCGCTGCAATGGAGCCTGACGCCCTCCTCCCGCTCCGCCCCGCGTCCGCACACCCTCCCGGAGCCCGGTACCGCCTCCCCGGGCTGGCACAACCGGCCGCGGCCCATGGCCCACCGCTCACCCGTCACCGCGCCGCCGCCGCCATCAGCCGGCCGCTGAGGCAGCCGGGAAGGGGCGGCACCTGCGCACTGCGGCCCGCACGCCCTCTCTCGACCAATGAGCGCCAAGCCGCAGCCTCGCTATTGTACTGCCCCCTGGCGGCGCAGCGCCGCCTCCTTCGCTGCGCCTTTTACCCCGCTCCCCTCGGTGCGCACCAGTATGGCGCTGTTAATGGGGGGGGACGCACACTGCGGGAGCTGTGGGGTGGGAAAAAGCGCTCTAAGCCCTAAAAGAAGGGAATGGAGGAAGCACTGGGAGTGCTGACCTCCTCCTGCAGCCCTGATTAAGGTGTCGGACGCGCAGCTGAGCCCCCTCTCTCCAGCTGAGCTGCGGCTGCTGCTCCTCAGACTCCATCCACATCAATTTCCTAATGCAGCAGAGTAGGATATGGGGATGAATTTGGCAAGGGAAGAAAGATGACAGCTAATTGCACACACGATTTTTTACCCTGGGTGGGAAGTTTGGGTTCCTGGTTTCCTTAGCCCCCAAGAAATCCAAATTCCTTTTGGTTTTCACAATACACATCAAGTATAATCAGCATCTTGAGCTTACTTTGCTTCCTGACGTCTGGAATCCAGTCTCTGATGTGACTTGAGGGCCGTGCAATGAAGCAATACAGTGATGCTGTCGGGTTTGGGGTCTCCCCCAGTTCTGAGTCCTGTGCAGTGGTGGGAATCACAGACCCGCTCTGGAGGAGATGATGTGAATTACTCATCTCAGGATCTGAATGGGATGTTTGGCTCTATAATGACCCTCCACAATAACCCTTTTATACGGTGTGTGCAACTATGGGAACAGAGACAAACAGCAATAAACACAAAGTAAAGTTTATTTTGACAGGATGATTTAACACCAAACAGCAAATACTATCGGATGATCCATGTAGCTCACTTAAATAAAGCCACTTTAAACCCCAGTGGCAACAGCAATACCAAACCCTCACGTTAGTTCTGCACTTATAATTTGAATGATCATTAAGAGGTTTTTCAGGTTTAAAAGCCTGTGTCACTGCTGAGGAGAGAAGATATCATCGTTATAGCTGAATTGTGAGGGATCTGGGAAAGAGTTGTGTCCCTGCAATATGATGAGCTTTGGAGCTCAATTGGAGCTGTGCTGGAGTTCGAGGCAGATTGAGGAATTCGGTCAGCAGAGGGCAGGACTGTATTTCTGCCCAGCACTATTTTCCCTGTATATCACAAATCTCTATACTGTATTTCTAACTCATTAAGAAATTGTGGCAGCTTATTGAATGAGTAACCTGACAGCTCATCTCCTTGAGCATTTCCCATTACTTAGCAAGCAAACATTTTTTCTGGGGGGGGAAATGGAGGCAATAATATGAAGCTCTTCTGAGTTTGACAACACAGTCATAGTGAAAAAGTTAGGAAGAAAGAAAACTTACAGTTGTTTCACATCAAGTGTATTGCAAACGTCCCCATCTGTTATATGCCTCATCGCAGCTTTTGGGTATCTGAAGGGGGCCTATAGGGATGCTGGTGAGGGACAATTCATTAGGGACTGTAGTGATGGCACAAGGGGTGATGGGTTGAAACTTAAACAACAGAGGTTTAGACTGGATATAAGGAAGAAATTCTATACTGTTAGGGTGCTGAGGCACTGGAATGGTTTGCTCAGGGAGGTTGTGAATGCTCCATCCCTGGCAGTGTTCAAGGCCAGGTTGAATGAAGCCTTGGGTGATATGGTTTACTGTGAGGTGTCCCTGCCCATGGCAGGGGGGTTGGAACTAGATAATCTTAAGGTCCTTTCCAACCCTAACTATTCTATGATTCTATGATTACTCAGGCATGCTTGTTATCATTGCACTGTGCCATTACTGAGGTCACCGATAATGATGTTATTGTAAAGCATCTGGCTATTAGAAGTATTTACCCCATTATATCATTCTGGCCTTAAGTGGGCTGGATTCATTGATTTCTCTGATCATCTAGTTGCAGAAATTAGTTGTGTTTTCCAAACTAATCCCTCATATTCTGTAGCTGTCTGAGCATGGATGTTACCCATCCACACTGATTTCCCATCTTCTTCAGGTGGCTCACCCCAAAAGCTCACACTAATTATTCTGTGTTTTCTCTTTGACAGTGCCAAGAATGGCTTTTCTATTTTGCTTTAATGGGCATGTGTATCTCCAGCTCATGCCAGTGTCAAACTGGGTGAGCTGAGATTTCTAAGAATTATGGCCACTTCCAGTAGGTGCTAAAGTGATGGAAATAAACATGCGACACTATCTGCAAAACAAAGCACAACCTCCAACCCCAAAGCAGATAGCATTGTCACGTCAACCTCAAGGTACTGCAAGCGCTATCTCTGTATTCATCAGAAAGCCCTTACCTCTAGCATTGCTTTCCACTGTGCTACTATGCTGTTTGTTTCTCCATGGTTAGCTGAAAAGTGGTGCTTGTAAGTAAAGTAACTACTTCAAAAAGGTCTGATTTCAAGTTCTGGACTATACTAGAATCTTCCCTTCCTACTTATGCTGCTTTCTACTAAGGCAATCTTCCATTTACAGATGAGTCTATTTTCATAATAACAGTGAAAGCTTCTTAAATATAGGAAGAAATTGTCTTTATTTATGGAGGATCTTCAAAGTATCTTCCTTGGCTTTCTTGACATAGCAATGCCTGCTTTTAAGAGAAGGATTTATAATATTAATGCATATATATATGTAACTTTGTGGAAGAAAGAAAATCAGCAGGACATTTGTCTACTGATTCTATAGTCACAGAATCTGGCTGCGAAAAAACCCAAGTATCCTATGTTAAAGGAAGAAATCAAGCAGCTAATTGCATCAAAAGGTGCTGAGAGAAATAACCATGGATTGAAAAGTCACAGAGCAATAGCACAGCATGACAATCATTGCGAAAAACTAAAAAGAGGTCAGAGTCTGCAAAGGTGGCAAACATAACAATGGGAGATTGCAGTTCCTCCTAGGAACAAGTCACAACAGGGAAGGCAAAGGCTAAATTATTAGACCTATAAATAAATGCCTATTAAAGACATGAATCAGATATTTCACAAGTAGAGAAGCAGCTCTTGGTTTAGCCTGGAAACTGCATTAGGTATGGATCAGAACTTATCCACCACAGCAATAATCGCCACAATACACTTGTACACACCCATATAGGAGCAATGAAGCCAAAAAAACCCCATCTCATTCAATTCAGAAAGGCTGCAGGCAGGTAGAGAAATCTCACCCAGCTGCCAAGTGTAGAGGTCCTGAACAGACTGGGAATGAGGGAGACATTCGTGGTCTCATCCCCAGCAGTACATACCCTGAAGGTAGATAATAACTGGCTGAAATCTCTTTCTCCAGCAAAGGCTTTTCCACCATCTGCAAAGATGGGGAAGCATTGGCCAGCTCTGTGCCCTGCAGCAGAGCCTCAGTCATGCTGAAGTTGGATCTTTCAACTATCCTTATTGCTTTGTTTTAGGATTTTAAACCTTCCCATGTTGGTGTTTTTCCTCTTGAATCCCACTGATGACCACTGCTTCAGCAGTCCTACCTCTGTACCTTCTTTCTTATCCCATCTGGCTCTGCTGCATACGTTTTCTTGCAGCTCTTTCTCCCAACTTATTAATTTTCTCCGTAGTTTGATGCAGCTGGGTCTCCTGAACTCCTTGGAGAGGAGAGAAATTATGGAGATGGGGTTATGGGCAGAAGGAGGAAGCTATGAATAAACTCCTGATACTCACACTGTGAAAAGCCTTGGTTGGGACCCCCTTATTGTGCCAAAAGGCAACCTGGAAAAGTGAACAGCCAAGCTGATTAAACTTGCTATAGGTTCCAACATTATTCAGAATAATCAGCCAAAAGCTCAAAGCAGAAAGTTGCAGAAGGATGGCATAATGCTGGCTGGGTGATGAGATGGCAGATGGGACCCAGTGTTAATGAATGCAAAGCAATGCATGCAAGAGAAAATAGCACTAACAAAACACACACAGCGGCAGGCTCTAAATCAGCTGCTTCCATTAAGGAAAGAGATGCTGCATTCATTGTGGATCATTTTCTAGAAATGCCTACTTATTGCTCTGAAGCAGGCAAGAAAGCAATGCTAGGAAGCATTAAAATTTAAAAGAAAGGGAGAAAACCTACTCATAAATCTAACGTTCATATGCACCTTTTGGTGGCCATCTGCACTCCTGGGCATTTCATCCCCTCCGAGGTGCAGCAATGTAATACAAAAACTTAGAGAAATCAGATGTGTTGAGTGAAAAGAGGCAGCGAAAGGGGACCTCAAAAGCATCAAGCATCCAAAATGGTATAGAAAAGGTAAATAGGGAGTTCTTATTTTACTCTTTGATGGTGACCTCTAAGAAGGTGTAAAATGAAGCAATGCTGGAGAAGAAAAAGCAGCCTATAAATGCCTCATTTCTCATAATTTCCCCAAAGCACTGGTAGCAGGTTTCGCTGCATGTGGGTCATTTCTGCTATGTATTACAGATCTCTGCTGAGGATGAAGGTTGTTAGTATGCCAAAATGGCATTAGAGGGCAGTGCATTGCAACCTAACTGGAGGTCTTTGGGGTGGCAAAGAGAGCAGAGCAGTTACAACCCACATAAATGAGAAATGGTGGAGACCACAGTGTGACACAAAAGCAACACATGAGGGCTGCTAGAGAAGGGTCAATCAGGTTAAAAAGTGGTTAAATCCCATCAGATGGTGGTTTCCAATCAGTGGTGAAGGTCCCAAGCGGAGAGATCTGACCCTGTTGCATACCACATATATTGTGGTGGCCCTGGCAGCATCTTCCTGAACTGTGTTCTTGTGACAATACCTGTTTGATTATCATTGCCATCTTCCTAAGGACCTTCAGCATTGCCTATGTGGCAAAATGAAGTATGAAGAGTGCCAGAAGAAAATCTATTCTGGCTTGGAAAGATTGGCTTAGGTTTGCTGGCTCAAAAATACCCCAAAACTTGAAGGAATCGTAACCTAAAAGAGTTGAAAATAGTTAGAAAGGCATTTGAAATATTCTTTCGTCTGCTAAGGGAGCAGCTGAAAATGCAGCTATGAAAGCAATGAAGAAAATGGTGCATTTTACCATACATAGAATGACCCCAAACCCCAGCAAATCATTGGGTTTTTTTGCACCTCGTTTTTATTTACTTCACATTTTTACCTAGTTTTGTATTTTGGCTGAGTTCCATAATGAAAATGAGTAAGAAATGTCTCAGAACAGAAAGATTTTGTCACAGATGAAGTTTCCAACACCGTTATTTCAGTCTTTTCAATCGCAACTAAAGAAAGCTCCGTTGCTATTGACACTGCATCGTGGGGTGGTTTTTGTTTGGCCAGCAGTGGGAAACAGCAGTGCTATAAATGAGGAACTGACCGTTTTGTCCCACAGTCACTGTCTCAAGCTTGTCTGAAGAGCTGGGAAAACATGTTGAAAATGTAACAGTGAAAATATTACACATGACTAGACTTGGTACAGATGGAATGTCTGTCGTCACCCAGGGAAAACAGGGGTTGTGCTGCTCTGCTAGAGGAAGGATTTGGATGGGAAGTTATTCCGATCCCCCTGTGTTAGCCATAAAGAGGGCCTTTGTGTCAAAAATGCTGGTTTCTTACATGCTTAAAATCCCACTGTTTGAGGCACCAGTGAATAGGAGGGATTTCAGCAGGTTAATGTTTGCTGGGAGTTGGACTTGATGATCCTTATGGATCCTTTCCAATTAGAGATATTCTGTAATTTTCTAATGAAGAAAGGGGGAAAGAAAACACTCCACTACATTGGTCATCAGCTCTAATAGCTTTGAGGAAGATTTTGGAAGCCAAGGCAAACAGTGAGGGAGGATTTGGAAGAGAAGGAGAAAATCATCTTTACAAGCTGGCTTGCTTGCCTTCCAAAACATTACTGTGCATGCCTGCGGTGAAAGCTTTCACTCAAGTGTTAACATCTTCCTTTTAGCTTTCTCTTATATCAGAGCCAAACCTTGGCTGAACCATTATTAACCCCACATTTCAATGGCTTCCATTCCTTTTTGAATGATGTAATGATCCTTTTTATGGATCAAGTGCAACGGTGGAGATCCTTTGCTGTTATACTTGTGTCAAGGTTTGAAGTTTTTATGCCAGGAAAGACCATTGGTTAAATCCACTGAACATTTTACCATCTAAAAGGGCTGGTTCCCCTTTTAAAATCATTTAGCCCCTTCCATTTTCCTCCCTAATGCATTTTCTATGGTTGTGAGAGCCCAGCCTGAGACCGTTTGAAGGATTCCAGGCATCTGTTCTCTGCAAATGGAAGTATCTTGAGTAGTCAAAACAGAAGGAGTCTCAGACAGCAATTTTCACTGTCACTTAAAACAGCTGAATGAATTTACAGGTACATTTTTGGACTGAAACAGAGTTCTGGATTTGAGATGAAATTCTGGGAACTGTGGGTTGTTCCTGAGTGATGCAACATCCCTCTGGAAATGCATCTGTACTGATGAGATGCAGATGGGCAAGGTTACCCTTGCACTTGCTGCAGGTTTATATTGAATTGTTATGAACAACCTTAGACCTAGGGCATCACTTGTAATGGAGAGTTGTAGGCATAACATAGCCTAACCTATTCCAGTTCTATTCTAGTCTAGCCTAGTGTAGTCTGTTCCATTCTGTCCCATTCCATTCCCTAAGCTCACCCTGAGCTGAATAGCAAAGAAACTGATTTCTTTGCAATGTCAGGGGGTTTCAGCACCAAAAACACAAGGACACAAATCACAAAGTTTTCAAGTGAAAACAAGGTTTTATTTTATTATTCCATTTGATTTTGGTTTGATTTCTTATATTTTATGTTATCTTAGAATCGTTAAATCCTAGAATCATAGAATGGTTTGGGTTGGAAAGGACCTTAAGATCATCCAGTTCCAACCCCATGGCGTTGGCTGGGACTCCTCACACTAGACCATGTCGCCCAAAGCTCTGTACAACCTGGCCTTGAATATCTTGAAGCTAAGATAAAGCTGTGATATTCAGAGCCTGTTGAATGAAGAGCTGCTTAGGTTTAGAGTAGTCCTAGAGAACTTAAACATCAGCCCTTCAAGACTGCCTCTACCACAGAGCTGCTTGATGCAGAGACAGGTATATTGGAACATCCTTATCCTTGCTGTTGGGAATGGACCAGTCTGGTCTAAATGTTATGACTGGTTTAGGATTCTGACCTTCCGCAAGCCCCAGGCAGCATTTGCCAGCTGTTTAGCAGTGATACCTCCCATCTCAGAATAGCACTCTGTATATTGGATATATGAACATAGAAGATCAGGTAACATGTTTTATACAATTCTAATACAATTAACTTCATCTAATTTTAGCTGTCTAAAACTGAGGTGCCCAGTAAGCTTTCAAGCATGAGCTATGGCCAGGAGGTGAATCATCTCTAGACAACAGTTCATGGAACAGCACTTTCTTAATTTGCTGAGACAATTTCCATACTCTGCCTTATGTCCTAGGAGATATTTTTGTTCATAGTTTTAATTTCACCAAGACATTTGTGTCCCTTGAGGCTTTTGGTAACTCTAGATTCATAGCATAATGCTGTAGCAAGAAGTGAGGAGCTGTGTATTTATTCAGAGTATGTTATCTTCTGCAAGAGAGAAAAAACTTTATCTTGTATGTTATAAAACAACCCAGTGACTGGAAGACAAGATTAGGGACAAGGGATGATTAATCTGCATTGCTCTAGATAGGATTTCTTGGCTCTTCCTTTGGAGATAGAATCCTGATTATTGGAAAGGCCTGATAAGCATCTAAATTAGTGGGTAATCTAGTCTATAGAGTCATAGAATGGTTTGGGTTGGAAAGGACCTTAAGATCACCCAGTTCCAACCCCTGCCACGGGCAGGGACCCCTTACACTGGAGCAGTTTGCTCCAAGCCCCTGTGTCCAACCTGGCCTTGAGCACTGCCAGGGATGGGGCAGCCACAGCTTCTCTGGACACCCTTGTCAGTGTCTCACTGCTCAGGTCCAGCCTGTCAACTCTGGTGTTTCTTAAGAATATTGTAGTCAGAGATGAGTATCCCAATGCTATGACCTGGTCTCATAGCTTCCTGGAAGTCAAATGAAGAAACTTGAATGCTGAGCTCTCATATGTTTGAAACATGACAATGTTCACCACATCTCTTGTTTTTCTTTCTGCAGTCTTTCCAAGTGTCTTTCCAAGTCCTTAACCATAAGTGAGATATGGCCAAATGGGAGCAGAGTCCATCCTTCTGTTCCTGATAAACAAGGAAGACATAATCAAAAAAGCACCAACATCTCTTCAGGTAACAGCCTAGTACACAGCATTATCTCCACCGTCAGAGCAGACCACATGCACATAAAAGGATGTGTTATCAAAAATATCTATAATGGTGACCTTAAAAAAGTACAAGAAGTGCTAATGAATTTCTTGTTATTTCAGAAAGGGACTTTCTTCTCCGTCGGTACGGAGAGCTTCCTGAAGCAAAAACAAATGAAGCTCTTGTCTCTTTCTTTTTAAATGTAAGGTTGAAAACTGAGCTTCTGCTCTGTTGTTTTCTTGCTGTTCACAATTAGGAGGTGATGCTCTGAATGAATACTTTTAAAGTACTGTCTTTACTCAAAGGCTGCATGACATTAAGCAGGGGAGCATAGAGACATCTCTGCAGTTGCAATCATAGAATCATAGAATAGTTAGGGTTGGAAAGGACCTTAAATCATCTCAAGATTGTTATCAACAATTTATTGTTATCAAGAGCTTATGGGTGTTAGGCAGGGGGAAGCAGGGAAGTGACATCCCCTGGCCACATTTAGAGTTAGTGGAGGAGCCAAAATGAGGATGAGGTGCTCTTAGCTGTCCTCTCTGGGCTCATCTTTCTGATGCTCGTTGCCTGCAGTAGCAGGTCCTTCTCATGAGGCTCTCCCTCTCTTGGCTTGTCTGGTTTCTCAGTTCTGTTTGCTGGTTGTGATTTTAAAGCCCTGTGTTGGAGATGGATGTTTCTGGGATGGAGACTTCCACAGGCAGAGCCAGGCTGTGCCACCATGGATACGAGCTCATGGCAATGCTCATGGTGATGAGCCTCTACCAGCAGCTCTGCTTTGACCATATCACTTTCTGGGGAGCATGAGAAGCTGAGGTTTGGCTGTACATGGCCATTTGGGATGCCACAGCAACCAGAGTGCAAACCCAATTGCATACAAACAGTGCAGTTGCTTCCTCTCTCCTGAAACCTAAAGAATTATTTTCTTCTGAGTTTTTTTCTGCTAAAAACTACACTGGCACAGCTGGTCACACTGAGCCACAGCAAGAAGAGGTGCTGGTTCTGTGCCAACCTGAAGCAAGCCGTATCTCGGTACTTGTCCAGTTTCACTATGTTATCTTCTCCCTCCCTCTACGATTGATTTAGCAAAGCTCTAGGGCAGTGCCCATTGGAGACACAGCGGAAAGACTGTCACACTGCAAAACTTGGTAAAGTAAAAAAGGGAGCAAGCTGTGCATAGCAACATCCAGGCCAAGAACTGGGAAAGAAAACAGCCATTTTTAATGTCCTCCTGCAAACTTTGGATTTCTTTATCTTTATTCCCCTGAAGAGAAATGATACAGTTAGAATTATCTTGGTGGACATGGTATGAACACTAAACAGCCAAGCAGGTAGATACTATCTTCCTATTATAATTTATATTGTCATGTTATCCTTTATGTGTTCTTTCTGTGTCATCTGAGCTGCGCGTATCTGGCACAGCATCTGGAGTACTTTCCTCTTCTAACTTGAAATGAGCTGACAAAACACTCCAAATTGAGGAAGATCAGTGTCTGGTTTTTATTAGTCACATCAAATATTTCAGGCTTTCCACTTGCTTACCATGAAAACAGCTAATGAGGTTTTGAGGGGTTTTTGAGGGTTTTTTATGAGGGCTACCCTGTGTATCATCAGATGTGATGAAGATGGTCATGAGGGCATCTGCGTGAGTGACTGACTGATAGGCAGCAAATCAGCCGCAGGAAGTTTTGTCCTCTTGTTACTGCTTCAGATCAAGTGACATCAGCCTTTGTATAACATGAGGCCATTTTACACCATCCCAGATCCTCATTTTCACAGTATTCTTTCTTCTCCTTTAAATAAAAGAATTTTGAGTCATTTCCTATATTAGAAGAAAGTTACAGTTGCAAGTCAGATTGCCCAGTTGAGGAAATACTGATCTATGGGAACTAGAAATGAAGAAATTTAGGAGCTTGGAAGCATGAATCTTAGGTCAGAACATGTAATTACAAGATTATTTAATACTTTCTTCATAGGACCCTGCTCTCCTATGGGGCTGTCTGCAGTTATCAACATGCAGTGATGAAAATCAATAGGACTTCAGAAGGGCTGAATTGTGATAATCAGAGGTATCAATAGAGAAGAGAGTGTGTGTATGTCAAGAAGAGATACAGAAGATCCCATGCATTGCTTTTCCACCTGATTCCTTGCTTTGCAGTAGGTGTCAACATACCTTTTGAAGCATGAGACTATCCCACACATGATGGGATTCTGTGATGAAAGTGGTCTCCAGCAAAGTTTGTGCATCTCTTTTGTGACTGAGCAGTGCAATCAGATTTAAAGCCAATTGCAATCACTGTCTGAGCTTGGAGTCTTGGGGTGAAGACCCGTTTTCAGCACTGAATGCTCTCTAATTGCAATGAGCTTTGTCCTGGCCTTAGGAAGAAAGTTTCAAGCCATTTGCCCTACATGGGTGATCCCTCTGCAACCTCCAAAGCCTACCACCAGGCTTGGATGGATGCAGATGATATGTAGGGTCTAGTTATAGTGTGGACAGTTCGATTTATGAGGATCAGAGAAGAACTTCCTCAGGGTAAGCGTAATTCTGTTGAGCAGCCTGATGAATAGTTCCTGTTTTATTGGGAGAAAAGCTACAGGGCATGAAATATGAACTGCTTTATGGAGATAAGTCCTGCACTTCATTAGCGTGTTTTACAGTCAACTGCATCCTCTATAGGTCACCTTTCTTTTTCCTTCTCCTCCCAAGCACAGGAGAGGCATCGAGCATCGTATGCCCTGAACAGCACAACTATTAGGACTGGTGTGGACATCTTGGTCCTTTTAGAGCTGCAGATTTACCAGCTGAAGTTCATTGCTTTCACCTTTAACTGCATTTACTTTCAAGAGTGAAGTTGCCCACAGCTCAGCCCCAAAACTGTGCACAACACCATAGAGGTGGTGAGGTTTGTTATAGGATCTGGATCCAGATAAATATGCTAGCTCATCTGAGTGATGAGTATGGAGGTTAATTTTACCAAGCACTGGGAAGCAGCTATAGACAACAAGGCAACAAAAGCCAATTTTCATTGCTCTTTACAGGAGATGGAGTATGTTTGTGACATCCTTAAGCCAGGTGGGATGTTTGGTGGGTATCCTCAGACCAAATGTGACATCTGCAGCATCTGGGCATTTGGCTTGTCTGTGGCCAGGGCAGAGAAGCAAACAATTCTATGGTGGAGTTCATCTTACCCATATGAATACACCTAAATTAGGTGCATTTAGATGTAGGCACATTATAGCCGTACCTACCCCTCTCTGTTAACTGTGATGGCAAATGGGTGACTAGCTCTAAAGTCTGCATCTACACCAACACCTAAACCTAATATTATATGGGAAAGGTGAAAACCACTTTGCTGATCCCAAAGTGTCTTTTTGTCATGCTTCCCTCTAGAGAAAGAGATGTAGTTCTCTGGAATACCCAACAAGCCTTCTGGGTTACTCAGAGCTTTGCTTCTCATGGTCATTTGTTAATCCCAAGGTCTCCATCCCAACCCCACCTTTTTCCCCTGCACATATAATGCTTGGTCCACGCAAACAGTAACAAAATGAGTCATGGAAATCTACCCCAATGGAAAGGACACCCACTGTAGATGCTATTTATTTAATATTTCACCCATAAGTTTCTCTTTTCCAGCTTTGTTGACTGGCATCAGTGCTCTTTTTTAGCCAGAGCAATGCTTAGTTGCCCCATTTTAGATGGCCTTTGTCTACAACTCTTGGTTGCTGATTGTTACAATCCTTGATTTGAGAGCAACTGAGTGTGTGTTGGAAAGCCACCCTACAGAGAAAATCCTCAAGCAACCACAGGAAATTATGATCTTAACACTATATCCCAATTCATGAGATCTGACTTGTGTAGCATAAGCCCAGCCTGAGTTACTCTGGCAATAATGTGAAGGATTGCTCTGATACTGCAACAACAGGCTTGGGGACTCATTGCTAAGATGTTGTTGAGCCTCATTAGGAGCACAAAAAAAGGCATGAACCCTTATTCTGCAGGGAATGAAAGGGTCAGATTTAATAGTTTCTGCTGAAGGTGGAATAATTCTGTCTCTTTAGGCTGGCTGATGCAAAACGCATCCTGACCTTTCTACATTCAGCTTTTCATTTTTTCACTCTCTGTTTCCTTCCTGAGGACCACACCGATTTTCTCACTCGCACACTCACATTTCTTGGTTAGTGGTTAGATTCAGAAACCTCCAAGCTACTCTGGCTCAAGAACTTCTCTAACTGTTTCCTACCAGTGCTATTTGCATTTAGAAATTCTCCTTTTTCCATTTCTGCAAGGAATCCTCAAAATCTGTATGGTTCAAATGGGGTTATTTTCACTCCCAGGGAAAAAGCACTAGATTAAGATCAGCCAAGAATTGAAACACAACCGTTTACATTTAATTCTGTGGCAGAGTATTTAGCCCCAATTCTTGGAACATCTAAAGCAGCTTCCTATGAGGTGGTAAATTCAGAGCTGACTCAACAAACTGCATACATTTGAGATTAACTGTGCCTTCACTGAAGTAAAGGAACCCACTGAACTGTGCCTTCCTAAACCAAAGCATCTACTCAGCTCCTTAAACTAAAGAAGGTGTAGAAAGATGCCTTATGAAATGGAGTTGAAAGATTTCTAATGGTCGTCTTCAACCATGGTCTTCAACCAACATAAGAGTAAAGGTGGAATGGGAATGGTTTAATATGCTTTAAAACTTGCTGGAAGTCAGGCTCACCTCTGAATTTAGATGCCTGTAATAAAGGGTATTTATGCCTGAATTTAGCATCTAGATCCTCTTTACTTTTAATAGGGAAAACCAGACACTTACAGGACATGGCCCACCTATTTAAAACACCTTTTTAAAGATACAGTTATCCCCTAGTTGAGCCTACTTGTGTTTGTTAATGGTGGAAGGAGTCTAGACAGCCAGCTCTGGTGTTTGTCTCCGATGTGAGTCTCTAAAGGTAGTATGACTCCCACCTTTAGTGTCTAGTTATTGGATAGGGGAGAAAGCTGCTTTCTTGGTGAGAAAAAGAGATACTACATACCTGATGTGCAAGATGGATGTTGTGTAGAGTTTCTGTCTGACTTCTATGGCAACAGTGCCATTGTGTTATTCAAAACGTGCATTTGTTCATTTAGTCACAAACCCCTTTAAAACTGAAGGTCTGGCTATTTTTCTGGGCTAAAGACAATAGAATTGGTACAAAAATCAACCAGATTCTGAGACTGTCTGGAGATGAGTTAAATGGTAAAAAGAGCTAAGGATCATGCAGAAGGACTTTCTCAGACTTTAAATCATAGGGTTGGAGCACTGGCTGCAGCTTGCTGGGCTGTGAGTCTAGAAATTGAGGAAGAAGAGCACTATCCTTACCAGACCCTAGAACTTGAGGGGTCATCTAGTCCCTGCCTACCAACTTCACCTCTTTCACTGCTGAAGACTGATACCTTGTCCCCTCAAAAGCAGAAAGCCTCAAGTTATTCAGTCCTTCCTTTTAGGAAAAGTTTTCTAGGCTCCCTTGTCATTCCCATTGCTTCCCTCTGATTCTCTTCTGCTGCCCATGTTTTTCATAATGTGTAATGCCCACAACTGATCATGGTTTTATTGTCATAGCATAAGACAAGGGATTGCTTTGAATGTGTTACACATCTCAGAATTAGATTTACACTTTTAATGTGTGACATTGCCAGTTGGTCTTCTGCATGTAAGCCCTGATTCATTTCTGGAAGAACACCTATCAAATCAGTGATGCCACTGCTCCACTTCACAGGCTGTTTCCTTCCTGCACTCCAGTATATGCATGGAAGTAAGGATTGTCTGCATTTATCATCCAGATGACTGTTGAAAATACTGAATAGCCTAAGACCCACATTACAACCTGGGGAACACCTTTCAATCCTTCTCTTCTGCAGTTAATCAGTACCGCTCAATATGCTCTTCCATTTGACACAGTTGTGAATCACGTTAAGGCCACTTTATTTTCAGGGATTCTCAAATCAATTATTTACTCACCTTATAATCCTTATAATAGGTTGTATGCCCCTAATTTGACAGATAGTGCAAACCTTCTTATTAAAGTCAAGCAAAGTGGCAGGGTATCTCACTACACCTGAGTAAGGAGCTCCCTACAGAGACTGGCTTAAGACTTGTGCACTTTACAGGATTAAGTATACTTGATTATCTATAACTTGATGGTAATAAAAAGGAGAAGGAAAGGAACAAACATGATCATGCAATAATATGCTTCATTTATGAGTTTCTTTTAAGGTCCTGAAATTTTCCTGCTCAGGCCAGAGGAATGATGATTGCAAACAGGAATATTGAGAGAAGAAACATATCTGTACTACACAGCTGTATTTGCATGGGGAAGTATTAAAGAACCCAATGTAGGTATCTCTGTGTTCATGAAGTTGGGGCAATACTCACTGCAGGGAAATTAAATATATTAAGAACCTTTAAGCTGGAAGCTCAGCCAAAAGCTAACTCTGAGCAGAATAAGATTAACAACTTAGTGTCCTCCAGATCTGCTCACAGACCATTTTATTGTAACAACAATGTGCTTGGTGTTTGATTCCCACAGGGAAATACTAAGGGATGTTTGGGGTTGCTGCAGACTAACCCGATGGGTTTGGAGAGTGGCACCAACAGCTAAAAAAGCCAGCATGATGTTGGGTGTTGTTGCTGGGAACGGGCAGAGAAGATCATTTTGCTGCCATATAAAATCTTGGTGGGCCTACATATAGGGGAAATCCTGCCATTGTGGTCTCTGCATCTCAAAAATGATATAGTGGATTTGGAGAAAGTCCATAGAAAGGCAACTGAAATAATCATGGGACACAATCATGGAGCAGTGGCCTTACAAGGACAGACTGCAAAGGTCTAGGACTGTCCAATGTGGAGAGGATAAGGATGTGCGTAGGTTAACTGTATCATGGAGGTGGGGGATTGCAGACCATTAGTCACCAGATCCCACAATAACAGAACTACAGGACATTTGGTAGGACATCAGTATGAAACATAAAAGCAGTCCCTTGTTTGCACAGTGGGTCCTTTAGCTTGCTGCCAGAGGAGGTTGTGGAGGCCAATGGTACTGGCAGGTTGTCATAGTTTAAATCCCAGCCAGCAATGAAGCACCACAAGCTGCTCCCTCACTCCTCCTCAGTGAGATGGAGGAGGAGAGTTGGAAGGGTAAAAGTGAGAAAACTCATGGGTTGAGATGAAAACAGTTTAATAAATGAAAACAAACAAATAAACACAAACATGTCATAGAATCCCAGAATGGTTCGGGCTGAAGGGAAAGCTCATCTGGTTCCAACCCCTGCCATGGGCAGGGACCCCTTCCACTGGAGCAGCTGCTCCAAGCCTCTGTGTCCAACCTGGCCTTGAGCACTGCCAGGGATGGGGCAGTCACAGCTTCTCTGGGCACCCTGTGCCAGCGCCTCAGCACCCTCACAGGGAACAGCTTCATCACTGGATCTATAAAACAAGGAATGCCCAACTGAACATTTAATACCACTTGGGTTCATTTGATGCAAAGGGGAAAAGTCCTTTGGTCCAGACCTCTGAACTTCTGTTTGCTCCCCAGCCTCTGAATGATTCTGCTTTTTTCCCATCAGACAAAACTGCACCAGATACATTGCACAGTCAGCTTACAACCTCCACTACTCAGACCAAACGAGTTTGTGCAGTGTTTTAAAAGCACCTGCAGGATTTCAGAAGGCCCTACACCTAAGGAAGGCTGGAACTGTGTCTGATTTACTTCCTGGTGACTCCATTTCTGCCTCTTTCTTGGCATTGTACAAAGATGTTCCTCATCATCTCATCTGTGGTGACCTAGGCCATATGACAAGATCTTTTCCTTCCTCTCCTAAAAGAGAGGACCCCTCTGAGCAGCAGAACTCTGGTGATCAATGAACGGAAGACAACAAGCAGTAGAGACCATCTTTACCCCCTGCACCTTCCAGGTGCTCAAGATGCTCCTATTTCTCTTCATCACCCAGTTTCCACTGAGTTTTCACAGCATCTCCCCTCCTTTACTGCCACGCACCTCTCTCGCTAACACCTAATGTTCATCATCTAAATTATAACGCTAATTATGGGGTTTTTATCTCATAAGCCCCTGTTTTTTCTGTGTCTGGATAACTTTCCCCCTTGCTGGGTCTCTGTTCTCACGTTCCCCTTTTCTGCCTCGCTCTGCTTGGGGTCAGTTGCGTGCAGAAGCAGCACTGGTTTTTCCTGGTATCGTTGAGCAAGCTGGCCTGTTTCACAGAGCTGACCTAACTAATTGCTCTCACAAGCAGTAACCTGTTTTTTTCCGTCCCCTGACCTTTCAAAGGTCTAAGTGCCAAGTTTCAGGTCTTTCTCATGAAGCTGTGCATGTAGCAATTAGCCACCTGGGGTCACCGTTCCTTCCAGTACAACTGGCTGTACATCGTGTGTTCTTGCTAGGATAAAAACTCACCATTTCTAATCAGATCTTAGTGGCTATTATCCACCTACACTGAGATTTGCTGCTTGAAAGCAAATGGCTGTGAAAGAGGGAGGACGTTCAGCTCATCTGCCAAAAAAAAAGACCTTTTTCAGCAAAGGACAAGTTCAGCTTGTTGAGAACCATAAAATCCTAGAATGGTTTGGGTTGGAAAGGGCCTTGAGATCATCCACTTCCAACCCCCCTGCCATGGACAGGGATGCCTCACCATAGAGCATGTCACCCAAGCCCCTGTGTCCAACCTGGCCTTGAACACTTCCAGGGATGGAGCATTCACCACTTCTCTGGGCACCCTGTGCCAGCGCCTCAGCACCCTCACAGGGAAGAGCTTCTTCTTCTATCTAACCTCAACTTGCCCTGTTTCAGTTTGAACCCATCACCCTTTGTCCTATCACTCCAGTCCCTGCTGAAGAGCCCCTTTCCAGCATCCCTGTAGCGCCCTTCAGGTAGTGGATAGTTCATGGAATCATAGAATGGTTTGGGTTGGAAGGGACCTTAAAGATCCTAGATTCTGTGTGTGCAGTACAAACTGCTGCCCTCTGCTCAGTGTCTGCAATCATTAACTGACCATCAGGATTTTGAACAGCTGAGAGAGGCAGATTGAGCTGAAGGGCTGCAGGAAACATCCCCCATCTCTGTTTCCATCATGGAAATAGCTATAAAATTAAAGAGTTTGATGAAGCAGGAAATAGAAGGGGATACTGGGGAGTAAAGCCATGCACCTCCAAAGAACAGACCCCATGTTTAACAGGGGAAGGAGAAATCATGCTTAAAAGTCTGTGATTTCTTTCTGGGCAGTATAACAAACATGTTTAACCAACCCAGGTGGCTGTGGTTCTGTGTATGCAGTTGTGCATCTCCAGATACCTTGGAAAAAGGTGAAGAATTGGGGTCTAAGACTTGCAGACAGGATTTTCAAGAGCACATCTCTTGAAGTCCTTCAGTGGACTTTGGCATGAGTGTTTCCTGTTATGCTACTAAATATGGAAGGGGATTTGGAGCATGGAGTCCCAGGGTGAGCAAAGCATTTTACCCACAGCAGTTTCTCCATAAGCCTTACATGTTCTCTGTGCCCTGCTGCATTTGGGTTTGGGCAGTAATCTCTTGGCCAAAGCCTTGTTGGACCCTATAAGAGAACTTGTCACTTGCATCAGTGAAGCTGCACAAAAGCTGTCATGAAAAGGGTGAAGGGAGATTCATCAGAAGAGAGATAACAGGGTCTGTAGCATCTCTTCTGTCTGCTGCTCTTATGAGCACTGCTAAACCTTTTCTCATCTTTTCTCATGCTGGGGAGAAGATGTAGATTGGTGCTTGTCCCTGTAGATATCACATTATTCATTCCTCAAAAAGGTCTGTTTTGGGTCTCCCTTGTGTCAACAGCCTTTCACAGGGCCATCACCCTGCTGAGAGTGAGAGCAGGAGAGTCTCTGAACAGAGATACTAACCCAGCATCCTCTGTGTCTGTGCCTATGATTGATGGATGCATTTAAAAACATATCACATCTATTTCTTAGCATGCCTGTTAGGAAGACTTCATTCCTTGAAGATTTATAAAGAAGTAAACATCCAGCATATAATAATTATGTAACAATCCAAAAATCCATTAAAATCTTGCCCCCTTCTGCTGACCTCAGCTGTAGTGGAACAGCTCTGGAGTCAGCAGCTCTGATGTGTCAAACCACTTCCTACACACAACAGCACGCACCACCACACTGAGCTTTAAGTTTGATTTCCTGGATTAAAGCTACTAATACCTGAACAAAGAGCAGACTTTATTCTCTCTTGCAGAGCCAGCCCAGTGAAATGATGATTTGCTGACCAAAGAGTGAAGTCCTTGCTGTGCACACAGGGTGGTGATGCTCCCCACCACACTAACCAGGCAGTAGAAGGCTCCTTGGCTTGGCTGGCAGCAGCCCATCACTTCTAAGAAACTTCACCATCCTCAGTGCTGCAGAGAAAAGATGTGAACAAGTCCCATGGAGCTCAAGTGCCTTTTGATGTGGCTCTTGTTTGGATCCATCAAGGGGAACAGGCCAGGTAAAAGACTATTTCTGCCTTTTGAGGAGGGAAAATATGATTCACTTTCTTGTGGTGGCTGCTGGAGGATGTTCGCAACATCCTGACTCCTTTCAGGTAAGGAAAGATATTAAGAGCTTAAGGAATTCATTATTCTTAAGGAAATGAGAGAAATAGGGTTTGTGCCCACAAGCCATCGACTGCAGACAATCCAGAGCACTACAGAATGCTTTTTGTCTGAGTAATGCACGTATCATCCAACCCACCATTGGAACAGTGGGCAGATCAAAGCAACCTTGTGCACCTTAGGTAGCTCTTTGAATTTGTGGGGTTTTTCCCATTCTGCATGTAAGTTTAGGAAATACAAAAATAGACACTGAAATGGCAGTAACTATAGGTAAAACTGATGGCAATGCTCTTAGAAGGTGCCATCCACGTTTGCTATGGGTGCTTTAGATACCAAGTATTCTCTCAGCCACACCTCCCAACTAGTAGTGCCTATAAAGTGTGAACGGAGGCAGCTAATTCATTCAGCATAATTTTACATTTATAAATCCTGATACTGCTTATATTTGGCTTATTTATTGTGACAAGTGTGTGCTCTGAGAAATGGTCTAGTGATATATTAGTGTATTTGAGTTTTAGTTGCTTTGTTCAAAGGGGAAGAAAGAACATCTTACATTCTCAGTGCTCTATAAATGTGATTATTTAATAGACTCATAGAATCATAGAACACTTTGGGTTGGAAGGTCATCTAGTCCAATCCCTTTGCAGTGTGTAATTCTTCTGTATCTGATGATGATGCCCAGGTTGAGAGATATGAGCAGCCTAAGGCATGTTCTCAGGCACGCTGGTACTGTACCTTGTGATGGATCACCTCTAGCCTAGGGGCTGGGCATCTCAAGGGAACATTGTGTTGCTGCAACCAAACTCATTAATGCAGAAAGTACCTCCATAAATATTTAACCTGCAGGTAAGTTTATTCTCATTAAAGTATTTTGCCAGTAAACCCTGTACTTTCTCCACAGGGCATTTTCATTGCCAAATAAAGTGCCAGTGCCCACAGCAAGCATTTCAGTGCTGCGTGCGAGAGTATCACTGCAAGACGTTCAGCCAGAGATATGTAAATAGGATCAGTTCTGGGATGAGTCAGGCTCCCTATATCACACTTTCCATATTACTATGCATGAGATTTCTTGCTGGCAAGTCTCGTTTATCAGAAATCTTTCTGGTTTATGGAAAAAAATGGAGGGGTGTCAGAGCAGTTGCATTTTGTGCTATTCGATGTGATTTAATTCTCTGATGGGTGAATAAATGCATAGCTTTGCATTCTTCACTGTATCACTAAGATTTTCTTTCCTCAGCTTCCTGTGTTTATTTTCAATGTCTCACTCAATGTTTAAACATAGTATTTATCCATAGATATAGCTTTTAATTTCTCCATGCAAATAATATGCTAAGGTAGAAACACCAATTTCTACCACTATTTTTCATGCTTGAAGTGTTGTGGCTCTAAGACACTTTGTGTTTAATTCCTTTGGGGGATTATCAAGGAGACCTGGGAACAGCCTTAAGCAAAGAATAGGGAAAGTGGCTAGGTCAAACTGGTCAAAAATCAACTATGCCTCAGTACATGCAGTGCTGTTTGTATTCTCTCGCCTTGGCCTTTTCAGCACTGCAAGTTCAGCTTTGTAAATAGATCCTGCTGTAGAGGCTGTTTGGAAGAGGGTTTCTGGCAAAATGCACTATCAGGAATACATATAATGAGGGGGGATAGAAAACAAGAAGTCTTTGTTTTACTGAACAGTTTCACTGCTGGATCTTGACATGCTTTGAGAGGGAAATGTCTTATATAACTCGGGAAACTAAGGCATGGGATGCTTATTTAGTAGAAGTTAAACTACACCTTAGTGCTAAAGAAGATAAGAGAAATGCTGATTTCCTCAGAAAAAGCATCACATTTATCTCATTTACTCTTCACAGCAGCAGTGCATAGAAGCTGCAGGCATGAGTGAGGCTTGAAGTAGAGTGCTAGGTGAGGGTCAAATACAAGATAAAAGCTGATTTATGCTCCTCTGACATTTCCATCTCGCTATTCATCTTAAGGAATACACTAAATAGGCTTGCAAGTTAAACCTGGAAAGGATTAAAACTCACAAAAGAAAGAATTTCACTCAGCTGAATTCACACTATGGGTACCAGATCTCAGCCATTTAAATGAGAGGGATTTCTTCCCCATTATACTTGCATATGAGTGCTCGCTCCCATGGATTTGAAATGCAATGAGGAATAAATTAAAGTTGTCAAACACGTACAAGTGTTTCTCCTACCGTCAACCAGAGAGCAAATACCTTTATAAACCTTCCAGCTACAGTGGCCCTCAGCTGCAAAGTGGCTGATATACAGCTACAATTAAAAAGAAACTGTTAATAAGTTGTGATCCTGCTGAGGATGTTATGGATAGAGATCCTGCAGGATCTGCTTCTGCCCTCAGATGGAGAAATCTTCTCCCTACATCATCAGAGATAAGATGCTATGCCCTTTCCTTTTATTGCAGAAAGAAATCCACTCTTTAGTTACTTTTAGAAAGACACTAGCTTTGATTTTGCTTTGATTTTTGCCTTCAGAGTGTTGCAGTATTGGTCTCCCTGCTTTCTATCTTGAGCATAGAATCATAGAATAATTAGGGTTGGAAGGGACCTTAAGATCGTTTAGTTCCAACCCCCCTGCCAAGGGCAGAGGTGCCTCACATTAGACCATGTAACCCAAGGCTCTGCCCAACCTGTCCCTTAACACTGCCAGGGATGGAGCATTTACCACTTCTTTGGGCAACCTGTTCCAGTGCCTTAGCACTCTCACAGTAAAGAACTTCTTCCTTATATCAAACCTGTTCAGCTTTGTCTCTCCTGTTTTTCCCATTACATTAATTGCATCTCTAAGGCACAGCTTTTGGATCTTTTCTCCCCATGGTTTCCATCTCCTGACCCTGGAACAGCCTGACTTACCGTGTCTTTGCTCCATCTCCTCTGCTGCTTCTCCAAATCTCACATTTCCAAAGTTCTCCCATGACTTTCTTCACTTGACAACCTGTTCCTCAGCCCTGCCAGGGTAGCAGCACTCAGTCATCTGCTGCTTTATTTTTATCCTCTCCATTTGTAAAGGTAAAGTATATACAGCCCTCTCTATTTGGAAAACACTTCATGCATTACAGCATCAGAAAAAGCAGCAGCACTAACACATAATTTCCAGCCCACTCTTAAGAGCTCCAGCAAAAAGCTTGGTGACCATGCTAAGGCCACAAGTCAAATAAGATGAGTCTTAAAGCCACATTTGAAATCAAGAGTCCCACCAGACCTTTTCTCACTGTTACTCAAGGCTGGGATGTGCGCTTGCCAGCCAGTCCAGTTACTTTCTATGGCCCTTCCAATGCAACAAAAGGCAAAGCTGAGGATGTTCCAGCCATAGAAAAGGATCTGAATTTCTGCTGCTGTTTTAAAAAGCAGATTTTCATCTCAGGAATGTGTTTTTCCCTTTAGATGAAAACACCGAAGAGGTGGGTGTTGCTAAGTCACAGATTAAAGCACAAATGTAACCAAACCTGTTCAAAACCCAAATGTCACACTCCAAAACAAGGCTTTCATGTACGATATTCTCAAAACCAGACTCTGTGCTCTGCTACCATACCATGTGCAGTGGTTGTCTTTAAAGAGTTTGAGCTCTGTGGCTTTACCACGGAACTAAGAAGGGTATAAACATCCAGAAACAAAAGCAGAAGAAAACCAGATGTTCCCCATTCTCCACTTCATACCTTTTCTATGCAGTGCACTGTGCTTGTCCTTCTCCCTGCCTTAGGAAACACTCTCCCTCTTTTTTAATGCTCCAATTCCACATTTTCTGTCCCAGGTCTCAGCCTCCTGCCAGGGAGGGCAGTGAGATTCATCTTGCTTAACTTCAGCCATTTGCACCATCTTCTCCATCAAGCTGGACATGTGGATCCCCTTTGTAGCCAGGGGAAAGAACATAGCACTTTGAGGGCACAGTAGATCTACCAGATTGCGGATAAGATGCTGTGAGTCATGTCCTGTGTCTTTCTAGTAACTTCACATAGAATTGAAATGTCTGCTTTTTGTTGGCTGGGTGGGATTCACTCCATGCCTTAAAACGTTAGTGAGTGGGTAGTGAAGGGGGGTAAATGTGTTTAAGAAGAGGGAAGTCAATAAACAGCTGGGTCAGCAGAAGACAAAACAGCATCTACAGGCTGCTTTGCTGGGAACTCGCAGTGAAGTGAGCTTTAAAATGCTATCAGTGCATTAGCTAAACCACACTGCTTATCAATGTGAGCATGTAAGAGTGGCCTTCCACCACTGTAGCTGATAGAAAGAGAGAAGCACCTTGAAGCATTGCTTTGGAGAGCTTAAGTTAGGTGCTTGCTGTCCTCTAGAGAGGTCTGCCAGTTTCACTTGTTACAGAAGGAGCTAAGAAGGCAGGTTCCTGAGGCTAAGTTATGCTTAGCATGTGAAAAATTAGTCCACAGTCAAACCAAATCTTACCTTGTTGTGTATGGAAGTATTTTTGCATTAGATTCCACTGTCTAGATCAGTGGCAAACAGCTGGTTAGCATGAGTAAACCAAGAGATAAGTGCATTTCTCCCCTATCTAATTTTCGGTGGTCCTACAAGGAGTTAATGGATGGCCCCTGCTGGTTCATGTTCCAGTTTATTTTATGCTTTCTTTCCAACAGAGCCATCTTCTAGTACAGCAAACTCAGCAGTCATTGACCTGGCTAGTCCTTAGAATAGGACATGCCTCTTCTCCACTGCTAAGAACATTAAAACCCATTTCCTGCCCCATAAGGCTGCCTTTTGCATTAAAATTTGTGCCTACTAACTTCATTTGCAGTGTATTTCTGTCTTTTACACTGCAAACTCATTACTACTCCCATGACTTTGTGGGATAATCTCTGTGTAATTGACAGTATAGCTAAACAAGATCTCACAGGCAAATTACCATACGTTTCAGGTCTGCACCCCATCCCCACAGCTGGGATCTATTACCAGCTTACAAATCCACATAGATAATAAATGACATTCATTAGCAGGGAAAGAAGGCGGCAGAGCTGTAGCGAGCTTGTTAACAGACCCTATGGGAATAAGGTTTGAAGTTAGGAAAGGTTTGTTACCATTTCAATCCAGTTGCTGGTATCAATTCCTTCTCTTCACCCAAATCAGTTTCATCTTCAAGAGACGTGCTCTGTTTGGAGAGCACATAGTTTCAGACAGCATATGAACCCCCAGGGCTGAATTAGCTTCTCAGGTACATCTGGGGAGATGTCTTCGTTTTGGCTTGGTTTCATTTCTTGGTGTCTCTCGGGAGAGGTTCTCTTCATCTCTGGACTGGGCAGGTTTGTGAAGTGGCTGGTTTCTTCCACTGCTTCTACCCACCTCTTTGGAGCATCCAGTTTCCTACTGACCCCATCTTAATGCCTTTGTAGTTAGGGGAAAATTGTCCTTTTTTTGCACCTTGACGCTTTAACTTGACATCAGAATAATAATGTCAGCGCTGGTGACACACAGCCACAAGACAGAGGAAATTCTGAGTTCAAACTATCATTGCATGACTCACTGTCTGTGTTTATCCAGTACCTGGTATACATTTTCCCCATTCACTTCTTCTGGACAAAGGATGTTGTTCTGATGCTTTGTCTAAGCGTGCTTTGCTCAGTGAGACATGGAAGAGAATACACAGGAGAGCTTCATAAATCCACATCTAGTATGTCTACTGTGAGCAGTTTTGTGTTGAGTTAGTAACGTGTTGAGTGGGAAATGTCAGGGAAGAAACCCAAGCACTGAAAGAACTGATGGCACTTTAGCTAGTGGATGTCTTTCCCCTGAGCCTACATAATGATGCTAGATGCTGAGAGCAGCCAAAAGATGGATGCTGAGGGTAGCCAAAGACAGTTAAGCTTTATTTAGCAGGGTATTCTGCCTGGCATCAACCTCCGGTAATTCCTATCTGATATCTCCCATCTTATATGAATTCCCAGATGCCTTAAGACAACTCAAATGGCATCAAGCACTGGAATAGCAGGAATCCCACCTATATGGTGGCTCAGAGGACGAGGCTTGCTCAGAAAACTTACTGATCTTGATTTTGGAAGCACACCAGGAGACACAATAAGTACTTTTGAATTTTTATGTTTCCTGGATGTCTATCATCTGAATTCACTACTGTCCTTCTAATTCCAAGGGCATGTCTCCATCCCCCTATATGATAGTATTTGAAACCAGTTCTATAAATGCTGTAGGCACCAAAAATCCACTAATACGGGGAGAAATGTGGAGTCCCAGCTGCCTTAGGAGACCTATGTGTTCTAACAATTCAGCAACCCATAGCAGTGCTAAATCCCATGACTGCAATTCCACTAACCATTCTATTTGCCCATTTCAGTACATCACGTTAGTACCTCTAAGTGCAAAGAAATGGAGTAACAGGGAACTTTTGGGGTGTAGGAAATGAGAATGGTAGGTGGGGTCTGATGGAACTTACGGAAAGGGAGGACAGAGGGCACTGGGGCTGGAAGAGAAGAAAATAGGGACACAGCACCTTGTGATGGGGATGGAGAATTGGAGGATGTAGGGGGGGAAATGAGGAGAGATTTAAAGGTGATGTGAGGGCAGTCTTTTAAACCAGTACTAGAGGTAGTGTAGCCCTGGAGCAGCTGTGGAGGGATGCAGAATCCAGTGGAAAGCTGGGCTGAGCAGAACTGTGCTAGCAGAGGCAATGAGGCAGGTTACACCTACGTGTGCTGGCCTTTTTATAGTATTTTTATTTCATACCACCAACTCAAACTGAAAAATTCCCAAAAAGTGCAAAAAAAAGCAAAGTTAATGTCCCCTAAAAATGTAAGAAGTCAGAGATCTAGGCAAGAAGGAAGCCTACACTGCCGTTCCCTAGTTCCCTGGTGTTGTGGTTTAACCCCAGCAGGTAAATAAGTACCATGGAGCTGAGTGCTTACTCCCCTCCGTGGTGGGACAGGGAGGAGAACTGGAAAACAGATGAAACTCATGGGTTTAAGGATTAAAATGATAACAATAATGACAATAATGATGAATAAAAAGAGAGGAATAAAATCCCAGGCAGAGAAGTGATGCACAGTACAGTCGCTAACCACCTGCTGACTGATGCCCAGCCTGTCCCTGAGCAGTGACTGGCTTCTTATGCCCCTCCTCACTAGCAGAGCATGAGACTGAAAAGTCCTTGATCAGAGTAAGTGTAGGAGAAGAGCAGTTTGAACTTGGTCAGAGTATGCTGAGTGACCTTAATTCTTTGGGGAACTAACTTCGAGCCAGGCTCTGTAATTTGAGCTCTGTGGGGAACTAACCTTGTGCAAGAAAAGTGGAGCAAAAGAAGTGGAACAAAAGGGGATGAAAACAAGAAGTAGAAGAAGGATCTGAGAAGCGAGGGGAAGGTTGAAAGGAAGATGTCGAAAAAGGCAGACTAACCTATTAAAACTTGTATTGTGCACGTGAAGAGCAGCAACTAACCAATCACATTGTAACTCTGAGTGTGTGGAAATAATCTAAAACGTATATAATCCTTGTAATCTGAAGTAAAAAGGTCTTCAATTTACAATTGAAATCCGTGCCTTAAACCCACTCGGGTAAGCATTACTTAGCAACAACTAAAAACATCAGTGTTATCAGTGCTGTTGTCACACAAAATCTGAAACACAGCACTGCACCAGCTACTAGGGAGATAATTAACTCTATCTCAGCTGAAATAAGGACACCTGGCTTCTTCTCATCTCTTGGCTCTTTTGTCATCCATACAACAGGGATGTTGATGTTTTAGGGACAAACCATGCAGTTTGCTTGAGCACAAGGACTGCCTGACGTTCTAGGCCAGGTGGATGTGATTCTGGACAATCTGATCTGGTTGAATGAGGGAAAAGAAATGGACTACGCACGATCCCATGTGAATCCAGCATAAGACCCTTCATTGTGTGACAAGCGCATATTTATGTCATTCTACTTCCTTTACACCCAATCACTCATTCATTGACTGGTCTCCTTGCATCCCTTTTATAGTCTACTAAGTGCTAAGCAGTAACTTTCCACTCTTTTACACCCTTATCATCCCAATTTAGCAACACTACTGAGGGTTACAAATATTCATACTGTTTGGTCTGTCTTTGAGATGCACATCCTGCTTTATCTTGCTTTGTTTTGCAAACTGATCTTTACCCTTCCTTGTTCTCTTTACAGTTCCCAAGGTTTAGGCCCGAGCAAGGTATTAACACCTGGTGTTTTCTCTGGGGTTCCCAAGGCTTGAGCCTGTCCAAGGCAACAGCACCTGGTATTTTCTTTACCATTCCCAAGGCTGAAGCTGGACCAGGGCGATAACACCTGGATCCATTTCGTTAACTATTCCTATCCGTCACCCACAGTTGAAGATGTCCTTTCTCGTTGCAGGAGGATTGGACTGGATGAGCTTTGAAGGTCCCTTCCAACCCAAACCCTTCTATGATTTTATAATAAACCCCAAAGCTGATTTTAATATTTTTTACTTTTATTCTAATTTTTTTTATCTTGATTTTAATGTTTTTATTTTGATTTTAATATTTTTATTTTGATTTTAATATCAAACACATTGGTGAGGATGTATAGCATGGAAGAGAAGTCAACGTTTGAAAGGTTATGATGGTTGATAAGGGAAAGATTCCTGAAAATGGGAGCAAATATTGACAGTGAAGCAGTTAGAAGTTAACAGAGGGAAGCAAGCAGAAGGTCACAATGAGACCTACGAAATTCATCTTTCTGCATGGTGATCAGAGACAGGAATATGGTTGTAAAGGACAAAGAAGTAGATACTGCAGTCTCACTTGATGTGAGAAGACAAGAATTTGAGTGATGTGAATGAAATGACAAAGCTGGATCCTAGAAGTGTTGCGTGAGGTCCAGCTGCATCATGGATGAGTTGATCCAAGAGCACCAGCCTGATGGGTATTGCTCACTGCCACCCATGTGCACTACTGCACAATTCTTATCTGACATGCAAGTTCAGGAGAACCCAAACTTCATTTGTTCATAGGTTAAAACAACAGGTGCCCTTTATGATGAATAGACTCAGTGCTGTGGGTTTTCTTAAGAAGAGACCAAAGACTTGTAGATTTGAGTGCCTGGTGCTAAGATTCAGATCTGCAGTCTGCTTCAAAGAGGCTTTTGAAGTCTTGAGGGAAACATGCTTTTAGCTTTCAGGGAAAGTGAGAGTACACGATCTCAATGTGCTGCTAATCTGATAACTCTTCAATTCTAATCACCCTGACAGTCTGTGGTAAACCATGTGGTTAACTATTTTGGGTACAGTCACATCTCTAGAAGCCACAGTCTGATGTAGTTTACAAGACAAACCCTTTGATAACACCAAGATAGGAGGGGATTAACATACCCCTCACACAGCTTGGCTGTTTAGCTGCTAACAGTTGTTGCCTTCTTCAAACTTTGTGACTTTTACTAAGCAGCAAGGTAATGAAAAGCAGAAAGGGCAGAAAGCATCAAAGTGAGAAAATGATGGGTGGCTATGGAAGAATGGTTGGTCTTCTGGAAGAAAAGGGCTTCGCAGGATTGGGTCTGGGAATCACTGATTGTGTTGCTGTTGGCAAGGCTTTCGAGGAGAAGGCACTTTAGAAGTCAAGGGCAGATGCCAAATGATGAACAACTATTAAGGATTCAAAGCCCATTTTGCAGTCATTCTTGCTGGTTGCTAAGGCTGCATTAATTATGGCTGTAGAAGATGTGAAAACATGATGACCAAGAATTCCTACTCATAATAGCTGTTACTATTATGCATAAACATAAAGGGCCACAGATCATGCACCCAAAGATCCAAAATGCCAGCTCTAATGCAACCAGCCTGCTTTATCTTTTAATTTCTCAGCCTTTAGGCCTTAAATAATCATTAAGTAGTGCCTTTCTCAGCTTCTGGATCTCCAGCTCAGCTTCAGTGGGCTTTTCAAGTGCACTGAAATGATCTCACTTAATTCATTACAACTGATTGAGAAGTATATTTAGACGTGATTTGCTGATGACACAGCACTTCACGTCCTTGTTTTGGGACAAGTTATATTTAGGTTTGCAAACTTCTTTCAGAGTAAGCTGCTCTTTGGTGTGCTCAGACTAAACTGAGAGTCTGCTTCCCCCTCCAATGTTTGCTTATAGATGATTGCAAGTCTCAATGACTTAGTTTTCCTTATTATGCTTCCCTACACTGAATGTACAGCTTAATTAAGAAGATGTTGGTAGTGTTTCATGTTGCCCATTGGTTCAGAAAGGAAGGGCTCAACAGTCTGCTTTATGCAGGGGAGCAGGAGCAGGCAGGTAGGCCTGGTGCCTTTTACCACTGCTCCCAGCTGCTGTAGAGCATCCCTGCTCCAGCATCCTTTCTCCTTTAGAAGAAACACAAGGGGGTCTAATCAGCCCCTCTTAACTAAAGTGTGGGCAAATACAGGCTCCTTGTCACTTTGTGGGGACACTCTCAAGGGGTTTTTCTGCAGCCTGAACTAACTTACATTTAGAAAATCACTGCCAACAACTAGCTCTAATGGGAAGGACTCTTTGGATGGTGGGATTTTTCTAAAATTGAATGGAAAATGTTCGCTTAAAATAACTAACAGTTTCACCAGCCTTTCAGAGCCACTCTTTGGTCTGGAGTCAACCACAGAAACACTTTGCTACCTTCATGTTCCATCCATGGCACCCAGTTTCATCCCCCTGCTGTGATTTCAGCCCTGTGGCCATGAGCAGAATTAGGCTTCTTTCACTGAGCTCTGGACAAGATCTGGTGTTGATAAGACAGAAGAATGTGGGAAGTCCTCAGGGAACAGGGTAAATGCACAGGCTGTCCTGACTTCCAGCTTTCTGTTTGCAGACCCATGCCCAGCTCTTCCAACAACCGAATTTGCTGATGTTACTGCTAAAATGTATCCAGTGAGGACCAAACTCTACTATGAATGTGACAAGGGCTACACAAGAAGAAGCGGGCAGTACATGGGTATTCAGTGTCAGAGGATAGGGCAGGTTGCTTCTTGGGTCTACAAGGAATTTGAATGCATTGGTAAGTGATGGTTGTCCTTTTCCTACACTTTTAGAGATGTTTTTCCAATGAGTTTATGTAAGACACATCTGGGCATCGCTCTAACAAGTGATCTTTTATGCTTATCTTTGCTAATTGGAACTTGCAGCAACTCTATTCTGCCTCTAGAACTTTGGGTGCTGTGGCTTTGCTCTGCTACTGGTCCTGCTGTAATTCAGCAATATGACCTCTTCCACAGATGAAAAAGTTTTATTGTCAAGGGCTCCCACAATGGAGTTAGATGCTACACAGAAACCAGAAGGAAAACCACAGAAGACCCCTGCACCCCAGAAGCAAGTAAACCTTTCAGCATCTGACCAGAAAGGTAAGAGCCCATTCATTACTGTAACACTTCACAGAATCCCAGAATCCCAAGGGTTGGAAGGGACCCCAAAAGATCACCCAGTCCAACCCCCTGCAAGAGCAGGGTAACCTAGAGTACATCACACAGGAACTTGTCCAGGCAGGCCTTGAATATCTCCAATGTAGGAGACTCCATAACCCCCCTGGGCAACCTGTTCCAGTGCTCTGTCACTCTCACGGTAAAGAAGTTCTTCCTGATGTTAATGTGGAACCTACTATGCTCCAGTTTACACCCATTGCCCCTTGTCCTACCACTGGATATCACTGAAAAAGCCTAGCTCCATCATCCTGACACCCACCCTTTACATATTTGTGAACACTGATGAGGTCACCCCTCAGTCTCCTCCAAGCTAAAGAGCCCCAAATCCCTCAGCCTCTCCTCATAAGGGAGGTGTTCCACTCCCTTCATCATCTTTGTGGCTCTGCGCTGGACTCTTCCAAGCAATTCCCTGTCCTTCTTGAACTGGGGGGCCCAGAACTGGACGCAATATTCCAGATGCGGCCTCACCAAGGCAGAGTAGAGGGGGAGGAGAACCCCTCTTGCCCTACTAACCACCCCCTTTCTAATGCAGCCTAGGATGCCATTTGCCTTCTTGGCCACAAGGGCACATTTCTGGCTCATGGTCATCCTCCTATCCATCCAGCAGGATCCCCAGGTCCCTTTCCCCTTCACTCCTTTTCAGCAGGTCAACCCCCAACCTGTACTGGTACATGGGGTTGTTCTTCCCCAGATGCAAGACTCTACACTTGACTTCTCCCATTTCCATGGAAGCAGTGTAAGAATAATGACAAGTGATGTGGTGTAAGCAAATGAGTATTCTGTGTCCTAACATATCCTGCTAGTCTGTACTTTGTAAGATCACAAATCATGCTGTTTCAATAACAAAAGCAGCAGGGAAAAATCTATCTGCTTTAACTGTGTGCTGCCTTGTGATCCCACCAGATTTCTGTGGTCCTCCCAGGACTGTTCCACATGCCTCTTTAAGCCTGAACAAACAGTATTTTGTGGGACAAGTCTTACATTACAAATGCCAGAGTGGATACGACAAGCAACCTCCAACCTCTGGCACTCGTGAGTGCAAGAAGGTGAATGGCAAAATCGGCTGGACCCCCCTTGACATGCGATGCACCAATGACACCAATGACACCAATGACACCAATGACACCAATGAGTGGCTGCCACAGACTGTAGAGCCAGGTAAGATGGTTGCTTTGGCATCATATCTATGTTGTGACCTGCTCCAACTCAGCACATCAGTTGTAAGGAACAGTCTGCTTGGGGTTTGGGGTGGAGCAATCAGGGACATCATGGCTCTGACACTGATGGAGATGGCATTTCTGACTGATGAGGATGACATCTCCAGGGATGATACAGCTGCATCCTACTTTGTCATGGGCATCCTTTCATACTAACTGCAAAACTGCAGGAATTTGTGAACAGATAGAGCCACACTGTCACATACTGGGGAGAAAATAGGAGAATAAGCCTTTCTCTTTCTCCTTCATCCTGGGAGATATATTGTCTATTGTCACCTCACAGTAAGATACTCTAAAAGGTGTATCTAAGCATTCTTCATGATTGCTTAGGGCTTTGGGATGCAGAGTTTAGCTAGTACGTAGCTACACCTGAGTAATGTTTAAACTGGTTCTTAATTTAACACCCAGGGTGCTGTTTTGAACAAAGAGACACCAAGAAGCCCACCAATATTGCACTGTATATTTTATGGCCCCCAAGTCAGCAGGATATGTGCCGTTGTGGGCTAGCATCTTGAGTTTCACTGCTCAGCGAGGTCAGATGAGGCTGCAGAACCTCTGCCTCTTGCTTTTATGCCTTTAGATGTATTAATGACAAAAAAAACCCAAACCCAAACCAGACCTTTATATGGCCTCTACTCCACCCAAACTATCTACCTTTTCTGAAGGCATCTCTCCTAACTCTACAGTGCATGAGTTCAATATTCAGGGAGCAAACAGAACCCATTTCCCAAGTATCTGTGATAGCACTGAGGGTCTGGGGCTCTCTCTGGGAGTCAGGCAGAGCTATTGATGGTGAAAGCACCCAGATGCCCACCACCTCTATGGTCCTCAGCCTTCCATTACCCTTCCAACCTCCTCTGAGGCAGGGAGGTGTGATGGGCTGAGTTTTAGAGGTGGGAGCCAATGCACGGTCAATGCAAGAGGAATTTCCTATCAACAAAGAGTGGAAAAAGCTGTTTTCCAGCAGTACTTGGGACTTTTAGGGGAAATAAATCTTGCAGAACCGTTGACATGTGCTGGATAGATGCCCACATCTGAGTTGGGCTGCCTTTATAAGCAACAGAGGGGACTGTAAGAATGAATCACCTTCCTCAGTGGACACACTATCTGAGCATTAACCCAGGACTTTCTTCTTCATAGGTCCATCTGTTTCCCTGTGGTGCCTGGTTCAGAGTGCTCCAGGTACAGCAATCATGATTTCTTGTTTGGTTTTGAGTGGTCACCACACTCATTTTTCCCCCATTGATTATTTTACTTGGTACTACCAGGATAAAGGCAATTCTTTCTATGATTGAAATAACCCATCAACATTCCAGTCTAGAAAATGACACAACATATTGAACAGTCAGAAATAACAAATACTTCAGGTTTTAAAACTAGGTTTATGAAGAACAGGAAACTGGATGATGAAATTGCCCTTTAATTCAACAGAGCAAGAATGCAATTTCCCTGCAAAAATACATTCATACCTAAGCAAGATTAGGTCTTTGGGATCAGTGCATCAAATACTGACACCCCCAAAATGTTGCCTTTCTCATTATTATGATGTGATTGTTGTCTGTAATGGAGCTGGATAAGGAATGTCCTCCCCATTCTCAGCTCTTCCTCCAGCATTCACCAGTAAGAGATTTATCAAGAGACATCTCTTATAGGGCCTCTTGTGAATAAAACTGTCCAGATCTCATAGTAGCTCAAGTTCAGAGATTCCTTTCAGGATAAGGGAAAAATATAATGAAATAGATAAGGGAGAAACACAAATTTCTTGCACCAGGGAATTTTTGGCTTATGTTCTAGAGAAAAAGAAGTCCTGTTTGGAGCTATGTTTTCAAATCTGAGCTTGGCACCTTGAAAGGCATCCTTCCCAGTCTCATATGAAATAAAGACCTTAGCTGGATCCCATTCCCTGGAAGATACAATTCACTTCATGCCCATTATTAACAGATATCAGGTCAGCACGTACATCGATATCCAGGCTGGAAACATCTATTGATGACCAAGAAACAAACATGGCAATTATTAAGTCTTCTGTGCAGAGGGATAAGAGCTGTCAGTCTCTACCCTCATCACTGCTTCCATGCTGGAGCAAGCTGGCTCTTGCCTGACTCTGTCATCATCACTGCTTTGATGCTCTTTAACAGAACAAATCAATACAAAACTCAAGGATTTCTCTCTCTCCACAGGTTCTACTCATCCACCCTTTTCCTCATCTGTGATACTGCCAGTGACAGGTATGGCATTTTGTTAATAGGACTCAACTTCACTCCATCCCCCAGAGCAGTTACTCTGCCTTTCAATTGGCTGTTCTACCCATCTCAGCCCTAAGAGCTAATAAATACACTGCAAGAGACATCTGCATCCATGTATTGGGTGAGAAATCAGTAAAGAAAGTGTAGACAGACACTGTTTAAGCAGTAAAGCTTTCCATAAAAGCGTTTTCAAAGACTTATAAGAGATATAACCCTAACAATTCTAAGATTCTATGTAAAAGGAAATAGATCACACTAAAGTCTAGTTTGTAAATGAAGCAATTTTCAGATTCTTCCTCTGAGGCTTTCTGTGAATTCAGTGAATAACTTCAGCTGGGGAAAAAAAGTCAATATTTAAATGATGCTTTTCTTGCACATTTTCAAAGGAGTAAAAAAAAAGATGGGCAAATAAAATATTTCCTTGCAGCTAAACTGCTGCACTGAGATCAGTCTGAAGAGACTTTTCTTCTCCTTCGCCATCCTCTATTCAGCCATTAGCTGCTAGAATAGAATTGTCTCATACTGTGCATGTACTCAAGACTTTGTACAAGGGCTCTTGATTCCAGCTGGAGTCTGATGACAACTGTAGTGCACAGTATAATAAGGAGGAATAATGGAGAGGGATAAAGGAAGGGAAGGAGGAATATTACAAACTATGCCAGAGACCGCAGTATCAGTAGTCCCTGGTTATTTGGCTGTGGTCAATCTCTAGTTGCCAAAACCCATCTGGCTGGGTCCTGTTTGTCCCAGGGAGCAAAGCAATGGAGCAATATGGAAGAACTCTGGGCATAGGGGCAAGATGAGACCCTATCCCAGGTCTTCCCTGTTTCTCCCAGTTGGATTGAGTGCAATAAGATAACACCAGAGAGTCAGAATCACAGAATAGTTTGAGTTGGAAAGGACCTTAAGATCACCCAGTTCCAATCCCCCTGCCATGGGCAGAGACACTGGGTGCTAAGCATGTTGATTTTCTGTTTCAACAGCTATCTTTTTTGTTCTGCCTATCATTCCTGCTGTCTTCATGTGACTCACCAAGCAGAGAATACGGTAAGTGGGATGGAAAACATGAAATCTAAAATGAAATTCCCTAGGAGTGGAAGAGCTACCACCTGGATCAGGCATCTCCCTGGTGCACTGCTTAGATTTCTGAATACCTTCTTTGATGTTAAATAAATGACCCTTGATTTTGGGTTGTCTGGTTCAGATACTAAATACTGGCACAAGAAAAGGAGAATCAGAGCTTTTGAAATCAGAAAAGCATGCTCAGTCCCTGCTAATGTGGAACTGAGAACGGCAGCTCAGATAATGGGTGGGAAATGAATGCTGTGGGGAAATTAAGGTTAATCATGCAAATTTGCTGGTTTCAGATAGATTACACAATCAGTCAGTCTTGTTCTCCCTGGCTAACCTGTGGGAAGGCTGGTGAAGCATCTGCCACCACGACCACGTAGTTTTTCTTCCTTCACCCCCCTGATTTCCCAGTTGTGTCATGACAGCTCTGTGCCTCAGACTTACTTTAGCCTCCTCACTGTTTCTATTACTACACTGAGACACACCAAGGCTGTTCCTTTTCACAGCCTCCCCAGCCTACTTAATACAAGATGTCTCTATTTGACATTTGGGAGTTCTTTGCTAATCCTCATTCTTATTACTTTTCATGTTCCCTATTAATTAGTAGTGGGGTCTGCTTCTGAGTTGAATGGGGATTTTGCTTGAAAAGGAGGAGGGGAGTCCTTGTAAAACCACATTTGCAGTGTTCTTATTTCAGTTCAAGATAGGATAAAGCCCTAGAAAGTGTAGACAACAGTTTGAAACATGTTTTAGTGAAGATGGTCAATGATGGTGCAGACTGCCTGAGCCATTGTAGGGTTTCTGGGAATATGATAGGTGGGAAATTGTTAAGAATAGCCTACATTTCACTGGTTCAGTGGTGGAACAAGTGATAAAATAGCTGATACTATATGAAATAGTAACTGAGATCCTAAATGGCATCTTCTGAGAAAAGCACTGTGTGTTTTCTCATAGTAAATATAGAAGGAACCATAGAAAATGTGCTTCTTCCCAACTTCAGTAAAGTCTTTTTCCTGCTATAGAGTTCAGATACAGAGCGCAGATCCAAACTCATGAAACTGATGACTTGACGCAGAAGAAACCAGATTGTACCAGCGGCTCCAAGACCAACATTGGCAAACAAGGAAGAAGCCTGGACATTCATATTCCACCATGTGAAGGAGGCAGAAGATATTACAGCTTAATTCTTACGGGGGACAGAGGGACTTTTCAACTGCAGAGCACTGGTGGGGGGAGTGCATCCCATCACTGACAGATGGGGAAAGAGCCCTGTCTGAAACAGCTTCCCAAAACCACTCCCCTCCTCCTACCATATAGCAGATGTGTTGCTAATGTAACTGCAGCCTTTCCCAAGCAACCAGACTTACATATAGACAATTTGCATGTTAGGTGATTGCACCATCAATACAGCCCACACACCATCTTCTGCACAAAAAGAGATGCTGGACACCTGATGTGTCCCTATCCCATCCCTACCAGATGGGTCAAATGCAGCCACTCTTTTCTCCTTCTATCACTGAATATCCTCTTGGAAAAGGCTATTAAACCTATTTACCCTCTGCACATGAGTTGGAATTCTTACTGAACTGGAAATACTTACTGGCCACATAAATATACACACACAGGTATACAGCTATAGATACACAGGGCAAAAGGCTTATGGTCTAAAGGCACCTGATTCTCTTCATTGACCCTAAATGATATCCATATGAAGTAGATTAGTTATATATTTTTACCTGGCATATGACAAAAGCAAAATGAGATGAATCCCTTCTTTATAATTCAGGAGGCATGGAATCTTGGTGTAGTTTTTTGTGATAAGAGTGTATGTGTGTTTTATTGGTTTGTATTCCTGTTGAGTTACTCTCCCTTTAAAGCCTTGATATTTATACTTCCCATGGCTTTTTCTTTTATTCCTGCTGGAATAAGATATGTTTGTACTATATATCTTTATAAAGATGGATGTGTAATGGCCTATTACATGCAGTTAGCTTGTATGGGAGCAAAAAACCATCTGTATTTACATGATAGATGATAGGTTTTCACACCTCTCAGCTGCTTTGAAGGCTGCAAGCAGTGGTAGTGGGCTCTCTCAATTCATTCAATCAATGCACATGACTTGTTGCTAACATACCTCTGTTAAGCATTGCAGTTAGTCTGCCATGGCTCGTCCTGCTCAGGGCATTTCACTGGACAATGCTTATATTTCACTTACTTTTAGCATACACATTTCTATGCTTGTAACAAGAGCAGAGTCGTATGGCTCCTGCTGCGCCAGTGGCTTTTCCTGTCCTCACCAGGGGCTTTCTCTCCACATTTTACCTTTGCTTCTTGGGAATGAAGGGACACACTCTGCTGGTAAGGGATCAGTAAGGAATAGCAGGTTACAGACTGGGCAACTATTGTGGGGTTTAATTTTCCTGGCTATTGATGTGTACATAAGGAGTCTGAGCCCAGGCCACCTCCAGCATGGGAGCTGTATTTGTACCTCATCAGGAAGCTGTAACTCTGCTGAGCAGTACTTTACCTCTCAACAGGCCTTGGTCCTGAAGGGAAATGCTTGCATCGGAGGCTTAAGCCTTCACTACAACAAGCAGAGAGCAAGCAGAAATCAGAGGGACCCAATCTGGGATCAAAAGGCCACCACTGCGAGAGGCTGTGGCCAAAGAGGCACCAATGCTGTTGTGCTTTTCCCAGGGCTGCTCTCACTAGTTTGACAGGAGATGTGGTTGATATTTTAGTTTGTAGACTTTGATTTTCTCAGCATGGAACAGCTAATAAACTACTACAACAACTGTTCTGGGTGTTTGAAAGGCAGCTTGTTCTTCCTGTTATTGATCTACACCTTGAAAAAGACAGGATTTATTTTCCATTACAAAAGGTATTAAAAACGTAGGAATGTGCCCCAGGAAGGTTTATTCTGAAGGGCTGTGCTAAAGCTCAGTTCATACATGTAGGATCACAGCTAACCTTTAAAATGCTAACTGAAAACACTTAGGCAAGAGGATCTCTGGCAAACAGTATCTCCAAAATAGGTATTGGAAGCAATATTTACAATCTAAGAGCAGTGGAGCTCCCTTAACCCTAACCATCTCCAAGGGGTGGAAACACACATATCCCACAGCCAGGAACACAAGTGTGAGAAAATGTGGTTTTCCAGAGGTATGCATTATAAGAATCAGCCTACACAATGCAATGCATCATTCAATGTCCCTTCAGACAGGTGTCTCCATGTGAACTGGTCCCATCACAGTGGAGATAAGAGGAGTCCAGAGACATTCAGCCATCACATGCAGATGTCCACCTAGGCTGGGTAGTATTCCAGACCCCCTGGCCAGCATCAGCCATTATTTCCATTGACACTACTGGTTGCTCAGACAGCAGCTCACTGGAAACACCTACAAATTGATCTGGTTGCCTAAAGATAGGCATCTGTTGTGATCTTCATCAGGGACTGTAGCGATAGGACAAGGGGGCACAGGTTCAAACTTAAATAGGAGATTTAGGTTTAGAACAAGGCAGAAGCTCTTCCCTGTGAGGGTGCTTAGGCGCTGGCACAGGGTGCCCAGAGAAGCTGTGGCTGCCCCATCCCTGGCAGTGTTCAAGGCCAGGTTGGACACAGGGGCTTGGAGCAACCAAGAAATTCAGGGAAGATATTCCCTAACTAGATTCCATTTTTAAAGCTGTGTCATTCATATACATACACTATGACCCTTTCTATTGAGAGACTCTGGAGGTGTCATCCCAACAGTGGGGAGGTCCATGTGGGAGGAAGGTGCAGCCCATGGCTGCAGGGCAAAGTGTTGCTGCATAAATGGCTTGGCCTTTTGCAAGAAAGGAAACTGGTTCTTCTACCCTGCCAACAGTCTCCACCTTCCCCATCCTCCTAACACAGCCCTTTCAACCACTTGATCATAGAATCATAGAATAGTTTGGGTTGGAAAGGACCTTAAGATCATCCAGTTCCAACCCCCCTGCCATGGGCAGGGACACCTCACACTAAACCATATCACCCAAGGCTTCATTCAACCTGGCCTTGAACACTGCCAGGGATGGAGCATCCACAACTTCCTTGGGCAAATGATGTATGTCCAGGACCCAGTTGTGCATCAATTGCGCATCCAGTAAGGATGAGGGCTCCAGATCAATGCTCAGACCCCAGCAATCCTTAGAGAAGCTCCTGGGGTCATATTACCATAGTTATCCCCAGGAAACCTCCACCTCCAGCAAACCTTCACGACCAGGAAATCTGATGGTAACCATGCAACAAGCTGATGAGAAGGTTGATTTTGCTCATCAGGTTGTCAGAGGTGGGTATCACAAAGATGCTGCTCCAGCGTTTACACACCAACGTTCTCAGAGTTTCCATCTCAGGGGGAATTTGGAAGCTCATGGCCTTTTGTTCTGATTCAGACTGAAAGCACAGTTTGAAATAACAACATTTCCTGTGCACGAAAAGCCGTTTTCCAGCTCGCTCTGCTCACAACCAAAGGTTTCTCTCCTTCAATTCTTACTGTGTTTGTGCTGTTCGAACTCCCTCAATCCCTCATAAAGTTCTGCAGTGTAAGATAACAAATACCAAAACTGAAGGTGTTTATACTGTGCTTTTTAGCCTTAAGTCACCGTGCTCAGTAAAATGAATATAATTCCATTTTTGTTTTATTGGGCTGGATACGGTGGCACTGAGGTGACTTTGTAAACTGATGTCAGTCCCAGTCCAGTGCTCTGAACATGCAGAGTAAGATCTCAAAGCCCCAGGAGTAATTTAGTGCTTACCATTTGCACATGTGGCAGTTTGTTAAAACAAGTGTTCATTTACAAGGGCCTGTAAGGACAGGACAAGTGGGAATGGCTTTAACCTGACAGAAGGTGGATTTAGATTAGATATAAGGCAGAAGCTGTTCCCTGTGAGGGTGCTGAGGCGTTGGCACAGGGTGCCCAGAGAAGCTGTGGCTGCCCCATCCCTGGCAGTGTTCAAGGCCAGGTTGGACACAGGGGCTTGGAGCAGCTGCTCCAGTGGAAGGGGTCCCTGCCTGTGGCAGGGGTTGGAGCTGGATGAGCTTTAAGGTCCCTTCCAACACAAACCAGTCTGGGATTCTGTGATTTATTGAACTAAGAAAACATGAGCAAGTTACTCAGAAAGAGATTAGATTCAGATAACATAACTGGCGAAGGACACACAGCTGGGTAAGTTGTTAGAAAAGGAGAGCAAATTCACATCGCAAGTGCTTTACAGAACCCAATGTGATACTTAGAAAGCAAAGATTAATTCATGGTAGGAGACCTGGCGTCTGGGATCTGAAAATATTAATCTCATTGGTATTATTATGGCATGTGAAAAAAGAAGTATTCCCATCAAATATCCTGAGTGGTGTGAAATCACAGAGGCGCAGCACAAATCCTTTCAGCAGTTAAGTCAGTGTTAACTCTCTTACCCCAGCTTAAAGCATTGTTAATTCCTCCACATCTGATTTGAGATACTCATAAGCTTTCAACAGAGCTTTCTGCTCTCTCAAACCTTTAGTTCAGGGGCCCTTCTCTTTATCCCACACTGGGTTTTGGGAGTTGCCAACCATGACTATAGCCCTTTAAATCAAGAAAAGGCACTAATGATCAGGCAGAAGATGATGTAGGGATGCAAAGATCCACGATTCATTGTTACTCAACAATAACATTTCATGCGTTTAGATGAAGAATCAGGAGGGAGAATTGTTTCTCAAGTCTCCAGGTTTTCCTCGCTAACCATGCAATGGGAATGCATAACATGGGAAAATAGAGATGTTTGCTTTTCAATAAACTGAACATTCCTCTCTTCTGATAGCTCCTGGCAAGATAAAGCAGCTAGGTTAATGGATATTGTATCTATATCTATCCGTTGTATAGATCCACATATAACTGAAGACAGGAAATTCCCAGTAGAACCTCCTATGAGAGTCAGGAAGGACTCTTGAGTCTTTGACCCTCATTTCCCAGGAAAAAGCCTGTCCCTGCAGGCTGAGATTAAGAGATGTGCACTCCCCCTGAACACCAGCCTGCAGATCAGCTTGGCAGGGCCATAGACAGCATGTGTTTCATGCAGAACCACACACAGTACATTCGCCTACATGAGGGAGACAGGCAAATCCAGCAGCTTCAGTGTGCCCAACCCGGCAGATGGAGATGGCAGAGCCCCACTGAGGTGTTCCCAGCCTGCTTTCCCCATGTGGCAGCCAGAGATGCTCCTGCAGGGATTTATAAATAAGCATAATGTATTTACTCTGGCAAAATGTTATAGCTGCTACAAATCTGGATGCATCAAAGCAGTTTTGCCCAGCTGCTTTCTCAAGCAGAGGCCAGATGATGCCACTTGAGTGATCTTCTTGTTTCCATCTCTTTTGGGACAGCATGTGGCAGTATGTTCAGTTCAAGGCGTTTGAACCACTGGAATAGGACTGAATAAACTGCATGATCCAGCCCATGGCACTGAAGTGAGCTTAGTGATAGGACGCTTTGCCAGCTGCATGCCCATTCCAGCAACCCCAGCAGGGGATGCAGTGAGCAACAGGGCTAACAGGATTTAGCTCCCACCATCCTCTTATAGCCCCTGGGAAAAATAACTTTTCCTTTCTAAAATCTCAGCTATCCACTAGTAGCAAGAACTCTCCCCAAAGATGGACATGGAATCACCTTCCCATCTCAGTGCAGCACACAGAGGAGCTTCCCACCCCACCAAGGACACACACTTGATGCATGGACTGGCTCTGGGCTCACCAAATATCCCTATTACTCGTTCATAGCCAGGGCCAGCAGAAACCAGAGGAAATCATGGATGTAAGGATGCCCCTGGAGCTGAAGCAGCCTTCTCCTCAGCTCCAAGCTAAGATGCTGTGTGAAGCGTCCCTCTTAGCTGCTGGAAGGCAGCCTCCAAGCTGATTCATCCATTGTTTTTTTTGCTTCCCATGTATTTCATATGCTTGCTGTGGAGGGGAGGGCATTTCTGGGTAACACTGAGGGAAAAGGTCCTGGGGAGAGCCCAGGGACCTGGTGGAGGGGTGAATAATGGAGGTGGTTGGGGAGCGGGGGATTTTAGGGGCTGGCAATGGCGAGGATGAGTGTGGTTTCAAGTCTCAGCAGGCATGAGGAGCTGGATGAGTGAGTCAGAGGAAGTCCATGAGCAACCCCAGAGGTGTCTGCAGAGGCCCCTCAACCTGAGGCAGTACTTGATAGTTTCCCCCCATCACTCAGGACAGGGCCCTGGGACTACAAGGGCTACCCAGCAAAGAGGGGTGTGAGTGATGTTCCTAAGTTATTCTCCTAAAAAGCAAAGCATTCTCCTGCCTGAGAGCAGCGCAGCTGGCACAAGTGAATGCTACTGCTGCTCTTACCATAGCAGCTGGATATACAGGAGTCCATGGTACTATTGGGAACTGACAGTGGTGTGTGTTGGAAGTTTCCCTGTTCTCAGGTGCTCAGAGCCACTGGAAATGCCCTTGGAGAACTTGCCTGGCCATTGGCTGCAAGTATCAGGGCATCTCAAGTGATCCATGATGCCTCTATTCATGCAGCTGAGCCACTCCTGGATCTCTGCTGGCTGTGGTCAGAGCTTAGGTACCCAACACACAGGGACACATCTGCATGTAGGGGTCTAACTTATGGTTTATATATAAGGTGACCTTACAGTGCAGCAATGGAGCAAATACTTCATGTTGTAAACTACTAAGGAACTAAATTACATGGCATACAATGACCTTACATCCATTGAATGCATTTAACAAAATCAGTGACACATAAATATGCAGGAAAGGTTCAGAATGAGAGCAGAGAAGAAAATCACCCAACCAGTGTGTCACAGAAATGTGTCTGACTGGTCAAAGCTTGCTGTACATCTGATCCCTGAGCCTGCCTGGTTGATACCTCAGCTCCTGCTCTCAAGGTGCAGGTTCCAAAAGCAAGCGAACAACAACCTGCTAGTAAATATACATGAACACAGTGTCTGTGTAAGCTCAGGGTTAGAGAACCTGGTGATTAGATGTAGGTTATTTCCTTCTTTCTCCATGTTTTATATATATACAGACCTCAACAGATGCTGCTCCTGTGCTTAGTTGTATTACTTCTTCACCTTCTTCTCTCCCTTTATCCTTTGCTGTTGTCATTGCTCTGTAGGTCAGAATGCATTTGTAGAATCATCCTTACAACCCCAAGCAACCCTTGGGCTCATTGCTTTCCTTGTCTAAAGATGAATCACAGAATCATAGAGTCATAGAATGGTTTGGGTTGGAAAGGACCTCAAGATCATTCAGTTCCAACCCCCAGCCATGGGCAGGGACACCTCACACTAAATCATTAGTTTGGGATAGACCTCTTGAGATTTTCTGATCCAGACCCCTGCTCAAGCAGGACCACGTCTATTTGGGTTTTGAGTATCTCCAGCAATGAAGAATCTACAACCTCTCTGGGCAACCTGGGCTGTCCTAGTCCCATAACTTTCCTAAGGGGATAAAGGACAAGTCAGCAGCACACTATCTGTGATACCTAATAAGGAGAGGAAGGAGCAATGAGCTGTGTACGGGTGTGGAGACAAAGGGCAAAAACAACAAACAAAGCTCTTCTAGTGTCAGTGAGAAGCTCTGATCTCCTTGCCCATGGCTATCATCCAGCCTGCCCCTCCAGAGTGGCCAGGCCAAGTGCTCCTTTTTAAGAGCTGGAAAACCACTGGAGAAGGAAGCAGGATGGATGCTGCACAGGACATGTGGACAAAGCCTCTGAGCCTCTTACACTTGGAATGTGTAGTGGGGCTTATTTCCGGGGACAGGCACTGTCAAACAGAGAAACCCGGCTTCTCCCATAGAGCTGGGTCAGCTTATCCTCGAGCTCCCCCAGTGTGAGGCTCTTCACCTCATCCCTATCATTCTCAGCAATGACTGCCCAAGTCTTCCTATCCTTGGTGTTCAACTCGCAGCAGGCACTTGCCCAGATGTAGCTGGGTTTATTCACCCTCCCGTTGGCGATGTAGTTGTTGCCAGGCACAGCACCCACGACAACATAGGTGTTGTTGCAGCCCTTGGTGTTCTTGATCATGGTCTGCTGTTCATAGTTGTTCCAGGCACCACCGTTGAGCTTCTCGTTCTGGGGCACAATGTTGGTGAGGGTGAAGGTTGCTGTCCTGCTGTTAAAGTCAGAGTGGTGGCTGTTGGGGTTCAAATGACCCCGGTTCAAACCAGTCAGGTTCTTGTAGTCCTGGAGGACAGCCTGGTGCTTGCCGATCTCCTCTAAGGTGATTTTAATCTCTTTCGAGAGGGTCCGCTCTCTTTCCATTGTTTTGGGATAAGCTGGGCTAATCAGCTTAAGAGGTAAAGAAGAGGAAAAGGGTTTAGTGTTGGGAGAAATGGAGCAGGTTTCCCTGGAGTAGAAGTCTGCAAGTGCTGAGCACTCCTTTCTTGTTATCTCAGTGTATGAAAATGCCTGAATCAGAGAGAAAGCAGAAAGCTGCTCCTCCCCAAGGACACAAGCTTAGAATGTGACTGACTGCTCTTGATTTGACTTGTGACCTTTGAAATCCAGCCTGGGCCTGTGGGCAGATGCCTGACACAGTGAGCGTTTTCTCCTGCTGGGTTTGAAAGGTGATGTGGGTGAAACATCTCCCCTGCCACATCTGGTGGATGCTTCTGAGCCAAGCCTGAGGCAATGGTGGTAAGCGGCAGCTACAGGTGGATGGAGATCGTGCCCTTCTGACTTGAGTGATGCTGATTCTTACTCACTTCTCACTGCCTGAAATATCACCCAAAGCATTTACCCAGTGTTAACCCTCTCGGTGCTGAAAGCTTGTTCCTACACTTCTGCACTGGGTCATCTCACCCTATTCTGAGTTCTCTGCACTTCTCTCATGTCACTTAACAAAGCCAGAATGACTCAATGGGGAGCAAATAAGCTATGTCAGGGATGCAAAAGAGATCAGAGCTCAGCAGTGTTCATCCCACACATTTAGGTGCTGTTGCGTGTCTTTTCCCCATCCCTTGGTCTCCACCACACCTTGGGACAGAGGTCATTTGACTTTGTAATGTAATGTAATGTAATGTAATGTAATGTAATGTATTGTAATGTGACTTAATGGTCCTAAGAAGTCAATGTGGCAAAATGGGCACTTTTAGGATATGATTCATCTCATCCTCCTGCTGATGTCTCAGATGGCATCAGAGGAATCATTTGGTGAAGGTGTTTGGAGTTAGATGAGACAGATCCCATCCAGCGGTCCCATTTGCATGTGTGTGGGGTGGGTGGGTTGTTGGGAGGAGAAGGAAGTGTTTGGTTAAATGCTGTAGCTGATCTTTTAATGACTGTAGGGTGATGTGCTGCAAGAGAGGACACTCACCTGGGGCTCAATCAGCCATGTATTGGGTCTCTTGCCAGATCCAGGCTGGTAGATGTAAGCAGAGTATACAGGAATACGCCTGCTCATGTCATACAGGGTGGCAAAATAATACTGGTTCTTGTAACGCTGGCAGATCCAGGCTGGGTTCTCTGGTACCAGGGCTTCATTTGGGGGGGTATTTTGGAAGAAGAACTGAGGGCATGAGCTTTCAAAGGATGTCACCACCTCACTGTGTCCCAACCAGAGGCAGCTCGCCAAGACCTGCAGCAGCAGCAACAGCATCGTGGGGAGGACTTCAAGTGACAGGGCTCTTGCTCACCTGGAGGGCAATGCAGAGGTACAATCAACCTGGGGAAGGCTCATCATGGCCTGGAGTAACGCTTGTGCCTGTGGGGTATGGTTACAGAGGAGGGGACTGGGAGAGAGCAAGAAAGGGACAATTTCTGCCCTCCTGGATATGGAAACATCAGCAGCGGAATCAGGTTGAAGTCTAAAGCAGGTTTTAGGTGCCTAAAGCTTTTTAGGGAACTGAGGCATGCTGTTGGGACAAAGCCACCTTTTCCAACCTACCTGTGTTAGCCAAGAGCTCAACTTTACAGTTAGCACTGGAGAAATAGGGCTAGAAGCTCCTATTTTGGAATACCACCTCACTCCCTTTGCTCTGCGGACCTGCTTAGAGCAGAGGACCTGCAGATAGGCACATGCTCTGCTCAGCCACCTGCAGTGCTGAGCTGAGGTGTAGTCTCACGGGGGATTTGGAAGGGAAACAACAGTGATGCTGCACTTCCTACATGTCTCAGGCCCCATCTGCGTTCACACAGAGAAGCAGCTCTTCTGTAACTCCTCTGTGCTTGCAAGAGGATTAATGTCCCCTATAGCTGGGTCAGATGTTTAACCCAAAGTGTCCAGCTTGGGGTCCTGAATGCCATTTTCACCCCAACTTGCATTTTCAGGGTGTCCAACCCCAGACAATGAACTTGCAGATGCATGGATGGAGAAAGAGAAGGGGATGAGGGAAGCATGAGGGATGACACGTGTGTCTTATCAGCACTCTGCCTGCAGCTGTAGCAGTGCAGATACCAAGGGGCAGCTCTTCCCATGATCACACAGGTTTTCTGCTGATCCACATCTTTAGCTTTGCTGATTGCTTTTCCCTGTACTGTGAAAGGCACTGGGGCAGGATTTTCTATTTCTCCAACAGAAGCAGGTCCTGTTTTGTCCTTCTGGGGTGTTGAAATGATTTTTAGCAGTCAGAAAGCTCTTTCTTTTTGGAGAACACTGAGTAATTCCCTGTGATGCTGGCAGCAATGCAGGATGCTTTATCTTCTCTCTGATACGTTGGGGTAACAGTGATAGTTCCATTTTAAAGCTACAGCCTTTAAATAAGGCAGGACAAGCAGCTAAAAGGATTCATGGGAGAGAAAGCTGCCTTGGCCTCTAGAACACAAACCCCCCTGAGCTGAGGACTGCTGAAGGCTTGGAAAATTACCTTGCACATTTGCACTTCTCTTATGCTTTTCCCTGACCCTCATCTGTTAAATTCCACTGGATTCGGGGTACTGATGTAGATATACCCTTGCTGTGATCCAGGACATCTGGTCCTTTATCTCTTTACTAGCTCTGGATTAGGAATGTGATGACCAACAAGCTGAAAACAGAGAAGTGAACCTCAAGAAGTGGTTTATCACAATACACTGCAGAACACGACTGTATCTGCCCTAAAGCAGGCAGATAAGTTACTGGAAAGTCCTTTTCCACCATCCCCTCCATGAGCTTAAAATACATCTAAGTAACCTAATAACAGGTAGAGAGAAACCAACCTACCGTGCGGAAGAGCAGCACTTTATTCACAGGACTCTGCTCACAGCCCCAAAGTGGAACAGGATGTTCAAAAGCCTCTGCTGTAGACTGAAGGTGGCTGTGGCCTCAGGGTGGTTTATATATGGTCTCCAGGAAGGCAGAGTTGTTTGGTTTCTCAAACAGGACTTAGAGCCAGTTTATCCAAGGCTGGAGGCAGGACTTGTGTTTTTCCTGAGGCCTTGTGCAAGGTCATGGATGGAGATATGGCACTCAATAACCCTCCTTTCCCCCCTCCCTTTTCAACAGTTGGATGTGACTTTTCCAGGTGACTTGGCAACTGAAATGTAATTATTCAAGGTGTTGTGTGGCTATATCTAATAACCTTGAATCAAGTCTTCCTAACAGCTTGGAGCCAAACTCTGTCAATAGGCCAAAAGAAGACCTTAAATCCACCGTTTCCCAATGTTGTACTTGGAAGAGGGTACAAACCCAACTCCCATCTGCTCAGTGCGTGCTGTAATCAATAGGCAGTAATGCACTAGATATGGGATGTTGCTAGATCAGCTGTAGAGTTGTGCCAGGTTGCACTCTCAGAGCAAGAGGGACTCTGCACCCAGCATCTTCAGTGCATCTTCTACAACCTTTGGCTGACTCCTGTGCTGCAGGAAGGGGTATTCAGAGACAACCAGTGCCTGCTTGTATCTAGTGCATCAGATACAAGCAATGCCTGGTATTCACTCATAGCTAAACAAGATCTTGCTGGAGCCTGAAATATAATTCATCCTTGAGTGGAGGTTCAAGACAGGCAGGAGAAACTGCAGCCATCAAGAGGAATGACTGAAAAACCACAGCAAGACAGTATCTGTGTTCCTACATTTAGACATCTCAGTTCACCATCAGGCATCTCCTTGTGCATCTGTTCCCAAGGCTTCTCATGCTGATCATTCCCCAAAGCATCCTTGGCCAGGTTCAACACCTGGCTTGGACAGAACGTGAGCAGCAGGAGCACTGACACCACTTCAGAGCATCCCAACAGGTTTCGGTGACATTTCCAGATGTGTGGCATATTGCTCCAGCTGCTGAGGGCTTCAGATCTAATGGCATCAGCTTCTGCAAGTGCCAGTTCATAGTGGGATAGTTTATTCCCTTTGGGAATAGCGTTCCTTCTTTAAGGATTTGATCCAAGCATCACCAAAAGTGCTGTTTTTTCCTGGATCCCACCTGATTTTATAATTTCTTCAAAGACCATGAGCATTATTAGCTCATGTGGTGCCAATTGCCAAACTTTCCCCAGTCTCTTCTGCCTCTGAATCTCTCTCACATTCTCCAGACCTTTACTTTCCTATTCTTGAGTTTCTTTCTCAAGTTATTCCTTCTGTCCTTGCCCTCCTTAATGTAAAATGATAAAGGAAGAGCTGCAAAACACAGTGCATGCAAAAATCTCTCACTTTCTCCTTGGAATGTGGATGTTAAAGCTCAGCAACTACAGCCCACACTTTGATGTATTTCTCCTGAAGCTAAAGAGGCACTTGAAATACTGCAGTCAATGGTGAGAAAGGAGTAAGAGCTTACCTTGAAGCAGAGTCTCAGGACAAGCAAGTGAGCTGGTGCTTCACTGTTCCTCCTGCAGGAAGGGTTGGCTGACCCCTCAAGAGCCCCACTGCAATTTATACCCAGTCAGAAATCTGCCTCTTTCCACAGAAAGGGAAACGCACAGAAAAGAGGAGTTTTTGCTCTTATTCAGGGGACATTTGCTCCTGCCTGCCCCAAAATAGGGTGACAATTGCTGTTTGCTGTTTCCTCAGGATTTCTCATGCGGCATCATGTGTTGGAAGCAGATAACTGTGTCCGGTGACCTCCCCTTCTATTTCCTCATTCCCCATGAGGAACTGCCACAACTGCTGCAGCACTTACTTGTATTTCTCTTCCCAGCAGATCTCCCGTGGTGTTAGACCCATTGTCCTGTCTCTGAGTACACATGGATGTTCTCAGTCTGCTCTTACACAGCTTCTCAGAGTAAAAACAGTGTGGCCAGGCTATGTATTTTCCCTTGTCTGTTGCAAAGGCTTTGTAACTGCAGTTGTTAATGCCATGTGTACAAGCCACTGCTGAGCCCGTGTTCAAATAGGATCCCAATGCAGCCACTGCATAGGATCCCAATGCACCCAATTCAGTCACTGCTGAGCCCGTGTTCGAATAGGATCTCAACTCATTCACTGCTGACCCCGTGTTCAAACAGGATCCCAATAGAGCCACTGCTTATTCAAACAGGATCCCAATCTGCCCATAAAGGAGGTTTGGTGGAGACAGTTTTCTCCCCTTAGGAATGCAGAAAAGGGATTTGAGGGGATGGATACAGAGAATAAGGTTTTATAGGCTGTTCTCTCATGAACTCAGAGGGCAGAGGGAATGAGAGTGTTCACCCTAAGGGCAGCTGGATGAAAGACTCTGGTTTCTTACTGTACTAATGGGGAGGAAATGGGAGTAAAGGTTGCAAATAATTACAACCAAACACCATCAGAAATGGGCATGACAAGAGTCAAGGAAGGATCCCTTGTCCTGAGCTGCACATTAGAGCAGAGTTAAAGGGGTCTGGCAATGTTTTGCATACATTTGGATTAAAAGCTTCAGGGAACATGACTATTTCAATTCTATACAGACCCCAAGTCCCCAGGCCTCATGCTGTGCATCTTATCCTAGATACTGAACCACAAGAGTTCAGTTTCTTGATCTAGCAAATGCTCCCTCCTGTAGCACAGTAAAAGCATAAAGGGGAAGCAGTTCTTTGCGTTCAGTTTCACTCCCTGAGCTCTGTCCTTTCTGTTTGGGTCTGATACTGCTCCATTCTGTTACTGCAGAAGATTGGCCATTGAAAACAAGTCTCAGTATATAGAAGCAATGGGACTCTGTGGCTCTACCTTAAAATAGCATTTGATGGGTACTTCTGAAGAACAGCAAAGTGCTGAGCTTGATGTCCAGGCAACCCTTGTCGGTTCTATGCTTTTCACACAGTAAAGTATCAGGTCATGGTCAGAGCACTGCCATACAAGGGTTGTTACAGACAGAGAAAGGAAGAGGACAGGCAATCAAACCGTATTTCTTCTGTTTCTTCAGAAAAGACTTAAAATACCCACAGTGAAACACTAAGCAGCCAAAGCAGATATCAGCTCAGATAATACAACCAATACCCATCTGTGATATCAAAACCACAATGAAAACAGAGATCTCAAAAGCCCTGATGGTGAATTCCCAAGCAGACCAATCTGCAGCAAGCCAGCCTTGGATAACAAAGGCTTTTCCCATGGAACTGGCATCAACAAAAGCTGACTTGGGTTAACTCTTACAGTGAAAATGTTTAAAATCCTTATGTGGGTGATTTTCTTTTGGAAGTGGAGAAAAATGAGTCCAGTTTAGTTGTGAATGAATGAGCATTGGGAATGAAGCCAAACTCTTCCTTTTGCCCACAGTTTTAATTAATCTTGGAAAACTTTCCTAAGTGTATAAATATATATAGTTATATATATAGATCTACTGTGTGTAATATATATAAATATATATATATATACTGTGTGTAAAATATAGATAAGAGTCATAGAATCATAGAATAGTCAGGGTTGGAAAGGACCTCAAGATCATCCAGTTCCAGCCCCCCTTCCATGGGCAGGGACACCTCACACTAAACCATGGGCACCCAAAGCTCTGTCCCACCTGGCCGTGAACACTGCCAGGGATGGAGCATTCACAACCTCCCTGGGCAACCCATTCCAGTGCCTCACCACCCTCACAGTAAAGATTTTTTTCCTTATATCCAATGTAAGCCTCCCCTGTTTAAGTTTCAACCTGTTCCCCATTGTCCTGTCACTGCAGTCCCTAATGAACAGTCCCTCCCCAGCATCCCTGTAGGCCCCCTTCAGATACTGGAAGGCTGCTATGAGGTTTCCATGCAGCTTCTCTTCTCCAGGCTGAACAGCCCCAACTTTCTCAGCCCGTCTCCATACAGGAGCTGCTCCAGTCCCTGATCATCCTCGTGGCCTCCTCTGGACTTGTTCCAACAGTTCCATGTCCTTTTTATGTTGAGGACACCAGAGCTGCACACAATGCTCCAGGTGAGGTCTCACAAGAGCAGAGTAGAGGGGCAGGATCACCTCCTTTGACCTGCTGGTCACGCTCCTTTTGATGCAGCCCAGGATACGGTTGCTTTCTGGGCTGTAAGCACACACTGCAGCCGGCTCATGTTCATTTTCTCATTGACCAACACCCCCAAGTCCTTCTTCTCAGGGCTGCTCTGAATCTCTTCTCTGCCCAACCTGTAGCTGTGCCTGGGATTGCTCCCACCCAGGTGTAGGACTTTGCACTTGGCATGGTTAAATTCCATGAGGCTTGCATCAGGAATATTGGCATCAGGAGTCCAGGAATATTGCAACCAGGAATTGGATATTATAACCAGAAATAACCAGAAGAAGCCATGAACTTACCCTTCTCCTGAGGTTTATGAGGTCATGGTTTTGCATTTCACTGATTTGTTTACAATTTGTGCTTTAATGCTTAGTAACTGGCACTATTCTGTCTTTCACATCAGTGTAGGCAGTGCCTACATGTGCACCTTCTGCATGGAAAGGTGATGTGAGTGATGGTGAATGAGGGATCCTGCAGGCCAGCTGTCATGTGGCACAGCCTGTAAGACAAACCTCCCTTTCTTCAACTTGTAAAGGTCAGGCATGGAAAAATCCTATTGGATCCTCCAGTGTTCTCCCAGTTGGGAGCCCAGAGATTTGTGCATGGAGTACTTCCAATAGTTTTTCCATGTCATAGTTGGAAAGAAACGTAACTTGAAGCCCTTATAAGGGAATGTGTATTGAAGTGCAGATCTGGATTCTCTTTGAGGATGTCCTCTTGGTACCTACCTCAGTTTTCTTACTATCAGATTCTAAATACAGCACTCCATCCTCGTGTTCAAAGCAGGGCAAGCTGTGTGGTAGCTGTCCAAATGCAGGGAAATGGAAATTCCTGGGTGCAGGAAAAAAGGGGATTTTGAAGCAGCAGCAACAGAAGAGAGCACTGTTTCTGCTGCAGAAAAAGCGGTGCTATGAGTCTTGTTCTCAAGCCTGTGGTCCCCATGGATGTAGCAAATAAATAGCCAAAGAGATGATAAGTGGATTGAACATTGCAGGTCTTTAGGAATGACTAAATCACAGCAGCAGAAAACAAAATGTAAGGAAGAGAAATGTCACTTGGACATGTGAACGGAGGAGATGCATGCTGTTCTGGACTGTTCTCCTTAGAGGGCAGCAAAGATCCTGGTATTCCATGGCCAGAGGCAGAACCTGATGACGTCCGGATGCTGGACGTGCCGCCCTCATTGACCAGTGTGTCACCTCTGGTTTAGGGACATACTCTGGTGATGTGAGTGAGGACAGAGAGGCAGTGTAGACACCTCATGGCCAGCACACTCCTCCGCAGCAGCCAGGATGCTGAGACACACACATCTCACCTTACCTCTATGCCAAGTATGTTCACCTTTGCGGGTGTTCCAATGATGTGAGCTTCAAGTCATGGTTAAAGAGCTGAGCCAGATCAGACCAAAGCTTTGAGGTGCCCAGCAGAGGCAGAAGCTGCTTCTTCTGTCCCTCCCCAGTGTCCCAGAAGGGATCATGAAGCAGACCTGTCCTGCAGCTCTCCATCAAGGAACGTGGCACATCTGTGCAAACAACATCCTTTCACCCTTGGGATCAACAGTGTTTTTAATATAATGTTAGCTCAGCTAAAATATAATAGATATGTATCATATATATTTAATAGTTCAGCTGAAAAAGTTGGCACAGGATTTGGGTAACTTTAGTTACATTCACTCCAGTAGACTGAGTGCCACGATCCTTGTGCATGCAGAGCAGGGTCTCCTTGTGAGCAATGAAGCATCACCCAAGCACAAACAACCCACTAGCTGAGAGCTGTGGGGTTGCTGTGGTTACTTTCACTCTTTCAGTTCTGTTCAGCTTTGGAGACCAAAAATCAGCCCATTATTTTCACTTTCAGATTGTCATGCAGCTGCACAGAGTCCACTGGGGAGGATTAGGCAATAACAGAACCCCTTCCTCACAGATGCAGGGCAGTACTTCTGTGGGTTGGGTGTTGATGGATGAAGAGACAGCAGCAAGGAAAAACCAGGATATTTTCCTGGGAGCAGAGGTAAAATTATGGATGTAATATTGATGTAGAAGGAAAATAAGAGGTCTGTGAAACTTATGAAACATGGAGATCTTAATCTTATATAAAAATCTTACAAAGGAAGAAATAATAAGAGATGCCCATCCCCAAAATAGATGGGATTCATTCATCCTAACTCAAGCATTTGATTTCCAATCATGCCCTTTGTGTTCAATGGAGAGAAAAAGGTGTCTCCAGAGATGAGTTCACATTAGCCCAAATTAAGCAAATGTAAAATGTACGACTATAAAATAGTTCAAATTAAAGTTGAGTATAAAGGCCGTCAAAGCTGAGAGCTTGGTCGCAGCTGTCTGACTTTGAGATACTTAGAGGCCTTGAACAGTAGATGAGCTCCTCTCTTGATGTCTGGTTTTGGGGTATATCTGCAGGTCGCATCCCATCATCACTGGGGTCACATCTTCAGGTTTCAAAGTATCTCTTTCCCATGTACCCAGCTCCTTGTACTGTGGTGTGAAAAGGAGCAGAGAACTTCTGTGTCCTTTGGGGACTAGAAGTGGTTGCAGATTCAGTGTAGGTTATGTCAAACAGATGGGTTTCCCCAAGGAATAATATGTCTATGCTCAGAGTTCGAGACACAAAACCCCATGACTCAGGGGGGAGGGCTGGCTTCATGCTAATCTTATGGCAAGTGTTGAATCGATGGGGAAATCCTGGCACTGAGGTCAGGCTGAGTAGTCAGGGATGAAGAAGATGCATGCTCATAAGAGGAAAAGGAAAGACCATGCATGATGTCAGTAAGCACAGACCACTCCTGACTGCACCTTCCAAGCAATGCCTCCTCACATGAAAGAATAGCACCAAAGGGGAGGTCTTAACAGAGCTGGGATCTATCCCATAGCATTTTCTAGGCTCATGAGACCCCTTTCTTCCATCCCTTCAGTTTCCTTCTCTCTTGTAGGGCTCCCTCATTCAACTTAGCAGCACGTTGGCTTCACTGCTGTACTTGGAATAGCCAACCTCAGTCTTCAGCACAGCTTGTCACGGTGATTCCATGAATAAATGCACTTTCCATTGCATGCACTTTCCATTTCCATGCATTTGTCCATTGGAGCACATCCCCTTCCAACTCCTTCAGTCTTTGCTCACCTCTGTGGGCAGCAGAGCACTCATCTCCAGCAAGGTACAAACTATACCTGGGGAAAAGCAGCAGCACGAGACTGATGCGCTGCTCCAGTTTACTGCTGGTCTGGTTGACAGCAAGGGAAATCAAAGGGTAGCAAGGGAAATCAAAGGCAGGACAAGGAACTATCTCACACCCTACAGGTTTTCCTCAAGTAAAATGGACATCCCAAGGCACTGAAGCAACTCTGGAGCCTGAATTGGGGGGATTTCCTGCCTTAAAACCACAGTCATAAACACACACTTTTTCATATGCTATAGCAACACTCAAACTGTGCTTTGATTTCCTGGACGTTCTGGTCTGTACAGAAATGAATCCACACTGTGCTTTCACACAGATATATTCTTAAGAAGAAGAAATATCTTTACTTGTTCAACACAACCTGTTTATTAAACCTCCTTTGATTTCTCTTCCTGGAAGACATTTGTACATTAGGGCCAGGATTTTGCCACAGATGTGGACTCCCAAATCCTGCCGGGACTTGGCTGGTTTGGAGCTGTTCTGGGATATTGTGCCAAGGTGTTCTGAGGCATGGAGCACACATCTCTGGAAAACAGGTTGTAGGGTTCAGGCTTGTTGAGTCTGGCAAAGGGGAGGTGGAAGGATAGCCCAATAGCTGCCTACAGCTACTAGGAAGAGCAAAGATAAAGCCAAGCTCTTTTGGTAGAGCCACGCACTATAACAAAGGGCAGCAGCCACAGACTGTTCCTTGGGACATGCAGGTTGGACAGCAGGATGGAAGGTGTCTTTAGGCAGATAGTACAGCCTGTGACAGGTTGTTGGGAAATGAGGACTAATGAAATGTGGACATGACTCAAGGTTAGCTGGATGAAACCACGGCTAAGCCAGACTAGAGCAGACAGCGCTTCTGCTCTAAACATGAGGTTGAATTAGAGTCCTCCAGCTGATGCTGCCAACCAACGTTTCTATGACCCTATAGTAAATGCACCTCCTGTATTCTCCTGCCATACCCCAATACATTCAGTATTGTCTCGGAAATTAGATCAAAGCAGTAGGTGGCCAAACTCCCTGTGTCCAGAATTCCACATGGAAGTCTTTCTACACCACAAAAACAAACCACATACCTCAGAGAGCCAAGAGGAGGACACCTTTCCAGATGCCTGGTTCAGAATCCTCTCAGGGATAGACACCAACCGCATGGGATCCCATCAGCTCATCACCCCCCAAAAGGGGACAGTGATGATACCCAATGGTCTGTGCACCAACTCAGTTCTTCTGCTAGCCATGCAACATCACCCCACTGTGAGAACTGTGTGGCAGCCCCAGGCTGTCCCTGTCTGCAATAAATATAGGCTGTGTTATGGCACATTAATTATGCTGAGGGTAATTAGTGGTTACGTCAACAGGAGGATTCCCAGTCATGCTGCTGGCTCACTGCATGGAAATCAGGCTGTTGATGTGAGCGGAAATATGTCAGAGCGGACTCCAGAGGAAAAGCCTCATTGCTACATAGGAAGAGCAGCCCCTTTGCTCAGGGTTTGCCTTGGGACTTGGCTTGTTGGACTTGGCATCACCCCCTGAAGCCTGTGGATGTGGCATGGCAAGGAGAACCAGCTGTCTGTAACTGACAACCCTGATCTTCACCCCTGAAGATGTCAGCTCCTGTTGTGCAGTGCTCACTGCCTCCAGCTATAAGAGATGTGATAATGCTGCATGGTAAGAGCATGGCAGAGCCTGCAGAAACACAGGCATAACCTTCTATTAAGTGACAGAAGCTGTGATTTAAGGGAAAGCCCTCAGAGAGGCTGAAGCTGCCAGAAGACACTTTATTCCTGTTAAGTATAATCTTAACTATGTGTTTTGTCATTCTGTATTTCTGTGGCTTTCTTGCTATTATTGACTTACAATTATATATATTAGACTTATAAGTAAAGAGATCCCTCATAAATCTTATTCAGTGCTCATGCTCCTTGATTTCTGAACATATCTGCGCTAAAAGGATTTAGATGTAACACTTAGCTTTTGGGAAGGTGATGAAACCACTGGGTCTTAAGTGCTAAAATGCCACTTAGGCTGGTCTTAGGAGTACATTGAACAAACTTACTAAGTTTAAGTTAGGATCTGTGTTTAAGAGCATGAATAAACAGCCTGTTCTTCCCAGCTTCAGGATGGTGGCTTTTCCTACAGGGACAAAGAGCATGATCCAAGCACTTAAGCTGCGTGCATTCGGTGGGAAGTCAGCGTGAAACTGCATTTGGAGCACCCAAGACACAAGATGCTAACATTTTCCTATTGTCTTTCATGTTACAGACTGTGAGTAAATCTAAAACCAACAAGAGCTGCTCTCTACTACCTGCTACTTAAAACTTACACCTGGAATATAAGGTGAGACCCAGTGCAAACAGAGAGACAGCGCTCACTGCAGAGGCCTGCTGCTGCATCCCGATGTGTGAGTGAAGAAAGCAGCTAAGACTCAAATCCTGGCCAGGCACCTTTCCTAATTAAGCTGTATTCATTAAAGACCTGCCCCCTGCAGCCAGACTAACACAGACAAACAATTGCAACAGCCTCTCTTAGTTCCCTCCCATCACAATGACCCGGAGGCCCCGTTTGCTTCTGGAGGTCTGTTGATGGCTAAGCAGGATTTGTGCTGATGGAAAGTTAGCCCTGAGCACTCCCTTTAGAGTCAGTAAAAGATGAATTCACACTTCCAGGACATGTTTCACACCAGGCAGATGAAGTGAATGGTACCATAAAAGTGCTCACTTCTCCCTGATGATGACTGCCCAGGGACCTCTCTGGCTGCAGAGGGGCTCAGGAATCCCCAGGACTTGGGAAGCAGCATTAATGAGAACTGGGCTCCCAGTGCCTTCTCCAAAGCAGAGACAGAAATCCCCAACTCTCCCTCTAAACCCAGACACCCAAAAGGGGAAAGTCTCAAAGCACCAAATCCTTCCTCTTAAGGCAAACGCTGCCTCAGTACCTTTCAGAAGGACGCTCTGCAAACACTGACAGCGGTCAGGGGCTGCTCCTCCAGTGGCACATGGCCACAGGCCAGGGATGCTGCCGAGCCCTCCTTGTGTGTGATGGGCAGATCCCGAGCCAGGGTCCCCCCCTCAGCCCACACAGACACTGGGATGAACACGAGGATTTATTGATGCTGGGCCACCAGGGGTTCATCCAGGGACCCCCAGTCTTGTGTGGGTGCTGGGTTTGAGTTCAATGGCAGGAGGGGCAGGAGGAGCCACGTTGCTTGGGGAAGGCTGCCCTGGGTCGGGGCCCTCCTGTCTGTCCCCTCCTTGTCCTTGAGCACAGGCTGCTACTGTCCTGCCGGCGGCTGGTGTCACCCAGCAGCTCTGTTGCATTGTCACCATCCTGCAGGACGGGAAATAGGGTACTCAGCACCCAGCACTGTGGTCTGCCAGGGTGGGGGTCAGGTGTATGTGTGCAGCCTGCCCAGGCACCCCCAGAGCCTGCTATCCCCACCCAGGGAAGAGCTCTCCCGGCCAGGGCAGGGCCACCCAGCACCCCCAGCAGGGGATGGGTCCCAAGTCCCCTACCCTGGTTTGAGGGTACCCCAAAATCCATGGGCTTTCACCCCAGGGAATCCCCCTGCCTGCTGCCCTCAGGAGGGGTCCCCGGCTCCCCACTCGTGGGCAGAGCATTGGAGGGTGGTCAAACCCCCCAGACAGACTCCCTGAACCCTGTGCCTGTCAGGTGGAGCTCTCAGCACCCATCTTCCACCGTCCCACCCATGCAGCCCCCGATGCTCCGGTGATGGGTGCTACTTATGAGCCAGGCACCCTCATGCTGAGCTGCCGGTCACAGGACAGGCACCAGGAATAGGCACTGGAAAGCTGCCTGGGCAGGGGAGGAAAGGGCTGGGTGAGATGGGAAATGTGGGTTTCAACCCAGTTTATACCCTAGCAGCCAAGCAAGGTCCCAACCCGGTGGCTGCGTACAGAAGAATGGTGGGAGGGAGAGGGAGAGCAGTTGGAGGTTGGCTCCAACAACCACCACCATCAGTGGGAACTGCTGCCATGGGCACCCAGAGCACCATGGGAACCGGGGGGTGCTGGCAAGGACAAGGTGGCAATGGGGTGAGTGCTGTCCCTGAAGCCATCACTGTCCCCATGCTCCATTGGCAGGCAGATATTCCCATCCCTCAGCTCCAGCACAACGCCTCCTGTCTCGGGCACACTGGGAGACACATGAAGCCTCTGTTCCCTTTCCTTGGAATCGCTGTTCCATTTCCATCCTCAGCCTTCGGCTTCCCTTGCAGCTTTCTGACTCTTTGTCCAAACAAAACGTGCTGCAGTGCAAACACAAAGCCCAGAGTGACAAGCTTCGATTTACACCTCTAAGATTACACGAGGTGACTCCTCCTTTATGCTGCCACCCATATATACATAATGTCTATTTTATATTGCTTAGCCAAATCATAATGTACAAATACAAAAGCAGTCCTTTTCCAAACCCCTTTCCTTATGGATAGAGCTTGGATTCAAACAGCCTGTCTTCATTCATTCTCATGACCTTGGCATGTCAATCCAGCAGGAATTTCAGGGTTCTTTCATAACCCTCTGGGAAGACCTGCTGCACTTGCAGCACCTTTCCTGCAGAGCAAGATGCTGTCCTGGGAGCACAAAGGAAAACAATCAGGGTAGGAAGGAACAGAAGGGAAGTATACACTTGATGCAATTCAGTCATAATGATCTTAGATCTTAGTTGTTTGATGTGGTTGGAGGAGCCAACAGAGGGTGAGGACCAGAGGTAATTGTTTTCTTACTTCTTGGCAGGGATGGCTGGGTTAGAGTCATGCTCTGCAGGTTACTCAAGCTTAAAGTAGCTGTTAACACTAGAGAGTCACCAGGGTGAAGATGAGCTCATGCTGAACTAGCCGTGGGCTAGATGCAAATTTGGGGTGCTTAAGAAGTGAAGTCAAAAGCTCTTTGTGCAGGTGACTCTCTCTGAGTCAGATCTCCTGCTAGACCAAGAGCTAGCGCATGGATGCCATGGAGCAAGTCAGAAGGCACCATATGCCTGCTCTGGGCTTACTCTTCCCCTTGTGATGCAGCCTTACCCCTTAACACTCCCCTGTCAACCCAAGTAGGTGACCTCAGAGAGCTGAGTACAACCCGAAAGTACTAGTGACACTTCCTTTGTGGCTTGGTTTTCTGCTTTATGGTGCTTATGGAAACACCACTTTATGGCACATGGCCATTGCCAATATCATACGTGAGAAAATCCTAAATTTCAATGTTATGGATGCTGAACTCAATGCTTGTTTTCAGTATAACTTCCTATACTGATATACCTGTGTCCATAATAAGCAAGTGGGGACATGTGAAATGGGTATTTCCAGGAGTATGTCAACAAGATGCAGTGAGTCATGAACTGTGGTGGGCTCAACTCAGCATTTCCTTTGTTCTGTGTGCTTCTGCACCAACACAGCTTTGAAAGGGTTGTATATGGGCAGCACCCATCTTTCCAAGTAGGGAACAGGGAGGGCTGATGGGCCTGCAGCTCTAACTGGAGCAGGGTGAGACAATGAACCACAACAATGGGCAAATTCTTCAGTGATGAACAAAGGTCTTCCTCACACAGAAGCAGGCAGGAACCCATCAAGGAAATGCAGACACCTGCACGCAGCCAGGTCAGACCTCACCTCTCTGATGCCTTTCCTATGACAAAGGCATTGCCATAGAACGCAAAATTCACAGTAAGGATCCAGTGCCAGGACCCATATGTCAATGGGGGATATTTGCCAGGGCAGAGAATGTAGCTGATGATGTTAGAGAAGCCTTGTGTCAAGGCAAGCTGCAGCAGCAGTTGGCCTGCAGACCACCAGATGGGTCTAACCAGAGGCTGTTTCGCTCCTGAAAAGCAAAAGCAGAAGTATCTGCTGCCACCTGCGAGGAAACCAGCCCAGCAGAACAGCTTTATGTGAGATGCATCTGAAATCCAGACTGGCTGATAAGAGCAGATCCCATTAGTAAGAAATCTTTGGAGGCTGTTTAGGTGTTTCTGCATGTTTAATTTCCCACCTACAGCTCTTTTTTCTTCCTTTAACTCCTTTATCTGCAAAACTGGAAGTGTCTGTTTAAAGACAGAGTCTTCTCTGGAAAGGGACTTTTTACAAGGTCCTGTAGGGACAGGGCAAGGAGTAATGGCTTTAAGCTGAAAAAGGGGACATTTAGATTGGATAGAAGGAAGAAGCTCTTCCCTGTGAGGGTGCTGAGGCGCTGGCACAGGGTGCCCAGAGAAGCTGTGGCTGCCCCATCCCTGGCAGTATTCAAGGCCAGGTTGGACACAGCGGCTTGGAGCAGCTGCTCCAGTGGAAGGGGTCACTGCACCCAAAGGCAGTGAGGGAGAAGGAGTCAGAGTGGAGTCATGTCCAACCTCAAATGTCAAATGGCAAGTCGATACGAAACCAAGGGCCAGGTGTAAAAGACCTGGACGGTTACTCAAAGTAAGACCAAAATAGAGGTGAATGCAGTTAGGGCTAGATCAATAAGAAAGTAGAAATTATCAGGTCTACAGCTTGGTTTCTATGTCCTGGTTCTTGTTTCTAAGTCAGACACAGACCTCAATTACAGAAATCAGCACCAAATCAGCTGATTTTTTCAGTGGTCACAGACGTTTCTGGTAAATGCAGAGCTGTTGCCATCACTTACAGGATCCAGGGAGGTGAGGTATAAGAAACACAGCACTGAGCACATGATGCTTGCTTCTGGTACCACTCTCACACTTAATTCCTGGCTGTAGAATAATGAACATGAGCCGGCTGCAGTGTGTGCTTACAGCCCAGAAAGCAACCGTATCCTGGGCTGCATCAAAAGGAGCGTGACCAGCAGGTCAAAGGACGTGATCCTGCCCCTCTACTCTGCTCTTGTGAGACCTCACTTGGAGCATTGTGTGCAGTTCTGGTGTCCTCAACATAAAAAGGACATGGAACTGTTGGAACAAGTCCAGAGGAGGCCATGAGGATGATCAGGGTCTGGAGCAGCTCCTGTATGAAGACAGGCTGAGAAAGTTGGGGCTGTTCAGCCTGGAGAAGAGAAGCTGCGTGGAGACCTCAGAGCAGCTTCCAGTATCTGAAGGGGGCCTACAGGGATGCTGGGGAGGGACTATTCATTAGGGACTGTAGGACAAGGGGTAACAGGTTCAAACTTAAACAGGGGAGGTTTAGACTGGATATAAGGAAGAAATTCTTCACTCTAAGGGTGCTGAAGCACTGGAATGGGTTGCCCAGGGAAGTTGTGAATGCTCCATCCCTGTCAGTGTTCAAGGCCAGGTTGGATGAAGCCTTGGGTGATATGGTTTAGTGTGAGGTGTCCCTGCCCATGGCAGGGGGGTTGGAACTGGATGATCTTAAGGTCCTTTCCAACCCTAACTATTCTATGATTCTACAATTCTATGACTCTTATCTATATTTTACACACAGTATATTTATATATATATATTCTTAGGAAAGTTTTCTCAGATTAATTAAAACTGTGGGCAAAAGGAAGAGTTTGGCTTCATTCCCAATGCTCATTTGTTCACAACTAAACTGGACTCATTTTCCTCCTCTTCCAAAAGAAAATCACCCACATAAGGATTTTAAACAGTTTCACTGTAAGAGTTAACCCAGGTCAGCTTTTGTTGATGCCAGTTCCATGGGAAAAGTCCTTGTTATCCAAGGCTGGCTTGCTGCAGATTGGTCTGCTTGGGAATTCACCATCAGGGCTTTTGAAATCTCTGTTTTCATTGTGGTTTTGATATCACAGATGGGTATTGGTTGTATTATCTGAGCTGATATCTGCTTTGGCTGCTTAGTGTTTCACTGTGGGTATTTTAAGTCTTTTCTGAAGAAACAGAAGAAATACAGTTTGATTGCCTGTCCTCTTCCTTTCTCTGTCTGTAACAACCCTTGTATGGCAGTGCTCTGACCATGACCTGATACTTGACCGTGTGAAAAGCAGAGAACTGACAAGGGTTGCCTGGATATCAAGCTCAGCACTTTGCTATTCTTCAGAAGTACCCATCAAATGCTATTTTAAGGTAGAGCCACAGAGTCCCATTGCTTCTATATACTGAGACATGTTTTCAATGGCCAATCTTCTGCACTAACAGAATGGAGCAGTATCAGACCCAAACAGAAAGGACGGAGCTCAGGGAGTGAAACCCAATTCAATGAACTGCTTCCCCTTGATGCTTTTACTGGGCTACAGGAGGGAGCATTTGCTAGATCAAGAAACTGAACTCGTGTGGTTCAGTATGTAGGATAAGATGCACAGCATGAGGCCTGTAATGTAATAGTCATGTTCCCTGCAGCTTTTAATCCAAGTGTATGCAAAACATTGCCAGACCCCTTTAACTCTGCTCTAATGTGCAGCTCAGGACAAGGGATCCTTCCTTGACTCTTGTCATGCCCATTTCTGATGGTGTTTGGTTGTAATTATTTGCAACCTTTAGTCCCATTTCTTCCCCATTAATACAGTAAGAAACCAGAGTCTTTCATCCAGCTGCCCTTAGAGTGAACACAGAACAACCCTTCTCATTCCCTTTGCCCTCTGAGTTCATGAGAGAACAGCCTACAAAACCTTATTCTCTGTATCCCTCCTCTCAAATCCCTTTTCTGCATTCCTAAGGGGAGAAAACTGTCTCCACCAAACCTCTTTTATGGGGAGATTGGGATTCTGTTTGAATCAGCAGTGGCTCTATTGGGATCCTGTTTGAACATGGGGTCAGCAGTGACTGAATTGAGATCCTGTTTGAACACAGGCTCAGCAGTGACTGAATTGGGATCCTGTTTGAACAGAGGTTCAGCAGTGACTGTACTGGGTGCATTGGGATCCTATGCAGTGGCTGCATTGGGATCCTCTTGGAACACAGGCTCAGCAGTGACTGTACTGGGATCCTATTTGAACACAGGCTTAGCAGTGGCTTGTACACCAGCAAGAAGAGACTGAGGTGTGCCCCCAGAATCTATAGCATGGCATTAACAAGTGCAGTTAGAAAGCCTTTGCAACAGACGAGGGAAAATACAGAGCCTGACCATACTGATTTTATTCTGAGAGGCTGTGTAAGAGCAGACTGAGAACATCCATGTGTACTCAGAGACAGGCCAGTGGGTCTGATGCCACCAGAGATCTGCTGGGAAGAGAAATACAAGTAAGTGCTGCAGCAGTTGTGGCAGTTCTTCATGAGGAATGAGGAAATAGAAGGGGAGGTCATCGGACAGTTATCTGCTTCCAACACATGATGCTGCAAGAGAAATTCCGAGGAAACAGCAAACAGCAATTGTCACCCTATTTTGGGGCAGGCAGGAAAAAACATTCCCTGAATAACAACAGAAACACCCTTTTTTTCTGTGAGTTTCCCTTTCTGTGGAAAGAGGCAGATTTCTGACTGGGTATAAATTGCAGTGGGGGCTCTTGAGGGGTCAGCCAACCCTTCCTGCAGGAGGAACAGTGAAGCACCAGCTCACTTGCTTGTCCTGAGACTCTGCTTCAAGGTAAGCTCTTACTCCTTTCTCACCATTGACTGCAGTATTTCAAGTGCCTCTTTAGCTTCAGGAGAAATACATCAAAGTGTGGGCTGTAGTTGCTGAGCTTTAACATCCACCTTCCAAGGAGAAAGTGAGAGATTTTTGCATGCACTGTGTTTTGCAGCTCTTCCTTTACCATTTTACATTAAGGAGGGCAAGGACAGAAGGAATAACATGAGAAAGAGACTCAAGAATAGGAAAGTAAAGGTCTGGAGAATGTGAGAGAGATTCAGAGGCAGAAGAGAGTGGGAAAAGTTTGGCAATTGGCACCACATGAGCTAATAATGCTCATGGTCTTTGAAGAAATTATAAAATCAGGTGGGATCCAGGAAAAAAAACAGCACTTTTGGTGATGCTTGGATCAAATCCTTAAAGAAGGAACACTATTTCCAAAGGGAATAAACTACCCCACTATGAACTGGCACTCCCAGAAGCTGATGCCATTAGATCTGAAGCCCTCAGCAGCTGGAGCAATATGCCACACATCTGGAAATGTCACCAAAACCTGTTGGGATGCTCTGAAGTGGTGTCAGTGCTCCTGCTGCTCACCTTCTGTCCCAGCCAGGTGTTAAACCTGGCCAAGGATGCTTCGGGGTATGATCAGCATGAGAAGCCTTGGGAACAGATGCACAAGGAGATGCCTGATGGTGAACTGAGATGTCTAAATGTAGGAACACAGATACTGTCTTGCTGTGGTTTTTCAGTCATTCCTCTTGATGGCTGCAGTTTCTCCTGCCTGTCTTGAACCTCCACTCAAGGATGAATTATTGTTCAGGCTCCAGCAAGATCTTGTTTAGCTATGAGTGAATACCAGGCATTGCTTGTATCTGATGCACTAGATACAAGCAGGCATTGGTTGTCTCTGAATACCCCTTCCTGCAGCACAGGAGTCTGCCAAAGGTTGTAGAAGATGCACTGAAGATGCCGGGTGCAGAGTCCCCTCTTGCTCTGAGGGTGCATCCTGGCACCCCTCTACAGCTGATCTAGCAACATCCCATATCTAACGCATTACTGCCTATTGATTACAGCACGCACTGAGCAGATGGGAGTTGGGTTTGTACCCTCTTCCAAGTACAACATTGGGAAAGGGTGGATTTAAGGTCTTCTTTTGGCCTATTGACAGTTTGGCTCCAAGTTCTTAGGAAGACTTGATTCAAGGTTATTAGAAATAGCCACACAACACCTTGAATAATTACATTTCAGTTGCCAAATCACCTGGGAAAGTCACATCCAACTGTTGAAAAGGGAGGGGGGAGAGGAGGGTTATTGAGTGCCATATCTCCATCCATGACCTTGCAAAAGGCCTCTGGAAAAACACAAGTCCTGCCTCCAGCCTTGGATAAACTGACTCTAAGCCCTGTTTGAGAAACCAAACAACTCTGCCTTCCTGGAGACCATATTTAAACCACCCTGAGGCCACAGCCAGCTTCAGTCTACAGCAGAGGCATTTGAATGTCCTGTTCCACTCTGGGGCTGTGAGCAGAGTCCTGTGAATAAAGTGCTGCTCTTCCGCACGGTAGGTTGGTTTCTCCCTATCTGTTATTAGGTTACTTAGATGTATTTTAAGCTCATGGAGGGGATGGTGGAAAAGGACTTTTCAGTAACTTTTCTGCCTGCTTTAGGGCAGATACAGTCGTGTTCTGCAGTGTATTGTGATAAACCACTTCTTGAGATTCACTTTTCTGTTTTCAGCTTGTTGGTCATCACATTCCTAATCCAGAGCTAGTAAAGAGATAAAGGACCAGATGCCCTGGATCACAGCAAGGGTATATCTACATCAGTACCCTGAATCCAGTGGAATTTAACAGATGAGGGTCAGGGAAAAGCATAAGAAAAGTGCAAATGTGCAAGGTAATTTTCCAAGCCTTCAGTAGTCCTCAGCTCAGGGGGGTTTGTGTTCTAGAGGCCAAGGCAGCTTTCTCTCCCATGAATCCTTTTAGCTGCTTGCCCTGCCTTATTTAAAGGCTGTAGCTTTAAAATGGAACTATCACTGTTACCCCAATGTATCAGAGAGAAGATAAAGCATCCTGCATTGCTGCCAGCATCACAGGGAATTACTCAGTGTTCTCCAAAAAGAAAGAGCTTTCTGACTGCTGCTAAAAATCATTTCAACACCCCAGAAGGACAAAACAGGACCTGCTTCTGTTGGAGAAATAGAAAATCCTGCCCCAGTGCCTTTCACAGTACAGGGAAAAGCAATCAGCAAAGCTAAAGATGTGGATCAGCAGAAACCCTGTGTGATCATGGGAAGAGCTGCCCCTTGGTATCTGCGCTGCTACAGCAGCAGGCAGAGTGCTGATAAGACACACGTGTCATCCCTCATGCTTCCCTCATCCCCTTCTCTTTCAGCATCCATGCATCTGCAAGTTCATTGTCTGGGGTTGGACACCCTGAAAATGCAAGTTGGGGTGAAAATGGCATTCAGGACCCCAAGCTGGACACTTTGGGTTAAACATCTGACCCAGCTATAGGGGACATTAATCCTCTTGCAAGCACAGAGGACTTACAGAAGAGCTGCTTCTCTGTGTGAACGTAGATGGGGCCTGAGACATGTAGGAAGTGCAGAATCACTGTTGTTTCCCTTCCAAATCCCCCGTAAGACTAAATCTCAGCTCAGCACTGCAGGTGGCTGAGCAGAGCATGTGCCTAGCTGCAGGTCCTCTGCTCTGAGCAGGTCCGCAGAGCAAAGGGAGTGAGGTGATATTCCAAAATAGGAGCTTCTAGCCCTATTTCTCCAGTGCAAACTGTAAAGTTGAGCTCTTGGCTAACACAGGTAGGTTGGAAAAGGTGGCTTTGTCCCAACAGCATGCCTCAGTTCCCTAAAAAGCTTTAAGCACCTAAAACCTGCTTTAGACTTCACCCTGATTCCGCTGCTGATGTTTCCATTTCCAGGAGGGCAGAAACTGTCCCTTTCTTGCTCTCTCCCAGTCCCCTCCTCTGTAACCATACCCCACAGGCACAAGCGTTACTCCAGGCCATGATGAGCCTTCCCCAGGTTGATTGTACCTCTGCATTGCCCTCCAGGTGAGCAAGAGCCCCGTCACTTGAAGTCCTCCCCACGATGCTGTTGCTGCTGCTGCAGGTCTTGGCGAGCTGCCTCTGGTTGGGACACAGTGAGGTGGTGACATCCTTTGAAAGCTCATGCCCTCAGTTCTTCTTCCAAAATACCCCCCCAAATGAAGCCCTGGTACCACAGAACCCAGCCTGGATCTGCCAGCGTTACAATAACCGGTATTACTTTGCCACCCTGTATGACAAGACCAGGCGTATTCCTGTATACTCGGCTTACATCTACCAGCCTGCATCTTGCGGGAGACCCAAAACATGGCTTGTTGAGCCCGAGGTGAGTGTCCTCTCTTGCAACACATCACCCTACAGCATTTAACCAAACACTTCCTTCTCCTCCCAACAACCCACCCAACCCACCCATGCAAATGGGACCGCTGGATGGGATCTGTCTCATCTAACTCCAAACACCTTCACCAAATGATTCCTCTGATGCCAACTGAGACATCAGCAGGAGGATGAGATGAATCATATCCTAAAAGTGCCCATTTTGCCACATTGACCTCTTAGGAACATTAAGTCACATTACATTACATTACATTACAAAGTCAAATGACCTCTGGGTAAATGCTTTGGGTGATATTTCAGGCAGTGAGAAGTGAGTAAGAATCAGCATCACTCAAGTCAGAAGTGCAGGATCTCCATCCACCTGTAGCTGCCGCTTACCACCATTGCCTCAGGCTTGGTTCAGAAGCATCCACCAGGCACAAAGGTCTCTACAAAGCCCTCCCAAACGTCCTTCTAACAGACTTCAGCCTTCAGTAAGAAAGCCCAAGCAAATTACAGAATAGAAGAAGAGGAAATTCAGGTCATTGCTCGGAGCACAGCAGCAGTAGGGAATTTAGGTGAAAATGAGCCACAAAAGAGGAAGGCTAAATATGTTTCCTTAAATATGAAAAGGCTTTAATAGTTATGAAAGAAATTGTTTGCACTTGCTAGTCATAGGAACTCAAGCAGCTAATATAGAACTGCATAGGAACTCAATCAGCTAATAGGGTACCGCAACCTCTGCAGCCTCCACATTCAAGGTGGATAACACCTTCTCTCTTTGCCTCCTGGACCATGGTCCCAGGCCATCTGTGAAATCTGTGAATTAGTGAACTCCCTGTAGAGGGTTTTATGCAATATTGATGTTCCCCAGGTCACTTGGGGGATTAGGAGCTCCTTTAAGAGGCTGATCATTTCCAACTTGCTTTCAGTGCTGCTGCAAGAGGAGCACATCTGTTCTCCTTGACCCACATCAGCCCTGAGACACACTGTTAGCCCTGCAGTAGCAGATCTCTCTTGCATTGAGGTATTTTTTGTTTGCTGAGTGAAAAAGCTTCATCTTTGTGATGCACTATAGCCCTTGCAGGGAAAATCCACCTCTGGGATTGGTTTCTCTACACATCTCTATGTGTGTGGGTATAGAGGAGGCAAACACTGGTGCTTCAGGAGTGTGGTACTGCAGCAACCACACATAGTTCAAGCAAGGGGCAAAAGGTAAGGGGCAGAAGAGGAGAAGGGACTGAGTCTTCCTCATCTCCCCTGTGGAAGGCTCCGTGGCTCTTCTGCTCATCCTCCACCCATCCTGTCCACCTTCAAAGACTTCCCTAAGACACCCAGTCTTCAAAGAGGGTATCTGTGTGCTTGTTTGCCCTGAGCTCATAGAATACCAGGGTGTTGACAGGTTGGTTTAAAACAGGCATGAAAACCTTTCACAAAGCCTGGGCAAGGGAGCAGAGCTGGTGATAGCCTGATCAGGTGCAGGTGATGAAGGCTGAATGTGATTGATAGGGGTGAGAGGCACTGGGGAGAGCCCTGAGCAGATGTAGGATGTGGAGATAGGAGGGAAGGGAACCAGATTTGGCAGGGGAGACGTTTCACCCACATCACCTTTCAAACCCAGCAGGAGAAAACGCTCACTGTGTCAGGCATCTGCCCACAGGCCCAGGCTGGATTTCAAAGGTCACAAGTCAAATCAAGAGCAGTCAGTCACATTCTAAGCTTGTGTCCTTGGGGAGGAGCAGCTTTCTGCTTTCTCTCTGATTCAGGCATTTTCATACACTGAGATAACAAGAAAGGAGTGCTCAGCACTTGCAGACTTCTACTCCAGGGAAACCTGCTCCATTTCTCCCAACACTAAACCCTTTTCCCTCTTCTTTACCTCTTAAGCTGATTAGCCCAGCTTATCCCAAAATGATGAAAACAGAGCAGAGCCTCTCGAAAGAGTTCAAAATCACCTTAGAGGAGATCGGCAAGCACCAGGCTGTCCTCCAGGACTACACGAACCTGAATGGTTTGAACCGGGGTCATTTGAACCCCTGCTGCCACCAACCTGACTCTGACAGCAAGGCAGCAACCTTCACCCTCACCAACATCGTGCCCCAGAACGAGAAGCTCAATGGCGGTGCCTGGAGCATCTACGAACAGCAGACCATGATCAAGAACACTGAGGGCTGTAAAAAAACCTATGTTGTCGTGGGTGCTGTGCCTGGCAACAACTACATCGCCAACGGGAGGGTGAATAAACCCAGCTACATCTGGGCAAGTGCCTGCTGTGAGGTGAATGCCAAGGTTAGGAAGACTTGGGCAGTCATTGCTGAGAATGATAGAGATGAGGTGGAGAGCCTCACACTGGGGGAGCTGGAGGATAAGCTGACCAAGCTCTATGGGAGAAGCCAGGTTTCTCTGTTTGACAGTGCCTGTCCCCGGAAATAAGCCCCACTACACATTCCAAGTGTAAGAGGCTCAGAGGCTTTGTCCACATGTCCTGTGCAGCATCTGTCCTGCTTCCTTCTCCAGTGGTTTTCCAGCTCTTAAAAAGGAGTACTTGGCCTGGCCACTCTGGAGGGGCAGGCTGGATGACAGCCATGGGTGTTAGAAAAGGGTGAAATTTTATGTTAAAAATAGTGAAATTTTATGTTAAAAATAATCATATAGAGTGATAGAAGTGATTATACATGAAAGTTTGTAAATCAATAGAAGGCCTTTATGTATTAAAAATACTGTAACTTTGCTGTTCTGTATCTTAGTTAATCTATAACTAAACATCACAATGGTAGTCCTAGCAGTAGAAATTAACATAGCCATATATGGAGAATGGTGCACGGGTGGATTTCAGAAAGTATTGTAAAACCTTACCCAAGCAGAACATACAGACTGACCAGAGGCAGCCAAGTGAAAACAAGAGAATGCTGGCGCCCACATAATGGTTGGGGCCTGTCCAAAGAACGGACAGGTGAAAAGGACAGAGTGAGGAAGACTCATTACTTCAGCGTCCAGCAACCTCACCACAGAGCGACAAGAGCCACAGAGGAGGGAGCCTCAAGTCCTTGACAGGACTTGCAAAGAGCTCAGCTACCACGAGGAGGTGACTCACAGGGGGCAGAGACAGGAGGAGTGTCACCAACTGTGAGTGGTTAAAAACCTACCCAGGGAGCGCGGCGAACAGAGCCGGCAAACAGAGCAGGTCAAGGCAGTTCACATGGGCAGGCGAGCGGGATGGTGAGCACTTGCCATATTACCAGGGTCCGGACTGGGAGCTCTGCCCTGGCTGCCCTGGTGGTGACCAGCGTAGGCACCCAGACAGAGCCGGTAAGTGGGGAGGTTGTGGTGCAGAGCTTGGAGTGTGGTGAGTGCCTGCACTGGTCTGGTGAGGGAATGGTGCAGAATGGGCAGGGCTGTGCTCGCTGCTCCCTGATGGAGGTCCTCCTGCAGCAGGTGGCTGAGCTATGGGATGCTGTCAGGAAGCTGCAAGATGTCAGGGAAGCTGAGAGGAAGCAGGACTGTTTGCTCCAGGACCAAACAGCACAGGGGCCTCAAGATTCCCCTCTAGTTCATGGAGGAGAGAAGGAGGCTGTTGATCAGGGAAGCTGGGAGTTAGTAACAAAAAAAAACAACCAAAGGAGGAAGAGAGCAATTAAAAGCAAGGGGCTTCCTCCTGAATGTGCTGTACCCACCCAGAGCCGCTTTGCTGTCCTGCAGGGGGCTGATGAGGAAACGCACTCACACCAGAACACCCGGCTGGGGCACTGGTACAGAAGATCTCTACTGGTGCCGCCAGGAAAAAGCGGCGGGTTGTAGTAGTAGGGGACTCTGCCTTGAAAGGATCAGAAGCGCTCCTCTGTCGGCCTGACCGGGTCGCAAGGGAGGTGTGTTGCCTACCTGGGGCAGGGATCAGGGGTGTTGTGGAGAGGCTGCCTGCTCTAGTAAGCCCCACGGACTATTACCCACTTCTAGTGATACATGTGGGTGCTAGGGATATAGATAGTAGTGGCCTAGAGAACATAAAGGACTACAGAGCTCTGGCAGAGGTGGTCAGGGGTTGTGGAGCTCAGGCTGTCCCTGACACAGGGGAGGACCTTCCAAAGGCAAGGAGGATTGGACAGGTCAATAAATGGTTAAAGTGGTGTCATAGTCAAGGGTTTGGGTGTCTTGGACATGGGGCCCACATTTGTAGGCCAGGCCTACTGGGGGCTGGTGGAACTGCTCTGATAAAGAAAGGGAAGAGTGGTTTTGCTGGGAGGCTTGCCAGGCTGGTCAAGGATGCTTTAAACTAGATGTGTTGGGGGAGGGGAGCATCATTCCATCCCAACACACCCAGGCACTTGCCAGCACCTGTAATAAATACTCTTAGCAATGTAGTGATATTCCAGCCACTCCAGCCACTGAGCCGGCTTCATTTGGAGCTCGGCTCAGACGCCTCTGTACAAACGCCCGTAGCATGAGGAATAAACAAGAGGAATTGGAGATGGGGGCACATGTACAGGGCTATGATATAATGGGCATCACAGAAACATGGTGGGATGGCTCCTGTGACTGGAGTGTTGGAATGGAAGGATACAGGCTTTTTAGGAAAGACAGGCCTGGTGGGAGGGGAGGGGGAGTTGCTCTTTATGTTAGGGACAGGCTGGAGAGTGGAACTCTGTCTGGGGACAGGTGAGCAGTCAACAGAGAGTTTGTGGGTCAGGGTTAAGGGGAAATCGGTGTCGGGACACATTACTGTGGGGATCTGTTACAGACCAACTGATCAAGAGGAACCTGTGGATGAAGAACTCTACAGACAAATAGGAAAAGCCTCACGCTCACAGGCCCTTGTTGTCATGGGGGACTTCAACCACCCTGACATCTGTTGGGGCGAGGGTACAGTCTGGCACAAGCAATCCAGGAGGTTTCTCGATTGTGTGGAAGACAACTTCCTTCTGCAAGCAATAAAGGAGCTGACAAGGAGAGGTGCCCTGCTTGACCTCGTGCTCACCAACAGGGAAGGGATCGTTGGAAATGTGACTCTCCAGGGAAGTCTTGGATGCAGTGATCATGAGATGGTTGAATTTGAGATCTTCAAGAAAGTGAGAAGAGCGTGCAGTAAGCTCACTGCCCTGGACTGCAAGAGAGCAGACTTTGGGCTCTTCAGGAGCCTGCTTAGCAAGGTTCCATGGGATATAGCCCTAGAGGGCAGGGGGACCCAAGACTCTTGGTTAATATTGAAGGATCACCTGCTATGGGCTCAGGAGTGTTGCATCCTGACTAGAAGGAAGTGCAGCAGGAGGGCCAGGAGACCTCCTTGGATGGATAAGGAGCTGCTGAGAAAAATTCACAAGAAAAAAGAGGCTTATAAAAGGTGGAAGCAAGGACAGGTGGCCTGGGATGAATACAGGGATGTTGTCAGGGTAGTTAGGGACCAAGTTAGGAAAGCTAAGGCCCAATTGGAGCTAAACTTGGCAAGGGATGTTAAAGATACTAGGAAGGGATTTTATAGGTATGTAGTGGCTAAAAAACAGACTAAGGACAATGTAGGCCCCTCCAGAAGCATTCGGGAGTACTGGCTACACAGGACTTGGAGAAGGCTGAGGTTCTGAATGGCTTCTTTGCCTCGGTCTTCACTGGCAAAGGCTCTGACCGCAGCACCCGAGTCTTGGAAGGCAGACGCAGGGACTGTGAAAACCTAGACCTTGGGCCCACTGTACATGAGGATCTGGTTTGAGACCATCTTAGGAACCTGAATGTACACAAGTCCATGGGACCTGATGAAATCCATCCACGGGTCCTGAAGGAGCTGGCAAATGAAGTTGCAAAGCCACTGGCCATCATATTTGAAAAATCATGGCAGTCAGGTGAAGTTCCTGATGACTGGAAAAAGGGAAATATAACCCCATTTTCAAGAAGGGGAAAATGGATGACCCAGGGAATTACAGACCAGTCAGTCTCACCTCTGTGCCTGGCAAAATCTGGGAGCAGATTCTTTTGGAAGGCATGCTAGGGCACATGGAAAAGAGAAATGTGCTTGCTGACAGCCAGCATGGCTTTACTAGGGGAAATCCTGCCTGACCAATCTGGTGGCCTTCTATGACGGGGCTACGGAACTGATGGACAGGGGTGGAGCAGTTGACGTCATCTACCTGGACATGTGCAAAGCGTTCGACACTGTCCCGCATGACATCCTTGTCTCTGAATTGGAGAGACATCAATTTGATAGATGGAGCACTCGGTGGATAAAGAACTGGCTGGATGGCCGCATGCAAAGAGTTGTGGTCAACGGTTCAATGTCTGGCTGGAGACCAGTAACGAGTGGTGTTCCTCAGGGATCGGTGTTGGGACCAGTTTTGTTTAATATTTTTGTCGGTGCCATGGACAGTGGGATTGAGTGTGCCCTCAGCAAGTTTGCCGATGACACCAAGCTGTGTGGTTCAGTTGATACGCTGGAGGGAAGGAATGCCATCCAGAGGGACCTTGACACACTTGTGAGTTGGGCTGATGCCAACCTCATGAAGTTTAACCATGCCAAGTGCAAGGTCCTACACCTGGGTGGGAGCAATCCCAGGCACAGCTACAGGTTGGGCAGAGAAGAGATTCAGAGCAGCCCAAGGAGAAGGACTTGGGGGTGTTGGTCAATGAGAAAATGAACATGAGCCGGTTGCAGTGTGTGCTCACAGCCCAGAAAGCAACCGTATCCTGGGCTGCATCAAGAGGAGCGTGACCAGCAGGTCAAAGGAGGTGATCCTGCCTCTCTGCTCTGCTCTCGTGAGACCTCACCTGGAGCATTGTGTGCAGTTCTGGTGTCCTCAACATCAAAAGGACATGGAACTGTTGGAACAAGTCCAGAGGAGGCCACGAGGATGATCAGGGACTGGAGCAGCTCCTGTATGGAGACAGGCTGAGAAAGTTGGGGCTGTTCAGCCTGGAGAAGAGAAGGCTGCATGGAAACCTCATAGCAGCCTTCCAGTATCTGAAGGGGGCCTACAGGGATGCTGGGGAGGGACTCTTCATTAGGGACAGTAGTGACAGGACAAGGGGTAACAGGTTGAAACTTAAATAGCAGAGATTTAGATTGGATATAAGGAAGAAATTCTTTACTGTGAGGGTGGTGAGGCACTGGAATGGGTTGCCCAGGGAGGTTGTGAATGCTCCATCCCTGGCAGTGTTCAAGGCCAGGCTGGATGAAGCCTTGGGTGCCATGGTTTAGTGTGAGGTGTCCCTGCCCATGGCAGGGGAGTTGGAACTGGATGATCTTGAGGTCCTTTCCAACCCTAACTATTCTATGATTCTAATAGTTTGGATTGGAAGGGCCCTTCAGAGCTCATCTAGTCCAACACACCTGTAATCAACAGGGACAGCTAGATTAGGTTACCCATTAATATTCCCTGTGGATGCTTTATTTGGAAAGCACGTTGGGTTGGCACAAACTGGCTGATGTGAAGGGTTAACCAATGTACAGGGGGGTTAGGGATAAGCCGCTCGCTTAACAACAGTACTGCTTACTGGTGCCTACTCAACAAATGTGTGCTCAGCACTTGTCCTGCTTGCCAGAACAGGGTGGGAGGACCCAGGCTATTGATAAGAGGAAGGAACAGTAACTCCTGTTCCCTGGAGCCCTAAACCAGCTGAAATCAGCTCTGTGGTTTGGACAGTGACTATATCACCAGGGAACATGTGCAACAACAAGAGATGAACAGTTCAGGGAAGAGTCGTTTACTTCATCTTGAGACCCTCACTCATGACCACCAGGACACACTACCAAAGCAAGGACCTTTTATCTCATTATAATATGAAGCGGGGATAGGTCATGAATATGTACAGGCATGTTGTGTAACCTCATGAATATGCAATAGTTTAGAGGATAAATATGAAGGAGAACAATGCTGAGGTGTGCATGCTTTTGGAGGAGATATCCCCCATGCACCTCAGCGCTGAATAAAGCATAAGTACTTTACAACTTTAATGAGTTGTGGAGTCTACCTGCACATCATTGCCATTAAAATACATGCATTTCTTTAATATAAACCTTTCAAAACACAATTCTTCTGCAGCCTTAAATCAGGTAACACCTCTTGTTATTGCAACCTAGGGTGACTGCTCAGACAGATTATTTATAGCATCATAGAATAGTTAGGGTTGGAAAGGACCTCAAGATCATCTAGTTCCAGTCCCCCTGCCATGGGGAGGGACACCTCACACTAAACCATGGAACCCAAGGCTTCATCCAACCTGGCCTTGTACACTGACAGGGATGGAGCATTCACAGCTTCCCTGGGCAACCCATTCCAGTGTCTCACTACCCTCACAATAAAGAACTTCCTCCTTATATCCAATCTAAGCCTCCTCGGTTTCAGTTTTAATCCATCACCCGTTGTCCTATCACTACAATCCTTAATGAATTGTCCCTCACCAGCATCCCTATAGCCCCCTTCAGATACTGGAAGCTGCTCTGAGGTCTCCACGCAGCTTCTCTTCTCCAGGCTGAACAGCCCCAACTTTCTCAGCCTGTCTCCATACAGGAGGTGCTCCAGTCCCCTGGACTGGACAGCCTCAAGCTGCACCAGGGCAGGTTTAGATGGAGCTGAGGAACAATTCCTGCCCCACAGGGTGCTCAGGCATTGGAACAGGCTGCCCAGGGCAGGGCTGCAGGCACCGGCCCTGCAAGTGTTCACACAGCGTGGAGACGAGGCCTCAGTGCCATGGGTTAGGGGTGGCCTTGGCAGGGCTGGGAATGGTTGGACTGGATGAGCTTAAAGGGCTTTTCCAACCCAATTGATTCTGTGATTCTGTCATTTGAACAAAATCTAACCTCAAAATCCCACCTTCTCACCCAAAAGCTGGTTTAAACCAGGTTTTACCTGCCCAAAACCCCAACTATTTTTAATACGTGCATTTCACGCCATCCCATCCAGGGCACTCCAAAGACATCAGGTGGGAGGCAGAAAATGCTCTTTGCATGGTGTTGAGATGTCTCACTAAGAAAGAGGCTTTGCCCAGGAGTCACAACCTTTGAGTGGCTGCAAATGGGAAAGCAGAACCAGGATGGGTTTTGGTTTTGGTTTTATTCTTAGGAGAAGCAAAGCTGCCCTGCTCGGTGTCAGTAACCCACATACAGGAAACGGGGTTGTGTACGATGCTGAGTTTAAGGTAGCAAGTGGTGCGACACTGTTAGCATAAGAATGTACACATAACCACCGTCATGGTTCTATGAGGTGCTTTATTGTAGCGCTGGGAAACCAGGGGCACGCGCCCAAATCTAGCTTGAATCCTGTCACATCACGCTCGCAATTTATACATCAAAAGTTTTGCAATTAATGCATATTCAACATAGATTGTACCTTAAATATTACATATGCATCAGGGATTGCCTCATCAGTCCATTAGGACATCAGCCTCTTCTGTGCTTGCGCAGCCCCCTCTGGTGGTCGTCCTGATGAAGTAAGGAGTCTTCCTCACTCTGTCCTTTTCACCTGCCCGTTCTTTGGACAGGCCCCAACCATTATGTGGGCGCCAGCATTCTCTTGTTTTCACTTGGCTGCCTCTGGTCAGTCTGTATGTTCTGCTTGGGTAAGGTTTTACAATACTTTCTGAAATCCACCCGTGCACCATTCTCCATATATGGCTATGTTAATTTCTACTGCTAGGACTACCATTGTGATGTTTAGTTATAGATTAACTAAGATACAGAACAGCAAAGTTACAGTATTTTTAATACATAAAGGCCTTCTATTGATTTACAAACTTTCATGTATAATCACTTCTATCACTCTATATGATTATTTTTAACATAAAATTTCACCCTTTTCTAACACCCATGGCTGTCATCCAGCCTGCCCCTCCAGAGTGGCCAGGCCAAGTGCTCCTTTTTAAGAGCTGGAAAACCACTGAAGAAGGAAGCAGGACGGATGCTGCACAGGACATGTGGACAAAGCCTCTGAGCCTCTTACACTTGGAATGTGTAGTGGGGCTTATTTCCGGGGACAGGCACTGTCAAACAGAGAAACCCGTCTTCCCCCATAGAGCTGGGTCAGCTTATTCTCCAGCTCCCCCAGTGTGAGGCTCACCACCTCATCCCTATCATTCTCAGCAATGACTGCCCAGGTCCTCCTAACCTTGGGGTTCACCTCGCAACAGGCACTTGCCCAGATGTAGCTGGGTTTATTCACCCTCCTGTTGGCAATGTAGTTGTTGCCAGGCACAGCACCCACGACAACATAGGTTTTTTTACAGCCCTTGTTTTTCTCGACCATGGTCTTCTCTTCGTACTTCTTCCAGGCACCACCGTTGAGCTTCTCGTTCTGGGGCACGATGTTGGTGAGGGTGAAGGTTGCTGCCCTGCTGTCAGGGTCAGGTTGGTGGCAGCAGGGGTTCAAATGACCCCGGTTCAAACCATTCAGGTTCTTGTAGTCCTGGAGGACAGCCTGGTGCTTGCCGATCTCCTCTAAGGTGATTCTGAAATCTTTCGAGAGGCTCTGCTCTGTTTTCATCATTTTGGGATAAGCTGGGCTGATCAGCTTAAGAGGTAAAGAAGAGGGAAAAGGGTTTAGTGTTGGGAGAAATGGAGCAGGTTTCCCTGGAGTATAAGTCTGCAAGTGCTGAGCACTCCTTTCTTGTTATCTCAGTGTATGAAAATGCCTGAATCAGAGAGAAAGCAGAAAGCTGCTCCTCCCCAAGGACACAAGCTTAGAATGTGACTGACTGCTCTTGATTTGACTTGTGACCTTTGAAATCCAGCCTGGGCCTGTGGGCAGATGCCTGACACAGGGAGCGTTTTCTCCTGCTGGGTTTGAAAGGTGATGTGGGTGAAACATCTCCCCTGCCACATCTGGTTCCCTTCCCTCCTATCTCCACATCCTACATCTGACCAGGGCTCTCCCCAGTGCCTCTCACCCCTATCAATCACATTCAGCCTTCATCACCTGCACCTGATCAGGCTATCACCAGCTCTGCTCCCTTGCCCAGGCTTTGTTGGGAGGAGAAGGAAGTGTTTGGTTAAATGCTGTAGGGTGATGTGCTGCAAGAGAGGACACTCACCTGAGGCTCAACAAGCCATGTTTTGGGTCTCCCGCAAAAAGCAGGCTGGTAGATGTAAGCCGAGTATACAGGAATGCGCCTGGTCTTGTCATACAGGGTGGCAAAGTAATACCGGTTATTGTAACGCTGGCAGATCCAGGCTGGGTTCTGTGGTACCAGGGCTTCATTCGGGGGGGTTTTATGGAAGAAGAACTGAGGGCACGAGCTTTCAAAGGATGTCACCACCTCACTGTGTCCCAACCAGAGGCAGCTCGCCAAGACCTGCAGCAGCAGCAACAGCATCGTGGGGAGGACTTCAAGTGACAGGGCTCTTGTTCACCTGGAGGGCAATGCAGAGGTACAATCAACCTGGGGAAGGCTCATCATGGCCTGGAGTAACGCTTGTGCCTGTGGGGTATGGTTAGAGAGGAGGGGACTGGGAGAGAGCAAGAAAGGGACAATTTCTGCCCTCCTGGAAATGGAAACATCAGCAGCGGAATCAGGGTGAAGTCTAAAGCAGGTTTTAGGTGCCTAGAGGATGCAGCAGTGAGAGTATTTAGCTTGTGTGAGAAGGGATCCAAACCCATCCCATGTCTAATCAGCTCACACAGCATAGCTTTTTAGGGAACTGAGGCATGCTGTTGGGACAAAGCCACCTTTTCCAACCTACCTGTGTTAGCCAAGAGCTCGACTTTTCAGTTAGCACTGGAGAAATAGGGCTAGAAGCTCCTACTTTGGAATATCACCTCACTCCCTTTGCTCTGAGGACCTGCTCTGTTCCCAAGGCTTCCCATGCTGATCATTCCCCAAAGCATCCTTGGCCAGATTTAACATCTGGCTGGGACAGAAGGTGAGCAGCAGGAGCACTGACACCACTTCAGAGCATCCCAACAGGTTTGGTTGACATTTCCAGATGTGTGGCATATTGCTCCAGCTGCTGAGGGCTTCAGATCTAATGGCATCAGATTCTGGGAGTGCCAGTTCATAGTGGGGTAGTTAATTCCCTTTGGAAATAGTGTTCCTTCTTTAAGGATTTGATCCAAGCATCACCAAAAGTGCTGTTTTTTCCTGGATCCCACCTGATTTTATAATTTGTTCAAAGACCATGAGCATTATTAGCTCATGTGGTGCCAATTGTCAAACTTTTCCCACTCTCTTCTGCCTCTGAATCTCTCTCACATTCTCCAGACCTTTACTTTCCTATTCTTGAGTCTCTTTCTCAAGTTATTCCTTCTGTCCTTGCCCTCCTTAACGTAAAATGGTAAAGGAAGAGCTGCAAAACACAGTGCATGCAAAAATCTCTCACTTTCTCCTTCATTAATAGCAGCCAGTTCTGGGCCCCTCAGTTCAAGAAGGACAGGGAATTGTTTGAAAGAGTCCAGCGCAGAGCCACAAAGATGGTGAAGGGAGTGGAACACCTCCCTTATGAGGAGAGGCTGAGGGAGCTGGGTCTCTTTAGCTTGGAGAAGAGGAGACTGAGGGGTGACCTCATCAGTGTGTACAAATATGTAAAGGGTGGGTGTCAGGATGATGGAGATAGGCTTTTTTCAGTGATATCCAGTGGTAGGACAAGGGGCAATGGGTGTAAACTGGAGCATAGGAGGTTCCACGTTAACATCAGGAAGAACTTCTTTACTGTGAGAGTGACAGAGCACTGGAACAGGTTGCCCAGGGGGGTTGTGGAGTCTCCTATGTTGGAGATATTCAAGGCCCGCCTGGACAAGCTGCTGTGTGATGTACTCTAGGTTACCCTGCTCTTGCAGGGGGGTTGGACTGGATGATCTTTTGAGGTCCCATCCAACCCTTGGGATTCTGGGATTCTGTGAAGGTGGATGTTAAAGCTCAGCAACTACAGCCCACACTTTGATGTATTTCTCCTGAAGCTAAAGGGGCACTTGAAATACTGCAGTCAATGGTGAGAAAGGAGTAAGAGCTTACCTTGAAGCAGAGTCTCAGGACAAGCAAGTGAGCTGGTGCTTCACTGTTCCTCCTGCAGGAAGGGTTGGCTGACCCCTCAAGAGCCCCACTGTAATTTATACCCAGTCAGAAATCTGCCTCTTTCCACAGAAAGGGAAACTCACAGAAAAAAGGGTGTTTCTGTTGTTATTCAGGGAATGTTTTTTCCTGCCTGCCCCAAAATAGGGTGACAATTGCTGTTTGCTGTTTCCTCGGAATTTCTCTTGCAGCATCATGTGTTGGAAGCAGATAACTGTCCGATGACCTCCCCTTCTATTTCCTCATTCCCCATGAAGAACTGCCACAAGTGCTGCAGCACTTACTTGTATTTCTCTTCCCAGCAGATCTCTGGTGGCATCAGACCCACTGGCCTGTCTCTGAGTACACATGGATGTTCTCAGTCTGCTCTTACACAGCCTCTCAGAGTAAAATCAGTATGGTCAGGCTATGTATTTTCCCTTGTCTGTTGCAAAGGCTTTGTAACTGCAGTTGTTAATGCCATGCTATAGATTCTGGGGGCACACCTCAGTCTCTTCTTGCTGGTGTACAAGCCACTGCTAAGCCTGTGTTCAAATAGGATCCCAGTACAGTCACTGCTGAGCCTGTGTTCCAAGAGGATCCCAATGCAGCCACTGCATAGGATCCCAATGCACCCAGTACAGTCACTGCTGAACCTGTGTTCAAACAGGATCCCAATTCAGTCTCTGCTGAGCCTGTGTTCAAATAGGATCCCAATTCAGTCACTGCTGATTCAAACAAAATCCCAATCTGCCCATAAAAGAGGTTTGGTGGAGACAGTTTTCTCCCCTTAGGAATGCATAAAAGGGATTTGAGGGGATGGATACAGAGAATAAGGTTTTGTAGGCTGTTCTCTCATGAACTCAGAGGGCAGAGGGAATGAGAAGGGTTGTTCTGTGTTCACTCTAAGGGCAGCTGGATGAAAGACTCTGGTTTCTTACTGTATTAATGGGGAAGAAATGGGACTAAAGGTTGCAAATAATTACAACCAAACACCATCAGAAATGGGCATGACAAGAGTCAAGGAAGGATCCCTTGTCCTGAGCTGCACATTAGAGCAGAGTTAAAGGGGTCTGGCAATGTTTTGCATACACTTGGATTAAAAGCTGCAGGGAACATGACTATTACATTACAGGCCTCATGCTGTGCATCTTATCCTACATACTGAACCACACGGGTTCAGTTTCTTGATCTAGCAAATGCTCCCTCCTGTAGCCCAGTAAAAGCATCAAGGGGAAGCAGTTCATTGCATTGGGTTTCACTCCCTGAGCTCCGTCCTTTCTGTTTGGGTCTGATAGTGCTCCATTCTGTTAGTGCAGAAGATTGGCCATTGAAAACATGTCTCAGTATATAGAAGCAATGGGACTCTGTGGCTCTACTTTAAAATAGCATTTGATGGGTACTTCTGAAGAATAGCAAAGTGCTGAGCTTGATGTCCAGGCAACCCTTGTCAGTTCTATGCTTTTCACACAGTCAAGTATCAGGTCATGGTCAGAGCACTGCCATACAAGGGTTGTTACAGACAGAGAAAGGAAGAGGACAGGCAATCAAACCGTATTTCTTCTGTTTCTTCAGAAAAGACTTCAAATACCCACAGTGAAACACTAAGCAGCCAAAGCAGATATCAGCTCAGATAATACAATCAATACCCAGCTGTGATATCAAAACCACAATGGGAACAGAGATTTCAAAAGCCCTGATGGTGAATTCCCAAGCAGACCAATCTGCAGCAAGCCAGCCTTGGATAACAAAGGCTTTTCCCATGGAACTGGCATCAACAAAAGCTGACCTGGGTTAACTCTTACAGTAAAAATGTTTAAAATCCTTCTGTGGGTGATTTTCTTTTGGAAGAGGAGGAAAATGAGTCCAGTTTAGTTGTGAATGAATGAGCATTGGGAATGAAGCCAAACTCTTCCATTTGCCCACAGTTTTAATTAATCTGGGAAAACTTTCCTAAGTATATACATATATATATAAATATACTGTGTGTAAAATATAGATAAGAGTCATAGAATCATAGAATAGTTAGGGTTGGAAAGGACCTTAAGATCATCCAGTTCCAACCCACTGTCATGGGCAGTGACACTTCACACTAAACCATGGCACCCAAAGCTCTGTCCAACCTGGCCTTGAACACTGCCAGGATGGAGCATTCACAACTTCTTTGGGCAACCCATTCCAGTGCCTCACCACCCTCACAGTAAAGAATTTCTTCCTTATATCCAATCTAAACCTCCCCTGTTTAAGTTTCAACCCGTTACCCCTTGTCCTGTCACTACAGTCCCTAATGAAGAGTCCCTCACCAACATCCCTGTAGCCCCCTTCTGATACTGGAAGCTGCTCTGAGGTCTCACGCAGCTTCTCTTCTCCAGGCTGAACAGCCCCAACTTTCTCAGCCTGTCTCCATACAGGAGGTGCTCCAGCCCCTGATCATCCTCGTGGCCTCCTCTGGACTTGTTCCAACAGTTCCATGTCCTTTTTATGTTGAGGACACCAGAACTGCACACAATGCTCCAAGTGAGGTCTCACGAGAGCAGAGCAGAGGGGCAGGATCACCTCTTTTGACCTGCTGGTCACACTCCTTTTGATGCAGCCCAGGATACGGTTGCTTTCTGGGCTGTAAGCGCACACTGCAGCCGGCTCATGTTCATTTTCTCATTGACCAACACCCCCAAGTCCTTCTCTGCAGGGCTGCTCTGTATCTGCGAGCGTGAGGCTGTTCCTATCTGTCTATATAGTGCTTTGCTATGAACGTTACATCTCTTTTGATCCTTCGATGTCAGCTCTTCCTATCATTATGAAGCAGAATTCACCAAGAGTTGGATTTTTCACCCACTAATAGTGAACGTGAGCTGGGTTTAGACTGTTGTGAGACAGGTTAGTTTTACCCTACTGATGGTGTGTTGTTGCAATAGTAATCCTGCTCAGTAGAAGAACTGCAGGTTCAGAGCCCTTGGCTGAGGAGCCACTGGCGCGATGCTACCATCTGAGGGCTTATGACTGAATGCCTCCAAGTCAGAACCCCACCTGGATGCTTGAGATTGACCCAGGAGACACCAGTCTTGCTCAGAATGCATGGGTAAAGCCCTTCCTGAATCTTCATTAGTGAAGACAGGCCTTCCTCATAGGAGAAGGAAAACTCCTATCTTCAAACTGGGGCTGATGGAGCTCGTCCAGCCTTGTAAGGTCTTCCATCTAAGAGATGGACACTCTTACAAAACCTATGACCTGAGAACTTTGCTGTCACCATCCGTGTTAGCTAGGCTGTAGCAGTTAAACCTCAGGTGTAAAGGGTGAGGCCAGTTCCGCAGAGGCTTACCTCTCACTTGTCTGTATGGACAGGTGAGGGTCGTATCGGTAGTGACAAGGTGCTCAGGAGACGACAGTCCTGGTAGGGCACTTCCTGATTGCCAAAGCACTCTTTCCAACCAGATTTGCATATCCCACATGCCCTTGGTCATTGTGCTTGTAGTAAGTGTGGTTAAAGCCCTTCCCAAATCTTCACTCATGAAGAGAAGCCATCACAGAGTACTTCATCCACTGAGTCCCCCTGATCAGTTGGTCTGTAACAGATCCTCACAGTAATGTCTCCCATCACTGTTCTCCCTTTAACCCTGATCCACAAGCTCTCTGTTGACTGCTCACCTCTCCTCAGACACTGTTCCATACTCTCCAGCCTATCCCTAATGTAAAGGGGAACTCCCCCTACCCATCTGCTGGGCCTCTTTTCCATTATAGAGCTCATCTCTCCTAAAGATTGCAAGTGCCCTTCAGGTATTTGGGTATTATATGTCACTTCTTATAACATGAAGTCCTCTGTTCATCTGAGATTCTTTCTCTGTGTGTCATGCTGCATATTGAACTTGAAGTTTTGCTCTTGGAGACCCCTCAGTGTTCAGAAGAGAAAACAGAGCAGCAGACTTAAAGATACTGTTTACTCTCAAACTACTCCCTTCTGCTACAACTTACTTTTGTTCAGCATCCATCAGGCATCTCATCCAAGCAGCCTCTAGATGACTGTCAGTTGTTTCTTCTCAGCCATCCAAACACATTCCAAGGAGGAGAAATATGTCCCTGAAGATAAGCAAATACTACTCAGCAATGGCAGGTAAAATGTCATAGCTTTCTGCACCACTCATGGACTGGCTTTCTAGCAGATTAATTTCAGTGCAAGTTACTAACATTGTAATGAATATTTTTGCATTTCATGATTGCAATTAATTGCATTAAGGTTAAACAACACTACAGATAAACTGAAAGATAACAGATAAAAAGCCAGTGTGGAGAGTTTCTTTATCTACCTTCAGCCCAGTGATGCTCAAGGGCAAAACACACAGACACAGGGTACTACAGACTCTGGGCTTTCTCATTTTCTAACTATGTTAATGGCCTCAAGCTGCCCCAAGGCAGGTTTAGATGGAGCTGAGGAACAATTCCTGCCCCACAGGGTGCTCAGGCATTGGAACAGGCTGCCCAGGGCAGGGCTGCAGGCACCGGCCCTGCAAGTGTTCACACAGCGTGGAGACGAGGCCTCAGTGCCATGGGTTAGGGGTGGCCTTGGCAGGGCTGGGAATGGTTGGACTGGATGAGCTTAAAGGGCTTTTCCAACCCAATTGATTCTGTGGTTCTCTCATCTGAACAAAATCTAACTTCAGAATCCCACCTTCTCACCCAAAAGCTGGTTTAAACCAGGTTTTACCTGCCCAAAACCCCAACTATTTTTAATACATGCATTTCACTCCATCCCATCCAGGGCACTCCAAAGACATCAGGTGGGAGGCAGAAAATGCTCTTTGCATGGTGTTGAGATGTCTCACTAAGAAAGAGGCTTTGCCCTGGAGTCATAACCTTTGAATGACTGCAAATGGGAAAGCAGAACCAGGATGGGTTTTGGTTTTGGTTTTATTCTTAGCACAAGCAAAGCTGCCCTGCTCGGTGTCAGTAACCCACATACAGGAAACGGGGTTGTGTACGATGCTGAGTTCAGTGTAGCAAGTGGTGCAACTCTTCCAAGTACGCAGCAGTTGCTGAGACTGCAGAACCTTGGTTTCAGCTGGGGACCCACAAGAGCATAGCAGAGCCAAGTGTCTTGGATCCTTACCCCAAAGCAGAAGAGCTCTTTAGCTTTGAACCAAGCCAGCAGGAGCTGAATCGCAGCTGATGAAATGCTCTGGTGTTCACTTGGCTTGCAGACACAGGGGAAAGTCTTTATGGGCAATGTCAGATCTGGTTCTCTTTGACTCATCTCTGCTGTTATGAAGAACTCCCTGCAGGCTGTGGGAACAGGAGCCAGGATTTCCTGAGCTCCAACCTCAGCTCTGACAGGGACTTGCTGAAGAACCATTGCAAACTCCTAAACCCTCTGTCTCAGCTCCCCTATGACCCAAAACACCTGGGAGCTTCCCAAGTGTCCCAAACAGCACAGAAGAAGGACCTGCACAGGACACTGAACCCATCACCATCCTCCTGAAAGGTTCAGTGCAGAGTACACCATTCCTACAGGCTGCCTGTCCCACCTACTGTATACTCAACCACATGCCTGGGCAATACATCCACCTGCATTACCTAACCATGCTTTGTACCACATTATCTAAGCATATTGGCTGCCCTTGATGCTGGATTTGTGACTTTTCCTTCTATTTTAAGTCCTTTGTTACTGAAATTGCTGAAAGGTTGGTTTAGCATCCAGCACATCAGCACGTCAGAGAGGAACTGGTCAGCCTTCCTGTGCTATGAGTTGATTCAGGACAGCTCCACAGGTTCATAATGAAGATCTTTTACATGAGACAGGCAACAGGGGAAAGAACACACAAACTCAGTCTCTGTTTTAGCTCCTAAAAGCTGCTCTTTCCCTGAGCGAATGATTTTATGACTAAATGTTGTTGTTCTTTAAAAGTGTCTGTTTTGGAAGAGCTTTGAAAGTCAGATTTGCAATTGCTTCTAGCTGAACACAGTGTGCTTCCATGCTTGGTTTGTTTCTCAATGTAAAAGAAACAATAATGACATCTCAAGCACAAAGTTCTCTAATAGGAAGGGAAGAAGCATCATTATAGATACAGTAAATCTCAAGCTCTCCATTGACCTCAACCTCAGGAAGAGGAATACAGAGAGTAGAAACTAGGTCCTCATCACAAAGATGAGCCTCCTTGTACTGAGCGTGCTGGAATTAAATCAAAAAGGCCAAAACATAACAACAAATTGACCTGGAGCAATGGAAAAATCCCTTCTTACATGCTCTGACCATCATAATGTGACCAAGGAGGAGCTTCAATCTGCTGCTTAGTGCAGAGGGAAGGTTACTGACACAAAGGAGAAAGCACCAAGAAGCAGAAGATGCCTTCAGCTTGTCTGGATCTCATGGACTTTCCTGAGATACTTTAAAATAGCCATTAGGAGATAGTCTTGGAGTCTTTTATATTGGAGTCTCCAATAGTCTTGGAGAATTTGAGATGCTTTCAGATTAAGTGGAGGAGTCATGCTTATCTTTAAAAACTACATTGTGATTAAATGATCAGTCCTGGAACCTATAGGCCAGGAAAATGAGCTTCATTTCCCTATGGAATGACTACTGAGACCAACTTCCTGCAAGCACCTGGGAAGTAACAGGAAAGAGGGGTTTGTCAAGACCAGTCTGATTGCCTCTTGTGACCTGCTGAGACCTTGTGGGTAAAGGAGAGGCAGATTTCATATCGTTTCTCTTTACAAAGTCTTTGAATCATGTCTCCCATGGCATTATTTGAGAGACCGGAGTGCATTGGGATACATGTGGGAAGTGCTGGAGAGCATCCCAAGGGAGCTGCCTTTAATGGTCCACATCAGGGTGAAAGAACATACCTACAGGTTTCCACTTTCCGAGGTCCTGTTCAGCATCTTCATTGGTAGATCATCTGATAAAGGAGACGATATCCTTATCATATCCTTATCAAATTTATCCTGTTTATTTTATCCAATATCCTGTTCCAAGCAGGAAAGGAATCCAAGGACATAAGGGGAATGGGGCAATTTTTTTGGGGGGAAACACCTTGAAATTCATATGCATAGCAGGAGAGCCCCAAAGACACCTCAAGTACTTATTCCCCTTCATCTTGCATTAGCCACAGAGTTAACAAAGATCTGAGCAGTGGAATGGATCAGATAGCGACAGAGGTACCATGGAATCAGACCAGCCTGGGCAGCCATTGGAGGGCAGAGCACAAGACCCATACTGTAGATATCAGCACTGGTCTGAAAGTTACGGTGCCTAAAGCTGCTGGTGTCTGGTGGTGCTGCAATGCTAACTATGACACTGCTGAACTCTATAGTCCACCACGGTGCAGTATTCAATGGCATCATGAACTGGTATTTTGGCATGAGCTTCCTCAAAGATTCAAATGCCAACCCCAACACCGGTAGACCCTCAGCTAGACTGGTAAGACCAGGTTTTAGCATCTCATGTAATAAAATGAGTCAGCCAGAAAGAACCCAGGAGTGAGAGATCTCTGCATGAACAACTGGGTTAATGCATTACTTCTTAAAAGGAGACTGGAGAGCTGGACAGAGCCTTCAGGTACACACAAGGATTCTTCTCTCCCTGCCCATGCTGGATGAAACAACCATGGACTGAACTAAGCAAGACTTAGTGCAGTTTGGGTTACACATTAGGAAGGTTTCTCTATCTTTCCAGGGTATTGGAACAGTCTCTCTGGGCAGGGAATGGTTTCTATATTATGGGACAGCCTTTAGGTAAACCTAAGTATAATTTCTCTTTAGTTTGGTTGGGAAATGCATGGGATAACCTTTGAAGTCAGACCCACGTCTCTATCTCTAATCTTATGACTGAGTTTGCTGTTGATTTACTGTGTGCCTGAGATCAAATGACCCAGTGCTTTGGAGATGCTTTCCTCACACCACCAAGTCATAAAACTGAAACTTGCTCACTTACCCTGAAAGTTATTAACTAGTGGAGATGTGCCCTGAAGGCACAAAAGACTCCACAGCTGCCCAGTTAAACACCATTCCATAAGCTTCTGACCAACATCCTCCCTAAATGTTGAAAACAGCACAATTAATCCCTGCTAGTTGCTTTCAGTTTAATGCCTTTGTAACTGCCACTGTAGATGTGGTCTTTAGATGGTGGGACACTGGCACAGGGTGCCCAGAGAAGCTGTGGCTGCCCCATCCCTGGCAGTGCTCAAGGCCAGGTTGGACACAGGGGCTTGGAGCAGCTGCTCCAGTGGAAGGGGTCCCTGCCTGTGGCAGAGGTTGGAGCTGGATGAGCTTTAAGGTCCCTTCCAACACAAACCAGTCTGGGATTCTGTGCTATTCCAATTATAATGGATAACGGGCAATGCAGTGTTGTAGGATACACTGTGCAGCATTTGAGTGTATCCAGACTCATGCATGCCTGCTAATATCTGCCATTCAAACCCATAAAGGTTGCACAAAGCAGCACTTCCTGGACAGCAGCACTTGCTGAACACCTCCAGTCCTGGGTGTCCTCACGCATGGTGATTAAAGCTCCCTGGGGCAGAGGTGGGAACACGGAGGTGAGGCTCAGAAGATGCTGGGATTTGAAGATGGAGGCCTGGCAGAGGAACAAAGGGAAGGAACCCACAGAGGTCTGCAGGGGCTGGGGTGTGTGAAAGGGAAACTGCTGCATCTCTGTTAGGTGGTTTCTCAATCAGAACAGGGGGAAACTTAGTGCTGTAAGTCACTTTCTGGGTAGAGGGTGTAAATGACCTTTGCAGAGGGTGGCACGGGGTTGACCGGGGGTCATCTACAGCTGGGAGGATATGAACTGCTGATCCCACTTCCTTGGGAGCAGAAGAAAGACACTTTCTGTTCTGATTCCAGGAAAGCATGAAGGGGATGGTGCTTCTCTTTTCTTCTTCTTTCCAGAAGGGAGATGCTGCTCATGCACATCATTGTGAGGAAAGGAAGCTCCTCTCCACACAACCCACATCCTGCCATTGACCACAGCACTGTAAGTTTGACCATCCAGTCAATTCTTTATCCACCGAGGGGTCCGTCCATCAAATTTACACCTCTCCAGTTGATAAGCAAGGATGCCATGTGGGACAGTGTCCAACACTGCACAAGTCCAGGTAGATGGTGTCACTTGCTCATCCCTTATCCACCTCTAACCCCATCACAGAAGGCCACCAAATAGGTCAGGCATGATTTGTCCTTAGTGAAGCCACATTGGCTGCCACCAATCACCTCGTTATTTTCCATGCACCTTAGCATCCTTTCCAGGAGGATCTGCTCCATGATCTTGAGGCAGTTTTCCTCTCCTATGTTTTCTGACCTAGAAAGAGCTTCAGTCATGCATGGGGCATGTGCTGACTGGGGGCATGTGGAGTCATCAGCACGGGCGCTTGCGATGAGAAAGTGAAAAGCAGAAGCCAAGAAGGTCACAGGATCATTTCTTACCCTTGAGTGGGAGAGTTCAGCAAATTCTCCTTTTAAACAGAGATGTCTTGGTGCAGTCAGGGCATGGGAGCAGCACAATGCCTTGGTAAAGGTGTTCTGATGTACCCAGTGCTGGCACTGGACAAGCATCATGCCCAGCCATCTCCTACAAAGCAGAGCCCTGCCTGGTGTGGGTTAAGGGCAAGAGGGTACTTTGCCAGGCTGTTAATGGCTCTTGGGAGGAACCTCAATGCAATTCTGCCCCTTTGAGGGTCGACCATCACAGGGAGAGAGAAGCAGTGCTCAGTTTTATCTGGTCATGGGGTGGATGAAGCCCTGTGGGGCAACTGGGGGAGCAAGAGGAAACCCTCACATCCTGGAGATGGAAAATGAATTGACATGCGTCAGCCCTGCAGCACACGCATCATGCTGAGCATTGTTTTCCATCATTCCCTGGTAGAAACTTTCTCAAGCAGCAGTGCCAGTGATGGGCAAACCCATGCAACACCTACAGCACCTCACCAGGTCCACTGACAAAGAGATATCTCCTTCCTATACTGAGGTGGACCAAGAGGACTCTTACCCTGGTGTAGAAAGAAAAGGTGTTCTCTGACTGACATTTGTGTCCCTGAACCTTCTCTGGTAGCAACCAGAACAGCCAGAGCCTTTCCAACATCAGTCCCGCTTGCTGCCCCATGGGTTACTGAGCATGGGCACCAGGAGACACAAAGGGTTTGGTTTGGCTCTGTCAGCCAGGATGAAGGAGCCCTCTATGTTCATCAGTGCAGCACCACAGAACCAGGTTTCAACCTGCTCCTTCTCAAAGAGCAGGAGAGCTCAGAAGCCTCTTTCTGTACAAACCCCAGCAGCAGCTCTTGTTTTCTGCTGCAGGAAGGTGTCACCAGTGGAGAGAGAAGTTCCTTTTGAAAACAAGACCTCTGTTAGAACTTGTGCTTTGCAGTCACCGATGGAGCTATTGCAACATCACATCCTTCCGTGCCCGTTGCCTGGCCTGCTGCTGCTCCAATGCACACTAACAGCCAGGGTCACAGGGACCCCAGTTCTCAGAAGCAAAGCACAACACGGGTTTTTCACAGGATCCCAGCCTGGTTTGGGTTGAAGGGCCCTTAAAGCTCCTCCAGCTCCAACCCCTGCCACAGGCAGGGACCCCTTCCACTGGAGCAGCTGCTCCAAGCCCCTATGTCCAACCTGGCCTTGAACACTGCCAGGGATGGGGCAGCCACAGCCTCTCCTTGCAGTGATTTCTTTCTTGCCTGTTCTCTGTCCTCCTGAACAAGTCATCTCCCCTCGACGTCCCTCCCTCCTCACCCAGATTCCTATGCTGGCAGCAGGTTTTGACTAACAAGAGCTAATATTTTATCTCCTGTTTCTAAACCAGCATTTAGTAGCAGATAAACCAATCTCCCCATTGTAATGATGTTTAATGACCCATAAACCTGCTATCACACCCCCTTTGCTGGCAATATTCTTTCCCCTCCATGCTTAGCTGCTCTCCCAGTGTGGAAGTGCCACCAGGAAGGACCAGTTTGGGTGCCCCTGGGGCTAAATCATCCCATTGGGTAAAAGCCTCCCAGCTCTCCTCATGTGTGTCATCATCACCTTTATCTCAGTGAATAACCATGAAGCCCTTGGCCTCAATGATGCTCCTCTTGGCTCTATGCACCTCAGTGATGCTCCTCTTGGTTCTATGCACCTCAGTGATGCTCCTTTTGGTTCTATGCACCTCAGTGATGCTCCTCTTGGTTCTATGCACCAAATAACAGGCTGATCAAACACAAGTACTCACCACTGCAAGGAAGATCTGGAGGTCTAAAACCTCAAACCACAACTGTTTATTTCACAGCATGGCAGAATTAAGGTTCCTATTGAGTGTTTAACCTGAAATCATGGGAATGGGGCATGGGGATAATATTGCATGGGATACATCTTGCCTCAAGATGCATCCACGGTGGCACCCACCATGGTGGCACTGGAGGAATCAGGTTCCTTTCATTACCTGAGAAACACCATTTCTGATCATCCAAGCTGATATCATCATCTCGTGTCTTCTGCTGACATCCTGCCTTCCCCCAGAAACCCAGAGGCACCACGTGCATCCTTCTGCCCCATCTCCTGCAGAGGAGTCACTGCAGTGCCCCAGCTCCTCTGCCATCATTTAGCTGACAAAATGCCCTGAAATTTCCCTATGGGAGAGATGGAATTGACAGAAACAGCAAATCCACCTCTGCTCTGTCAGGTTGGCAGAGAGCTGCATTGTGCCGGCCAAAGCAGCAAGCCCTGCACTTCCCAGCTGCTATGGGACCTACTATGGGAGCACTGCAGTGACTGAGGCTTGTACTGCCATGGGCAGGGCTCTGGCAGCAGGATCTGTCACTGAACTATGCAGGATATGTCACTGATCCCCAGATGATGGACACATGGGGGAGCATTTCGATGGGCTTAAAGGTGGGTGATGGCCAAGGGAAGGGAATCCTCTGCATCTCCAGAGCTGAAGCAGGAAATGACTCTTTTGGTTGCTTGTCTTCATAGAGCAGAAAACCTTCAGGTCCCAAAGAACTGCTTTGGGTTAAATAACCTACTTGGTTACTCTCCGAGCAGGGTGGTGGCAGAGTGATTCTCTGCCTGATAAGCACATTGTCCCCAGCAGCACTGCACATCTCCTCTGTGTAACCAGTGGGGATCAAAGTCCCCGACCAAACCTGTTGGTCATGATCCTGCCCTATGGGGTGTCCTTGAGCCCCACTTCAGCCACCTCTGAAAGGCACTGCAAAGAGGGGATGTGAGATCCTGACATACACCTGAATCATAGAATCATTTGGGTTGGAAAAGACCTTTAAGCTTATCAAGTCCTGCCTTTCCCCAGCCCTTCCAAGGCCACCACTGCCCCATGGCACTGAGGCCTCACTCCACAGTGTGTGAACACTTGCAGGGACAGTCACAACCGGTTTATGTGTCCCAGCATCACTCCTGCTGCTCCCTCTCCTATGGCTCTCATCCATGGCCCTTTGCCGGAGCCCATAGTGAGGAAGGTGCCCCCATTTCTGCAGCAGTCAATGTACGTCCGGATGTCCCATGTGAGCGCCTCAGTCCCCACCACGCTGCGGGCTCAGAGCATCCCTGGTGCCCCGGCAGGGCCCGAGCAGCTCCATGCACATGGTTCTGCTTCCCCCTGGTGACAACAGCAGGGAAGGCGCTGGGGCAGCTCCTCCACCAGCAGGCACTGATGCTCTTCCTTTGGGCTTATGGAGCCGTGGCCCTGGGGCTTGGAGCCCTCACTGCATGAGCCAAGGGTGGGTGGTGAGAGCATCTCCATCCCACTGCGGTGAACGGAGCTTGACATGGAGGATTCTGTGTCTGTGCCAATAACCTTCATTCCTCCGCCATACCTGGACAAGGGCAGTCTCTATTCCCAGCACAGTGGTGTGATGCTTGTATCCCTTGGGAAAAGTGAACCAGGAGACACTGGTTTTGAGAGGAGCTGCACATGGGACAGGTGGGAGGTGTAAAACCTTCTCACACACACCTCGGAGCCCATCTCCAAAGGCCTTCAGTCATTTATGCCCATAGTCCTTTCCTAAAACAGCATCCTGGAGCAGCCATGAGGAGATGGGCTGGGATGAAGCATGCACAGAGCTGGACTCCAGTCCAGCAGCTGGAGCGCTCAGCTGGGAAGCAACATTCCCAAAATCCTTCTTTTCTGATAAAACACCCCAAGCTCACTTCCAAACTGTGGGTCATTGCTCTTCTGGCTGCTTTACATAGGATCCCTCCTACAGTGGCCAAAAGCAGCCCTGTCCTAGCAACAAATCTGTGCTTCCTGCAAGACACAATCCCTGCAATCTCCTTTTGAGAGGGGCTTGGGACAAGGGCCTGTAGGGACAGGCCAAGGGGAATGGCTTGAACCTGACAGAAGGTGGATTTAGATTAGATCTAAGGCAGAAGCTGTTCCCTGTGAGGGTGCTGAGGCGCTGGCACAGGGTGCCCAGAGAAGCTGTGGCTGCCCCATCCCTGGCAGTGCTCAAGGCCAGGTTGGACACAGGGGCTTGGAGCAGCTGCTCCAGTGGAAGGGGTCCCTGCCAGCCCAGTCTGTGCCTCCAAGCATGCCCCATCCCATCCACCAAAGATGTTTTATGGAGCTTAAGGGGCTTTGTATCCTAGGACCCACCACCCATCACATGGCAGGGCCCAACATCACCTCCTCTGCCCAGGGGACCTCAGCATTTGGAGCCCACTTTTCCTTGCCTGGACCTCCTTGTCCTCCCCTCACTTGGGGGCAGGCACCAGATGTGGAGGGAGCATCTCAAGATGCTCCCACATCCCCATGGCAACCCTGCATCACCTCTGCTTGGTGGAGACACTCATTTATCATGACTCCCCCTTGCTCCCGGTGCCCCCCCCCCTTGCTCACCAGTGATCTATCTGCCTGTTCAGCCTTTTGTTCACCATTCCTGCCTATTTATTCATCAGGAGACGACTTCCCTTTGCCACATAATCAATTGTTTCTGCCTCCGCTGCATTTTCTGCTTCATCCCTGCCATGTTTCGGGAATAGGGGCTTTCCAAGGAGGTGATTCATTGCCCTGTGGGTTCTCCTGCACGCTCAGTCCATCGGCTGCCCTGTCCCCTGCCCTTTGTGGCTGCATCCCCACATGTACCCATTCCTCAGAGAGAACTGATTCACCACTGAGGTTTCATTCTGGCTTCCAGCTGTTGCAGCTGCTCCGAGCTGGTGTGTTCCCCTTTGCTCCTCCTGTGCCTCCATCCTCATCATTTCCTCCTGCTGCTACTCCTGACCATATTCCTTCATGCTTTTCCCTTCATTCTCCATGCAGTGCTCAGCTGTTTTTAATGTGCCTCACCAATGATGAGCCCAAGACAAAGAGCAGCAGCAACAGGGGGAGGTTTTGCACAGCAAAGGACATAGGAGGTGAGTAGGGCTTCAGAGCCATGTGCCACCAGCCTCTGGGTGCCAGGGTTAAGGGTTGCCATTGGGGTTCCAGGGTGAGCACACAAGGCAGTGGGTTATAGTCCATCTTTAAGTGCTCACTCATGGGCCTCCCTTCCCATTTTGCTTCTCTCCTCTGTATTTGGAAGGCAGAGAAGTCACTAGCTGTGATTTAACCAACCTGTCACTGCATCCACAAAGCCTCCTCAGTGCCAGTATAACTTTGAGCACTGGGCTCAGGTCCCCACCATACCCAAAGGAGCTGCTGCCCATGAGCTGATGACCCCAGTGCAGTCACAGACTCACATGTGTGTGTGGGGGGGTGGATATAGGCAGCTTGATGCCAACTGCATCACCTGAAGCTAAACTGTGGCTCTGTAAATCCCCAGCTCAGCTGCTGTTTAATCTCAGTGCTGCAGATGCCCTCGGGTGATGCTGCCCAGGCAGGACACGTCCCAGGCAGTGCTGGGGAGATCCTCTCATTCCCATTGTCAAACCTTCCTGGATGTCCAAACTCATGCAGGGTCCAGTAGAGGGTTTAGTCATTTAGTGCTCTCCAGGCCACAGAAACCAAGGGCAGGAGTGGTTTCCCTTGGCCATGGTACATGGTGTTGGGCAGAGGTTGAGGCCCCTCACATTGAGCTCACATTTACCCCTCTGGGAGATGTTTCTCCATCTTTCTGCTCATTCCTGGGTCTCCCTTTTGAAACCCTTCTTGTTTTCCAGCCTCCTTGTTGCAATGTGGATCCCAAGCTCAGCACAGCATCCCTGGGCCTCTCCCAGCACTCTCCCTGCCCTGCTTTCACACTCACTCACACAAACCCTCAGCTTGGATCATGTCCCATTCAGATGATTCCTGACCTAAACCCGATGTGTTGTGGGGACTTCCCATTCCCCAGGTCCAGGTGCCTGCCCCATACCATGCCACCCCATTAGTTATTCAGCACTGCAAAGCTCAGCTTCTCACATCAGGCAATTCACCTCACGCCCACCAGTAACTTTCTCCTCCCATTTCACCCAGCAAACAGGATTCCAGTTCCCTCTGGGCAGTAGGGAATGGCTGGGAGCATGGATCCGATTCAAGGGCAGCCCCATTTGCAGTCACATCAGTGCTGTGCTGCATTCAATGCGCCCGATGAGGATGCTTTCAGCCCCTTCATGAACCCATCAGTGAGAGCTAAGCCAAACACCTCGGAAACCCTGAACATATCCCAGCCCATGCCCCCACATGTGGAACCCTGCACGCATCAGTGCATCCCTACGGTTGCCGTGGTCCAGCATCCCGTGCTACAAGACACGGCTGCATCACCTCCTGCTCTCCCAAGGCTGAACCATCGCTGCCATGAACCTGCGCTGCTGGGATCCCTCCACTAGGTTGCAGCATTAACTTTCCTATTCCTGTTCTAGAAAAGCCAGAAACCGGCCTCTTGGAACAGGCAGCTCGGCCTTGTCAGCCCTGTGCGTCCTTACCGAGCTTTATGGGGCTGACTTGGTGCGGGGTGGTTGGGGCTTCCCTTAGACTTGGTTCCTATTTGCATCCAGAAGTTCATCTTCCTTATGAAAACAGTTTAATATAGTAAGTCCAGTCAGCTGAATGGGACAGAAAAGGGGAATATTGTAATAATAATAATCAGCATCATCAGCAGCAGCATCAATGATAACATTGTAAGCATGCAGCATGGAGGAAGGGGTCAGTGACCTACCTGTTACCTCTCCTTCCAGACACCTTCACTTGATGATCTTAAAGGTCTTTTCCAACCTAGCTGATTGTGATTCTTCCATCTGTGAGCTCTTTCCTTCCAGTGTCAGTGGTGAAACTGCTGCTGTTTTACAGCGTCATCCTCATTTCCCATCCTGATGCTTCACAGATCTTACCGAGGCAGCACCAAAGTGGGTCCAAACCAGACAGGCCACAGCGACCATAGGGGTTTGTGCTATGTGTGGTGTGTTGGGGTTCAACCCAGCAGGCAGGAAAACACCTCAGGGGCACTTGCTCCCCCCCCCTGCAGAGGAATGGGGAAGAGAACTGGGAAAAGAAGGAAAACTTGTGGGAGGAGTGAAATGAAGGCAGTTTAATAGGAGAGCAAATAATAATAGCAATAATAGCAATAATAATAATGTACAAAAAAGAGATGCCCAATGTAATTGCTCACAACCCACCACACAGTGCCCAGCCAGTCCCTAGCCAGTGGTCCTCAGCAGCATTCCCCCACCTCTATAGGCTGAGTGTGATCCCGTATGGTGTGGGATACCCCTTGGGACATTTGGGATCAGCTGTCCTGGTTGTGTCCCCCCACCAACCTCCTTGTGCATCCCTGACCTGCTCACTGGTGGGTGAGGAGCAGAACAGGCCTTGACCCTGTGCAAGCTGCTCAGCTAAAACATCCCAGTGTCCACATCAGGCACAGGGTGCCCAGAGAAGCTGTGGCTGCCCCATCCCTGGCAGTGTTCAAGGCCAGGTTGGACACAGGGGCTTGGAGCAGCTGCTCCAGTGGAAGGGGTCCCTGCTCATGGCAGGGGTTGGAGCTGGATCCCTTCCACCACAAACCAGGCTGGGATCCCAAATCCGAACCACAGCACCGTGCCAGCTGCCAGGAAGAACACTGATCCTATCCCAGGTATAACCAGGACAGGTACCACCAGTGGAACATCAGAGGGGAGTCACTTGTAGTCCATCGCTTCTTGGCTACAACCACATCAGTGTGTTGGAGACTGCCTGGATCTGATGTACCCCAGCTGTGTGTGAATGAACTGCAATGTAGGATGGTTGCTATAGAAGAGGAACAACTCAAGTGGTGTTCCCAGCTCCTTCCCATGCCACAGCCCTATTGCCATCACCCCAAGCCCAACTCTAAGGGCAGGATATAATGCACTGGATGCTCTCTCCTGGGTCTCCGAGGGTACCTGGGCTACAGTTGTTCCCTCCAGAGCATCATCTCCCCATAGTTCACCATTCTGGGGGTGTCTGCTCTGCCATTTGGCCTGCTCCACATGCACATAAAGCCACCACCATGGGAGATGAGGCTGAGTCCTATGGGAAATGCTTGTGGTGGAGCGACTCATCTCCTGCAGCTGCATGCATGGATGCTCATGGTTTTGGGAGGGCAGAGCAGGGTCTGAAAGGCAGTTGCTGTGCTTTTCCTATGAGCAAGTGGTGTAATAGGGGGGCAGAAAGCCCTGCAAGGAGGTCGAGCTTAGAACTTTAAGGTCCCTTTCAACCCCAATGTCCACACACACAAAAGGTGGTTGCAGACACAGGCAAACTCCTCCCCATTGTGCCAGACTAACAAAAGGCATCAGCTGCAATTTGGAAGCTGAGGTTGGATGCAGGAAAGGCTCCCACTGCAGGATGCTGCTGCCCTGGGACAGACACCCCCGAGCTGATGCACCCTCCATCCTTAGGGGGTTTAGGACTTGGGTGACAGGTGGGAGGCTGCATCCGAGATGTCCAACATTTCCATGTGGGTTTGATGTAAAATGACTGTTTCCCTGGTTCCTAGTGCCCTCAAGCTGCTTTTGCATCATCTCCGCAGCCCCAAGCGCTCCTGCGTGTCTGCTTATGAAATACTGATGTTTCCAACAGCAACAGTGATGCAGAGCTCCAGAGGTGAAGGAGGCAGCAAGGAGGAGCGCAGGGACCCTCTGCAGCAGCAGGAAAAGCTGGGACATGTGTGCAAGGCTCCATTCAGAGCCATGCAGGCATTGCTCCATCAGCTCCTTCCTATCCAACCCACATCCCAGTGGGATTCTGAGGTCCCAGCTCACTCATCTGCTGTCCTACACTTGGGATGTGTTCACAAGGCAGACAAACAAATCCTCCCTGGTGCCAGGCTGGGACATCCCCATCCCATTGCATTCCTCAGCCCAAGCCGAATGCCAGCTCCTGAGGCTAGAGAGTGTTTTCAGCTGTGGGATGCAGGATGTGGTCACCCAAAGGCTGCCTGGGAAGAGGACTCTGTGGGCAGAAATAAAAGGTGGATGTGCTGGCACCAGCAGCTCCTGCTTGGAGGGAGCCCAGGACATGTTGTGTCCTTGTGTGAATGGATATGGATGTGCCTGGGGCAGGCCAGAGCACACAGTGTGCAGCACTGCTGGTCCCCAAAGGCTCCAGGGGTTTGGTAACATCCCATAAGTTGCATTGTGGCCTTGCCCTCAGGGTTTTCCTGGAACCGACCCAAATCCCACAAGTACCAGCTATTCCCAGTGCAGCAAATACACATGGTACAGCTGCTTTTCCTTTGCATTCCCATCCCTCCCATGGCTCTGCTTCCATCTCCTCTATACACAGCTGAGCACTGAGCACCATGTGGAGGTAAAAAGCAGGCTTGCTATCAGAGATGCAGACTCTTTGTGCTGTCCTCACTGCCTGATGGGGTCCATGGAAGTCACAGGGGGTAGGAGAGGTGAAGAGATCTCCACATCGCTCACGTCTGTTCCGGCTTTAATGATGTCCTGTTCTTCCCTCCCAGCCCTATGGCTTTTTACCTGCAGTGACCTTCCCTGACTCCTTGTTTACCCTGCAGCGAGAGGGAACAGAGCACAGCTCAGCTGCAGCTTTTCAGCCAGAGAGCAAAACACTTGAAACCCCAAGAGAGCATCTGAATATACAGACCATAATGAGAGCCCCAAGGGGTGGGCTGGGAGAGGGCACCAATGGAGCAGGGTGGATGGGAGGAAACAAAGGCAGGCACGAGAGGAATCCGTGCTTGCGACATTGGAGTCCTGAGTACCTTGCACTCCATCCTTCAACCTGGGCACCCGACAGGAATGGGTTCTTCGACCTCCACCTCCTGGTGCTCCTGTTCCATTTATGAAGCAAGAATGGCAGCTCAAAAAGGAAACAGAATCAATGTCATGGCAGCAATTGCTTCAGCCAAAGCTCTCGGATGCTGCAGAGATGAGCATGAAGAAAGGAAGTAAAACCTGCTCTAAGCAAGTACCAGCATCACATGCATGGAGTGGGGCAGCATCCCATGGGAATAACTGACTTCCCATCATGTAATAAGGCTGGCACCACAGCACAGGCACCCCCAGAGCTGCCCAAAGATGGGGGTCTGCTAACTTCTAAATGCTTCTTCAATACACAGTTCATGCAGTGCTGCTCTGCTGTATTAACAGGGTGTCCATACTGCAAACCACCCTCTCCCAGCAGAGGAAAGCCTGGCATAAGCAATGAGGCTGTGAGCTCTGGTGTGTTGGGGATCATCACCGACCACACCATCATGGCACATGGACCTCACTGACAGTGTATTATTGAATTCATTCCAGAACCATGGAATTAACTGGGTTGGAAAAGACTCTGGAGTTCATGGAGTGAAACCTTTACCCCAGCCCTGCCAGGGCCACCCCTAACCCATGGCACTGAGGCCTCGTCTCCACACTGTGTGAACACTTGCAGGGACGGTGCCTGCAGCCCTGCCCTGGGCAGCCTGTTCCAATGCCTGAGCACCCTGTGGGGCAGGAATTGTTCCTCAGCTCCATCTAAACCTGCCCTGGGGCAGCTTGAGGCTGTTTCCTCTTGTCCCATCCCTTGTTCCTTGGGAGCAGAGCCCAGCCCCTCCTGGCTCCATCCTCCTGCAGGCACTTGGAGGGAGCCATCAGGTCCCCCCTGAGCCTTCTCTTCTCCATCTGAACCCCCCAGGTCCCTCAGCCGTTCCCCATCTCTTGTGCTCCAGGCCCTGCTCCAGCTCCATTCCCTTCTCTGGCCCCGCTCCAGCACCTCAAGGTGTCTCTTGCAGTGAGGGTCCCAGAGATGAACACAGGATTCAAGGTGCAGCCTTTCTGCTGTGCTCGGATGTGAAGGAACATTAAAGTCCCCATGAGAGCATCATGCCCGGTTTGTGCAACTTTACTCCTTTAAACACATGTGGGAGGGAGGGAGGGAGAGCTGGTGAATCCTTGGACATCTTCCCTGTTGCCTCTGCTGGGCTGGGGCTCAGTCTGTTGTCTGGTCCCTTGTCATAGCTGCTGTTCTAATGATTCATCCATCTGGGTTTCTGGGAAAAGAAGCTGAGATGGGAAATGTTTCTTCTCCTTTTTTCCCTTGGTTTTTGGCTGTTTTTCTCCTCAGTCCCAACTCTGCACCCGCGGAGGGGATGGAGCTTTGCTCATCGTGGCTGGAGCAGAGGAGTGATGAGATGCCCATTCCTCAAACCCAGACCATCGCAGTGATGTCCTTATCCATGTGTCCAGGAGCAAAAAAGGATCTAACCAAAGGATTCAGGCCACCTTCAGTGGGTGCACTGGACAAACCCCCATGCTGGTGCACTCCAGGGCCCACAATGGTTCCCTGCATCCAAAGGGATCCCCTCCATCCGAAAGGGTCCCCTGGGTTTCCTCCTTCATCTGGCTCTTTGCCTGCCTGAGCTCTCCAGCAATGCTGTGGGATAAAGTGCAGCTTGGGAAGAAATCCAGCTGGAAAACATTGACACTGGAGGGTTTCTCATTGGGTTTAAACAGCTGCTCTCGTAACTGGTGCTGATAATATCATGTATTAGGTAATAATAGGGGGGTGGGAAATACCTTCAGAGTTCACACTGGATGATATCTAATCCCACAGTGCAAGAAGCAGCCACACTGGTTTTTCCTTGCTGGTTTGTACTGGGCATGGACCAGTATTGCCTAGTTGGAGACAATGCACCCATCCAGCTGGTAGCAGTGAGGTAACCCACCTCTGGGGTAAGGGAAGTGCCAATGCAGCCTCTCTTTGCCTGCAGCCCTTAGAAACACTGCTTTAAAGAAGCCAGAGGAGATCTTCTCTCTTTCTCCCTCCTTGTTCCGGGAACGCATCATCCTTGGTCCAAGTTTGGTCAGAGGTTAGACTGGGAGAGCAGCAGCTTGACTGGGAGCAATCATTCCTGCATGCAGACACACATTGATAAGGTTTCCAGCCAACAGGTCATGTATCAAGGTTCTACTTCTCTATGCTGCTAAAGCAAACCTTCCTGTGACAAATTCCTCCCTTTGCTCTGCTGTGATGTCTGTTACAGTGAAACCCAGATCCGCCTTGAACCCACCAGCACAGGAACTGCCCTCTCCCCGGTCCAGCATCCTTCCTCTCATCCCCGTTTCACTGCCAACACCTTCTGCTCCTCACCAGCCTCTACTCGTGTTTGCCCCTTCCATGATTTCATCCCAAGTGGGTGGTGAGTTTGCTCCCCCTGCAAGCAGCCTCTTCCCAACAGCTCCTGGGATCCCTGCCAGCTCCACTCCACCCACTGCCTCTCCTGCTGAAGCAAACCCATGCAGCTCCTGATGCTGTGCGGGACAAAGGCAGCATCACACGTCTGCTGGGATGGCTTGGGAAGGGGAGCTGATGAGCACCCGTTTAGGTATGAGCCCCCCCCTATCCTTCATCCCAGCACTTCCCAGCTCCATCGCCCTATGCATCCCTGGAGCCAAAGGGATGCCCTGGTTTTCCTCCTGGTGTTGAAGTGACTTTTGAAGACTCTGAAAGGACACTGCAAACCCAAACTTCATTAGCAACACAGCGGTGTGGATCCAATACTACATGAAAACTGGCATCTACCTCTCTATCCATCCTCTGTCTATCCATCTATCCATCATCTATGTATGTATCTATCTAGTTACTCCTATTCAAGAGTAGACAATTCAAAAGTAACCTAGCACAGGGTGCCCAGAGAAGCTGTGGCTGCCCCATCCCTGGCATCTATCTATCTATCTATCTATCTATCTATCTATCTATCTATCTATCTATCTATCATCTATCTATCTATTATCTATCTATCTATCTATCATCTATCTATCTATTATCTATCTATCTATCTATCTATCTATCTATCTATCTATCTACCTACCTATAGACTTACCTACCTATGGGTTATTCCTACTTCAGAGACCCAAACCAGTCTGGGATTCTATGATAAGCCAACTTCAGAGACTGTGCAGCTAAAGAGCATCCTGAAAAGCAGATTTGATTTGGAGTTTGTTAAACCAGAGCATTGAAGCAGAGCACAGGAAAGGTTCACAAACTTCTTGGGCTCTTCCCCCACCCTGAATAGCCACAGTTATAAAAATGCATCTTTTGACTCTTCCTTTTGATGCCATTTTGGGGCTGGCAGCCGGGTCCCACTGCCACCCTGCTCTAACGCAGCACACCCAAGTACTCAAGCACTTGCTTTTACACTTGCCCTTACCAAACGTTGTCAGCAATCTGGTTCCTTAACCTGTTTACATTGGGGGAAGTAAAAGCTCAGCAACAGCACCAGAAAAACTCCAGCATAGCCAGGAACGTTTTGGTGTGGTGACAAACAAAGCCCTGCTCTTGTAGCATCCATGGGAAGGTTCGATTGTGCCTTATGCACGGGTGTCTTAACATTCCCAGGCTATTCTCAACTACAAAGTGGGGGGTTTGATACCATTGATCCACTGAGTATTTCCCCAATGGGAATGCTGAACAGGGAAATCTGCACATCCACATGTACTGAAAGCAAATGGTTGGACTTGATCTTAAAGGTCTTTTCCAACCTAGTTTGTGCTTCTGATTCTCTTCCTATTATGAACACTTCAGCTGTGATTTCAGCTCTCACACTGCAAAGTCTTTACATGGCAGTTTATCTGAAAACCTGGGAATCCATGACGATTTCCATTAATTTCCTGAGAAATACACCTTTCCCTCATGCATTTCTTGAGCAGATTCTGTCGCTGAGGATTTGGGGCACCTTTCAGCCCCAAAAGAAATACCTTGGGCTGATTTCCCGTCAGTTCTAGCAATGCAGAAGTATTTGGGACACTTATCCAGTCTGCTCCCCAAGAAGGACAGGCAAAACTAATGATTAAATAATGGCAAAATCCAAGGGAGACAATCACTTTGTGGCCATCCAGAAAGCCACCTCACCTGTGCTTACAGCTGTACAACTGCCAGGCTGGTTTAGAATCACAGCCTGCAAAGTGGCATTGGAGCATCTTCCAAGTAAACCCATTAATTATATATTGATCCAAGCACATTTTGCATTAACTCCCCCTCATGCAGTGATGTGATGGTAGCTGAGGAAGTGAGGATGTCAGAAGGAAATGCTGTGCATCCCCATGTGATGTCCATGCTCTGCAGTGCCATGGATTGCTTGGAAACCCATACCATAGCCAGCTCCTCCTGGCTGTGTCAGGCTTTACAGACTGGCATGCAGGCAGAGAGAGGCAGGGCTTGACATGTTCATAGAATCACAGAATGGATTGGGTTGGAAAGGGACTTAAGATCATCCAGTGTCCAGGATGCCTCACACTACACCATGCAACCCAAGACTCTGCAATCTGCCTTGAACACTGCCATTGCTTTGAATTGAAGAGCCCAAAGCAATCTCTGCAGCAATCCTATTAACAGCACTAGCACTGGGATACTGACCTCAAATCCTCATGATTCCAAAGTTCACCTCTCCTTTTTGTGGCAAGTGCCCATTAAAATCCTGTTCTTTGACACAAGGAGGAACTGGTTTCATGGACCTTCCGGCATCAAAGCCAAGTCACCTCCTGCCACAGCTGGTTCTCCAGAGGAAATCTTGGGAAGAAACAGACCATGATGCTGAGAAGGCAGCACTGATACATGCTGCACTTAAAGACAACTCCATGGGGCAATATGGGCAGGAGAGCAGGCAACTCCACATCTCACCTTAATCTGTTGTAGGAAAGCAAGACAAGGGCAAGAACATCACAGGGAAAGGTATGTTGTCACTGATTTCAAGGAACTGAATGGGAATAGCTTCTGGGCAAAGGTCTGTGATCATTATACTGACAGAACATACAAGACCATCTTTCCTGCTCAACAGCAGAGGCAGGAGCACGGAACTGGTCCAGCTTCATGCCTGGTTCTGCTTGTTTCAAAGGGAGATGTGCTTCCAGCAGCTGAAGGGCACTGCTGGAGAACAGGAGCCACCAGTTTGATGAACCCATTGGCAGCAAACAGGACAGGCTGCCTTGAATGACACATGGAAAGAGAAAACCTCTCGTGTATGCAGGGCACATAACTAAGGCTGCTTTGCTGTTTGCTTCATTGCCCTCACTGTATCTGATTTACCAGAGGAGATACGTAGAAATCATAGCACTGTTTCTGTTAGGATTACCCAAACAAGCAAGGATTTGCTCTCTCCAGGCATCTTTATACTGCTGTGAGCTTTAACAGCAATTTAAAGGCTGTTTTACAGCACAGCAAAGCTCTGCCAACACAAGCCTCTGCTGTTTCATCCTTAGCAAAGGCCCCAGCTGGACTCAGCCACACTACCTGGATCCACTGTCCTTGTGCCTCTGCTGCCCATTACAGCACTGGAAATGTGTGTGAGGACACATCAGCTCCCTCCCCAGCAGGTTATTTTTGGCTGCCAAGCCCCAAACAGGCTTGAACAAAGCAGGAAGCATCTTGTAGAATATCACAGTCTTATTTCCTCCTCTCTTTTGTAATCACGTTACACTGCATGCGTCATCAATGTAAGGATTAGGATGCTGCACATTAGTTCTGACCCTCAGTGTATTGACCAAGAAGACAAAGCCGTTCATCATCATCATCATCCCACGCTCCTATTCAACATCAGCACGGTATTTGCCTCTCCAGATTCCCAGTATATGATGGATTTCACAGAACATCCTCCCACAGAAGTGAGACTTTTTGATATTATGATGCAAACTCACACAAGTTTCAGACAAATTAATGGGACAACTGAAATTTAGGATCTCCATGGCAAAATGAATTGGTTTAATGCCTCAATAATAGCAAAGGGGTACTCTGGAAGACATTCCCAAAGTATTTTGTGTTAAAGATTTCCCAGTATATACCATCCCTCTCTCCCTCTTATCCCACCATCCAACACCTCTGATGTTAGTCTGGAACAGATTCTGGAGGAACAAGCAGTTGACTTCAAGCCATTTCTGCCTCAGTTCAAGTATTTATTTCAATTCCACATCATTCCAGAAGACTGGCAACTCGACAAACTCTGCTGACCATGAAGCAATCTCCTTGCATGTTACATTCAGTGATGCTGCAGGGCATCAAACTGCAGCATGAGAGAACCTGCAAACAAACAGGGTAAGTGTAATACTGTGGTGCATGAGCAGCACTGTGAGACTGGTGCCATTTCCATGAGCAATGCCCTGCATCCAATCTTGCTCTGCAAAAGTCTTCTGGTAGCTTTGAAAAGACCAAGAGCTGGGAACAAACAGGATCAAAACAAGAAACCCAACCTCTGCTTTTCTCCTCCTCATAAATACATATCACAGAATCCCAGACTGGTTTGGGTTGGAAGGGACCTTAAAGCTCCTCCAGCTCCAACCCCTGCCACAGGCAGGGACCCCTTCCACTGGAGCAGCTGCTCCAAGCCCCTGTGTCCAACCTGGCCTTGAACACGGCCAGGGATGGGGCAGCCACAGCTTCTCTGGGCACCCTGTGCCAGCGCCTCAGCACCCTCACAGGGAACAGCTTCTGCCTAAGAGCTCAGCTCAGTCTCCCCTCTCTTGGGCAGGTTCAAGCCATTCCCCTTGGCCTGTCCCTACAGGCCCTTGTCCCAAGCCCCTCTCCAGCTTTCCTGCAGCCCCTTTAGGCACTGGAGCTGCTCTGGGGTCTCCCCTTCAGGAGCCTTCTCTTGTCCAGGCTGCCCCAGCCCAGCTCTCTCAGCCTGGCTCCAGAGCAGAGCTGCTCCAGCCCTCGCAGCAGCTCCATGGCCTCCTCTGCACTCGCTCCAACAGCTCCACGTCCCTCTTTTACACCGAACCATTTGTGTTCATGAAGCACTTCTCTTGCTTCTTTCCCACATTCCCTTTCTTTTCCCTGGTGCTGCTTGAAAGATCCTACATGGAAAAGGACAAAACCCTGTAAGCACAGGGATGCGCAAGCAACAGTACTCACGTCTGAGAAGCCTTTCACAACATCCAGGCACTTGGCAGCTCCGTTGGTCCTTGCTATATGGCACAAAGAGAGAACATTACTACAGCTTAAACCCCTCTTACCTGTCAGTAGCTGCAGTTTCAATAAGCTGGTGGTGTTGGATCACTTTGTAACCGGTTCTTCACACAAGAAACCATTTAAGCAATGGTCTGTATGGGAGCTACTTAAGCAGTGAGTATGCTCCTAATACTATGTATAGCTCTTAACCTTGACAAGCCCAAACCCTTTAAAATATGTCTGTGGGCAGGTGTCAGCTCTCTGCATCACTCTGCACAAACACATCCTGCCAGTCATGCTGTATTTGCAGTGTTTTCATCATGTCTAGATTAAGGGCTAACCTACAGCCTTTTGTACTAAACACAGTGCTACCCACTTCCCAGAGCTAGACCTATAAAAGGCACATAGATCCTGAGGGTGGATTTCGGAAATGGATAGAAGTGAGAGACTTAGAAAGAGGCCGTGTGCTTTCCACACGGAGACCTTTTTGGTTGGTGATTATCTGATCCCTTCTTAGTTAAACAGATATATGACTAATGGGAGCATCCCTGGCAGTGTTCAAGGCCAGGCTGGACAGAGCTTCGGGTGACATGGTCTGGAGTGAGATATCCCTGCCCATGGCAGCGGGTTGGAACTGGATGATCTTAAGGCCCTTTCCAACCCAAACCATTCTATGATTCTATATATCAGTGAAGAGACAGAGAAGAGGGGAAGAGAAAGACAGATTTGCTTCCAATAACCAGCCATAACCTTAGTAATGACCCAGATGCTCAACAGCTGCTCCAGTTGTTTCCAGCCTCTGAGTTGCCCACATGGAATAATGGGGAAAGTCTAATCACTGGTCTGTTTTCAGCAGTACACATAGGAAAATAGCCCCTGCTACAGGGATGCTTTGCTGCACGTTGGTCTCTGTTATTAGCTCCCAGAAAGCTGAATGAAGTATGACAAGCTGGTCAAAGGATGAGTTTCAGGACTGATCTTCACGGGTAAGGAGATCCTGATGCAAACGGGGACACGACGCATGCTCTAACACCCCATCTATGGCCAGTTGTGTTTGAAGAACTGAAATTCCAGAGGAAACTTCTTGGGATGACTCAGGTGTTTTGTGGTTCACATTGTGGAGGGTGTAAGAGAGGAGAATGCAAACAGCTCTCGGGCTGGCAATGAAACCTTTCACCAGATCTCACTTTCAGCGTGTCCAGAGAACAGGAGATGGGAAGGTTTCCTGCTGCCATCTGTATTTCCTCATACCTCGTGGATGGATCATTAAACCAACAGGGTGAGTTCATTTTCTTTTCAGTTCACACTGATAATTCTCATTGGGAAAACCATCTCCTTTACCTTCACTCAGTCCTGTGTGGCTTTCCAAACCATTCCACCTTTAGACAGACAACCTAAATCAAGACCTTGTGTTACATGTTTTACATACTCTATCTACCAAAGATTGTCTTTTCTGCTAGGAACAACCTCCAGCTATATAAAAGCACCTAAACACATAGGATTTCTGCATCAAGCAACTCAGTTCACTAAAGCAACACACTGTTTTCAGTCCTATTAAGGATTGCCTCTGGAGCCTGATGTATGTAAGTCACAAGGAGCAATTCCCCAATCACTATAACCGATTTCAAATGGTGCTAGAAAATATTATTGACTCTGAACACCAAAAGAAATCAGTCATCCTCTAAAGGGGTTACTGAGATCTGCACGGAGGAAGAGTTAAAATGCTGGATAGTGTTTTACACTGGAGGCTCCCCACATACTTTGAAGTGTTCATGAGTTACCTCTGTGGCATCATTCACTAAAGAGTATTATAAATACTGTTACAACAAAGAGTTAGGAAGTGAAAACTTTCAACATCAATCATCAGCTACACACAGCTTTTAATAGGGTAAAGCCAATCTGAAACATGGACACCAGGACAAACCATTCACGGTCCAGTTCTCACACATGCTGCTGCTGGCCATTTCCATTAACTACAATGAGCATATCCAGCCTCAATACTGGTAAGCTGAGTCACACAACATAAATAAGCATTTTCAGATCTGCCAAACATGCCACAATGAAAAAGCAAACACACAGCATGGATGTCGAGAGCATTCAGAACTCTAGTGCTTAAATTTAGCATCATCTGCTTTAAATTCTATTGTGTGTCTTGTATGATACAAGGTATTTACAAGGGAGGTAAAGAACTAACAGAAAATGTTCTATGGAAGGCTGAAACAGGTTTTGAGCTGAAAAGCAAGTGGAGGAAATGAAGTTCTCTTCCTTATCCCTCCCCATAGTGTTTGCACTAGATTTACATTAACATTTGCATTAACATCTTCAGTTCTGTGTTGCAATTTTGCATTACACTTCCTTGCACTGTTCTTGTCTCATAAGCCTGTCTCCATTCCCAAAGCTATGGCTCACCACCTACAAACACTATAAACATGCTGATGCCCAGCAGTATCACAGCACAAGATTCAAAGCATGCATTGCATTGCTCTCCTGAGGGTCACCATGGCCATAGACCCTGCAGTCCCAGCCTGCTGAGGAATGTACTTTGGTGATGGAGCCAACTATCACACAAGGAAGATCTTCACCTCCTCTTCTTTCCCATCAAGGCCTCTGAGGATCCCCTTGGCTGATGAAGGCAGGCATTCTTCCTCCAAGAACACTGATTTCAAATGGTGCTAGACAATGAATAGTTAAATCTAAACCACCATATGAAACCAGCTTCCTGAGGGAGCTTATTTCCAGCTGGGATGATATTCCTGAAACAATAAATTGCAAATGCCACAGAAGAATACCTATCCATGTTGGGGTTTTTATTCTTCCTAGTAAATAGCTGATGCTTTTTTCCTTATTCTTACCCTTGATTTTGGTCTGAGTCATTATTTCTGTTTCCTATTACAGTGCTACCAACAGGACTAGAATTGCTTGCAGCAATGTGGCTCTGAAGCCCTTAGCCAGACAAGCTTGGACAACATGTACAAGTGCTTCACCACAAAAGCAGGACCTTCATCCCACTTTTATTACTGTCTCCTATTAACACCCTGCGTCTGCTGAGCTCTGCCCACCGGCAGACAAATCCATTCGGGAAGCACAGCTCCAAGCTCCCTCTAGTGACAGCAAAACGACGTGTGAAAGGTCTCCTGCAAGATGTTAACACAGCTTATTTCTGAAAGCAGCAGCGTGTGACAGAAGCTCCATGTTAATGCTGGGATGTTGAATATTCATCTTAAAGGGCAGGCAGAGAGGCTGCAAACAGCCCACCTGCCTCTCCTCACCGAGGTGGGACCTGCAACGTGAGAACAAACATGTGCCCAAAGCCTAACGTTAGGGATTGCATTAATTGCAGACTCCAGATCTGGCACTTACCACCTGGTCCCAGCACCACTTCCAAGAAGTCTGACACAGGCTTTTTTCCTGGAAGTCTGCTACTGAAACAATCTGCTCCCTTCAAACAGATGTCTTTGTCTTGTGGATAACCTCCCTGCGACTCCTCATCCGAGCTGGCGGCACAAACACAGCTCCATCACATCTGCAGAACAAGCCAGTGCTGAGTGTTGGCGCAGGCTGTGGGGCTCAGGGTGACATGTTCCTTACATCCCAGCCTCCCAGCAAGGCACACAGCGCCAGGAGCAGGGCTGCACCACAGCACAGCGTGTGGGGTGATGGCAGAGGGGAGGCACAAGGAGACCGTGTGCCCCAGGGGGGTGTCCAACACCACTGCTTTAAGGCAAACAACCAAACCGAGGAGGCTGAGCCTCTGAACACGGGCAGTTTGCTGCAGTTACTGGAAGAGCTCTGACCATGCCAGGCCACATCAGCGCTGGATTTAGTCTGCAGCTATGCTGTCCAGAAAGTGTCTGCGTGGAGCCGAGCAGTCAGGAAGCAGCTTGGCTGGGAGCAGCAGGGCTGAGCTGTGCTTGTGCCCATCTCCCAGGCTCTGTCCTCAGCAGACAGCTCGCTGGGAATATGCCACAAGGAGCACTGATGCTTTAGAGTGGTTAAAATAAAGCAGTTTAAAGTGCAGGCTGGACTGAACTGTTTCCTCCAGCCATTCAATAGCCTCACACTTTACCTTGCTGGAGTGTGCTCAAGAAGAGTGGAGCACCTTACTCTTTCCCTTTTACACTCAGTGTGCATTGTACCTGCCCTGGAAGTCCTGTGAAGGCTGATTTTAGTTGATTACAACCATCACCCATCTGTGGTCTCCTAAAGAGAGCCAAACATCCTCAATCTCCTTCTCTTCAGGGGGCAGAAACCATGTGAAAAACCTAACCCTGGAGGTTTCATTAGCTCCAGAGCTGCATTTCCCTTTCCATTGACCACAATGATAGTAAAACCAACCAGCTTAGCCTAGAAACCCAACTGCTACATGGCTGAAGAGAGAGGAGAGAGTATGTCAAACTAGTGTGGACAGTTCCCATGAGGGTATCTGTCAACAGCACAGCTACCACACGTCTCTCCAAGAAACCTGAGATCCATTTGGGAAACCAGGAAAAGCAGTAACACTTCCCCACCAGCATCTTCCCTGGACAAGGCTAAATCATGCTGCTCCATCTGCTTCTGTGCAGCTGCACTCATGGGGCACACTGGATCTGAAGCCAGGGTCCAGTTGTATGGATCTATCTTTGCCGCTAGCCCTAGAAGGGGTGCAGACAACAGCATCTCTGACTATGCAGGGAGCACATCCTTCCGTTTAAGATCATTTGCACTTTTGAAGAAAGCTTCTTTCAAAACTTGTAATAACTCTGCATGTTTCTAGAACACAGATAATGAGAAACACTCTCACATTAGGGCTGTAAACTGTCATTTCTAAATTGGAAAAGCAAATGAACTGCAGATAGAGAGCTATTGTACTTCTCTGAGATGCCTCCTCCTAATTAGGTCCTGGAAGTCTTAGAAGATGAATTCAGATCTTGAACTGCTCTGTCCTTCCTTCATTTAAGGATGACAAAAGCTGAGAGCAATTTTCTTGTGTAACTGGAAGGGAAGAAGAGGAACAGCAGAGATAATGTCTTTGTATTTATGTAAGAGCTTGGGAAACAGCAAGAATTCATAGACTTCGATACAAGTTTTTGCTCCCAATTACATTTGTGTGCCTGTAGTTACATCTAACACTGCTCTGCAATCTTCCAGAGATGACAGGGCAGTGACTTAAGCCCTGATCTTAAATCCTTCATAATTCACATGTTTTTATTTGACAGTGATGGGATTAGTTACACGAGTCAAGTTTTATCTGTGATTAAACCACTGTGAGATTAGTTTACGATGGCTTAGTTTTGCTGTTGAATAATTCTCATGATTCACAGGTGGTTTCACTGCATGCAAACGCCTACCAGGTAACCAACACTCTCTCTTCCAGGGATGAATCCCTGCTGTTAAGCACTCGGAATAATATGTACCTGTGATCCCATCTTTAACTGCAAATGACAACTGTGGATATTCCATCATGTTCATCAGGGATAATCAGAGAGAACATCTATTGGTCGCAAAGCAGAAAGACTCCCAACGGGACTAATGATCCTGTAGGAAACCCACAGAAGGTGAAGTCTTACTGCTTCCTTTCCATGCTCTGCCATAACAGGAGCTGCCTAGATGGGTTTTGTTAGAGCTTTACTTATGACAGCCTTACAATCCATCGCTGACAGGCTAAAGGACCCAGTCAGCCTGTAATTTGCTGACAATAGCCTGCGAGTAGGTTATGTCTCACAAACCACTCCACTTACTGTAACTTCTGAAATGCCTTTTTCTTCTCCTTTAATAACACATGGAGCCAAGGGGAGATGACAGATTGACATCTCTGCAGAGAGCCTCTGCTTCAGGGCCCTGGCTCTAGCATGGGAAGTGCCTGTGTGAACATCTTCCTGAACCATGTATCTCATTTATGAGCTGCTGCAGACACCCAATAGCACGACGAAGATGGAGGAGCCATTGAGATATTATCTGTCAGCTGAAAAAGCAATTAATACTGACTGCAGTGAGGAAGAACTGCCTACCAAGACAGAAACGGAGCCTGTGAAGTCAGCTACAGATGTCTTTAAGGGATTTCTTTGCTTGGCCATTTTCAACTTGAACTTAAAACCGCAGCTATTGGGGAAAAGCTGCTTCATCCTTTAGTTTTCTGCACCATCAATCCCCCAGCGTTTTCACCACCAGCTTAATGAATTCCAACTACCAAGAGAGCTCATCCGCTCTGTAATTTGTCTGGGTTTTTTTTCTGTTGTTCCCTTCACTAAACAAGCAGGAAAAGTGTTTTTGATTTGCAAGGCTGAATAAATACCTCCTCTGTTTGCCAGGACTTTATTGACATTCATGGCTGTCCACAGAGCTGACTGACTGCTCATAGACATGGCTTATCTCCTGAAGGAGAAACCCCCTCCCAAACCTGCCCAAGCAACATGTTAATCCTTCTTAATAAAAGGAAATGAAATGAAAAGCAGTAGTTCAATAAATAAGACTGTGGACAGTGAAACCCCTTCCTCCAGGGTATGGTCCCAGAGCAGATCTCTGTTGACAGCAACATCACTTAACCCTGGGCCACCCTCCAGCATTCACTGCTGCCTCTGATGCTGCAGGCAGTGTCACCTTCAGTTCTACTGACACAACTGCCCATGGGCTGTGCTGTGTGCAAGGTCATCCAAATCATCCTAATTCAGAAGGAAAACCTCACAAGTGCTTCTTTTCTTGGCTGAGGCTATTTGCAGTCATCTGGTTTTCCACACAGGGAGGAGACAGCACCGGATTGCTGCTGAGCTGGAAATGAATGGCTGGGAGTAGGCTGAAACTTATTAAGCTGGCACTAGCAAAAGACATGAACTGTGGAATTACACCTTGGATAGCATCAAATCCCATCTCTCTTGCTCAGCTGGTCCTGAGGAGTTGAGATGAGTTTCAGCCTGCAATGAAACACAGCTCTTGAACTTTCATGAGAAAATCAATACACCCAACTTGGAGATTCTTACTCAAGTTTTACTCGGGTTTTACAAAAGGCCCAACTTTCCCAGCATCTCCCATCAAAGGTTTTCTCACCAAACAATTCTGTCATCTTCAAATGGACAATGTGCAAGAAACAGCCAAAGCCTCCCTGGATGGAGGTCAGGATGAGCAAAAGGTCTGTGGTGGCTTCACATGAACAGGGAAGAAAAGACACTTGGGTCATCTGGGATGAAATGAATGGCATGACAAACCACCACTGTCAGAACTCACTATGCTGATGATGGTACTGAGTTCTCACATCTCTTTCCTCCTGTGCTTTGTTTAGCTGGACTGAAAAGAGCTACCGAGTTAGAGATGTGGGGAATGTTCCTCTGGAACAAGCAAACAGCCCTTGGAGCTAGGCTGAGAGGGTTGGGGTTCAATCTGGAGAAGGCTCCTTAAGGGGAGACCTTGCTGTGTGCTCTTTCAGTTCTTAAAAGGGGTCTGTAAGAAAGATGGGGAAAGACTTTTTAGCAGGGCCTGTTGTGACAGGATATGGGGCATGATTTTACACTAAAAGAGGAGAGATTCAGGTTGGATGTGAGGAAGAAATTCTTTACAATGAGGGTGGTGAAACCCTGGCACAGGCTGCCCAGAGAGGAGGTGGATGCCCCATCCCTGGGGACATTCATGGCCAAGCTGGATGTGGCTCTGGGCAAGCAGGTCTAGTTGAAGATGTCCCTGCTCATTGCAGGAGGCTGGAACTAAATGAGCTTTGAAAATCCCTTCCAACCCAAACTCTTCTGCGATCTCTGATTTCCCACTGGTGAAACATCCCATTATGTATGCACAATAAACTCATCTTTTTCATTTCAGAAGCTTCTGAAAGCTTCCAGCAGGAAAGCTCTGATGGGTACAAGGTATTAGAGCATCAGCTGCTGCCAGGGAGGGACACAGATGTGCTGTACCTCAGACAAAACAGCCTCCACAAGGTACCATTTTCTCCGTGTACTTCTGGAACAATTCATTATCAACAGGTCTGTTCTCAGAATCTGGAAGACAAAAACATCAGAAGCTGTTTGAATCAGTCCCCTCTTCAAGCTGGTCTACAAAGAGGCAAATCAAAACACACTTTTGGAATGATTCTTCTTCTCCAGTCTCTTAAAACAGGTTTTTAACCAGTTACAGCTCCTCACAAGCTGAACTAATGTCAGTGCATTTATAGTCAAAACAGGCCATCAAGTTTTACCATGAACCCCACTACTACAGTACACGTATCATGTCCCTATGGAAGGAGTAATTTTCAATCAGACCTTCAAAATCCATGGCAAGAACTTGCTGTTCCTGTTTCATATAGAGGTGTATGTGCAGATACTCCTTGTATATATCCAAACGGTCTACAAACCTCTTGGCAGACCTTGAGGTGCGCTGCACTTATGCACTGATGCCATGGCAGTGGTGAGTCCCCATGCCATGAGGAGATAATGCCTTGTGGAGGAAGGAGCTGTAAAGAGCAGGTGGCAGAGGATCATGGAGTGCATAGAGCAACATCCTTGACGTACAAGTTGTGTCAGATTTACTCCGAGCTCTGTTTTGAAACCGCCTAAGGCTGATTTGGGGGATTATTAGGGAACAGAACTCCTAAAAATAGGAAAGCAGGCTTAACAACTGCGGGGAAAAACACTATCATGTTTCTGTGACAAAGGCTTCGGTGTATGAATTATGCATCACTGAAAACTGACTTCAGTTCGCATGGAAGGAGGGAGAGCTCAGCGCATCCAAATTCAAGCACAACGGCGCAAGCTGCACTGCAGGGAATTACACGCAGTCCTGTACAAACAGCATCCATTGGAGTATCTCATTCTGCTGTTTAAAAGCCTGAGTATTATTTTGTGTTGTGTGGGAGAATTTGAGGCAGAAGCCAGCAAAATAACCTGCTCACGTCTTGAAATTGCCCTCCATGGAATGCTGAACAGGCTACTGAAGCCATAAGGAAGCAGTAGTCTGGCTTTAGCCTCGCCGCTATTGCTGTCCATGTTCCTCGCTGTGCCCATCACCATAGCAGCTGACTGCTCTTCTGTCAAACACCAACCTTTGGGACAACAGAGGCAGCAACACAGAGGGTTTTTTCCCCCCAAGGGGATCATGATTTGCTGCATAAACCAGCAGATGTTACCCTGCAAAAGCCATACAGGACAACAACAGCAATTCCTTGTTGTTTCCTAAGATATGTTAGCACCGTAGCCACCCACACCAAAACTCACTGTTGCTTGTCTGTCTTAACACTCTAAAACCATTTATGTTTTCATTCCCACTGCTGTCTCACATATGCAAGAGGATCTCACAGGGATCTGGGAGAAAACTGATCATCATTTAGGAAAGAAAGGAAAGATTTCTGCAGCTTGAAATACTTCTGACTTAAAGCTTTTGCAATCCGAAGGATGAGCATCCTTTATAGAAACCACCCTGGCAATGCAGTGTTATATAAATTCCAACAGAAGCACTACTCCCAGCGCTGAACAGAAATGTCCCTATCATGGAGCACTCACAAACCAGACCTGCTGTTTGTGCCCTTGTGCCATGCATCGTATCACATCCACTCCTGGCTCTACAAAGTGAGCTCTTAAAACCAGGCGCCTGTAACTGTTTTGCCTCTCTGCTTATCTGGATTCATTTATATCACTACAGAAATGATGGTGTTAGTTTGTCAAAGGGGGAAAGGTGACCTGGAAAGAATTGGTCTTACATATAGCTTAAAAATAACAGTAAACACATATGGAAATGTTTATTCCTTTGTATTTCTCCTCTGGTATAATATAAACTCAAATGCTGACTGCTCTGAAAGTCTCCACAATGACTGAAAAGGGAGGGAAATTAAACTGATCCCATAGACAACACAGACAGCAATTAAGAGAGGTAGGCTGAGGGACCTGGGGGGTTCAGATGGAGAAGAGAAGGCTCAGGGGGACCTGATGGCTCCCTCCAAGTGCCTGCAGGAGGATGGAGCCAGGAGGGGCTGGGCTCTGCTCCCAAGGAACAAGGGATGGGACAAGAGGAACCGGCCTCAAGCTGCACCAGGGCAGGTTTAGATGGAGCTGAGGAACAATTCCTGCCCCACAGGGTGCTCAGGCATTGGAACAGGCTGCCCAGGGCAGGGCTGCAGGCACCGGCCCTGCAAGTGTTCACACAGTGTGGAGACAAGGCCTCAGTGCCATGGGTTAGGGGTGGCCTTGGCAGGGCTGGGAATGGTTGGACTGGATGAGCTTAAAGGGCTTTTCCAACCTGGTTGATTCTGTGATTCTAAATGTGATTGGTTTTAATGCCATATGATTTCCCACGCCTCACAAACAGACTGCAGAGGAGATTCTAGCTGAAGACGAATCCTCTTTACTCCTCCCATCGTCTATGACACTGCAAAAAAACCCCAAACCCAAGCCAGAAATATTTACAGAGCAAAACAAAGCACCCTTGAACTCCTCTCTGCTGTGCTGAAGCAGCAAAGAATCAAAATGAAATGGTACAAGATAACCACTTCCTACACTCTGGTGCTGCAGGGCGACAAACGGAAGATATGCCAGCTCCATTGACACAACATACTGCACAGTGGGAAACGTAATCAGTGCAGAGAGAGAATATTCCATCAATTTACTGCAAACAGCAATTATTTACCTTTCAGTTTGCATGTATTTATAAACAGGTTTTCCTCTCAAACAATATGTTCCTTTGGCATATGCAAGGTTCTCTCATGAGATCAGCACCTGGAATTTATGAAGTTGTATACTTAAATGTCTCATTTGCCTAATATGTTTATAATACCATTTTTGTAATGCTTCCCATGGAAGCAAAGCAGGATTTGTGTTGGAAGGGACCTTAAAGCTCCTCCAGCTCCAACCCCTGCCACGGGCAGGGACCCCTTCCACTGGAGCAGCTGCTCCAAGCCCCTGTGTCCAACTTGGCCTTGAGCACTGCCAGGGATGGGGCAGCCACAGCTTCTCTGGGCAAAGGTCTTTGTAAATCTTTACCTATAGATTTCAGGGACTTATCAATGGCCTGGAAGTTGTGCTAGAGACTGGAAAGACAAGGAGATGGGAAGGATCTTCACTGCACATTGGGCAAGGCAGATCTGGATCAACTGGCAGCACTGGAATTGATTACATCCACCCGACCATGCACAGCTTTAAGCAATTACTGATCCTTACTCCTGAACCCTTTTTACCACTCAGTTCATGTATTTGATTACTGTTACAGGGCAAACACATCAGCAGGATAAAAACAGGGTGCTGAGGCGCTGGCACAGGGTGCCCAGAGAAGCTGTGACTGCCCCATCCCTGGCAGTGTTCAAGGCCAGGTTGGACACAGGGGCTTGGAGCAGCTGCTCCAGTGGAAGGGGTCCCTGCCTGTGGCAGGGGTTGGAGCTGGAGGAGCTTTAAGGTCCCTTCCAACCCAAACCATTCTATGGGTCTGATTTACTTTGCCAGGGACTTGTAAGGGAGGCACTGTAAAACCACTGTAGCAGGGCAGAGTCCCTGCCATGGACCAAGACACTGATGTAGGAGCCTCATATAAAACAGGATGAAAGGAGTTTGGTTTCTAGTTTACTGCCTGAGGCAAGGAAGAATGAAGAGACATTAAAAAAGAGCAAGAATAAGGAATAATGAGACAATAAAATCTAATATAAAGGCAGATGAACAGCCTGATGGCCTATCTCGGCATCACTGCAAGGTCTAGCTTTGAAATAGAGGCTTAAATAAAGGTGGTTTTGCAGCATTTACGAAGGGTTGACACAAGAGAAAGCTCTTTTCTGCTGAAACTGTTCAGAGCTGCAGTTGATTGCTGCTGATTCACGTGTGTGCAGGTTAGGAACACATCTCAGATGAGAAATGAAGTGGTGCACAGAGGTGCAAATATGACACTGGACTGCACAGGGTCAGACCTGTGTCTGCAGAGGAAATCTGGCAGAGAGGAGATGCAGAATGTGCATAGAGAACATCACTGCGTACAAACCATTCACAAAGATCACACACTCCTGGAATTACAGACATCCACTCAGGATGGAATCTCGAGCTGGACAATACGATTGATGGTGTGGAATGTTTGTCCAGTGTAGAAAAGATAAGGATTAAGAGCTAGTGCTGACAGTTGGCTAAGAAAAAGCAATTGGAAACATGAAAGCTTCCAAGGAATTCAGCCTGGAAGTGATGCAGGATGGAATCACAAAGAACCCCAAGTTGCAAATGAAGGGTGTAACTTCCTAAATGTGGCCATTACCAGCCTAAGGGAAACTAAACCCATAGAAACCCCTAATGATGCAGTGAAGAAGAGGGCTGGCTCTTTATTCTGCCAGCATTCGAGGCTTCCTATTCACAACAGTCATGATTGAATTAATTCATCAATTACTAAATGAGTTCAGTTAGTTCACGGTGTGTAATTAATCTATTCCACTCCGTTAACATGAACATCCTGGTGTCGCTCTGTAGTATCTTGCGAGTTCCATTTAATTTATTGGACGTGATGAGGAAAGGGGAACTTGAAGGCAGGAAAAGAAACTGTAACCAAGACAGATGAAAAAGTGACTGAGATAACACACATTGAAACATAGAATGGTTTGGGTTGGAAAGGTCTCAAGATCATCCAGTTCCAACCCCCTGCCATGGGCAGGGACACCTCACACTAAACCATGGCACCCAAGGCTTCATCCAACCTGGCCTTGAACACTGCCAGGGATGGAGCATTCACAACCTCCCTGGGCAACCCATTCCAGTGCCTCACCACCCTCACAGTAAAGAACTTTCTCCTTATATCCAATCTAAACTTCCCCTGTTTCAGTTTGAACCCATCACCCCTTGTCCTATCACTGCAGTCACTTATGAAGAGATAACATAATGCTCTTCCAGTATTTAAAGGCTGGCTACAAAGAAGACAGATACTCACTTTTGACAAGGAGTCACATGGGAAAAATAATGGGCACAAACTACTCCTGGGGAGATTCCAACTGTTCACACTGAGAACAATCAGCCACTGGAATAATCTCCCCAAGGAAGCTGTGGATTCCCCAGTGTTGTACACTGTTCAGATTCATCCGGATGGGGTGCTGGGACATCTAGTCTAGAGCTCATGCTTTGCCTGGAAAGGCTGGACCAGATGATCCTTGAGGTCCCTTCCAACCTGGGGTTTTAGGACTCCATGATAAATAGCAGTAAGTATGTGTCATGCTCCCTGCTCAGCAGGGCTGGCCATTCTGCACTAAGAGCATTGTGGTTAAAACAGGTCTGAGAGGATGGATGCAGGAATGTGACACATGCCAGCCCATGATGGGTGTCCCCACAGCCACTTCCCTGCAGCTGGGTTTTCATTCCAGACTCCCCCCTTTCAGTCCATTGCAAATAGTTCCATCGAGAGATTCATTTTCCACGGAACTACTTTGGATTTCTTTGTGGTTTCAGCACCAGCCAAGGAAATTCACTCCAGCTTATCCCCACAAGTGTCTAGTGCAGCAACTGGGGAGGTTAAAAGGACAGAACGGTCAAAGTGATGACTGGGATAATAAAGTATGTGCTATGGAATGCCAGCTGCAAAGGTCCTGACAAAGTAAGGTTGAATAAAAAGAGGAGCCTTTAAATGTAAAACCTGTTGTCTGAATACAGTAGGTATATAGGTCTGCACAGGATCCACCTTGAGCAGCTTTGCTTGGGCACAAGCAACGAAGGACACACACCTACCCGAGAGAGAAATCAGCTGAACCATAACGTTAAGACTACTTAAACTCCCCATTAGCAGGAAAATGAAGTTAGATTTCCATCAATAGCAAGCCATAACATGCTTCTTCTATCAGCACAGAACACACGACTGCATCTCTGGGGGAGCCCATCCTTCACTCCAAGGGTGATGCAGCACTGAGCAGCCTGCAGACATCTGCCTCTCCAGTGCCCTTTGCCACTAGAGTAGGAGGCTGCTGGCACCAGACACGTGGCCTGCCTTAGTTTTGCCTGAATTTGGCAGAATTTAGGTGCCTGGAGTCTGAAACGACACAATTCTCTATTCTGTTACTGCCTGAGCAGCAGCATGTTATTAGCGCCTGGCATTATCTGCTGCTCGTGGTCCTGCATGGAGTGAGGGAACCTGCTTCTCACCTAGATTCTGCTGCAATCCATTTAGGCAAAAAAGCAGACTCAACACCATATAACCCCCCCGAAAGACCCCAAAAGCCACCAAAATCCATGCCAGCACCAGAGCTCTTTCCAGAACAAGGATGCACAGCAACACCAGTGCTCACTGCCACTGGAGTCAATGAAGCACTAACCCAGGAAGCAGAAGAGCTCCTTTTTATGTCTTCTCAGCCTTTAGCTTCACACAGCCCTGGAAAACCAAAGCAGCACAGATCCAACACATGAGGCTGAGCATCAATGATCACACTGCTCCAGGTAGAACAACCTAAGTTTCCCCGTGCTCACTGCCCCACAGAATACTGATGCCCAAACTGTGGTCCAATGCACCACAAACGAGGTCCCTCTGAAAGTGCCTCCATTTGTGCTGGTTATTTTGATGCCAAATAATGGCAATTCATCACATCCACCCTCCTGCCAGTGCCCCCTCAGCCTTTACAGCCTCAATCTGTCCCATTCTGCTGGAAACTCGAGCTCTGCTCTGTGATCCAGCACTTCCACAGCATTTCCTAATTCTGGCTCAGGCAGCGAGTTCCACACCCAAGGGCAAAAATCCAGCACAGAATCATAAACTGGGCATCTATGTGCTTGAAAAAAGAACTCAAAACCAGCTCAGAACTGGGTATTTCAAAAGACAACGAACGCTGAGTGCATAAGTGGGCACAGGCAAGCATCTCTCTGATGTGAAGGTGAAAATATACTATTTTTCCTGTGTTACTGCTGTATTTTCATGGAAAAAATGGTAATATTCTGGACTGAAGTCTGTATATGGGGGAAAAAATAACTACAAGAATTTTGGAAGTGGTTACATGGATAGGAACACAGAGAGGAGACAAAACTGATTCAGGCTATAGTACAGCACAGAAGACAAGGCATGACTGATGCCGTCTGAGGTACTGTGATTTAAGCAGAACTGTTACGGTGGCTCATGAGTTCTATTACTAATCATTATATCACACTTCACACATTCCTTACGGATTTCCCTCCTAACAGCCCCTCCTTTAGCTGCATGTTCTGCAAAAGGAATGACAGGAACTTATGCTACAAGGGAGTAATTGTGTCAGGGGGTTGGTGAGGAATATATTCACTTGTGCTCCCAATCTGGAGCAGGCTTGTGTTGGCTGTATTCTCTTACATCAAACTGGAACAGCACTCATCCTGCTTTCAAAGGCTCTAAAAGTTACATGAGGTTTCAAGTTGAGATGAGGATAATGTGTGTCCTGTCTGGATGTGACAAGATAGGCTAAAATAGCTGAAATAAGTAAATATGCAAAGCGCACTGTACAGACCTATCCAAGAATGCAGACACAAAGCAGGAAGTCAGAAGTCTGCCAGACAGATTATGAAACTGTGAAAGTTCATTTCAAGCTGTATAATTAAGTCCACATAACAAATAGTTCTTTTTCTTCTCTGTAAGTCTACCTCCCTCACTTTCAGTGTTAATATTACCCATGCATTGCCTTGTATGAAAACCTTACTTTAAATCTCACCTCTTTTGTACCCCAGATACAGTGAATGGAGGGGAAGGATTTCCTACTATCAAACCAATGGGGTTTCTCCCCAAATCACTGCACGCTAAAAGCGAGGTGCTGAGTGTATCTGCTCTATCACTCCTCCATCACCACCAGCACTCTGCTCTTTGCAGCACCCTGTGGGGAAGGCTTCCAACACACTGTGAGTCCTGCGCAGCTCCGCCTCTGCCCCTTTCCTGTCAGGGGCTTCTGAGCAATGGGCTTTATCTCATTAATTCAATGGTTTTTAGGAAACTACTTTCTCCTGCCAGTTCTGAAACCCAGAGGAATTTTCTAGATGTGCAGTGACAGTGCATGAGTAATAGCTCCCTCATTAAACTACCAGGGAGTCATAAAACAAAACAAATTGTTCAGCTTCCCAGTGTTTTTCCGATTTGCTTTCCCTTTCCAAGCCCTGTAGTGCTCACAAACATCCCAACTATCTAAGTGACATCATTTAGAGTCAGAATCCTTAAAGGAAACAACATGTCCTTAGCATGTTGCTCAATCCTCTGGTATTATTGCACTCGTTTAGTTTTGCTCCGGGGCAGTTTCAAGTTGTTTTGATTTTGGAAACTGAGAGCTAGTTGTGCCCACATGGAATGTGTGTCCCCAAAGTCCATCATCAAAAGCTCTTGTGGTGCCAGAGAGGGAGCTGTGCTAGGTTTGCTGCTGCCTGGCAGCATTGGCTATGTCTCGTCTCCATGCCAAATGCTCTTAGTGCCCAGACACAGGGTGGTGCAGTGCAGGAAGCTGTGATGATGTGGAAGATGAGAACAAACCCTGCTCTCCCACCACGGCAGGGCTTTGCATCTGCTGCTGCAGCAGCCATGTGTGCTGTTCCTCCTGAGCTTGGAAGAGGGTCCTCTGTAAAGAAATGAGATATACAGCCCAAACCTGGGAATACAGCTTTGCTTTCTGCTCGCTGCAGGGCAGGCTCAAGTTAAGACATCGTTCTGTACCTATTCAAAACAGAGGGGTGTAGCTGTGTTCCTAGTAACAAATGACAGGACAAGAGGAAACAGCCTCAAGCTGTGCCAGGGGAGGCTTAGACTGGAAGTCAGGAGCAATTCCTTCCCTGAAAGGGTGGTCAGGCACTGGAACGAGATGCCCAGGGAATAGGTGGACTCACTGTCCCTGGAAGTGTTAAAAACCCATGCAGATGAGGCCCTTAGTGACATGGGTTAGGAGCTTTAAGCAACCTGGTCTAGTGAAAGGTGTCCCTGCCCACAGCAGGGGATTGGAACTGGATGATCATAAGGTCCTTTCCAACCCAAACCATTCCATGATTCTAAGTCTCCTGCATTTCTGTTCAGGATGAACCAGCCTGTATTCAGTGCTGATGCAGATGTAAATCCCTGTCCAACACAGCACCTACCACTTCGGAGATCCTACAGATGTCATTTTGTACCCACCTCCATCACTCAGAGTACAAATGGAGTACATTAACATCAACAGCAAAGATGAGAACAGTCCCACATTCTTAACAACAGAAGGAGAAACACCCAACAAAGCAGAACAAGATGCCAAACTCTCCCCTGATTGATTTAACAGGTTTGGGAGTATTTGTATTTAACACAGATTTGGTAAGATTGCAGAAATGCTACAAAACTATCATAGCTGTTAGAAAAATCCCTTCAAAGTGCACTTGTAAGCCCCACTATACAGATAGCAAAGGAAGGATGGAATAAAGTCAGTGCAAAGTGACCTGATTTCAGTGTTTCTACTGAAAAATATGCCTAATTCAGGAAGAATTTAGCTCCTTTTGCCTAAACAAAACCCCAGAGCCGCAGAATGAGAACCATGTCAGACAGCCCTGACATCTCACACCACGGAGATTCAATTCTGTCTTCTAATGAGCAGCAGAAAGCAAAGGAATGAGATAAAGTGGGAGCTCCAGACCACAGTTCCCAACACTTCTGGCAGAGCAGTGAGGAGAACCATTCAATGGACCAAGCTCACTGACTTTGCAGGTTTCCCCAGGCCAGGGCTAGAACACAAAGCAGCTGAATGCTTTTTCCTTTGTTAGAGAATTGCTGGCATCCTGCTCTCATTTATCTCCAAGTCAATGCATTTGATACTGAGGAAGAATCAGCAGCTTTAAATACACATCTGAGACAAAGCAGAGTGTGGCTGCCCCATCCCTGGCAGTTGTACAGGGCTTGGAGCAAGCTGCTCTAGTGGAAGGTGTCCCTGCCCATGGCAGGGGCTTGGAACTGGATGAGCTTTAAGGTCCCTTCCAACCCAAACCATCCTATGGGTCTATGCTTAAAGTAAGCAAGAGACTGCTTGAGCAAAAGAGACCCCAGCCCAGAGCCTCAGGCATGTTCAAGAGCCTCCCTGCTAATGGTTTCACTGTGAGTGAGGGATTCAAACACCTCTAAGGACACAGGTTGTCAGAACTGGTGTCTTTACATTGACATATAATTAGCAACAAAGGTGGGAACAACTTGCCAGCTTTGCTTGTCACAGCATCCTTAGGGACCCATGAGAAATGGGGGTTTTCGTCAGGACTGAAATACGCAGCAGACACCGTGGCAGATGGCATGGGATGAACTGCAAGGGAATTGTAAAGTTCAGGGTATTTTAGGGAAGGTTCATTTAAGATCAAGCAATGCAACAGCTTCAGAAATACAGACTAGTGAACAGAGATGAAGAGTACTCCAGTTCATCCTTCTCCTGACACAGAGAGAGGGATGTATGTTCAGTCACCTAAAGCCTTCTTAAATATTCAGACATTCCCATTATGGTCACAACTAAAGGCTGGTTGGTACTAACACCCTGGCACCTGCACAAACACACCTGAAGCCAACACTGCCCTGCTCAGCTTGCAGGGCAACAGGTAAGGGAATACTTTGTATTTGTTTAAATGCAAAGAATCCCAGCCTGGTTTGTGTTGGAAGGGACCTTAAAGCTCCTCCAGTTCCAACCCCTGCCATGGGCAGGGACCCCTTCCACTGGAGCAGCTGCTCCAAGCCCCTGTGTCCAACCTGGCCTTGAACACTGCCAGGGATGGGGCAGCCACAGCTTCTCTGGGCACCCTGTGCCAGCGCCTCAGCACCCTCACAGGGAACAGCTTCTGCCTAAGAGCTCAGCTCAGTCTCCCCTCTCTTGGGCAGGTTCAAGCCATTCCCCTTGGCCTGTCCCTACAGGCCCTTGTCCCAAGCCCCTCTCCAGCTTTCCTGCAGGCCCCACTGGAAGCTGCTCCAAGGTCTCCCTGAAGCCTTCTCTTCTCCAGGCTGTGCCAAAGCCAAGAACTACAGTGGGTTAAGAAACCAAGTCTCTGAATAGCAATGAAAACATCCATGATTATTAAATAGCCAGTATGAAAGAGTACAAGTAAACCCTCAAATCTTTGGCAGTCATCCTCTATGAGGACTCCATCACAACTCCCTAAAGTCTTTGGTACTGACCGCTGTTAGGGATGCTGCTGGAACCAACAGACCACAGGTCTGAGAGTGCTGGGCCCCTGCTCCTGAACTGCAACTGAGCTCTGCAGCTGAACAGCTCAGAGACAAGCACAGCACTCACACAGAGTCTGGGCAGTGCTTCCAAAGCTGCTGGGCCCACCAGTGCTCATTAAAACCAGCAACAACCAAACCACAACCTTTTCTTCAGGCAGGGAATGACACCAGCGTGAGCCTGACAGCTTCCAGGGTGAGGTCACCTCCGCTTCCCTCCAGCAATGAAGCTACCGAGTACAATTAACAGTCATTAAAAACTCCTTTCACAAAGGGACACTGTACTTTGATGCTCTCTGGTGAGGCCTAATCCAAAGCATCACAGTGGGCTTGTTGATTGTTGGCTTCTTTTTAAACCAAGATACAATGAAAGACAGATAGAAACCAGGAAATAGGAACAACCCCCCTGTTTCCTTAGGTGCCGTAGTATTTTGGCTCAATATATACAGTTCTCTACTTCCCTGAATGAATAACTCACTGAATACTAGTTAGCCATGGTGAAACATAACCAAAATCCTAATTCACAGGGAAAATGCTTAATGCGTAAATAACCATGCTCAGGACAGTGAAATTTATATGGGAGGTGTAAGCAATCAGCAGTGATTACACTCGTGATGGAAAGTTCTTGGCTTTGGGTCTAATGGTTTCCTTCTGCACAGGGCTCCAGCTGCAGAAAAGCATTAAGTTTTTCCCATTCTAATGTATTATTATGAGTTGTGAGATGTTCACTGGTTTGGTTTTCAAGCTGTTTATGACTCCTGTTTGTTTCACCTTATGTGTCACAGGAATAAAACCAGATGTCCACACATCAGAGATCTAATAGCTGCTGACCAGCACTTCAGCAACTCCATATTAATATCTGGTGAGTGGCATCACCCTCTAGACTTCAGTGATAAATTGCATCTCCAGCAAATACAACAGGAGCCTGGACACTCAGGCCAACATTTACCTGCTTAAACACAGCACAAACACCTCCTGTCATTTCAGGTGACGTTCAGTGTTCTGCCTGACCCAAACAAAACCAACCTAAAACTCATGTTGCACCTGTCAGCCCTATGGGTATGGCCCAGACAACCTCAAGTGCCTCAAAGGCACCAGACACCAATATGCACGCAACTGGATTCCCCCCTTGCACTCTTGCAGACATGTATGAGCATACATAAATGGTGCTGTCTGGTCTTTATATCAGAGCCAAATCCCACCCATGCATTCTGCTACACATCTACAGTGTAATAGCAATCAAAACCCCTTTAAAGTGTATTTGTATTTTTGCTGTGGACATTAAAGGTCCTGCAGCCCTTTATCAGGGAAACCATTCTGATACCTGTGTCTCTACCCACACACAGGCGGAACTCCAGACCAGCAGAGCTTTAGGGTGCGGATTAAACCTCAGCAACTGCCTCTCAGCCAGAAACCTGAGTGCTTAAATCACTTCTAAAGTGTGATTACTTTCAAAACATTTGCTGTTATAACCCCAAAGTGACCCTGCTGCTATGCAGTACATGCCAGGCACTGCAATGCTGCCTATGGTGATGTGGAAAGCATTACATGGGCACACAGTCCTCCTCTTGCAGCAGCAGAGCTGTACAGTTCTCTTGAGACTGAGATTTTCATAGCATCATAGTCTGGGTTGTGTCCTGGGTTCAGCAGTAGCAGTCATTTTTCTCCTTCTCAGTAGCTGGTGCAGTGCTGTGGTTTGGCTTTAGCCTGAGACCAGCGCTGATAACACCAATGGTTTTAGTTGTTGCTCAGTAATGTTTACTCTGATCAAGGACTTTTCAGTCTCATGCTCTGCCAGGGAGGAGAGGCACAGGAAGGTGGGAGGAAGCTGAGACAGGACACCTGACCCAAACTAACCAAAGGGGTATTTCATATCACAGCACGTCATGCCCAGTACAGAAACTGGGGGGAGTCACGTGGAAGGGACTGATCACTGCTCGGGTCTGGCTGGGTATAGGCTGGTGGGTGGTAAAGTGCTGTTTATTGTTTTTTTCCTTTCCCTTTTAGTTTCATATTATCTACCCTTGTTTTTTCCCTTATTAACAGCAGCAGTAGTTTCGTATTCTACTTTAGTTACTGGACTGTACTTGGCTCAACCTGTGGGGTTTACACTCTTCCTGTTCTTCTCCCCATCCTGCCGGGAGATGGGGGGGAGGAGGGAGTGAGTGAGCAGCTGCATGGTGCTGAGTAACCGGCTGGGCTTCAACCATGACAGGTTGGAAGGGACCAGTTCCAACCCCTGCCATGGGCAGGGACCCCTTCCACTGGAGCAGCTGCTCCAAGCCCCTGTGTCCAACCTGGCCTTGAGCACTGCCAGGGATGGGGCAGCCACAGCTTCTCTGGGCACCCTGTACCTCAGCACCCTCACAGGGAACAGCTTCTGCCTAAGAGCTCAGCTCAGTCTCCCCTCTCTTGGGCAGGTTCAAGCCATTCCCCTTGGCCTGTCCCTACAGGCCCTTGTCCCAAGCCCCTCTCCAGCTTTCCTGCAGCCCCTTTAGGCACTGGAGCTGCTCTCAGGTCTCCCCTTCAGGAGCCTTCTCTTGTCCAGGCTGCCCCAGCCCAGCTCTCTCAGCCTGGCTCCAGAGCAGAGATGCTCCAGCCCTCGCAGCATCTCTGTGGCCTCCTCTGGCCTCGCTCCAACAGCTCCATTTTAGGACAGAATTTAGGTCCAAATTTCAGGACACAAAGGTAACTCTGGGGCACTGGATATGAGTGACAAGCATGGGATGGCAGCTGGAAGCCCACCTGCCCTGTGCCCCAGCATCGTACGAGGATGGATGAGCAGTACCAACCAGCAGCCAAGAATAGCAGCAGGGCAGGCGGAAGGGAAGGAAACACAAGGCATTAAGCAAGAGGTCAACCCAGTGTGAACACATCAGCATTTACAGTATGGTCTTCCAAGGAAATGAACTCTGCAGATCCCAGCTGGAACCAAGGGCAGCTCTAAAGGCTGAGGACCGTGGACCAGGGATGTTGTGGTGCAAGCAGATCATTCCATCACTGCTTTTTCATATGCATTTACAGCTGGGCTGAGGGTAAACAGGGAAGTCACATGGCACTCAGAGTGTCATACTGTGACTTCCTTAATGTCACACAGGCTCTGAACACTGCCTTTAGCATCTATTACCCCATACCTTTAAGCAGCTCCTATTAACAATGCCCATCTCTGCCATCCTCCATGACTCAGGAATACGTTTCTGGATGCTAGCGTGTACTTTCCACATCCTTTCCCTGCAGTGTATATAACAGAAACGACTCTGAATGCTGACACAGCCAGTAGATTGATTGCAGTATTTTGTTTTTTGGACTGAGTCCCAATTTGAGCGTGATCCAGTTCTCAGATAGGAGGCTGTACATTGTCACGTAGTTTGTAAGAGCAGCTCGACACTGATTTGACTAGATACGCGAGGCTCTGCATCTGCATATCTGAAAGGCAGATCGTGCACACTGCAGATGCACCACGTTCTCTCAGAATGAAAAACTACAGATACACTGAAAACAATATGGAAATAATACTATGGGTTTCTTCCCAACATACAGACAGAAATGCAGGTGAAATCTGCAGTGTTCAAATTCCAATCCGTGATTTAAAAGCAGTCTGAAAACAAAATATACTGGAACAATTCAGAGAACAAGCCTGGGGAACAGCAGATCTGGGCTGACTTCGCCTCCTACTACACCACTGACCATGGATCATGCCAAAATTGCTCTCAAGTCCATTACCCAAGTGACACATGCAGTTTCATGTGCTCAGCATCCAGAAGGTGTCACCACCCACTAGAATTAAACACATTGGTGCTGTCTGCTCCGTGGCACACTGAAAATGTGCCATTTGAAAGGATGGTTATACACTTTAAATGGGGATTTATTAATCTGTGCAGATCAGGAAGTATCCCAGCAAATACACCAGGCTTCCAACATCTAAGAGGGCTACGAGAAACCTGGACAGGGGCTTTGGGCAAGGGCCTGTAGGGACAGGCCAAGGGGAATGGCTTGAACCTGCCCAAGAGAGGGGAGACTGAGCTGAGCTCTTAGGCAGAAGCTGTTCCCTGTGAGGGTGCTGAGGCGCTGGCACAGGGTGCCCAGAGAAGCTGTGGCTGCCCCATCCCTGGCAGTGCTCAAGGCCAGGTTGGACACAGGGGCTTGGAGCAGCTGCTCCAGTGGAAGGTGTCCCTGCCTGTGGCAGGGGTTGGAACTGGAGGAGCTTTAAGGTCCCTTCCAACACAAACCAGTCTGGGATTCTACAAAACACAAGCCGTACAAGCAGATATACCTGAAGCACAGCAGCAATGGCAATTATGCCATTCTTTGACACTATTTTATTAACTTATTCAAACAAGACTGTGGCCTTGCCAATCTAAACGGCAGCACAACAATTACATGCTCGCTTTTAACAGATTCCCTCTTTCCAGATAGTTTTTGACAGGCATTCCCATCCTATATAATGGCTATAACGTGATCTGCACATACAACTTTAGACCAAACTCTCAGAGCTTCAAGGCATCTCCTGAACAACTGGAAGAGGGTGTCAGACCCCCTGCTCTGTGTTAGTTGGCTCACATTTCTTCTAGTAAATGAACCAGAACAGTTTTAAGCAGGCAAATTACTCTCTCACAAATCAACTGGCTCCACAGGAGCAAGCAAGACATACAAATAGTGAAAACCTACTTCTGGCAATGAATAATAAGCTGCTTTCATCTGTTTTTCAGAGCAGAACTGTTCACGAACAAGTCCATGCATAGGAGTCTCCATCCCGAAAGTACAGTGATGTGTAAAAAGGGTGCTGTGAATCTCAGTACAAACATGTGTCAGCCACCTGCTCTAGTGGAAGGTGTCCCTGCCTGTGGCAGGGGCTGGAACTGGAGGAGCTTTAAGGTCCCTTCCAACACAGACCAGTCTGGGATCCTATGGGAAACACGACAAAAATGCTATCACACACATATATTGCTAATATGAGGCAAATGAGACATCCTGCACACAGCTACGGTCCTATGGCAGTGATCGTATCTGAAACATATGTCTGACTGTAGGGGATGAAAAGAAAGCAGCAAAGAATTCAGAGCAAACCACAGAATCCCAAGGGATGGGTGATGTATTTGTTACCACCCTCCTTGCCCTACTCCCATTTCAGCATTTTAAATGGTTTCAGCACGTTAATGAAAAGGAAACCCAAATAACACCTTACTTCTTTAAGCTGCTTGGTTGTTCCACAGACACTATCCCAGCTAACAGCATTAATATCCTTTACTGAGAACAAGTGAGTGGTTCTCTTCACTTTCTCTTGAGCAACAACCAACCAGAAGGACTCCAGGTTAAGAAAGCATTAACAGCACTTCCAGAAGTAAACCCTGTTGTACAACAGCAGCAAACAAAGAGTGTTCATTGACTTCAGACAGCCTGCTTCAATCCGGTGCTCACAAACCAGCTCTGAACCCTATAGGACAGAGTGAACCAAGCCAAGCAAACACACCTTCTGACCACGTTCTGAACTTCATCCATAGTATCTAAACCCCACTGCTCCTCTGGGTAATCCCAAGCCTTGAGAAAGTTAGGAGTTAGTAAACCTCCTCTCCTGTAGTGGCTTCCTGCACCTGCCCTTACAGGTAATAGAGAATTAGAAGGATCCAGAACTGCTTGTGTTCTTTTTATGCCCAGCAAGCAGCTCACTTCTTCTGCTTCAAATGGAAGGAGTGGCTGTGTTAAATGAAAAAGGGGGGGCAGAAGAAAAACAACACAATGAAAAGGAAGCACACACCCATATGGAGAAAAAAGGGCCAAAGATGAAGCATGCTTGTTGCAAATGCTTTGTAACCTTGTCACTGACAAAAACAAGCCATTCATCCAACAGAAGGGAAACTGGGAGGCTGTAGTTCCCATGTGCTCGCAGGATCTGCGCTTGCATCGAGGCTGCACTCTGCTCTGAGGACTGCTGTGGGTTATTAAGCTGATATGAAGTTGATAGCAAGGTTTAATATCAAGAGGAACAACAAAGTTCTTGCTAGGGTGTGAATGGGCAGTATTTTCCCAGTGTTCCTGCAACCCCCACGGATGCATTTTGGACACAGCAGTTCAATTCCTGCAGTTCCCAAAGCACAGATAAATCACGTGCAAACACTACCAGGATTTGTGCTTACGTAAGGAATACAAACTCAGGGCTCTGACAGATCTACAACCCAAGAGGCTTGTATTAAACACAGCCACACGCTCCTCCCTCCTCTGCTTCGCACAGTTAGCACAGCGTCTGAGCATCAGTAAGAGATCTGCTCTGATTTAATGGTAAGAACCATCTGCCTAAGAACAGCAACTGATTTCTGCATGTGTCTCAGATGACAAATGAGCAGATGCTGACTACTGCATGAGTTCAAGCTTTATAGGAAATGCAGTTTGCCACAGGTAACCGTGCTCAAGATGAGGAAGATTTCAGTCATTCCTTAGGGATACTCCCAGCAGTCACTGGACAGGTTTTCCTGTGTAACCCCGTGTTACAGACTTCTGCCTGGCAATAAAAACACAGCAAGCACCACAGAGCAGGTGGCACTAACCCTGCTGAAATGGGGGGTGGTCATCTCCTTCCCAAACCAGCTCCCAAAGCAGCCACCCCGACCGATGGAACCTGTGCTAAACCCACTGATGTAAGACACAACAGGGTTGAAATGCTCCTCCCAGGAGGCTGATCAACACACCAGGTCTTCATGGAATTAACCAGGTTGGAAAAGCCCTTTAAGCTCATCCAGTCCAACCATTCCCAGCCCTGCCAAGGCCACCCCTAACCCATGGCACTGAGGCCTCGTCTCCAGCTGTGTGAACACTTGCAGGGCCGGTGCCTGCAGCCCTGCCCTGGGCAGCCTGTTCCAATGCCTGAGCACCCTGTGGGGCAGGAATTGTTCCTCAGCTCCATCTAAACCTGCCCTGGTGCAGCTTGAGGCCGTTTCCTCTTGTCCCATCCCTTGTTCCTTGGGAGCAGAGCCCAGCCCCTCCTGGCTCCATCCTCCTGGCAGGCACTTGGAGGGAGCCATCAGGTCCCCCCTGAGCCTTCTCTTCTCCATCTGAACCCCCCAGGTCCCTCAGCCCTTCCCCATCTCTCTTGTGCTCCAGGCCCTGCACCAGCTCCATTGCCCTTCTCTGGCCCCGCTCCAGCCCCTCAAGGTCTCTCTTGCAGTGAGGGACTCAGAGCTGCCATCCTGCTGTCGAATCCATGTGCACACACAGCAATGCAGTTTTCATCAAAAAGCAGGCTCAGCAAGGGAAAACTCTAAGCTGTGTGATGAAAACCCTGCAGGGACTGGTCTCTGGTAGGGATTTTCAGTACAACACCACATATTAATTTATTCCTTAGTAAATACACACCTTTTTGGCAGCTAAGATAAAGCCTGTAATTTCCTGCAGCAATCATTCGCCTCTACTGGGCTTCAAAAGGACTTGCTCTAGTGCAATAAACACTGAATATGTACCGTGCACAACTTAATATGACTTAACAGGATAGCAGAGCCATTAACTTAAACAATAGCCTGACTGTATCTGAGCACAGAGAGGTCACAGCTCGGGCTGTAACTCTGCCATAGTAAATGAAAACCAGTTAGGTATTAGTCACGGTGAACTATGTCCAGCCTTATAGCAGTAACAGTAAAGGATCCTAATAAAAGCACCATCAGTCAAGGTCTGATAATGATTTAAGGTTATTTTACCTTCCCATCTCATTCACTAAAATGAAAGGATCTTCAGTTTGGTAGCTGCCTTTATTAAGCTGATGTGTTGAGCATTTGTAAGTTCAGTGCATCCCTCAACTCTGTGCCTTTACTTACCAAGTAATCCCTTCAGCTGCAGCTCTCAGCTCACTTCTGCTCTTGGGATCACCTGCTATGAACTGCAATGCTCCAGATGGACTAAAAGTGCTTCACCTGTGACTTCATTACACCCAAAACCCCTGGAAAACTGCAATTATGGTCTTACATTTTCTGCAGAACATCAGCCAAATGCAACCATCTGACCAAGGTGAGGATTACTGCCCACTGCATGTGCAATGTGGTGGTTTAGGCACCGTAAATGATGTGACATCCATCCAGCTGGATGCACCAGTGGGAAGTGCTGGAGGTCCCGAGGGTCTGCCTGCTCACCTGCACACCCATCACAGTCCTGGCCCTTGGTTCTCTCTTCATGTCTCAAGTGGGGTGGTGGTTACCAGTCCTACCGGTGCCATCAGAGCCAGCCCACAACGCTGTTCCAACTTTACTCCTGCATACCTACCCAACTACTCACCCACTCCTACCTCCTCTCTCACTTGCCAGTCTCATTACCTGCCCACTCACATTTTCTCTTACTCACTCCATAACCCACCCATTTCCACGCTCTTCATTCATCTCCCTGTTCAGCTACACAACCTGTTCCTCAAACACCTCTCAATCCACTCTCTAGTAGTAACTTTACCTCCCATGATATGCCCATCTTCACCTCTCCCAGCAGCATCCCTACTCTGCATCCCACCAAAATGAGTTAAACTATAAGAAACAATAAACAGTAGCTATGAAGTGAAGAAACTGTGCTAAAATATAGGATAAAGGCAGGCTGGGTGGGGTGAAGGCTCACATAACTACATTATAACTCCCACTATCTCTGTTAGTAATGGAAAACGGTGACACTTTCATTTCCACTGCAATGCCCTCTGCAGATTTACCTGCACACATTGCTTCCCTGCAGTTTAAATGCCACAATAAAGCTAAAAATCACTGAAGTTACACTGTTGGAACTGGATGATCTTAAGGTCCTCTCCAACCCTAACTATTCTATGATTCTATGATGTAACCCTCCTATATAACAACACTTTCACTTCTGAGTAAAATTGGCCTTTTCAGGTAATTCAGTAATTTCTCAAGTGACACCAAAACTCATATGGGAATAGAATATGCATCTGGAATTATCCTATTAGCAGTTCAGTTTAAAACTTAGCTTCAATCAGTGTAATTTCCCCACATGCTGCAGAATTGAGCATGCAGCACTTAAGGTAAGTGATACCTCTTAATATTCTAGAGCACGCAGTGCTATTCCACTCCTATTTACAGGCAGTTAACACCGCCGAGAGAATTACTCAAAGATGAGCACGCAGACTTGAAATAATATGGTAAAACAAAGAAATGGAAAAACTTAGGCCAAATATCAGGCAAAGAGAATTCCTGCCATGAAACTTGGTGGAAAAGACTCCAGAAGTTCAAAGTGGGAGGCCAAGTCCTTAGAGTATCTCTAGCTATAAAGTGCAGGGAAATAAAACCTGTAGCAGAAAACATGTACTGGCAAGACGACGGTCTGGATGAGCTAATGTACTTTCCATCTCTAACATCTATGATTCTGTAATTCCATAGGAGCGCTTGAGCAGAGGGCTGGCAAACTGCAGCAGCTCCATAGTCTGATCCCAGTGTGATAATCAAAGCGTTCCGTTAAGAGGAGGTGCTCGTAGCTGGATGTTGTAGCTATGCTGCTCTCGTTCGAAGTCATGCATTAGGATAACCTGCTCTGAACGGCATGTGTTTGGAATGACAGAGCTGTGGGTGACGCTCCTAACAGGCAAAACACAAGTCATTAAAGAGACAATCATCATCTTCCTTGCAGAATGGCCAGGGTCAGCTTTTGACAGTGGATTTGATAACACCGAGTTCAACTGCGTCAGCATTTACACATGCAAATAGCTTTACTCATAGAGGCACGTAAGCGTTAGTGTGGTTGCATCTACATTATACAGCTTTTTGAAGTATTTACTCTTGATTTGTGTGCTGTGAAAACCCTCCCTCAGGGTAAAACACCCGCTTGTTTCTCAGCTCCTGTGCTTTGTTTGCTATTTTAAAGTTATGAGGTAAGCAGAGATGCAAAAGGAGAAAGTGCAGAAGGAGAAATAGCACAAGCACACCTTTGATGTTGACAGCGCAGGTATGAGAGAAATGGATTACAGGAGTAAGGAGTTTAAGAAGCATCAAGATGAAGAGAAAAATGGCAAAGAAGTGAAACAACTCCAAAGCAGAAGAGGAAAAAGGAGGCATATAGAAAGAGAATCCTTTACAGCATGATGCTGGAATTCCACTGATGAGCCATCACTGCCTTGGAATCGTCTTTGGAGAGTTGGCTTTGGGGGTGTTTTGCCAGGGTTTTCATTCAAGGTGCATGGAAATTCTACCCCAGCTTTGATTAGGATGGGGTAGGATTTGGGAGCTTATGGATGAAGGCAAACTTTGTGAATGCATGAATACAAGAACAACGTGTGATGCTGCTCAAACAAATACCAATTCAATCAACGTCACGAGCCTGTCAGGCTCTATAAATGCTCATGGTCACAGCTTGGTTTATGTTGGAAGGGACCTTAGAGCTCATCCAGCTCCAACCCCTGCCACGTGCAGGGACCCCTTCCACTGGAGCAGCTGCTCCAAGCCCCTGTGTCCAACCTGGCCTTGAACACTGCCAGGGATGGGGCAGCCACAGCTTCTCTGGGCACCCTGTGCCAGCGCCTCAGCACCCTCACAGGGAACAGCTTCTGCCTAAGAGCTCAGCTCAGTCTCCCCTGTTCTGTCAGGTTAAAGCCATTCCCCTTGGCCTGTTACTAATTGCTGTTATAAATAGTAAAGGATAAACTCCTCTTTGCCTCTGTACAATGTTATTAACCCTACTCTCCAGTACTTAGGCTCTGAACAGAAAATGGAAAGACAAAAGCAGTACACTGACTACTTGCTGTATTCAAAAGTTAGACACCTAAAATCCAGATGCCAAAGGAAAAGAGGGAAGACGAAAACTCAATGCTTGTTCTGGAGAGCAGGGGTTTAAATCACCTCTTCTTGAGCTCCACAGTGCTTAAGAAACAGGGGAGATGCTGTTTCCTGAACAGGTTGAACTGAACTTCACACATGTGGCACTGGAAGTGACATTCCCACCTCCTCTTTGCTTCTGGCCACGGGTTCCTGCTCTGCCCCCATCAGCACTACCATCACTCAGCTATGCAGTGAGTTGGATCAGCTCTAACTTTCCCAAAAGAGACTACTGGGAGATGAAAAACGTGGCTTTCAACCAGATCAGCACCTTGAAGTGGCTCACCCCAAGGCCACACGGTCACCAGTGATGATCATGGAACATGAAACAACTGCAGGACAACATGTAACCAGCACGGTAATCCAGAAACATGTCCATGGATGATAGTATTGTCACCTTTAAATAGGAACCCAATGCTAAGAGCTCACCTGGGAAGCTGGGCACTCTTCACCCTGTAGATCCCACCTCCTACAAAGCCTTGGAAGCAGCAGAGCTCGGGCTGAGGTTGGTTTCTGCCCTTCCCACTGGAGCTGCACCAGCTTAAGGTTGGAATTCACCAAGCCACAGAAGGCAAGCACTGGAGGGCAGGTATGACCCCATAGGAAAGAGACTCCCAGGAGAAAGGGCAGAGCTGTGTATTCTGGTCCCTTCTCTGGGAATTCCTCATGCCGACTGCAGTGAAGATTAGATAAAACAGATACACAGCTCCTTTTATACTTGAGCTTCAGAAATACATCCTATGAGCTATGGCAATACACTTGGGAGCCAGGGAGAGCTCTGCCCTAACAGGAGAACAGCATATGCCTACCTGTATTCTTGGAAATCCCTTTATTTTTGGTGGATGAAAGCAAATCAAAGAGCGATGCTGAGCTCTTCACAGTTGTGACTCACTTCTGCCAACCTCATGTTTTGGCAATCAACCTGCATACAGACACAGGAGCCTGTAATAACAGGTCACAGAGGGAATTTCAGTAGCCAGTTAGGTCCTTAAAGGTACAGTTAGGTTACCTTACAGGGACAATTCAGGTGCCCAAGCTCTGATTAGGAGTTTGGAACACCTTCTAGCTTCCATTTACTGCACTAGGGAAGCCCTGAAGTCACAGCATGGCCTGGCAGCACTGGCTTGGTTTGCCAGCATATGGGAAAGAAGGGAGGGAATTAGACACCAGGGATATCACACATAACTCTACCTAGGGAATGCATGGATTAAAGTGGCTGCTATTCATACTCATGTTGCTGGAAAACAGGCATTTTGATTTGGCTTAATTATTATATACTTTTAAACACAGGTATTACCATTCCAGCAACAGAGGAGGAAGCACTCCTCTTTTCCAAGTCTAATTCTGGCCTCACTGTTTTGTATGTAAACTTCAGGTGCAAACCCGGTGGTTGGATAGCTACAGGCCATGAAGAGCTTCACTCCAACAATGTACAAAACAAACAAGTAGGAAAAGCCAACAAATTCCCTGCACCTCACCCGTGAACTTCTGCATGGGAATCCCTCAGGAATCCACACAAATGAACGCTACCAAGACACTGCATGGACCTGAAATATCAAGCATTGGGTTGGTTTCACAGAATCCCACTGGTTTGGGGTGGAAGGGACCTTAAAGCTCATCCATTTCCAACCCCTGCCACGGGCAGGGACCCCTTCCACTGGAGCAGCTGCTCCAAGCCCCTGTGTCCAACCTGGCCTTGAGCACTGCCAGGGATGGGGCAGCCACAGCTTCTCTGGGCACCCTGTGCCAGCGCCTCAGCACCCTCACAGGGAACAGCTTCTGCCTAAGAGCTCAGCTCAGTCTCCCCTCTCTTGGGCAGGTTCAAGCCATTCCCCTTGGCCTGTCCCTACAGGCCCTTGTCCCAAGCCCCTCTCCAGCTTTCCTGCAGCCCCTTTAGGCACTGGAGCTGCTCTGGGCTCTCCCCTTCAGGAGCCTTCTCTTGTCCAGGCTGCCCCAGCCCAGCTCTCTCAGCCTGGCTCCAGAGCAGAGCTGCTCCAGCCCTCCCAGCATCCCCATGGCCTCCTCTGCACTCGCTCCATCAGCTCCATGTCCTTATGTTAGGGATCCCAAAATGTTACTTATCTACGATTAAGGTGGTTTGGATTTTCGCTTGTTTGTTTAGATCAAGACTTCCACTAACATAACAAGCAATATTCTGATCAGAGCAAAGCTCTGTTATTCCTGCCTCCATGCGCTGCCTTTTTTTCCCAGTCAAGTTAACCAAAAAAGGCATGGAAAAGTGTAATCTCTCCACCATGTACTTCAGATTCTCTCAATCAGATTACATGACATTTTAAAGACTGCAATGGAATAGAGACTGCAAACACTCATGTACACAAAACCAGGATTCAAAACATCATTTCCCCCCTCATTATGGGTGCCAACCATCCCTCTGCACTGCACCAGTGGTACCAGCCCGGTCCCCAGAACAGACACAGCAATTCCCTGTCCCATAGGTGGCTGTATGGCAGTGAACTGAAAATCTCAGACTCCTCCTCACACAGGGCCTGCTTGCAACTCCTCAGCAACCCAAACTGCTCCACTGTAAGCCTAAGGATTGACCACTTCCATACAGGTTTAACAGCTGACAATTTAGAGGCTATACGAAAGTACAACTTCCTTTCTTTTAATCTAAAATGATAATGAAACTGTGACTTTTTTAATGGTTTTTGTTGCTTAAAACCATACAAAGTGTCTCCTGAGACCATTCTGATGAGCTGCTGGTTAAACACATGACTTTCAGAAGGTACGTGGCTCATCCACAGGAATACGCAGCTAAAACAGATCTCTAACTCTGAATATCTGTTCCCTCCTCCTTTATTTGTTTAATTCGAGTACAGTATTTTCCTCCACCCTTTCCTTTTCATAGGCTTTTCACACCCACATAACAACCAAGTGACTCTTCCCTGACCTGCCCTCCCACACCATTTGGTACAACCAGAAAGTCACCGTGTGCCCGAGCTCTTCTCTCAGCATCCAGAGGAAGCGCTTATGGAAAGGAAACCCAGTGCAATGCACAACCTTCCCTGTTCCCCTTCATCTGTTTTAAACCTCTGGGTTTATTCCCAGTTCCCCAGGGATGTGCGGTGTACGGATTGCTGCTGTTTTGGAAGAGAGGGAAAAACAACTGTGAGTGCCTCACTATATCTGCTGATTCAATGGGTTTGGGAATGTGAGGAGTCTTGGGTGTCACCCAGCCAGGGCAGAAGAGCAGCAGTGAATTCCTTAGGACACAGCACCAGCAGTTCCTGCAGCTGGTGTTTGGAAGAGACCCGCCACAGGGAATGATAAATCAGCACTATTCCACTTTCCCCATCTTTTGATAGCTTGTGCATTCAAAGAGATGGCCTGGAAATCCAGGAGCTACAGCATCATGTGTCAGCATCTTAATACAGAAAACATAATAGTGCTGGTAACTTAAATCATGGAGTGGTTTGTATTGGAAGGGACCTTAAGGCTCATCCAGTTCCATGGGTAGTGACCCCTTCCACTGGAGCAGCTGCTCCAAGCCCCTGTGTCCAACCTGGCCTTGAGCACTGCCAGGGATGGGGCAGCCACAGCTTCTCTGGGCACCCTGTGCCAGCGCCTCAGCACCCTCACAGGGAACAGCTTCTGCCTAAGAGCTCAGCTCAGTCTCCCCTCTCTTGGGCAGGTTCAAGCCATTCCCCTTGGCCTGTCCCTACAGGCCCTTGTCCCAAGCCCCTCTCCAGCTTTCCTGCAGCCCCTTTAGGCACTGGAAAGCTGTTATCACCATCCTCACTTTACCAACAACAGAGAATAAATGACTTGCTCCAGAAGCTCCCCCCATTCCCAAAACTCCCTCTCCAAACCCGTATCACAGTAGAGCATATTCAGGGAGCACAACTCCCAGACCCATCTCCGTCAGCCAACGCGATTCCTGCCAGCCAATGTCAATGATCTGGGGTTTTGAGAAACCACTAAATGATAGCTTCTTCCTTGGGATTTACAGAGCCACTTACAAACACCAGTGTTCCTATTTTAGGCACAGTTTAGGAAAAGTACCATTCCATTTAATTCCAGGAATGGATAGATGACTTTTCTTTTTTTTCATGGGAAATTCAACAAAACTGAAGCCTTGTTCATTCAATGAAGTTTAACAGGAAAATAACAGCTCAGCAGTGACTGTGGGATGATCCATTCCCAAGCTGGAGGGCTGCCCCAACCCCTTTCCTTAACACCAACGTTCCAGGTTAAAAATGGGTGGGAACAGCAATTTCAGGCTGTTTTCCTTGACCTGTTGGAGTTCAGTTTCCCCCTTAATTACAGCCTCCTAAACAGCTCCAGTGACAAAACAAATGCACCTTGCTACGTTCACAAAGCTTTCCTTCAGTTCCATTTAGCAAGATACCATCTTAGCACTGAGAAAGAGAAGTACATCAACTTACCAATGCATTACCAGCAGAAGCATCACACGTACAAGTTGAAGTGTTATTCAGCCATCAGCTCGCTCTTGGCTCTACATAAATCCCACAGGCAGCAGGTATGAGAGCTCTCTCCTTTTGCTCCTCATCCCCGTACGCTCACAGCCGTCTTCTGAAGCTGCCACCAACAAAAGAAACCACAGGAAGACTGCTTCCCTAATGCTTCCGAACTGAGTCAGTAGGTCAACAATTCCTTCGGTTTAGGAGCCAGACCAATTCCCTTAAGCACCCCTTTCGGATGGAGAAGCCAACTGTCTCCTGCTAGTGGCAGCCCATCTGCTTCCAGAACAGAACCAAACAGCTCCAAAGCACCACCTCGCTTGGCGCAGGCACCCGTCCTGATGCAGCTCCATTTTGTCTGGGGAGAAACCAGGAGAGGAATACTTACAATGGGGAAGACAGGCAGGGATACTGCTCCATGTGCACCTTGCACGCTGCTGCCGGATCCCAGCCCACGTTCCCGCTTCCCATCCCCGAGATGGAGTGGCGTGGAGAAGAGCTCTTCATGTGAGACCAGACCCATCCCCAGCCTGCCTTGTTCCATCGCAGGCACTGAGTATCCTGTGTGTGCATCTCAGGCGCACTGCTCGAACAAAGAGAAGGCTCTGAAGCTGCTATCCCTCTTCCCGATCCATGACTCGAAACGGCTGGTTGGAAATTGGTTTCGTAATAACCCTTTAGTACCACCTACTCACATCACAGAGTGATTCTTGCAGCAAATGCACAGGAAATCACCAGCGAGTGCCAATGGAGCTACTATTCCAAGAACTAGCTCCTTCGGTTATTCCTCCATCCTTTGGAACCCGAGCTGCTTTTACTTTCCCTATCGCACAAGGGGAGATTTGTTTTAAGAAGAGCTTTTAACTCAGATCCTGTAAAATACTTTTGTTGATAAATCACCAGCTGAAAACTTGCCCACTGTAAAAAAAAGAAGGAGAAAAAGAATTTCACAATACTCATTCCAGAAAATACAGTAATTCCTGTCTGGAAATAACTCACTGGACAAAACCCAAAGGGGCAGAACTGATCTGCAGAGGCAGTTTGCATCCTGCAGAGCACACAAAGGGGGGGACAGTGTGAGCCACGTGCCTTTCTGACCACCACCAGCAGACCCCTGACTCACCCAACCACAGGATGAGTCGCTAGGAATGATTTCCTCTTCTTCCAGGCTCTTCCCCCCCCAGCCTCGGTGTGCTCGGGGCCACCAGCATATCCTGAGCGCTTAATCCTGACTTTGATGGGAATTCCAAACCTCATCCCGTAAGGCTGTGGGCACCAGCTAACGATGCAGCCATCTGCTAGCTCCTGCTTTGAGTCACCTGTCAGCGATACAAAAGGAAATTACTCAGCAGCGAGCACGTGGAAGCCCCATTGCTCCACTCTCTCTCCCTTTAGAGGAATACAGAATTCCGGAGCGCTCCAATCACCCTGAAGGAAAAGTGCTCTATTCTATAAGCAGTCCCGTTCAAAAGGAGTGGAACTTGCTTGAAAAGATAACGTAAGAAAGGAGAGGAGAGCAGACAAGAGAGCGTTTCGGGTGGGTTTTCTGATGCCAGCATCACCGAGGCTGCCATGGGAAGGGGAGGGGGACACACAGACACAAAATAAAAGAAGACATTTCACAACCACCAGCCCTTCACTGTGCGTGACAAGAAAAATAATGCAAACAAGTGAGCGAAGTGATGTGTGGCTGCTTCCGAAGTTAACTCTTCCAAGGAAGTGATTAAAGGAACAAAAGCAAAGCGTTATGTTTATCAAACAAGTAAACTTGGCGCAGCGGAGCACGTAAAGCTGGAGTAATGGCACAGCCTTCCCCACAGGCAGAGCTTCACGCAGGGCTGAGATCTTATTGATTATTGAGCAGTGATTAAGTCAGAGAGAAAGCTTTGGAAGTCATACACAGCGCTGCTTTGCCACAGCACCGCATCCTATTAGGTAGAAAGGCAGCCACGATGCCCTGTGCCTCTTTATGGCATTCCCTTCATCTACTTCCTATTCAGGACAGAATCCACAAGGATTTTCCCAAGAAGACCCTATTAACAGCTACAGCATTTACAGAGCCAGTCCAGCAACAGTCAGGTTTTTGTTTCATCACCAATGACGCAGCTCACGGATCCAGCCCTCTGGAAACAAGACTCCCAACTTCTCCCCCAAAACCAGCAGGCAGTTACTACACCCGACACTTGGAATCTTCAGGAATTAATTAATACTAAAGATCTAATTGTCTAACCTGCTTCTGCATGCAGAAAGGAGCCAGACCTGGTGCCTGTGCGATGGGGGAGGGAGGCACTTCTTGTTCCTGTTTCGTACTTGACTTTTCTTCCTGCGCAGGAGATGATCTAATTATTCAACGTGTCAGTGTATTGCTTCAGCCTCTCTCGTGTCTCCTCACATTAACATATCTTTCACAATCCCGCTCGTTCGGAAGGAGACGAGGAACAAAACCAGCACATTACTCCCAAGACCAAATCCATCACAAAGGCAGGAGCCTTGCCATGGTTTGCCCTGTACCTATCCCAAACTCCGCCGGAGCACGCAGCCAACGATGCTGCGTGTACATCAGCAACAAAGCTCCCTAAGCCCAACCCTCGCCTTGCTCACATGCAAGCATACCTGTTCTGAGACACGAGCCTGATCCGTGAGCTCTGTGAAGGAGGAATTTGGGGTCCTGCCCGATTAAGAAGGCAAAGAAACTCCCAAATGACAGCCCTTTATTGTTCCCAAATGTGCTGATGCTCAGCTGCAGGCACTGTTGGGGAGAGGGGGCTGATGGAACGCCTGTGTAATGACTGGGTATGGGTGATGAAAGCCAGCGATCCAACCACATAATGCTGCTCCTGATCGACTTGAAATGCAGCTGAAAAAACCCTAAAATCCAAATATAACATGTACAGCACCTGCATTTGCATATGTAGGATGCCAGCCGAAGTTTCTGAGCCTGTTTTTACAGCAAACAGCCTTTCAACACCCAGCCCTTGCAGCAGCTACGCATTTGAGAGATGTTCTTGTGTTTTAAACCTTGCCCTGAGTTACTACAACAGGTCTGCTCATAAATTAGCTCAAGCACAGTCCCTGTGGCCTGCATTAAATCCACTAGTTCTGGGGAAGCATTTCTTCAGCAAGCTTTGTGTGTAATAGCAGTGCCTATATATAAACCTGTTTACGACTATTGCTAAAGAAGAGCCCGCTCTGAAGCAGCTCCTTTCTTCCCATCGAACATGCTGGATGCGTTCCCAGTTAAGGCTTATATAAGGCCATCAAGGAAGTAGAAAGTTATTTTGCACAAAATCAAGCCTGTATAGTAGTAGGTGCAATGGAATTATCCTGTTACACATTAAGTTTTACTAATAAATGACCTGCATTGCAGTCATAAAGCCAAACACTGCACCCCAGTAGTGCAAAGAGTTAAGTATTTGCTGCTATAAAATCAAACCCTACTTGGCCAAAGGAGAGACAACAGGTAAAAAGCATCTACTTTTTCTGCTATAAACCCCATCACGTTCCTTATAATAAAAGGCACATAGTAGCTGGAATGGTTCATCTTCATTGCTTACCCAAATCTGATTTAACTTTGGTTAAAACCCTAATGAATCAAGCACGTTCAAAGCATAACCAATCTGAAATGCACGATGTGAAGTTTCTCAGTGCTGTTCTACTTACAGGGATGTGGTTGGTGTTCCTGTTCTCCTGAACACATCACCCCACTGGCAGGTCCACTCTGTTTACCTGCTTTCTGACCTGTGGCCCGCAGTACATCCGTGTTAGACTGTTCCCATGGCTGCTGTTTGGAGGGAGCACACCCAGGTGTGCTGGCAGGGATGGTTTGCTCCACAAACACTTAAGAAGACACAGCACTGGGAAGCTCACACCCACACTGGGCTCCCACAACCTCACAGAGACAACCAACGCTGCTCCAGACAGGTCTATGCTTCCCAGGACCACCACAACCGAACTCAAGCCAATCTTTTAAGACAAAAAGCTGGGAATGTGAGCAGGTCTGAAAACTCAAGCTCTTGTACCCAGAATAAAACCACCAAATTGGCAGATTGTAGCATCAACTGCTTTACAATGGAAAGATAAAAAGAAACCAAATTATCCCCAACAACCAGCAACAAAAATATCCCCACTAAACAAAGTGAAAGATTGTGATTACTGCTTAATCACAGAATCCCAGACTGGTTTGGGTTGGAAGGGACCTTAAAGCTCCTCCAGCTCCAACCTCTCCCACAGGCAGGGACCCCTTCCACTGGAGCAGCTGCTCCAAACCCTGTGTCCAACCTGGCCTTGAGCACTGCCAGGGATGGGGCAGCCACAGCTTCTCTGGGCACCCTGTGCCAGCGCCTCAGCACCCTCACAGGGAACAGCTTCTGCCTAAGAGCTCAGCTCAGTCTCCCCTCTCTTGGGCAGGTTCAAGCCATTCCCCTTGGCCTGTCCCTACAGGCCCTTGTCCCAAGCCCCTCTCCAGCTTTCCTGCAGCCCCTTTAGGCACTGGAAGTGGTGGTCTTCATGCTGCACAGAGAGTCCAGGTCTAAGCCCCATATACCATCGGTGCAGGGAACTGCTTGTGCTGAGCACACCCATTTTTCACATGGGCTGGGAGCAGAGCACATCTCCCTGAGTGGGTGCAGTCAGCACAAACACACAGCAAGACAAAAATACACCACTTCCGTGTCATTTATGTGTCTACATCCAAATAAATACATCTGTCTCTACCTGATCAGTACAGGCACTCCACTGACAGCAGCAGGGATATTTCCCCTTGGCCATGTCCCATTTTGCATTACCACACAGGGGCAGTTCAAGGACTACATCAGATACTAATTAAACGTCTTGTTTAAGATTAAAACATGACAGAGATAACATTGTAGGTACCTCACTGTAACCTTTCAGAGGTCCACAACAGAGCACCGAGGTCCAGCACATCACACCACACTAATGCTTTCTGAGGAAAAACATGGTCAGAGATGCTACTCACCCTTCTGCATCTTCCTATTGGTAACTCACTCAACTTGGAAGAGGGAGACACATTCTGCTCCCTCCTCCTGTCCCCTCAGCCTCGCAGTGTGCTGTAGTTTGGGTACCACACGTTTAGGAGCTGAGTAGTGACGTCTCAACCCTCCTTCTGCATCACGCTGCTGCTCAAAGAGCACATGCAGGACACCGAGTGAGTGAACATGCAAGAACAGCCTGACCCTAACCCTGCACAGAGGAGGACTTCACTGGGCATTTGGCAGTCGAGGTTTCCATTGCTGTTCTTCATCCCCTCCCTGCATCGTATCCAGGCTGTGTAAAGCACACCTCAAGTTCGGACAGCTGCACTTCCAGCATTTGATACTGGCACACTTCTTGCTGGCAGTTCTTTGGTGTTTAACTCTTCTTATTCCTTCTTCTGTATTATTAGAAGTTTGGAATTCCAGAATTCCAGGGTTGTTTTTTAGATTTCATCTCGCAGACTTGCACATAAACCACATGCACAAAGGAAGAGTGGAGCTGTAGGAATGGCTGAATTCTGCCCCTGGCACGAGAAGGATGACTCCAGAGGCATGTGAAGCAGCAGACAATCACCCTCCTCACTTACTCTGGTAGCTACAACAGATGGAGAACATCATCCAAACCAAACAGCGAGTTTCTTGGTAGTCAAAGGACACGATGACCTCTAGGTAAAAACCCCAGGAACAGCAAGCACACATAAACATTGACCTGAGCAACTTGAGTTCTGCGCCAGAGCTTGGACTGAAGAGAACAGTGAAGAGAAACACCCAAAACAGACCTAATTCAGACTGTAACTCACAGCGCACGCATGCCCAGCCCTGGTACGAGCTAACCCTCCTCGTCATAAGGCCTATTCTTATCGTGGTGATGAATGTAGCTTCGGAGAAAGACCTTTTTTCAGCCTTTTGCAATGTGGTGCAGCCTTTCTTGGCAGGGAGGAAGCTGGAAGTACATCAGGTTACTCGCTGGGGTGGAACATGTCCTGCTCCTCATGTACAAACACAGGGCATCTCGTGACAGGGCTCTGTTGGTGAAGTGCCGCGTGGCTACAGGCAAGAATGTTATTGTTGCCTCCTTCTCCCTCCGGCAAGGGTGTTTCAAGCTTTCATGTATTGTGTTTGTCAAGCTGATGTGGTTCCTCAAAGGGGAGGCAACACCAGCGTGAGCTCTGTCTTCTTGGTATGAAGGTACAGACCTCTTAAGTTTCGTATATGAGTGATAGAACAGACTGAAGAATTCCCCGTTCCTCCTTCTGATTAACACATCCTTGAGAAGCTCATCACTCAGAAAACCTGGCAGGGTAGCAGGAGCCAGAAATACTCATTTTGAGCCCAAAACAAGGGAGCATTTCACAAATAACACATACTGGGAGGAGGAATGAATTGGGGGGGGGTGTTCCTTTCTTTTGAGTGCTCTTAGTTTATGCCACTAGATGGCACATTTGAAACTCTTGGCATCTCGGTGAAATCACAGTGAAGCCTTTGCTCTGCATCACACCGTGTTTATCCTGCTCGCCTCACCTGGGATGGAAAAGTACAGGCAAACTGCTATCTCAAGAGCCAACGAGCTGAGATAGGCAGATGATAGCATGTAGAAATGTGCCTGCGTGGGAGACCCAAGCTCCAGTCCTCCTAACTCCAGTCCTGGTGTGACCTTAAAGCCTTGGGAGAGTACACACATGTGTGTGAGTTGGGCTAAGAGGAAAACGGGAAAGGAAGGGGAGAGCTGAGCTTCTGGATGCACACCAATGCCTTTTACCATGAACTGAGCAATGTGCTCAGATCCCTGAGAGCTCAATAAGACTCCAAACCCATTCCCAACAACTCCAGCACATCACTGACATGACCCGGTGTAAGGGAGAGGAGTCAGGGCACAACCAAACAACAGGGGAAGATTTAGCCAACCTCCAACAGTGTGTACTGTCATCACAAGACCCAACGTCTCCAAAAGGGTCAAGCACTTTGTGTCCCGTGGCAGAGAAGCAAACCCAGAGCAGCCCACAAGCCACTGAGTCAGCTCCATCAGCAAGTCACCTCTTGTGCTGGACATGTCTCGAGCGTACCCAGCTGTGCCTTGCTGTACTGGCCTTGGCAGGGATGCCAGCGCTTGGCAGCACCACTTCCTTTAGGCTTCTTGCTTGTTCTTGCTGCCAGTTCCTTAATTTAACTCAACCTACTTTGGGAGTGCATTAACACAAGCAGGTATCCGCCCCAGCTGACATTCCCTCAAAGAGGAACAAGTCGGTTCAGCACCAACGTAAGGAGCGCGGGCGCTCGGAGACGGTACTTGTCATGGCATCGCACCCCATATTCCCTCTGTGGGCACTTCAATAGATGAGGATTAACAGTTTACCATAGAAGTGCTTCAACACCTGACTCAGTGCTTGGAATGGGCATTCATGGTAATGCGAAAATAACTGTCAATCTGAGCTGGAGAAGGAAAGACATTTTGATGACAGACCCCCCCGAGGGCAATGGCAAAGAGCGCTTCTTGTGTGGATGGAAGGAGGAAAACCATATTTCCCCTTCCAAGAAAGAACAGCTCAGCCCCAGCATTGTGCAAAAGACCTTTGTCTTCCTTCCCTTAGGCAGGATTTAGCTCTGTAAAGATGCCCCAAACTAACTGGCAAAGACAAAAAGTGCTCTCAGCATCATAAGCTTCACTGAAGGACCAACATGTGCTCCGGAGGCAGCATGGGAAAGCTCAGTACTACCATCCACCCTCTTTGGGAATCCTGCTCTTTCCTGATCCATCTCTCCGGCACTATCTGTGCATTCACATACTTAATGCTTGCATGCAATCAACCTGCTGGACAAATACTCCTCCAAATGCACCACAGTACATTTCTGTGTTGATGTCTGCAGATGCTGCCAACAAGGAGTCTGTAAGCATCAATCCAAGGCAGCGGTACCCTGCAGAAACATCCCAGCCAGGGCCTCTGTTTTCAGTGTACAACCAACTCCAGAGAAACTCATTCCAAACATAAGGAGGCAATAACCTCACCTGAATCCTTCCATTCCCCTTGGGCCTGCACTTGGAATGCAGCTCCCTACTCCTGTGAGATGGCAGCAGTTTAGGGGCACTGCAGCAATTACTACAGTTTGAGCTCAGTTTTCAGAGCTGGAGGATGGAGCAGAATGCAGGTTTCCACTGGAAAACCTCTTCCAAATACACACCTACCACGATTTCTGACTGTTCTGAAATGAAAACCACATGTGAATGTGGTAAACACTTCCGGGAGTGCAGCACAGGCTGGGATCTACCCTAGGAGCAGCTCCGGGAATGGGACTTGCTGGTCCTGATGGACACAAGCTCCATAGGAGTGAACAGTGTGCTGCTGTGGCAAAGAAATCCAACAGGATGTTGGGGACCATCAACAAGGGCATCACCAGCAGGGATAAAGATGTCAGTGTCCCACTCAGTGCTTGTCAGGCCACACCTGGAATACTGGGTTCAGTTTTGGTCTCTGCTATATGAAAAGCTGTGGACAGGCTGGAGAGGCTCCAGAGAAGGGTCACAAAAGATGATCCAAGGACTGGGAAGCCCAGTGTTGGACACTTAAGATCCATCTGCACAGGGTGCTGGGACATGCAGTCTAGGACACGCTTTGCCTATAAAGGCTGGACCAGATGATCCCTGAGGTCCCTTCCAAGCCAGGATTCCATGATTGTCAGCATGATTACAAACTCCACCGCAGAATTTGGTGAGGGAAAAAAAAAGTCAGATTTCTATAAATTAACATCCCTGGAATTCTGTTCCAGATTCTTTTCCTAAGCCAACAAAACCCCCAAGATGCTGTGTCCCAGCAGGAAGCAAGGAGGAGACTTGACAAGTGGGATTACCCCTGCTTCTATTTAAGTACCTGCAGCATAGATGCTGCTATCAGCATTAATCACAGGGAACCCCTCTGCAGTGAGTGCATAGGAACTGTCACTTCCATGATGTGATTCATCTGACTTAGTCCAGACAGTTCCCTGGGATGTTTTCCCTCGCACAAGGGAAGCTGGGAACTTCGCAGCCCTGTCAGATGAACAACAGTGATATCAACCCTCAAATGCTGCTTTAAGCTACTGTAAAATGCTGCTTTTTGGTAATGACTTACAGTGTGGACTTTTATCTGCTTATTTAAGTGGAAAACCACAAGTGATGCTGCCTGTTACAGTTTTCATTCAAGAACAGCCTTGCTCAAGTTTGCAAACCCAGCTTTGCAGCACTGGTCTAGTATGTAAGAGGCAGACAAAGAATTTGTTCCCATGTTCAAAGTGAGAGTAATTGATCCATTTTCACTCTGAAATATATAATTTTAAAGCAAATACAGTAACTTACAGAGCAGAAAGTGGATTTAATCATGTGATATCCTTCTACTTTAATAAAAGGATGGTTCTGAGGAAGCAGTAATGTTATGGTGAAGGGCAAGATGGTCAAAGTGCACTACTGGCTCTGGACTGGCAGGTTCAAGCCATTCCCCTTGGCCTGTCCCTACAGGCCCTTGTCCCAAGCCCCTCTCCAGCTTTCCTGCAGCCCCTTTAGGCACTGGAGCTGCTCTCAGGTCTCCCCTTCTCTTGTCCAGGCTGCCCCAGCCCAGCTCTCTCAGCCTGGCTCCAGAGCAGAGCTGCTCCAGCCCTCGCAGCATCTCCATGGCCTCCAACAGCTCCACATCCCTCTCTTTTATTTATCTTCATGTGCCTAAACAGACCCACTCCACCCTCACCAGGGCTTGTAACTACATTACTGTACTATAGTAAATCGGCAGCTTCTTCTACAGTACCAGTGGTACAGGATTTGCTGCCAGGAAAAGTCAACATCCTTGGTCAAAGAGCATCTAACAATTAATGTACTTCATTTAGCTGCCACCAGTGATGTCACCCAGAGCAAAGTACAACAACAGAAGTGACAGCCAGGCGGGACAGAGCTCCTCTCAAGTATTGTTGGAGCGACAGTCAAACAAACCCCCATTGTTCCGCTGCCTGTGCAAGCGGATGGCACACGAACAGCTACCTACGTGTTTCTCAACACATCCAGGGAGATGCTGGGGCAAATAGCAGAAAAGAACATATCCAACAGGCTGCAAGCTGCATCATGTAAATTTGGGTAAAGAGAATGCCATTAGAGCAGCAAAATTAACATTAAGTGTATCAGATGAAAGATGCTGCTTCCACAGCCAGCGCCTGAGCGAAAATTCAAGCTACTTCGAAGATACTCAGGTCATTCAGACAATTACTTTAAATGGCAGAGCGAGGCAGGCTGATGATCCATGCATGGCAACGGGAGCCAGCAGCTCTGAATCATTCATAACAACACTTAGCAGCTATATCATCCGCAGATCTCGGAGCTCCTCTGCACACTGGATATGAATCGCTGGCACCCAGCTGTGGCTCCGCTGCGGTCGGTTGGCATCGCACTGGAGGGCTGGGGAGCACGAGGGTGCTTTCCAACCCATATTTACAGCTTCACTCCCTGTTTATCCACCTACCTACCTGCAGTTGTAATTTAACATTCCCCACTGCTGACAGCTATGGCTGTATCCAACCTCCCTCCACACAGCGCAAGTGAAGTCTCGATTCAGTTCTGCGGTATCTCTGGTAAATCTTAGAGTGAGAGCTGCTTGAAGGAGCTGTGGTTTATTCCACACGGGCTTGGTGGACTCCTCAGCTCTATCTGAGCGTGATCTCTCATGCTATTCTTGCACCTGAGATAAACACAGGGCTCAGCCAAACCCACCTTTCCCACCATTACATCCCTGTGCTGCTTTGCCTCATTTACAGACTGAAGCCCTCACATTTACTATGCAGTAATAGGAGGCTAATGCACAGAGAATGCAAGTGATGTGCTGAAATAACAGGGTGAATCTCAAAGGCAACAGCAGGTTCCACATCATGGCTCTCCACCCTATCCACCCCATGCCATTACACCCAGTTGGAACACCTGTTTTGAAGCCACAGATGATTCCTATACATTGTCCATGCCCCAGTACCCCTCTGTGCAATGGCAACAGCCGTTTCACAGGGCAGAAGCGGAGGTCTGAAGGGGTATTTTGCCTTTCAATCACAGACCACCACGTTAACAGCCCTGCATTGCTGCTACCTGTCACTACCTGTTACAGCTGCATGGCACAGAACCAGAAGCAGCTCTATGAGGCAGGTACCAGCTTCAGCCTCATTCTTGCTGTAGCTGTATGCCAGACAACAGGGGTATCGGCTGCTTGGCATCAAGTGTCCATGGGAGGTCCAAGCGCAGCACACCTTAAGCAAATGCAAACCCCACTGTCTGGTAGATGAAACTCCATCACTGGACACACCTCCCTGAACTGGAGAACTGGAAAGTGATGAAAATAAAAGGGAAAAGAAGGAGAAATTCAAGGATAAAAGCCACTATCAAAATGTTGTCTGTGATTTTGTGCTGGGTATGGAAGTCCCAAGCACAGAAGTTTAAGTCTCTTCTGTACTGTCTATATGGAGAGGGGTGGAACTGGATGAGGTCCCTTCCAACCCAAACCAGTCTGTGATTCCATGATGGAATCAGACACAAAATTCCTCTGCAGGTTAAGCCTGAATTAAAAGGGACAAAGTTTGTATTAAAATGACTGAGACCGCACAGGAAAACATGGACTAAACCCATTGGGATAAATGAAATTCCATCTTTTACATCTTTTGGGAGCAGGGCCCTGGTTTTATCTATCAAACTTTGCATCTCACCTCCCAAGTTTCCTGTAACACAGAAGTTGCCTTGTAAATGTGTGTTTGAGATGGTTCTCCCACACAGCAAACACCATATAATGAAGCTACAATAGCTTCAAAGGAAGAGGCAGAGCTGAACACACATTTATTGTCACCCCAGCACATTGTTATGAGCTTGCTGAAGCAGCAGCAGTTTTGAGATCCCCTTCTCCAGGCGTGCCTTCAGAGAGATGTGAAGCTGCTTCCCCTCAATGCTGCTGCAGAGAAACCCATTTCCTGCTCAAGCCCAGCTTGTGCCAAGCCACTGCTGGGGTGAGCCCCAGTGCCAAGGAGTGCTGAGAAGTGCAGCTCCGAGCGAGGACCCATTTTAACTACCACAACTTCCTGCTTTTCAAGGGGTTGATCTGAGCTCCTCTTCTTCCAAACTGGCTGGGTATTCATAGAATGGTTTGGGTTGGAAAGGACCTTCAGATCATCCAGTTCCAACCCTCTGCCATGGGCAGGGACACCTCACACTAAACCATGGCACCCAAGGCTTCATCCAACCTGGCCTTGAACACTGCCAGGGATGGAGCATTCACAACCTCGGGTCATGTATTTCTTTCCTTCAGTAAGTGTAGCCCTGTCCCTCCACTGCCCTCAGCTTATACCCAGGAAATACTCTCTCCTGTCCTGCTTGGCTCCATCAGTCACACAATAAAGTCAGTCTCCTACTTATTTCTCAAGTCCATGATCTGTATGACATTATGGCAAGGACCATGGAGAGGGGCTTGGGACAAGGGCCTGTAGGGACAGGCCAAGGGGAATGGCTTGAACCTGCCCAAGAGAGGGGAGACTGAGCTGAGCTCTTAGGCAGAAGCTGTTCCCTGTGAGGGTGCTGAGGCGCTGGCACAGGGTGCCCAGAGAAGCTGTGGCTGCCCCATCCCTGGCAGTGCTCAAGGCCAGGTTGGACACAGGGGCTTGGAGCAGCTGCTCCAGTGGAAGGGGTCCCTGCCTGTGGCAAGGGTTGGAGCTGGAGGAGTCAACTCAAACCAGGCTGGAATTCTGCATTTGGTGAGGAAAATCAATACAGGGATTGTCAGTTAAAAGAAGTTCATCACTGGTCTAATCTCGCCTTTATCCTCTTTGCCTCCATCACTGCGTTTGGAAAAGATGACAAGTGTGGCTGAACCATTTCCATAGCACTGACTGCAGCCTCTCTTCTGCCAGGCATTTGTTCACTACAATGACTAAAAAATCACGATTACCATTAAAATCCTATTTCCAGCAATGTGTCAAGGCAAATGCCAAAGACAACGGATCCTACCCTGAGCAGGCGGCTGGACGGGAGACCTCCCGAGATCCCTTCCAACCTGAATTATTCAGTGCTCCCATGAAGCAAGTATCATGTTATAAAAATCCATGCAGGTTTGTTCATGTTTTTTAGGTCTCAAGAGGAAAAAAGAGAACAGCACCAAAGCCTTCCCTGCTGCCAAAAGGCACAGAACTGGGTGGCAGCAGGAAAGGACCAACTTTCATTTACATTGGTAATGCTTCAAACTTGTCTATACTTCTCTGAGATTGTTTTTATCTCGGGATCTGAAAGTTCCCTACGCCCCACTTGTTCCATTTCATAATACTGCTCATGCTCACATGTCTATAAGCAAATTCACTCTGGCACGGTCAGTGATACCTTATTTATCTTCCTGTGGATTCCTCTTTGGAAAGAGTAAGGATCTCGAGCAACCGGATGAGTACTACTAAAGGTCACCCCAAAAAGGCAGCATGTTCTTTATTTACTATCCATGTTTGAGTGTTTGTACAAGGGAAAACCTGTAATTCCTCCCAACCACACTGCTCAATAAATCATTATGGTCACCAGAGCTCCAGCACAGGCTTCTGGTCAGCTCTAATTCTGTGTTCACCCAACTTTAATCCAGCCTCTACTTTAGCCTCCAGCTCACACACTTACACGTACACTGACCTTGAAGGCTGGTGCATTGTACATGTAACCCCATTGTTCTGCTTTAGGCCTTCTAAAGCACTCAACCCTTTGAAAACCAGTTCTCTTCCACTTCTACTTCATGTAGAATCCTTTACTCTGCATGAAAGGAGACAGATCTTAAACAACTGAGCACAGGGATTTCACTCCCAGTACAGCGAGCACATTGGCTCTCCCATCCAGAACTCCCCATCAGTCCTTTAGTATGTGTCAGCTTGTTCTCCACGGCAAGTAAAGGCCAAGGTTTTAACAGACAGAAGATCTCTCCAGGTTTCAACATGCAAATATATACAAGAATGAAGGTTCAGGACTTAGGTGTGTCAATGAAAGGGGAATGGATCGCTGGCACAGTTTGGGGGACAGAGGTACTGCACTCTGCAGAAGGACAGAATTTCACCCTCTAGGGATTGACAGCAAAATGCATTTTGTCCAATATCCTATTCCAGAGTCAGTGCAATCCAGATTATTCTGCAGTGATGAAGATGTGAGGTGTAGTCTGCTTGAGAAAGTTCCAGCTGGGCTCAGGCAGGATCTTCAGACTGAAAAATGAGGCACTAGATTCAAATCCAGTCAAACCACACCAAGTCACACACATAGGTAAGTAAAAGATTATACAAGTTTCCTGTACTAAAACCCCACTGAATGCTCTTATCATCATAAGGAAAAAGGATTAGCGGCATATAAACCAGTTATAGAAGGAGACTGTAACAGTTTTATTGTGATATGCTGGTTAGCATCTGCAGAGGATCCGATTACAACACTTCCAGTTTTCCATAAGCCACCCTCTGAGTAACATGTTTTGATTTACCCAACAGCAAGAACTCTTGGTAGGAGATTTACTGAACAGGATCATCCAGACCTATCATCACAATGCATCTGGATGCACACTCTGTACAGAGAGAGGGAATTCTGCTCCCTGAACATTAACCAATTGCTCAGTCTCATCGAGCTCTGAAGAAGTTAATACAGGCACTTAGAATCTGGTTGCAGTATTAGACAAGGCTTGTCTCCCAAGGCAGTGTTTGGATCACAAGTGATAGTCAATACAAGGCTATCACAAAGGAAAACCACTCAAACTTCTGGACCATGAAGGAGAAATGAACTCTGATACAATATTATACAGTCAACTCTCAAATATGCCTGATAACAGGAAGCTGGGGTAACCTAGTTAATGAAAAACCATCAATAACAATACTATTCTTTGCAAAGGCAGCTCCTGGCATCTCTGGGTGGTTTTATTAGCCTGGCCAGGGCACGGCAGCAAGGCACAGATCCAGCCAGGGCCCCAAAGCAACGTGGCCATATTCCTCTAACGCAGCACTGGAACCATGAGGGCTTGCACAGAGCAGCTTATGGGTCTCTGCACAGCCCTTTACAAAGCCTCCAACACAGGGGTTATTGGAGCCACAATCACCATCACCCTTCTGGTATCTGACCACAGTCTAAGTCACCACCAATCCAGGCTGCCTGCACACACCAGACCACTTCAGCTCGAACAGCAACAAGCTGCTGGTGTCCTGGGGCTGGGGTTATTCCTGCAGTGTATCAGCCTTTAGATCTTCATGGAACACCAGTGTTTGAGGGAAGAGCCTCTTAGGAGTAAGCAATTCTTATGGCAAGCAAGAAATGGGCTGTTTAAAGAAGTGGGCAGGGGAGTAAGAAGGAAAAGCAGATGGTGATAGAGAAGAAAGAAGCCACCCTCACCCTCAGCTCTAGTGCACTCCAAGGACTGCAGGTCCTAGTACACAGTGCTAGTGAGTACAAAGTACACAAGTGCCCATGTGCCAGGCAAACAGCAGCCCTAAAACAATCAAAGCACCGAGTGCCCATTCTGAGGACACAATCCAAGTGAAATTTCCACCTATTTCTTTTCTTTTTCCCCTGCTCCAAACACCAGTAACTTGTATGACATTAGCAACAAACTGTTGACAAAGGTGGAATATACAGCAGGTGATAGGCACAGGAGAGGGAGGTCAGTAAACAAACCAAAACTCACATGCAGATGGCATGTAGCTAAAGCAAACTGTATGGGTCAGTGCATAGCCAGCAGGCCAAGGAGGAAGGGAAATTCCTCCTCTGGGGTTTACGTGAACAATGAGTTTCCCTGAAAACTCCAGGAGGCCGTTCCCAGCTTCTCCTCTGGCACCGGGAATGGGAAAAGCAAATGCTGGGAAGGTTGTTTCAGTCCATTATTGACCTCAGGAGAAATCTGGGTACCTGTGAACTCCGGTGCAGATCAATGTGACCTCTCTGCTGCAGACTGGTGGTGTTACAGCATGAACAGGGCTGCTTTTGAGAGGAGAATACAGCTGTAGATGTGCCACCAGGCTCAAAGCCATTTCCTGCTGTCACAGGGGTCTGATCAAACCAAGCTCAATGTGTTGCTGCTCCATCCCATGCACAGGATGTCAGCCAAATTCTCCTCCATGTTAACAGAGAGCATGATAAAGGGACAAGGTATAACTGTGCAAGGGCAGGTAAGGGGTGAACCCTTGACAGCAGCAAGATACTCCATCTGAAAATCACCTCTATCAGTGTTCTGGATAAAATACACACTTTGGGATATGGCTGTCACCCTATTTGTTAGCACGCATTTGACAACAGGGGATGCAAATACAAACGAATGTGCCTCTGAAACCCTTTCCTTAAGATATGGTCCAAAACACACCTAAAACCTCTTCAAACATCTTCTAAAAGCAGTGACCCAGCACCATAAAATCTAATTGTTATTAAAAACACCCCCCTACAGAACTGTGGCTCCTCTGCCCCATTGTTCCTGATGCATTAAGATGTCAGTAACAGCTAAACCATGAAAAGGAGGAAAGTCTCCCCAGTTGAAAGCAAACCGCAAGCCACGTTGTGAGATCCTGGAATTCTCCAAGTGAAGAGAGAAGTGAACAAACATGCACACCAATAAAAGTGCACAAGAAGAAACATGCCAGCTTCTATTTATTTTCCTTTGCTGCCTTGTGCCGTGGAGGAGGAAATGGGCTGAAGGAATCGAGGTTTTGTTGGAACTGGAGGTGTATCTGGGAGGTTTTCATGCAAGAATTCATTTGCTTTTTGGAAAGGGCTTGGATTCCAGGAGTGGAAAAAGTTAGGACAGGATTCAGAACCTGGAAATCGGGAAGACTGGAACAAACATGAAGTCATCTATGGATAACGCTCTCCAAACATTCATTCCTACGCTGAGTGTTTTGGTAAGGCTTTGATGTGTGCTGTGGTTGAAGAGAGTTGAAAGAAAGGACAAAAAAGAGGTAGGTTCTTCAGCTGCATGTAGGTGCAAACTCATGGGTGCATTTATGTTCAGATAGGAAAGGGAGTCCAAAACACTGGCACAAGTTTTCCAGGAGCTTCCACCTCATGTTTTCACCTGATCACTCAAGAATCCCTGATCCTGTGAACAATTCCTTAACCTCCTTTTACTGACAACAGGCACAGCAAGTATGTAGCAGGCATGACCTAGCAAGCCAGGGAGAAAGGATGGAGTAGAGAACTCTGCTCTTCTCAGTGCCATTTTTATACCATTCATGAGGACAACTTCACCTCCCTCAAACCTTACAAACAGGAATAGCTGGAAAGCAATTCACTGAGGGACCACAGCTGAAATAGCTTAAGAAGGGACAGTATGACCTACAGTGCACTCATTTCTTAGCCAGCTTCTTGCATCCTATTAAATGCCTTAGCACATTTACGGCTTTTGAGCAAAGAGGTTGAAATCCAACCTTTAAATAGCTTTAATTGTTAAGTCCCAAGTAACACTCACTAAAAAACCACCAAATCAACGTAACCACAAACCGACCAAATGAAAAACACATAAAAAGCACCCCAAAAAACCCCAATTGTGACTGATCACTGAACACAAGATAGCAAATCTATGTGTGAGATACTTTATCTTGGGTTGGTCGCTGAAGGTGTCACTGTCCTCCTGACAGCTGAGTTGACAGAGTTAATGTAATGGCAGAAATACAATGGACAGCAATGTGTGACTGCACCATTATATAATAATGACTTTAAATTATATTAATAATTAACCAATGTGTTTAATTATTAAACATGAATAATATATAATCTTATTTAGCTGGTGGTAATGACCACCCTGCATGTAAACTCTTCTTGTTCTTCAACCAACCTAGTTTTAGGCTCTCATGGGCTTGTAACTCAACAGAAGCAAGTGGGAGTAGTGGCATGAGCTCCTACAGGAATACAGTTTAACCACTGATTGTAACTAATCACATGCACTCATCCAATCTTTACAGCCACTTAGAAGAATTCCTGGCTGTGGCAATTCCTAGCAATACAACAGGAATAGTGAATGAATTCCTTTTCATTCACACAGTGGGAAGAATGGAGAGAGAAGTAGGTATTACTAATCCTGATCTTCCAGATGGGAACCTGCAGCACAGACGAAGGCAATGCCATGGCCAAGGTCACAGGCAGAGAGTGTAGTTTTAACCTAAAGGTTCTGATGTAAATTCTCCCTACTCCATGCATTGACAGCTGCTCTTCAAAGCACCAGGACTGACAAACACACCTTTCACTAAGCACATCAGACAAATCCACATTTTCAGAGGCAAACTGACCTATACTTCAACCTAAAACCCTAATGCAAACAGCAGAAGCCATACTTGCATATATTATTAAGGATGTAGGTATGTTTGTTAAAGCCAGAGCACATAATAAGAAGGTCCTTCTCTCTTGGTGTGCCTTTAAGACTTACTACCTTGCCCTTTCCCTTAAAGCCACTGCTTCCTTTTGCCCTCTGCACAAGCAACACAATGCTGGGATCAACACTCTGGGAGCGTTTCACATGAGGAAAACAGAAATACACCCAATAAAACACTTCTGGAAGAGTTCCAGAGCCATTTCTCTAAGGTTGTAGTAGCAAAATCCAAAGGATTTCCGTTTGTCCTTCCTTCCTTATGCGAAAAAAAATCCCTTGCAGAGGTGTTAAGGAGCAGAAAATGACTTTGTGACTTATTTAAGAGGCATTTTAAATGCTGCTGCTTCAGCCACCACTTAAAGAAGCCTTTCACCATTAACATCCTCCTCATCTCAGAACTGTAACACAGCCTGCACTTGCAGCCAGGGACCAGCACCGCTCTTGGCGCGCTATGAGAACGCTCCTCTCGGATTCAAACGCTGCGCTTTCAGTTTGTGGCGAATGAACAATAAAAGCATCAGGAAGTTCCACACTTCTGAAATGACTTGCTAAAAATAATCCCATCCCACCAGAGAAAACAGCAGCATGAACTCGCCCATCAGTTCACAGCAATGTGCTTTCCCCACAGCACACAGAGATGTTCGTCTCGGCGTGTGTGTGATTAAACCAAAACCCATTCAGAGCCTGAACGTTGGCTGCAAACATGCTGATGTTGGCTGGAAGCAGCTCTGCAACCTCCCGTGGAGAGAGGTGCTGGTTTTCACCTGTGTAACCTGGCTCTGAAGCCAACACCTCATTCCCCTGCTCAAAAAGGAGTTGGAAAAGGAGCTCGCTGAGATCGACACAACCTGCCCATTGGGCAGCTGTGGAGCTAAAGGAGGGGAAATAACAGGTTCTGATAGAAACATAAAGCCATTTCCTGATGGAATTAAAGCAGGATGAGAAGGAAACAGACACACAAAGAATTACCTCTGTTCCTGCTGAAAGAGCCGCAGTCAGAACAGGACAGACTGCCTGCTTCGAGCCGTTAATAAAAAGAAGAGCAAGCGACTGAATAGCTTTCGGGTGAATCCAAATAGTTTTTGTTTCTCTGCTGCAGTTTCACCACTCCCACAGGGTAATTTCTACGTTCCCTTTATAACGAAAGCAAAGTACAGGTCAGAATAAGAAAGGGAGGAGACCTGAAAAACTCCACTGTATTAGTCAGGAGGCTGTCATTCTTGCTTTCAGATAGGGGAAACAGGGCTGGTGGGACAGGAGGGGATTGAGAGGGGGTTTATGCTTAATGCTTTATGCTTTATGCTTAATAAACCAGATGCTGGGTTCATCTGCATTCTGTATGACCTGGCTGGTAAAAGCAGAAAGCAAGAGAACCTTTCAAGTGCATGATTAATGGAAAGATCATCACATGATTAAAAAGCACAGAACAAGAAGGGTCAAATTCAGCTGTCATTTACGTCCATGTCAAGCTCTGGTAACTGCTGCCTTTGACAGATTTATTCCATTCACAATAAAATGCTTAGTGTCTATAAGGACCCTTTAAAATCAGAGTTTACTCTCTGCTTTTCAATATAGCAACTGTTTGACACGTGCTCAATGCACACTTTCTGTGCTGGACAAGAACCACACCATCTATTTGCAGGGTATATTTAAACCCATTTCAGCCACTTCTCCTCTATCACTCTTGTTTCCAAACAATGTAGCTGCCCACCACTGATCTACACACTCTTGTACGTTTACACACACTCCTATGAACATTTTAAACCCTGTTGTAAAAACTTAAAAGGCAGGACTTTTAAATGTGAATATACAGGGAACTCTCTATTTCATAAAGGAAGCTAATGACAGCGTCCGCTCCCTGAACTGAATAAAGGATGAGGATGCAATATCCAGCAAGGTATGGAAATTGTTGTTCACATAAGAATAAGAAACAGAAACAGTCCAGTTTTTGCTCTGGTATCAGCAATAAGGTCTGTATTTCCATGAAAAACTGGCAGATGAGATCAGTTACAGGCCATTCGGTTGCTGTCGCTCACACATGGACTTCTACACAGAGAGGGAAAAGCGTTAGAGGTGAAAGAGAAACTACAGAGCATTGCTTACTATGATGCTGCCTGAGTGCTAAGGAAAAATGGAACATAAAGGGGTAAGAAGCTAAGAGCAAACCTTATGGATGCCACTGAAACAGAACTGAGCCGAGGCAGCCTCAGAGCACGGCTGTCCCTTGAGCAGCTCAGATGGCAAGAGGTTAAAAGCACTGAGGAAAACCTGAATCATCTGACCTAAAAATGGAAAAGAGGAGAGAAAAAAACCCAGACTTCATGGTACAGCTCACTTTTAATATGATGCCCTCTTTTAAATACTGAAGGACTGCGTTCCCTTTTGACAGATACTTGGTAAAGCACACACATTGTGCGTGCGGAAAGTAGAACCATGATAGCAATTCATTTTGTCAGGCAGGAGTCAGAACCCTCATCTGGATTTCACACACTGCAGCAGCAAGGTATGAATCAACATGGGGTTTTGTGATGCTGTGAAGTGGTTGAGTAGAATCTAACCTGACTGCAATGCTTAAAATGACACAGATCATACAGAATCATAGAACAGTTAGGGTTGGAAAGGATCTTAAGATCATCACTGGCATCTAATAAATAATGAGAGGTAATAAAAACATTACAAAGCACAGCTCTCTCTGTGCTGCCTGAACAGTCAGGGACAGTCAGAAGATGACATGTAAATAGGGAAGCATCAAACCTGGAAGAGGTTGCCCAAGGTTGTGAATACCCCATCCCTGGCAGTGTTCAAGGCTAGGCTGGACACAGGGGCTTGGAGCAGCTGCTCCAGTGGAAGGTGTCCCTGTCCGTGGCAGGGGTTGGAACTGGATGAGCTTTAAGGTCTCTTCCAACCCAAACCAATCTGGGGTTCTGTAATACTGTGTGTAGTTGAAAACACAGCCCATAAAGTGTTTTTGATAGTCCTGGATGACCAGATCTGCAGGTATTTTCCTCTGCTTGAGAACTGTCAGATCTGCCTCCAGCTTGTGTGGCAGCAACGCCAAGAAAGATGCAAAACAAGATAAAAACATAGTTACAAAAAGCAGTCAGTGTTTATCATAGAGCCCAGGAAGTGGTTCTGTTTGAGAACTGCACACAAGTGAGGCTGATTTGTGAACCTGCCTTCATTAGAGCAACTCCAGCATCCTTCACCATATGCAATGAATAGGATGTGGCATTCAGGTCTACAGAACACCTTCTGGGATGCTTTGCATCCATACAGTGACTAGATTACTGGTGAGTTAGCTGCGGGCAGGAGTGGATTTATCTTAGCTACAGATCCCCCAAATTCAGGCTCCTCCTAAACTGTATTTGTCCCTGCCTGTGGCAAGGGGTTGGAATTGGATTATCTTAAAGGTCTTTTCCAAGCCAAAGCACTCTGTGATTCTATGATATTCCTGAGCTGTCAGAAAGAGGCAATTGCTGACAATGAACCTTACTAAATTCCTTAGGAATAAGGACTTACATGAACACCAGATAAAGAAACAGCTCTGCAAGTCAGCATGACTGCAAAGCAGACTTCTGCATCTCCTTAGGCAAAAGCCACTGTCTCCAACTGGGATGCAGCTTCCCAAAAAAAGAGATCTTAGCATGAAAAATCTCCAACCTGTTGCCTTCTGTTTCTTGCTCACTGACTCAGAAATTACTTGCAGATGAGAGAGGAAGAAGGGTAATGAGGCCACATACTCCCATAGATGGAATGCAAGGGAAGCACTAGACGGAAAAGGAGCATTATAAGAGAGTAACGACTGAAGAGCAGCAGTTCTGAAGAGCACATGATGCCATGTCTCTGAATAACATGGTTGTAGGTGAGGAGCACAACTGAGCTCTGTGCAACTGCCAGCAGCAGCCAGGGACACTCACTGGAGATGCAGTGAGCTGTGGTTCAGGTATCCTGAGCATCCTGGTACAGCAGGGGATACACAAGGTAACCAGCACCTCATTCTGCACAAACAGAATCCCAGACTGGTCTGGGTTGGAAGGGACCTTAAAGCTCCTCCAGCTCCAACCCCTGCCACAGGCAGGGACCCCTTCCACTGGAGCAGCTGCTCCAAGCCCCTGTGTCCAACCTGGCCTTGAGCACTGCCAGGGATGGGGCAGCCACAGCTTCTCTGGGCACCCTGTGCCAGCGCCTCAGCACCCTCACAGGGAACAGCTTCTGCCTAAGAGCTCAGCTCAGTCTCCCCTCTCTTGGGCAGGTTCAAGCCATTCCCCTTGGCCTGTCCCTACAGGCCCTTGTCCCAGGCCCCTCTCCAGGGTTCTTGTGGCTTACTAAAAATGTCTGGTGTTTTGTTCTGGGATATTTTATCAGCCCTTTTTATTTCTATTTTATTTATAAGATATTTTATACGTTATTGATATCAGCCCTGTTCAAACACTCAGTGCCTCACTAGACTTTGGCAGGAATTCAACTACAGCAGCACAAACAAGCAAGTGACACTGGTTACTGGACTGCTGAATCCCCGTCTTCTGCAGCCATCTCCTTATAAATCAGAACCCTTCAGAAAAGATAATAAAAGATCTGAATGATCTAAAAACAATGGATTTCTAAACCCATGATGTTCTTCATTCAACGTGAAGACAGCTCAGAGCTGCTTTGACTTATGGGAAGAATTAAAAGCAGCCAGAAACCTACAAGGGATTGTGTGTTTCAGTCAAGGAACTATATATCCAACGCTGCCAACCCATCTTTGTACCACACTTAAATAATGGCAAAGATATCCTTTGAAGTGCTACATTTGAATTCCATCATTCATTTCCTGAGGGTCCCCACCAAAAACTGTGGAAGAAAAGGCAATCTAACAGAATTCTAGGTTGATTACACACAGGAATAGGAAAAATAAATGCATGCCTGTCTCCTCATTCACTCAAGACCAAGGCCAGACAGGAGGTATTAGTCACTCCTCTGAGCACAATATTAGGATGTTGAATGCAGCCACTCACAGAGTAACATTGAGAATGGAGCCATCAAATTGGTTTCCTGGTCCCAAATTCACAATCAAAAGAGAGACTTCTCAAAGGGAGGGTTAAACATGGGAACAGAGGAGGAGAAACTGCGCCTTGGAAGGTGGCTGTGCCTCCAAGTTGAATTGTCATCCGATTCCTCCAGAGGAAAGGGAGTGTTTCTCCATGACACAGCCAGTAAAACATGTGAGAGTCACATCCTGATGAAGGGCTGCAGCTGACCTTGGAGGACAGCTTTATGCATAGCAGCCCCTCCCTGAAGAGAAAGGGTAGGAATGCAAAGGGAAAAGGGGCTTATTTTCAGGAAGGAACTAGGAGGATATTGCCCTTCTTGTGGGAGAGGGCTTGCATCTGCATCCCCAACATGCATGTCAAAGGATGAGCTGAGCAAGCCTTTGCCACCATCCTTTGAAAGCCCTCGTTTAAGTGGTGCTGCGGGGCTGAAGACCACAGCTCAGCAGCATCACCATCAACCATCTCCCAGGCCCTGGCAAACTCCACAAGAGTAAGGAATTAAAGACAAGCTTCCTATTCCCTCTGCACTGTAGGAGCATTACCTGCCTATAGGGACTGAGATGCACCTGAACTGCTGCTCCTTCCACACTTGTGCAAACTAAATCAGTTTAACAAGGCATTTCTGTGCATAATAGTGTTGCAAATTATGAATCCATTTGAGTGTCTTCAAATGAATCAGGATAGATTTGACTCACTCTAGCACAATCTGACTCATGCTTCTGGGGTACGGAAAAACCAGTTTGTGACTCCTGGAGGCTGTAAACTCTTGAATCTCACTGTATTTTACTTAAGAACACTCTATTTTATTCAAGCCAGGTTCCCAGAACTCTGTTTCTCTATGCATCTGCAGCACTGGAGGAGAGAACAAGGAGAAAACAGTAAGCAGAGAGTGAGTTAGAGTCATTTCCTTTTGCTAGGCCAGGAGCACATGGTGTACCTGCCTTTTTGAGGAAGAAGCTAAGTATGTTCTGGGTAAAAGGAAGGCATGTTTCATTTTGCTAGAGATAAGCTTCATGCTCAAAGACTAAGATACCCAGTCAGTGTTAGGTGTCTGCTGAGCCGCTTCAGCTTCGGGATGCAAAGGCCAAACGTTCCTATTATACAGGTTTTATAAGATTCCACCTCCTTTGAGGCGCTAATTCCCAGTGGATGGGCTCCTGTGAAGTTACTCTGTGTGTACACAAGACCCACTAAATCTGTTCAAACTCATTACACAAAGGGAGAGCTCCCCTCTGAACTCTTTGCACTGATGCTCTCAGTTAGGTGAGGTTCTCTCTGATGGGATTTACACACACGGCTTCCACAAACAGCTCCAACCACCACCAAATAACCATTGTCAAAACTACTTCCCTCAAGGACAGGATTCCTTTTAAGAGCAGCTCACTCAAAATGATACGAATGACTCGTAATGTCTGTGTGAACATCAGATCCATACTAAGGATGTACTCAACACGAGCTGCTTCGGAGAATCAAAGTTACATTCATGGGAGCAGCAACGACTTGAGGAGACAAAGTATGATTTTACTTGACTTTATTTTCACTGAGCTGCTGGTGATTCATTGCAAACTCACGACCTCAAAATGCTTCATAATGCAAAGAATCTTCCAAGGAGGCAGACTCATTAATAAATGAATGAGGACTAAGGCAGAACATATGTTCAAGATCAGTCTGCTTGGTCTCCAGTGCCAGACACTTGGTTTCCTTGTGCCAGTGGACTTGGGGGGGGGTCTGCATCAGATGCTGAAGAAGTCCAGGAAGCATCAACACCCATCAACAGCAGTATTTCATCTTGAGAATGCAAACTAAGCTTCCTCCTAACGCTTCCATGGCCCAAGAGGAGAAGAGTGATGCTAAGAAGACTGCTGGATCCAGCTTGCAGGCTCACACAAAACACTGGTCACTAGCCAGGCCCTCAGCCCCCTGGTTACCCACAGGGGCTACTGAGAAAATACATCCAGAGCCTGTCATGAGCACACAGACAAACACAAGCAGTGACAGCCTCGAGCTGCAATGAGGCAAGTTCTGATTAGAGCTAAGTTAAAAATAACATCTTCAATAGGAAAACAGGGGAAGAGAGGAACAGAAATGTTACCACCTCTCCTATGGAGTCAGGCTGAGAGCTGGGCTGGGGCAGCCTGGACAAGAGAAGGCTCCTGAAGGGGAGACCCCAGAGCAGCTCCAGTGCCTAAAGGGGCTGCAGGAAAGCTGGAGAGGGGCTTGGGACAAGGGCCTGTAGGGACAGGCCAAGGGGAATGGCTTGAACCTGCCCAAGAGAGGGGAGACTGAGCTGAGCTCTTAGGCAGAAGCTGTTCCCTGTGAGGGTGGCTGAGGCGCTGGCACAGGGTGCCCAGAGGAGCTGCAGTGATTACTACAATCAGTCAACAACTCCCCAGCACTCACAAGTTTCAATCTAAATCTGAAGCTGCTCAAACATCTTCCAAGCACAACAGTTTTGACAGTGCAAGGCACCGGTTGCATGGAAATGTGCTGATTCCATCCAAGTGCTCTATAAAAGGCACTAACTGGCGGGCAGGCCAGTCTGTCCAGCTTCCTGCCAGGCTGCCTGCCAGCCCCAGGGTGGGTAACTCCAAGCTCCCCAGTGCATAAAATAGAAGCCAGATATGAGCAGGCTCCCACGGGATGGGAATTCTGCTTCCTGGAGCTCTCTATTTCCAATAGATCCTCTATAGGGGTGTGTGTGTGTGTTGGGAAGGACAGGGATGCTTCTGCTGTCATACAGCACCAATGGCTTCTCAGCAACAACGTTGAAGACTTGTATTTCAAAAGCCAGATGCCACTGCTGACAGCACAGGAGGGGGGATGATGAGGCATCTCTACACAGATCTGTGCGAGGGAAGACAATCCAAGCAGCAAGATGACAAATGAGAGGTGGGGAATCCCTGTCTCATCCCTTCTGCAGCATGTTTGCAGCTATTGTATTGCATTAAAATACATTACAGCTAGCTTGCACACATACTGTAGGGGCTTTTAACACCCCGAGCTGAAACCCAGCAGCCAGCCTTCAGGAGTACACTGTCTCTGTGTTGCTAGACGTGGAATACAGATGCTCTGTCACAGCACAGTTGCAGCAAGGCTGACGGATAACACAGAACAAAAAGGCCAAAGAGTTCTGCTTTTGTACTCTACTTCCTCAGCTCGACACATGGGATTCGTGCCAGGATGCTGGTAATGGCAGTGGAGAATGCAAAGCTGCACATCAGTGTGTCGGGCTGCTTCTAAGCAAGGACGTCTCAATGGATTTAACTCCACTGAACTGTTTCTGCAACACTTGGCTATGTGAAATCGATGTGTTTTCTTGGTTAACCTCTGCATCCACTAGTTTAATATCTGCTTGAACACACTTCTTGCATTTGCAACAGCACCTCAAGACCACTGTGCAGAGATCCGTACTTGCCATGCTGCACAACATGCGGGTGAGCTGTCCACTGATGCTGGATAACAGCAATTAGCATGTGGTACCTCAATCCATCACTTCTGCAGGCCGGAAGCTGGTGACTTACTTGGGAATGCTGCTGAAGTGTTGAGCCACAGCACTTGATAAGGGTACAGAGAACACCGGCAGCATCATCCTCAGGCTCCAGGTTGGCCACCCACCTATGACGCTCCGAGCTGTACTCGACCCATGACAATACTGATGCAAAGCAGCCTACAAAGGTCTGTTAGGCCAGGAGGTTTTGCAACCCCAGCCTGCTATGCAAAGTGAACAAGGAAATGCCTCTTGCCAAACCACACCCCCACAGCACCAGGGACACCCTGTACCCAACAGCACTCGCCCTCTGCAGCCCTTCCCTGCCTGTCTGGACAAAAAGGATCTGTTCAATTGTACCTTAAGCAGAACCTTGGTTAATCAATACCATCTGAATGGATTTCTATTTATTGTTGTCTTTAGGAAGGCACGAGTGGGGAGGAAAAGGATTTAAAGAAGCCTATAATACTACTAATTGAAGATGTTAAAGTGCTTTACCAATAGCAAGTAAAACGTATGTATCTGGCAGCAGAAATGAAGCAGGAAAATGCAAAGCACCTTGTCCAAGCTTAGCAACAGATGAGAAGTACAAACTGCATAGAGCTCCAGCCTCCGTGTCTGCATCCTATTACCCTTTTATTCCCTAAGAACTCAATCTCATTTTGCACTGCAAGGTTTTCCATATAGCTTTAAATGTTAATTCTGAGCTCCACCTCAGTCGCCTGATGCGATGCTGTCTCACCCGATATCTCCTCCTCTAGACACATACAATATACAAGAGATTTAGCATTTGAGAGCTAAGAAAGAGATGAAAAAGTCATAAATTTTAATCTAAAGGCAAATTCTTTTTCATACAGGCATAGTGAATGCAGGTTTGAAGCAGCACGGATAATTCTTGATCCTACCAGAAGAGAAAACACTGCTTAGAAACTGCAGGAAAACTGAAAGTCCTAAATATATACTTTCAGTAGCATCTTAAGATGTTTCCATTTCTTGCATTATTATGTTGTATCATGTATTTTATGTATTAACTGCTTAGCCATACCCACGCTTTACTGCAGGCAGAGATGAAACAAACATCCAAACCTATCACATGATGTTACACTATCGGGATGAAGAGCATCACTCCAAGAGCATCCCTTTAGTAACATTTACTTTTCTGCAGCTTGGATGCAGGCAGTTCTGTACACACCAGCAGAGCAGTGGGTGGCAGGCTCCGGGAGAATTCACACCGCTTAAACCAGTCGCATCCAGAAACATCAGCTCACTGGAAATGAGCTAGATGGGGTATGAGCAGTAGTACATGTGCCATCTGCACCACACTTTGCTCACACTTGATGTATCTGGCTTTCCAACGACACGGAAGAGGATGTGATAGAGCTTGTGGTGGCCATGGAGCTTTTGGAAACCCCATGGGTTGTGGTCCCTGCTCTTGTCATTACACCTCCACACTGTCAGTGCTCTTCCTAAAGCTCATCTCTCTCATCAGAGTAGCAAGCCCCCGAGTCTCTTGAAGCAAGCTTTGAACTGGATAGCTGTTTGTACATAAGGCAACAGAAAGTACTTCCTATTATTAGGGCCACCTAAAGATGCTGCAAGGGCTGGAGCAGCTCTGCTCTGGACAAGAGAAGGCTCCTGAAGGGGAGACCTGAGAGCAGCTCCAGTGCCTAAAGGGGCTGCAGGAAAGCTGGAGAAGGGCTTGGGACAAGGGCCTGTAGGGACAGGCCAAGGGGAATGGCTTGAACCTGCCCGAGGGGAGACTGAGCTGAGCTCTTAGGCAGAAGCTGTTCCCTGTGAGGGTGCTGAGGCGCTGGCACAGGGTGCCCAGAGAAGCTGTGGCTGCCCCATCCCTGGCAGTGTTTGTGGCCATGACAACACAGCAGCCAGGATGAAGGGGGATGAGGGAAGAAGCACTGCTTGTACAGAAGATGAGCAGCAGTCTCCCAGAAGAGGTGCTGAGAAGCTGGAAAGGAAGAGTGCATTACAGACATGTTCACAACTTGATGTATCTGCAATGAATCTTAAAGAATAAAATCTCTTTTTTCCCTTTTCATATGAAGTTACATCTTGTCCCCAATACCTTCACACCACACTGAAAGCCCAAAGCAAATAACACTGTGAGATATAAACCTGCTATTATAAAACTGCAGGCTCAAGAAAGCAGAAACAGTGATTTCTAAGCTGGAAGCAAATAGGCTGTACTACCTCCATCCCTCAGAGACTACGTGTTACTGGCTTATCTGCAGGCACAAATCAGTGACTAAGGCTACTCACAAAGACTTGGTGTCTTTGCAAAAGAAAATGGGTTTTCTGGTTAAAAGCCAAGCCTTCAAACACAGCTAGCCATGTCCATGTGTTAATAACCATGTCAGTACTGTTCTGTGCTCATGTGAACAGATAAAGTGAAAGAATATGTGAATCAGTTGTGAGTCATATATAGCCTTTAGGATATAGGCTTTCACCCCTGAGCTAGAGAAATCAGCCTCAGTTAGGGGAAAATTTAATCTAAATACAGATTAGTAATGATTTCTTAGCCTCAGAGCTTCATGTTAAGTAAAAGTATCACTAATACACAAGGATTTACATGGTCAGGGTGATGGGTTTTCACCATTTACAAAGAGCAGGACCCATCCTTTGCCTGATGCTCGCTTCCCAGCACTAACAGACACACGGCTGCAGCTTATACAGGTATGAAGAGTGTATTTAAGATCCTGTGTTCCTCTTACTCTGTGTGCGACTGCGTGCAGATGTATTTGCCTGAGAGAACCAAACCAGACATCAGAGTAAGCATCACTGCAAGCTGGATACCAAACTGACCTGGAATTTACATTCCCAAGATCCAGGTAAACCCTGCATCCTGGAGATGTAAAAGGAGTTGAAAGCCACTGCTTTTATCTTGCTTTTTGAGCAAAGAAAAGACTTTAGAAGCACTGGTGTCTTGCACTTTTAACCATTAAAAGTCTCATAAAACCAGACTTTTAGAGTATGGGACAGACTCTGGTTAAGAGAGCACAGGGGAGGAAGGTGAGAAAAGAAGGCTCCAGGAGAGACTTATCCCTGTGTTCCAGTGTTTAAAGGATGGCTACAAAGAACATGGAGACCCCCTTTAGACAAGGAGTCCCATGGAAAAGAGGTGTGATGGGCACAAGTTACTCCCAGGGAGATTCCAAATGGACACAAGTTTTCCCAATGAGAGCATTGGAATAACCTCCCCAGGGAAGTGATGGATTCCCCAGTTGGACACTGTTAGGATTCATCTGCACAGGGTGCTGGGACATCTGAACCTAGGTCATACTTTACCTGGAAAGCTTGGGCCAGATGATCCCTGAGGTCCCCTCCAACCTGGGGTTCTATGATTCTATGCTGATTAACACATGCCATTTACCACTTAGCTTGGGAATGTATAAGCCACCTCTCGTGAACACAGATATTCCAGGTTCACACTAAATTCCATGTTCAGCTGCTGAAACAAGTTGTCTGCAATTGCATTCCTATGGGATAAGGGGAAATCAAGAGTCCAGCTGCCTGAGGCTTCCTGCACCCTGGAAAACGGCTGCAGACAGAGACTCCAAAGCTGATCCATAGCCCATCCTTCAGCCCAACAAAGTGCAGGGAGCAAACGGGATCACTCCAGCACACAGCTCCATGTGGCACAAGAGGAGTGCTCCTACAAGTGCACATAAAGATGTCTCAGTGTTAACGGTACCAGGATCCTGGGTACAAAGCCATCCTACCACAGACACTGATAGAGTGGCAATGTGATAACCAGTCCTAGCACAGTCCCCCTGCAAAGCACACATAACTTACAGGTACTTTCGTACCTGGCAAGACTTTATAAAGTGCTCTTTTAAGGATAAGCTGTGTTTTTATGTTTCTAAGTCATGTAGAAGCCAGCACTGTCAAATGGGGAGTTTCTGTTTGAATACCCACTGCCTGTGCTAACGGCTACTCCACATGCATCCAACAGCACTGACCCTTGGTTGGTTGTCTGCTTTCATAGTAGTGTATGGTATGAAAGGGGAAAACCTGAAGAGGGAAATGTCTTTCTTCACTGCTGCTGCCTGTGCTTTTCAAACCCTCTTCAGTGTTCACCTCACTCAGGTATCAGACTGAAATGCAACAGAGAATCAGAGGATCATAGACTGATTTGTGCAGGAAAGGACCTTAAGATCATCCAGTTCCAACCCCTGCCATGGGCAGGGACATTGCATCTTAGACCATGTCAGACAAGGCTCTATACAACCTGGCCTTGAACACTGCCAGGGATGGGGCAGCCACAGCTTCTCTGGGCACCCTGTGCCAGCGCCTCAGCACCCTCACAGGGAACAGCTTCTGCCTTATATCCAGTGTGGACTTCCCCTGTTTCAGTTTGAACCCATCACCCCTTGTCCTGTCACTACAGTCCCTGACGAAGAGCCCCTCTCCAGCATCCTCATAGGCCCTCTTCAGATACGGAGAGGCTGCATGACACTGTTTGCTCACATATGTGCAATGCATGGGCTGGTTCATGAGGGCAGGGGTTAGTCTATTCCTGCTGGAGAATCAAATACTAATACACACCATTGTGTCCAAAATCTGAAGTAGATACGGTGCCCTCATGTCACAGGCAGGGGTGACAAACAACTGACAAAGTGACTTTGTGGAAGGGACATGAGTTGGCAGAACTTCAGCTGTCGATGAAAAGCTTATCATTATCTGATCCCTTTACTAGACCACTCTCCATCTGTGTGCAGATATATACATATATATATATACACATATATATGTGTGTGTATATATATATATACACACACATATATATATACATACATAACCATAGAATCAATGAGGCTGGAAAAGCCCTTCAAGCTCATCCAGTCCAACCATTCCCAGCCCTGCCAAGGCCACCCCTAACCCATGGCACTGAGGCCTCGTCTCCACGCTGTGTGAACACTTGCAGGGCTGGTGCCTGCAGCCCTGCCCTGGGCAGCCTGTTCCAATGCCTGAGCACCCTGTGGGGCAGGAATTGTTCCTCAGCTCCATCTAAACCTGCCCTGGTCCCAATGGTCCCAACTATAAGACAGTTACTGGAATTTACTGGCTGACATGCATAATCCTGAGCCCACCTTTTAAGTGCAGAGATAATTCTCTATCATGACCAGCAGTATCTATGAACACAACAAAAGCTGTTTTGCAGTATCTGATGTCCAACTAGGAACCGTCAAACAAAGAACACAGCAGTGTCTCAGAAAGCTACGAGTTCCAAGAGGAAGGGATTCTGTGTCCCCTGCTCTGAAGCTGCTGTTTTTACCTGGAGCTCCAGCTGTGCAAAGGTTTGGCATCAACACCTCTCCCTTTTCCTTGCACACATGATGTTCCAGATGAACAACCTAATGGATTGCCTTGGAAACGCAATACACCGAGCTCCCCATGGGCTCCTGGCAAAATTCCTCTTACCTGCTCCCAATAAGCAATGCCTAATTTTAAGAGCCTTTTCCAGTTGCCAGAGAGCCACATGGGTTGTACCACATGTGGCCACCCTCCAGAGACAGACAGAGCAGGCATCACAACTCCATCCTTGCATGCCTGACAATGCCTTCAGTTACAGTCCACCTCAAGGACTGCACCACTCACTTTGGTTTTGTCCTGCATTTGTTCCTGCAGCTCCCTGTTCTCCTCTGATGACAGCCCATGGGAGACAAGCTGGCAACACACAATAGATCCCATAGTGTTGCTGAGGTTTACATCCATCAGGAGAAACCAACAGCTGTGAATGGTTCTCAGTATATATAGAAGGAAGGTGTTAACAACTATCCTGGAGGAAACTTTTCTTATAGTTATCATATTGTTTATGCCAAAAAGCCTACTGTGCAGAGCACATCATCCACCAGCCTCCAATGCAAATGGAGAAGGAAATGAAGGAAGTTTTTGGTAATTTGATTAATATTTTCAATATGAATCTTGAGACACAGATCTCCAAGCCCCTGTGTCCAACCTGGCCTTGAACACTGCCAGGGATGGGGCAGCCACAGCTTCTCTGGGCACCCTGTGCCAGCGCCTCAGCACCCTCACAGGGAACAGCTTCTGCCTAAGAGCTCAGCTCAGTCTCCCCTCTCTTGGGCAGGTTCAAGCCATTCCCCTTGGCCTGTCCCTACAGGCCCTTGTCCCAAGCCCCTCTCCAGCTTTCCTGCAGCCCCTTCAGGCACTGGAGCTGCTCTGGGGTCTCCCCTTCAGGAGCCTTCTCTTGTCCAGGCTGCCCCAGCCCAGCTCTCTCAGCCTGGCTCCAGAGCAGAGCTGCTACAGCCCTCACAGCATCTCCATGGCCTCCTCTGGACTCTTCCATCCCATCACAACTTCTATTCTCCACCTCAACAGGGCACTTCTCAATGTAGTCTGGCACAACACTCCAATAGAAAACTTACTGTACGTTACCAAGAGAGGGATCAGGACATTAGGGAGCACTGAACAATGTGAGCTCTCCAGAACAAACACTGGCAACTGCATTATCACTTCCAGCATTGACTACAAGCATTGCAGGGAAGAAGTTGACCTCATGAAGGACTTTTCTATTTCTAACTCTGATCTCTGAGGGAATGTGCTACGGAAACAATCATCCTACTGAATCATTTCAGGAATTTTACAGCCGAGAGGATTTATTACCATAAAACAGGTCTTGGAAACAAGAATACTTGAGGAGACTCAATAGCTATTAAATCAGTGCGGAAAACATGATGCTAAAGGAATTGCATATGTCTGACACATGTTCTACCACTTTTTAAATAGAAACTGCCTATAAAAAGCAAGTCAGTAGGATTCCTTTTTTCAGGCCAAAAAAGAGACACAGGTACAAATGTAAAGTCAGATGAAAACAATATATAAAGCAGAACTAAAAGCTGTTTGATGAACTGAAGCCATCAATACTTTCCAAACCTCTGTGTGAAACATATCCTCATCCCTCAGCAAGCTGAGACACATTCTGCAGCCTTAGATACTTTAAAGTTGAGTCAACAGTACACAGCAAGCCTCACACAAGCTTTTAAGGAGTCCACTTGCTCGCCAGTGTGAAACCAAGCTCAGAATAACCTGAGGTTTGGTTATTAGAATTGCAGTATAAATGTTGCTATCACTTAGTACAGGTTCAAGCCAGCTAAAAGCATCCATCTTTGTCTATTACAAGTGAATCAGCAAGCCTTGTTATCTAAAGTACTACTGAGAAACATCCTGCTTTCTTGACCAAAGTGGGAAAACCTCCTGCACTAAACCATCAACACACAGAGAACTCTCAAGTAAATGGCTTTGATACGTCTGAAAACACTCAGCCAAAAGTACAGTAGCCTTAAAGTAAGGGTAAAGCTTTTCTTACATCAGATACTATGGCAAAAACCAACAAGCTCTTGAGCCCAAAACCCCTTTCCAGCCCTTTGTGCATCCTTGAAGGTTGGTCTGACTCTCCAAATGTTACCAGAACCAGTCTTTCCCTGCAAACCTCCCCTCTCCACATTCTTGGACCATCACTGCTATAGCAACAGTAATAAAGCAACAACATGACACTTATCTTAGAACTACTTTATGCTTGACACAGCGATGAGAATGGGAAAGGCATTATCTACCCAATGCAACTCACCCTGAACCTCATGGCTTGGAACAAGGGAACTCAGAACAGCTCTATGAACTGCACATGCCCCATTCACAGCCCAAGAAATGACAAGACTATTTGTCTTCTGAATTAAATGACTGTCTTATAGAAGACTTGGCCCATATTCTTACAGAAGAGAAGAATGAGCTTTCATTGACTTACATTTTGGATTGTCCTGGTTGTACGACTCAGCTGCTGTTTCTGCTTCTGCAACAAGACAGAGAAGACAAATACTGTTACAAGAAGAATTTGCTTGAAGTTTGTCATTACATTGGCAATTAATGCTTCATGTTTACTGTTTGCTTTCAGATAGCACTGGAAAATACTTCCATCGTTCATAAATGCTCCATCCCTGGCAGTGTTCAAGGCCAGGGTGGACAGAGCCATGGGTGCCATGGTTTAGTGTGAGGTGTCCTTGCCCATGGCAGGGGGTTGGAACTGGATGATCTTAAGGTCCTTTCTAACCCAAACCATTCCATGATTCCATACTTTTTGTTTCTCTGATTTTGACTGCCAGACTATTTCTGTTACATGGAATTGCTCCACCGAGATGAACTGTGGACACTGCCACCTGATTTCAGCGTAACACTGCAGAACTAGAACTAAATTCCCACTCTTACTGCAGACTTTCCCAAAGAAATTCCTTATAGCCACAGAGAAAGTGAAGAAATACAAAGAAGGATTTAACTGCTCAAAGATAGTAACATAGTGTCTTTGTCAGACTGTTCCTTGTTGGCCTTCAGCATCTACTTCAGAAAGGTGATGTTGTTGGGTCTGGAGCCACAGATGCTAAAGGAGGCTTCAGACACCCTAAGATACGTTGTTTAAATACAAACAGGTTGGTCATTATGTCCTGCTCTGTGCTTTGGGTTCAAATCTGTCAGAACAACAAAAGTCTATCCATATCCTATGTGAACTCACTTGTGTTTGCTAAAGCATTTTGAAGGCTAAAACAAAAAAAGCAGCAACCCAAAACACAAACCCAAGAATCTCAGTGGAGTTATGAGAGCATTGTCCTTGAAAAGAAAGCAAGCTACATTCTCTATTTAGCCACATAATTAGTAAACCTTTAGCAGACACAGAGAAACTTCCTCATTCCCTTTCTACGCCAAGTAGTGACCTGGAAGAACTACACAAACCTCCATAAAGAACTGGTATGTGCCAGATATGGAATAACTAACAGGGGATGTACTGGGAAATGAAGTGCAGAGACCTCTCCTCACTCAAGGTAAGCGCTGTTCTTGTTCGGAGACAATCACTTCCAAGGGAAGAGGAGACAGAAAGAGGAGGACACTCAGAAGGAATCCAGCCTCTGGCTGCTGTTTGCAGATAGGAGGAGTAACAGAGCAACAAGGAAATGCTGACATGGATTTGAAAACCTGCTTAAGTTCCAAGCAAGGTAGGGAGCCATGGGAAATGGGGATGGGGCAGTACTGAACACAGTCACTTGAGCATCTGAGTTTTCCTGCCAGGTCTTTTCTCCTAGGAAAGAGAGCATCTCACTAATTCACCAGACAACTCATACAGGTGTATCCCAGACTGGTTTGTGTTGGAAGGGACCTTAAAGCTCCTCCAGTTCCAACCCCTGCCACAGGCAGGGACACCTTCCACTGGAGCAGCTGCTCCAAGCCCCTGTGTCCAACCTGGCCTTGAACACTGCCAGGGATGGGGCAGCCACAGCTTCTCTGGGCACCCTGTGCCAGCGCCTCAGCACCCTCACAGGGAACAGCTTCTGCCTAAGAGCTCAGCTCAGTCTCCCCTCTCTTGGGCAGGTTCAAGCCATTCCCCTTGGCCTGTCCCTACAGGCCCTTGTCCCAAGCCCCTCTCCAGCTTTCCTGCAGCCCCTTTAGGCACTGGAGCTGCTCTCAGGTCTCCCCAGAGCACAGCATTGGGGCAGGATCCCCTCCCTGAGCTGCAGCTCACGCTCTGGGGGTGCAGCCCAGCACATGGGGGGGTTCTGGGCTCAAGCTCACACTGAAGCTGGGTCATGGGGAGCTTCTCATCAACCAACCCCCCCAAATCCTTCTCCTCAGGGCTTCTCCATCCATAGAATCACAGAATGGTTTGGGTTGGAAAGGACCTCAAGATCACCCACTTCCAGCCCCCTGCCATGGGCAGCCTGGATTTGTGCCTGGGATTGTCCCAATCCACGTGCAGGACCTTGCACTTGCATGAAAAGGCCAAGTGCATGAGAAGTGTTTTCTTAATCTCCACCAACCTAAGTTCTGCCACCTCAATATGAAATCAATACATACATCATCTGGGGGCATGAAACCATCCAACTCCTGCAACAGGGACACTGTTAACCTCCAAGCTATTTCATTTCCCAGAACAACAATAGAGCTTTATGAAGCGTGCTTGTCACTAATGACCTGACCACCGCTTTTGTGAAGCTCGCCTCTGAAATGCACAGCCCATAGTTGTGGCTTTCAAAAAATGACATTTCTTCTCTCAAAACGCTGTTGTGAAGGAAGAAAACAACAATCCAGGAAGGAATTAAACTCCAGAGTACCATCAACGATACAAAGGAAAACCACACAAGTCCACATTTCATCATCCTCATCCAGATTTTAAATAGATCGACGTATTTTGGAGCAGGGTGTGATCTGCTGGCTATGCTCCTTCCAAATTGGCAACTCCACTGAATTCAGTAGCTTCTTATTCTAAATCCCAAACTCTGGTTGAAAATAGATGGCACAATGGAGTCCTACAGCTGAACATACTCTAGGGGAAAATAACCTCCTTTCATTTACTGTGAATTCATTTGCAGGGCAGTATAGCATTAGTATAGACACAATATGTGTGTTATAGCAACAGGGGAGAGATTCTGTGCAAACAGTTCACAGAATCACAGCCTGGTTTGGGTTGGAAGGGACCTTAAAGCCCATCCAGCTCCAACCCCTGCCACAGACAGGGACCCCTTCCACTGGAGCAGCTGCTCCAAGCCCCTGTGTCCAACCTGGCCTTGAGCACTGCCAGGGATGGGGCAGCCACAGCTTCTCTGGGCACCCTGTGCCAGCGCCTCAGCACCCTCACAGGGAACAGCTTCTGCTTTAGATCTAACCTGAACTTGTTTCAGTTTGAACCCATCACCCTTTGTCCTGTTACTACAGTCCCAGATGAAGAGTCCCTCTCCAGCATCCCTGAAGCCCTCCCTTCAGACACTGGAAGCTGCTCTGAGTTGAAACTCACATCCCACCAGTGAGATGAGCCTGTAACAAACCTGTTGTTCTGTTGCTTTGAAACAGGAAAAGCCAAAACCTCAGAGCTGTTAATAGTCCAAAGAGTTATTTGTTTAGATACCTTGAGATCTTACCAGAACCCAACACAAATAGGATGTCTTGCACCCCAGATATAAAAGGATTCATGTATATATTTACTCCTAATATACCCACTCTCTTTCTATATATATATCTCATATATATTTACTCCTATATATACCAGGTATATTTAGGAATAAATAGCTGACAACCACCTCGTATAGACTAAAAATAAACTGATGTACCACAACTCAAGTACAAAGAGAGGTCTTCCTACCTTCCAGATTATTAACAAATGAAGGAAGAGGGAAGGAAACTCGTACTCACTTTGTAACTCCCTCCTCAACCTTGTTGTCCTGGAAACAGTTCTTCTACAAGAGAAGTAGTACTTTACTAGAACATCTTCTGCTACTACTTCTTCTCTCCCCCAATCCTCTTCCTGCTCCCACACTGCTCTCCATGCTTGATAAATAGTCAGAAATGAATCTTGCCCATAAAGTGGCACAGAAATTGCCCTCAGAAGAAAAGATATCCTTGCATTTGAGTATGGAACACTTATGGAACATCAGATTTACATGAAGCCTTTGGAAAGGGTTGTAATCCTGTTGTTGCTGTTAAAATGACCTACTAACATGTTTCATTTTAGGAGTCTCTAGCCCTGGCAAAAGGCAACTGCTGATGTGATAGCAGCACATTTGGTCAAGGGAGCAGAGTGAGAAATCCCAGCCTATGATCCATAGACACAGAAATGCACAGCATGCTCTGTCAGAACAGCTCAGCACTCACTTGTAGGTGATAAAGAGCTCTAAATGCTTACAGACTGGGGCCCTGTATGGAAGAAGATTTGCTATATGGATTCCACTCTTTATCTCACCTACCATGAGCTCCTTCCCTCTATTGTACCTCACCCAGGTAAAATACACTGAGGACCCAGCTGAGTACAACTGATGTTCCAAAACACCCCATCAATGCAATGCTTACTGCCTCCCCAAACACTGCTCAGCTCTGGCTGACCAGCCCAGAGGAGAAGGACTTTGGGGTACTGGTTGATGAGAAGCTCTCCATGACCCATCTTCAGTGTGCACTTGAGCCCTGAAACCCATCTAGTGTGAGGTGTCCCTGCCCATGGCATGGGGTTGGAACCAGATGAGCTTTATGGTCCCTTCCAGTCCAAACCATTCTGTGACCCTATGACTCAGTGACTCCAGGTTAGGGACTGTCCCTGGCTCACAGATCAGCCCCAGCAGCACAGCTGGTAGCCATGGGGTTAGACAAGCTTTGCTAACCCCAAACAGGGCAGCCACATCAGGAACAGCCCCAGTTCCATGTTCATCTCTGGGTGATAGCCAAGCACTCACCAACACAGGCTGAAACCATGGCCAGGGCATGAGTTACAACATCCCAGTACCCAGAGCCATCCATACCCTTCCCTTCTCCATTTAGAAGCATTCCCTTTGGAAGTGTTCTCTCTGTGCTCCTGCTTGAACAGAAAACTTCATTTTAACTTCTGAATGCAATAAGAGCTCATTTTAGCAATCAGATTTCCCCAGGAAACAGCAGCTTTGTTTCAGACCACAACTCCACACTGTGCTGCCTTTTGCTCCACAGCCTGTTTGTGTCTGACACAGCAACGTGGCCTTACCCAAACTGCATCAATCCACTGCAATAAACACCAATATGTTTAAACCCTTGCAAATTCTCACTTTATAAACTGTCAGCCTTTGAGTACATTTTGCCCTGACCTCTCCCTGCGCCTGCCCATACACAGTGGTTTACAATGGCAACGTCTGCACTGCTCTCAGGTGGGAAAAATCACAATACACTCCCTTTTCAAATGAGAGCTGTTAATGGCCAAAATTACCCCCCCAGCAAACCCAAAAGGGGTCTGATCCCTTCAAAGCACCCATGTTTAAACGGTTACACTCAGCAGTTTATTCAGTGTGATAACTCTTAGCTCTTTAACATCCCTTTGCTAAGGAGTAGAGCTGTGTTATCCTGTGACTGCCCCTAACTTCCAATGCATTTAAAAAGTCTAATGCCAGTTATCCATCTATTTGTACTCTGGATTTTATGTAAGTCCTATCTGATAAGCTTTTCTATTCATTGTGAATGGTTTGTCCTTGTTTCTACTTAACAAATGACTTATTTAACGCATGAACCTGATGCACCACTCTCTGCTTTGTTTTTCTGTTGTGGCTTTATTCTAGATGCTGTGTTAACCCTTAGGTCTCCATGTATCCTCTTACTCCTTTGAAGATCTGATCCAGAGCATATGCTTATGAGTAAAATTAGCTGAAATCTCCATTAAAATCAGGATCTGGACTTCCCACCAATAAGCCACCAGCACTAACAGATCCAAAATCTCCTACAGACCCATACAAGGGTTCCTTTCGGAAGGGACCTTAAAGCTCCTCCAGTTCCAACCTCTGCCACAGGCAGGGACCCCTTCCACTGGAGCAGCTGCTCCAAGCCCCTGTGTCCAACCTGGCCTTGAACACTGCCAGGGATGGGGCAGCCACAGCTTCTCTGGGCACCCTGTGCCAGCGCCTCAGCACCCTCACAGGGAACAGCTTCTGCCTAAGAGCTCAGCTCAGTCTCCCCTCAGGCAGGTTCAAGCCATTCCCCTTGGCCTGTCCCTACAGGCCCTTGTCCCAAGCCCCTCACCCAGTCTTGAACTCCCTTTGCAAAATGCCATGGAGCATCTATCAGCAGAACCTATCACACCATAAGGATTGCAGTCTCCTCCATGAAGGACCCAGTTGCTCAGGCAGCATTTCCTGCACAGACTCAGTGGCAGTGTGTGCCACCAAGCAGTAAACATCTACTCAAGTCTGTCTTGAGGCATCAGAAACTGAGGGGGTTTGAGCAGCTTATCCCTCACACCACGCACAATGAGATTCCATGGTGGAGACAGAGGGGAGGAAGCTATTTGGAAACTCAGTATGTGCATGTAGATATAAGATGATGAAAACTGTGGTGCCTTACAGCAGCCGCAGTGCTGCATGTGTTACAAACACTGAATTCTGACTACTCCCATAAATGTATTTTTTCCCCCTCTCAGCATTAGAAATTCCCCATGTATAATATAAATCTTCACATTTGAGCTCAAAACAGGACCAGGTTTAACAGCCATCTCCTAAAGAGTGTTTAGAGCCTCCCTGTGCTCTGGTACAGAAGCGCACTGTTATCTCACGTTGGGAAAACATCCCTTCTCTAGGTTTCTTCCTATTATTGCAGGCAAAAATTCCAAACCATGGTAAAGCTGTTGCCTTCTGCTGCCACTGAATAGCTGTTGCTGCAGGGATAAGACAGGAAAAGGCTGAAATCATGATTTTATATAGGATTTCTTTATCTAGGATTTGGAAGTGCTCAAGGCCAGGTTGGACACAGGGGCTTGGAGCAGCTGCTCCAGTGGAAGGGGTCCCTGCCTGTGGCAGAGGTTGGAGCTGGATGAGCCTTAAGGTCCCTTCCAACACAAACCATTCCATGATTTTTAGTGTTCAGTAGAGCTGAGTATGTTATGGGTGGGAAATGAAGGCACAGAGTGATGCAGCCACCACCACAAAGTAGGGCAGTGCCAACAAGGGAAGGGAAGAACCCTCCGTGTGAAACCATTAATGCTGTTCTACCCCCCATACAAACCAAAGCAAACCCACCCCAATCCAATGGCACAACCCCCTCTGATGGGTCTTTTGATGCTCAATAATGCTATTAAATACCTACTAATGCTGACACAGAGACCATCTAAAACATGTCCTAATTACTCGAGGCTATTTTTCCTCTCAGCGACTCGCTCTTATGTCCATTTACCACATGAAATTACACCAGCTATTTCTTTCCATGGAGATATTTCCAGTGGAGTCAGCAGGGATTCAATGAGGCCATCATAGAAATAGAACTCAAGAGAACAGTATTTCCGTAAGAAACCACTCAGGTTTATTGGATGAAGAGGCACTTGCGAGTGACTCACACTGACACAAGCCTACACTAAACCCAATCTATGGATGATCAAAAGGAATCCGAAGGAAATCGTACCTTTAGGAAGCCACCTCCATGGATTCTCACCTCGGTGGGTTTATTACATGGAATCCCATTAGTTGTTCCCTCCAAATGGGAGGACAAATAAATTAAGAGCTGAATTTTAGGGGTTTAATAGCATGAGTGCAGCATGTTCCCAACAGCTGTAGCTGCCACACTGAGCACAATTAGAGCAGGATGGAAGAGCCCTGAGTGGAGGCACTGCTTTCCTATGTCAGTCCCACAGTCCTGCACACACATGTTGCGCCCAAAGCAGTGGGAAGAAGAGGAAAAGCCTTTAAGCCATGTCACTCCACTTTGCCTGGGAAAACTAAGGTAGATTATAGCAACAGGACAAGGGGTGATGGGTTCAAACTGAAACAAGGGAAGTTCAGGTTATATATAAGGAAGAAGTAAGACCAGGCTGTAAAGAGCCTTGGACAACATAGTCTAGTGTGAGGTGTCCCTGCCCATGGCAGGGGTTTGGAACTGGATGATCTTAAGCTCCTTTCCAACCCAAACCATTCTATGATCCTATATATGCTGGCAACTGTCCTGATTCCTTCTGCCTGTACACTGGGTTTGATATCCCATTTGGCATTTCTTGGGGAACTCTGACTTGCTTCCAGGGGATGTTCCTGCATCTTAACATGCACTGGGGTGTTCTGGCACAGCCAAGTGAAGCATCAAGGCTCTGCTGAAATCCTGAAGGATGCATTCACAGCTCTCACACCTCCTGTAAAGCAGGGCAGCAAGCAGGGAAGCTGCGACTGGTATGTAGCTTACTCCTATAAATAGCAACTACAGAATCTGTTCTTTGCCTCTTAATATTGCCATGAGGAATAAAGGTCTCTGTAGAAATGTGCTCGTAAATATTACGTAGGAAAGTTGCAAACAGAAGCAAAAGGGGCAGTGGACAGAGCATGAGGTAAAGCACTACGGACCTGGAGTTGGACTGTTCTTTTAATCACCAACTGCTGTAATCATAGAATCCCAGACTGGTTTGGGTTGGAAGGGACCTTAAAGCTCCTCCAGCTCCAACCCACTGTGCAGGGACCCCTTCCACTGGAGCAGCTGCTCCAAGCCCCTGTGTCCAACCTGGCCTTGAGCACTGCCAGGGATGGGGCAGCCACAGCTTCTCTGGGCACCCTGTACCAGTAATCAAACCCTACCCACCTCAAAAGCCATGTACTTTGTGCCACCTGAAAGCACAGACACTGATCCACACACACAGTTACAAATCACTGTGTATACAGAGGAAAACTCCTCTGTAGGAACCAGCTGCCCAGGTTTGAGGCCAACCAAAGCTTCCCAGCCACAGACTGCAAGGCTGAAAAGACTGTTACATAGAAAACCACTGTCAGCTCTCACCCATACCACCTACAAGTAGGATCAAGGAGAGCACAGCATCCAAGTACATTATCAGCAAGAGGCTCAGCTTTGGGAGCTCTTAAGCACACTTTCCTTTGTGCATCCACACCTACTCTTACATTCCCATTAATGGCTGGTCTATAATCCTAAAACGCAGCACGTTCTAGCCTAAGGGTAACTAAATCAGAGTGAGCCACGTTGAAGCTAAAATCGGAGTGAGAACTAAGTGCACTGCTTTTGCCTCAATAAAGATGTTCCCTCAGAGAGCCCCTGCACAGCCTAAGATCTATAAAAGAGATTCTTATTTTATAGAATCATAGAATCATTTGGGTTGGAAAAGCCCTTTAAGCTCACCCAGTCCAACCATTCCCAGCCCTGCCAAGGCCACCCCTAACCCATGGCACTGAGGCCTCGTCTCCACGCTGTGTGAACACTTGCAGGGCCGGTGCCTGCAGCCCTGCCCTGGGCAGCCTGTTCCAATGCCTGAGCACCCTGTGAGGCAGGAATTGTTCCTCAGCTCCATCTAAACCTGCCCTGGTGCAGCTTGAGGCCGTTTCCTCTTGTCCCATCCCTTGTTCCTTGGGAGCAGAGCCCAGCCCCTCCTGGCTCCATCCTCCTGGCAGGCACTTGGAGGGAGCCATCAGGTCCCCCCTGAGCCTTCTCTTCTCCATCTGAACCCCCCAGCTCCCTCAGCCGTTCCCCATCTCTCTTGTGCTCCAGGCCCTGCTCCAGCTCCATTGCCCTTCTCTGGCCCCACTCCAGCACCTCAAGGTCTCTCCTATAGTGAGGGGCCCAGAGCTGAACACAGGACCCAGTCTGGTCATGAGCAGTTAGGTCCTTGCCCAAGGACACCAAGAATGAAGGTCAAAGAAAATCCAGTAATCGTATGTTTTAACATACAACAACCTAATGGAGCATCAGAAAGGGCTGCAGACCTCAGCAGGGAGAAATTCCTAACAGCTGACAATGGAAGTGCAAGGGGGCAACACACAGTTCTGTCTGTTTGAAAGACAAGGTTAAGAAACCCCTTTTTCTGTTGCACTGAGTTGGGTTCTGAAAGCACGACCTCCCTGCCCCTGTGCATTTGTCAGGCTTAGGTTTGAAGATATTCAAGGCTCAACATTACAGTAAAAGAGCGTGGAACTCTCAAATAGCTCGGTTTTGTGCTAACCCTAATCCGTAATCATGCTGGCCTTGCAAGCATGGTGTGAAATGTGCTGAGCTAGACAGCTGGGAAGGGGTGGGTGTGAAGAGAGGGGGTGGTGTTGGGTTGGTATTATTATTGCACTTGTGGTGTTCAACCCTTCCACTCCCCAAAATCCATATTCAGGAGGCTGCAGGGAGGAAGAGGATGGTTGTACTAGCAGAGATATGGTCAGGTTTGAAAAGCATCTGCACCTTCATTGGCAGTGAATGAATTTGTCTACAAGAACCATGGAGAGGGGCTTGGGACAGGGGCCTGTAGGGTCAGGCCAAGGGGAATGGCTTAAACCTGCCCAAGAGAGGGGAGACTGAGCTGAGCTCTTAGGCAGAAGCTGTTCCCTGTGAGGGTGCTGAGGCACTGGCACAGGGTGCCCAGAGAAGCTGTGGCTGCCCCATCCCTGGCAGTGTTCAAGGCCAGGTTGGACACAGGGGCTTGGAGCAGCTGCTCCAGTGGAAGGGGTCCCTGCCCCTGGCAGGGGTTGGAACTGGAGGAGCTTTAAGGTCCCTTCCAACACAAACCTGCCTGGGATCCTATGATGAGTCTATGAGCTCCCTTCATAATTACTTTGGTGACCAACATACATCTGTATTTCCAGCCTGGAGCCCTGAGTAAGACAGAAAGTTGTGCTGCTCCAATTATTTTGTCCATGTAAGGTTCTCTATAAAACTCTTTAATTTCTTCAAACCCCTTCAAAAGGCACCTATTGAGAAATGCTTTATAATGAAACCAATAAAGAAAATTCCCTGAGCTCAGAGCACTGCACAAAATTAAACCTTAACTCAAGTTCTAGGAAGGATCATCAGTTTTTCATGTAAAGCTGTGGTGAGATGTGACCGAAGCCCTCAACCCTACCTACCCATGCCTAAGTCTCATACTTCATTTCCTATCTCAAAGCAGTCATAACAGCAAGATGGGTTTGCTCTGTAATTTTCCTGATCTCAGTCAAACCCAACACAAAAGCATAATTCTGGTTGAACTTGGCTGCAGACTGAGGAAAGAAAAAGCATTGAGGCAACCTACCTAACTTAGTGTGCTTTTGGTACCTAAAGTATAGAAATCACAGACTGGTTTTGGTTGAAGGGACCTTCAAGCTCATCCAGTTCCAACCCCTTCCACTGGAGCAGCTGCTCCAAGCCCCTGTGTCCAACCTGGCCTTGAGCACTGCCAGGGATGGGGCAGCCACAGCTTCTCTGGGCACCCTGTGCCAGCGCCTCAGCACCCTCCCAGGGAACAGCTTTTCCTTACCTCCAATCTAAACCTCTGCTGTTTAAGTTTGAACCCGTTACCCCTTGTCCTGTCACTACAGTCCCTAATGAAGAGTCCTTCCCCTGTAGGCCCCCTTCAGACACTGGAAGCTGCTCTGAGGTCTCCACGCAGCTTCTCTTCTCCAGGCTGAACAGCCCCAGTGTTCTCAACCTATCTCTATACAGGAGCTGCTCCAGCCCCTGAGCATCCTCGTGGCCTCCTCTGGACTTTCTCCATGTCCTTCTCAAATGGACATTGGGCACTTGACAGATGCTGGATCTTCATCATGTGGTGTGCAAGCTTATATGGAATCACTTGGTTTGGAAAAGACCTCTCAGATCAAGTCCAACTGTTAACCCAGCACTGCCAAGGCCACCACTAAACCATGTCACTGAGCACCACATTTACCTGTCTTCTAAACCCCTCCAGGGATGGTGACTCCACCACAGCCCTGGTCAGCCTGTTCCAGTGCTTGACTGTCCTTTCAGGGTAACCTCTGGTCTAAACCTCCATTGGTGCAACTTGAGGCCACTTCCTCTTGTCCTGTCCCTTGGGAAAACAGATGGATACAAACCTACCTACAACTGCTGTATAACACAAGGAACATGAGCAAGTCAAGCCAGTGCTCAATTTCTTATACCAGCATTGGTCAATGCTTTATTCTTCCCTCCTCATCTGCTCTGCACAGTACTTTAAAAGGTCAATACCCCATGTGCACACACCAAGAACTATGGAAAGCAACCCTGGGCTGTTTCATGGCTCATCTCCCAAGGTAACATGTTTAAGGGGACACGATGCCACCTTATTTCAGCCTCTGTAAGGTTTTCTTTAGACAGGTACGCACTGCTTCAGTGAGAAAACGTTATCTTGTGTGCGTCCCATTAAAGAGATGAATCTGTTCAACACCTGATGATTCACTCACCCACATGCTAAAAGTCCACATGAAAATGACTCACTCTGTCCCTAAGAATAAGCACCTGGGATGGCAAAGTCCCCTCATCTTTTCCAGAGCTGGTAACTGCTTTCATACACAAAGCAAGTGGATGCTGTCCTGTTACACTATGAGTGACATGAAGGAACAGCAGATATGGGTCATTTTATAGTCTAGGTAATAATAAGATTACTTGAGAGGAAGTTTGTAGATAACCAAAGTATTGGCAGAGGAAACAGTAACACTCCATAGTGCCCTGGTGGTTGAAGGCAGACTTCCAGTATCTGAAAGGGGCTACAAGGATGCTGGAGAGGGACTCTTCATCAGGGGCTGGAGCGATAGGATAAGGGGTGATGGGTTCAGACTGAAACAGGGGAAGTTCAGTTCCCCTGAATGTGCAGGTTGGAGATAAGAAGCTGAGACAGGCTGAGAACATTGGGGCTGTTCAGCCTGGAGAAGAGAAGCTGCATGGAGACCTCAGAGCAGCTTCCAGTGTCTGAAGGGGGCCTACAGGGATGCTGGAGAGGGACTATTCATTAGGGACTGTAGTGATAGGACAAGGGGTGATGGGTTCAGACTGAAACAGCAGAGGTTTAGATTGGATATAAGGAAGAAATTCTTTACTGTGAGGGTGCTGAGGCACTGGAATGGGTTGCCCAGGGAGGTTGTGAATGCTCCATCCCTGGCAGTGCTCAAGGCCAGGTTGGACAAAGCCTCGGGTGATATGGTTTAGTGTGAGGTGTCCCTGCCCATGGCAGGGGGGTTGGAACTGGATGATCTCTTAAGGTCCTTTCCAACCCTAACTGTTCTGTGATTCTAAGCTCTTTACTGTGGGGTGGTGAGGAGCAGGGTGCCCAGAGCAGTGGTAAATGCTCCATCCCTGGCATGGGCCAGGGATAGACAGGGCTTGGAGCAACCTGGTCTAGTGGAAGGTGTCACTACCCTTGGCAGGGGATTAGAACTAGATGACCTTATGGTCTTTTCCAACCAAAACCATCCTATGATTCTATGATTTTAATCCTCACACATGAAAGCCACCCATTTCCAAGGAAGGGATGCAGGCTCCTCCTCCATCACTTGGACACTTCATACCCAGAAAACAGCTCTGAAGTAACTGAATCACCCAGTATGGACTGCCAGTGCAAAGCAATGCTGTACTAAAGGCTTGGCTGAGAGCTCCCAGTGTTCTGAATCCCAAGCTAAATCCAAAACTAGAACTTCACCTCCAGTTCTGACATCCACACTGTGAGGATGCTGAAGTACTGGCGAGCATCCATAGGAAGACCTCAGAAAAGAGTTGGTCTGATTTGGATTAAAGGTCTCCTTTATTAAGCAGAACATGAGTATTTGGACTTGGGTTTACAGGTACTTTGTGAATATGATAAATAACAACCACCCCTGCAATCTCTGCAGTGGAAGGCACAGCAAGATGCTGCAGCTGGAAGCCAAACAAGCTCCAATGTGAAATAACTTCTCACTTCCTGGCAATGGGATTGTTAAGTATTTATCCCTACTCGGTGTGTTTGGGCAGGAGAGCTCTCTAAAGGCACTCCAAAATGAACTTCTGTGCAAAAATGCTTACCTTGCATGCAAAGCCAGACTGCATTACACGCTTGGTATAGAGATATGCATCTAAAACGTATCAAAAGCTAGCTAGGAGATCCTAAAACTAGTACTGAAGTTAATTGTAATGCTTCATTTTATTCTTACTGCTACGTAAAGCTTACTGCTGTGTGCTGCCTGTGCTCTTTTAACCCAAAAGAAGCACTTTAAAGATGGTTCCCCCCCCCGCTTCAATAAACATATCTGCAAAAACACAAGCATGGAAAATACCTGATCTGCTGTTTTTCTGTCACCTCATTACTTCATGGAAGCTAAAGACAAAAAAGAAAGGAAATATAGAACCTAAATACAGGTGAGAAATAGATGGTCATTTATGTAGTATTAGAATATGAGGAGGGTTTATGTAAATAGAGGACATTAGTTTAGCCAAAAAAGCTATTAACAGAAGTGAGCACAGACATGTTTGCTGCTTTCATGGCACAGCTCCCCCTTCCTGGCCCTCCCATCATCCAAACACCTTTTATTGCCATCCCTTCTGTCACTCCAGAGCCTGAAGTCAGGACGTGCTTGAAGGAATGGAAGTGGACAGTACACTCAGTTCAGTAACTCAGTTACTCTGACTTGCAGAGCACATACTCTGCTCCATCACTAACACGTGCACAGAGCATCCCGAGAGGAAAGGGGAATGGAAAGAACAAACTGATCAGCATTACAAATGTGTCCTGGCAGATGAGTAACACTAGAAGAAATGCTGTAGGAAAAGAAGATTGTTTCTTGACACAGAAAAAGAAAGGATATAGATTCTGAACACTGAAGCTGAAGAATCAAACTGAAAGGCACTGGTTTATATTTGACCCCTGATCTATAGTGAAAAATACCATCCCAGAAACCACACTGTAAGCAGGATCTCTTATAGTGCTTATGGAAAACTCACAGGTTGCTCCTCAGGAACTGCATTCGATGCATTTAACCTTAATTCTTTATTATTTCTTATTTATGCTGGGTCCTAAATCTACAAAGTCTCTGCTATAGACAAAGATCCTGTCTTCTGGGATACTCAAACATCTCGAGCGCAGCTCATTCCTCTGGTTTACTCCATCACTCTCCTGCCCTTAAATACATCCCTCTAAAACTATCACAGAACCACAGAATCACAGAATGGTTCAGGGTGGAAAGGACCTTCAAGCTCATCCAGTTCCAACCCCCTGCCATGGGCAGGGACACCTCACACTAAACCATATCACCCAAGGCTTCATCCAACCTGGCCTTGAACACTGCCAGGGATGGAGCATTTACCACTACTTTGTTCCTCTTCCCTAATGCATAGAGCACATGAAATCACACAGTACTAGACAAGGCACCCTGAACTTCCTGGTTTCCTTCTAATTCTGCATTTTAAAAGATTCATTTAAACAGAACAAGGCATAACTGACTCATTTTTGATTCTGAGTCATCCTGAGGCTGTGGATTCCTAGGTCAGACTCTCTATACTCTGAAGGTGGTCTCGCAATATAGCAATTTCTAAGCTACTACAGCATCATGACATTCATCAAGCAGGAAACAGCAACCAGTCACTATCTTCATTCTACACTGGAAATAGTCCAGCCTTCCTTCACTGAATGTAGAAAGAGTTTTGAGCAAACCAAGCAGGTAAGATAAGCCACAAGGAGATGGAAATGGGAAAACTCCCCTTTTGGCTTGCACTGTTTGAACTACAGGAAACACAAAACCCCTCCCGAGAGCAGTAAGGGATTAGGGCAACTTCCTTCCCACAGGGATGTGCTGGGGACTGCACATGAACAGCACACAAAGCACAGCCTAAAGAGGTGCCCGTTCTTGTGTTTTATACCCTTTTAATGTTCCACAAACCCAAACACATTGGGTTTATGTAATAACTGCCAGTGTATCATTTGCACTGTAAGACTGGAATTTAACACCTTAAGGATGCAATCCTAGCAACCTAAGGGCATTCCAGCAGCCTGGAATACTCGTATTACTGGGGAACACCATAGACCCAGAGAATGGTTTGTGTTGGAAAGGACCTTAAAGCTCATCCAGCTCCAACCCCTGCCATAGGGGCAGGGATGGGGCAGCCACAGCTTCTCTGGGCACCCTGTGCCAGCGCCTCAGCACCCTCACAGGGAACAGCTTCTGCCTCAGAGCTCAGCTCAGTCTCCCCTCTCTTGGGCAGGTTCAAGCCATTCCCCTTGGCCTGTCCCTACAGGCTCTTGTCCCAAGCCCCTCTCCAGCTTTCCTGCAGCCCCTTTAGGCACTGGAGCTGCTCTGGGGTCTCCCCTTCAGGAGCCTTCTCTTGCCCAGGCTGCCCCAGCCCAGCTCTCTCAGCCTGGCTCCACAGGAGACACTGAAGTATTCAGCACAGTTTCTGAATCTTGTAATTTGATGAAAATACTCCAACTGTTCTGCATTCTTCTCCCAATTCCTGTTCCCAGAATTACCAGGTTACGTAAGGGATCTGGGGTGCCAATAATGAAACATTTTCTAGTCTCCAAGGTAGCACAGAAATGCCTGAAATTTGGCTGACATTCCTCCCCCCTCCAGAAACCAAACCCTAGATGGCACAGAAAAAGATCTCTGAATGTTATTTATAAATGGTGTCATTAATTATCAAGGCAGAAGCTCTTCCCTGTGAGGGTGCTGAGGCGCTGGCACAGGGTGCCCAAGGATGCTGTGAATACTCCATCCCTGGCAGTGTTCAAGGCCAGGTTGGGCAGAGCCTTGGGCAACATGGTCTGGTGTGAGGTGTCCTTGCCCATGGCAGGGGACTGGAACTGGATGAGCCTGAAGGGCCCTTCCAACACAAACCATTCCATGATTCTATGACTGCAAAACTACTGGCTTAATTGTGCCCAAACCCTTGGTCAGGAATACTGACAGGGTCCTGCACTTCTGTCAGGGCTTCAATACCAAGGGAAAAGAAAAACAAGGGAAGAACAGAAAGGACTGTTTGGCAGCAGTTTTCCAACCTCTTCACTATTACCAGCACCTGATGTAAGCACTAAAGTAAGTACGTATGGCTTTAATGAAACACATTACGTTAAACTGACATTTCCTTCCAGGATCACTGCAGAAAGCACTGTCAGATCAGTGACCTGAGTAAATCCTTCAGGAGCACTTCTCCATGAATGACACCAACACACAGCTTTGGCAACTTCCTGCTTTGAGTTCATTATGACTCTGGTCCAAAATGACTTTCAGTGGAAGACTTAATGCTTTTCCTTAGCAAATGCCTACATTAAACATACAAAGGGCATCTTAACTACCTGTTCACAATTAAGAGGATGGCTAAATGGTCCACAAGCTTTGTCCAAATACACAAACAAGTTTAAAAGGAATAACAAAAACACTCAAAAGTCCAAATCCCCCCTAACACTAAATATTTGTGTTTTAAAGCTATTGTAAATCAAGAGCAGAAGACAACTGAACCAATGGCTACAATCTAAAATCTATCAGAGAAGCTGGATGCCCAATTCTGTATCAAACTTTCTTGTGCTGCTCAGAATGATTTGCCTTATGACTGTATTACAGACATATATAATATAGTATATTATATGCTATGCAATATATAATATATATTATATTATGACTATTGTTACAGATGAAGCACTGGGCACCAAATCATTGTGCTTACCCCTGTCTATACCTATATGTATTTCTGGCACTGAGGACAAGTGCCACCATGTAACTTGGATCCACACATCCCTGCCATGATCAAATGCAGCCTCCTCCTGTCCTCAAAGTGGATGTAGCTCAGATCAGCTGGCCAAGGAGTGCAATGGGTGTGCTGAAAACTTAAGAGTGTGGATGGCCACAGGACACTTCAAACCCACTAACCCTTGTTACCTTTAACAGTACAGGCACAGCTTGTTTCCAGGTTGAGCATCAACAACTGAACAGCAAATTATAACCAAACAAAATGGGTAAATGACCAAGGAAAGGCAAATGTGCCATAAAAAGAATCCTGCAGTGGACTGGACGGCACATGTAGAATCACAGAGTGGTTTGGGTTGGAAGAGACCTTAAAGCTCATCCAGCTCCAACCCCTGCCACGGGCAGGGACACCTTCCACTGGAGCAGCTGCTCCAAGCCCCTGTGTCCAACCTGGCCTTGAGCACTGCCAGGGATGGGGCAGCCACAGCTTCTCTGGGCACCCTGTGCCAGCGCCTCAGCACCCTCACAGGGAACAGCTTCTGCCTAAGAGCTCAGCTCAGTCTCCCCTCGGGCAGGTTCAAGCCATTCCCCTTGGCCTGTCCCTACAGGCCCTTGTCCCAAGCCCCTCTCCAGCTTTCCTGCAGCCCCTTTAGGCACTGGAGCTGCTCTGGGGTCTCCCCTTCAGGAGCCTTCTCTTGTCCAGGCTGCCCCAGCCTAGCTCTCTGTCTGTCACATGCAGCCTTTAACCCTCAGAGCACTGTATTCTGCAATAGCAGTTTCATTGTCTACTCACCAAACACCTTCCCAAGCACTGGTATTGCAGGAGCTCCTTTTCCTTCCTTCTCATCCTCTTCATCCTGAGCTGAGCCCCAAAATGTCTTGCACGGGCATGTGGTAAACCTAAGTTTAGATCTTTTGTAGAGTAAAAAATGGATCCAAAATGGACCCTTCTGCAGAATTAAAACCTCCAATTGCAGTTCTGTTCATTTATCTCTCAATACAAGTTCATGTGTTGCTATTACAGTAACATATGGCAGGGTGTATTTTTTGAAGTTGGAAGATCTTCAAGGAAGAGAAGCAGCATCATTGAACAAAACTGCTCATGTACCAAGGCAAGCACTTTTTCAAGTGAATTCCACCTAAGAGTTTAGGATGCTAAACCTCTCCTACCAACACAAATACCCCTCCACATTGAGCACAAAGTTGCCTTTGCACAATTATCTTTAGACTGCTTTTCATGGCAGAACATCAAGAAATAACAACTATGAACGAAGCCGAAGTTCTCCACGTAGAACAACGATGAGAAGAAGAGTAGATCTTACTACTTGCTGTTTATAGAATCATAGAATGGTTTAGGTTGGAAAGGACCTCAAGATCATCCAGTTCCAGCCCCCCTGCCATGGGCAGGGACACCTCACACTAAACCATGCCACCCAAAGCTCTGTCCCACCTGGCCTTGAACACTGCCAGGGATGGAGCATTCACTGCTTCCTTGGGCAACCCATTCCAGTGCCTCAGCACCCTAACAGTAAAGATTTTTTTCCTTATATCCAATGTAAGCCTCCCCTGTTTAAGTTTCAACCTGTTCCCCCTTGTCCTGTCATGACAGTCCCTAATGAAGAGTCCCTCCCCAGCATCCCTGTAGGCCTCTTCAGATACTGGAAGCTGCTCTGAGGTCTCCACGCAGACTTCTCTTCTCCAGGCTCAACAGCCCCAACTTTCTCACCCTGTCTCCATACAGGAGCTGCTCCAGTCCCTGATCATCCTCGTGGCCTCCTCTGGACTTGTTCCAATAGTTCCATGTCCTTTTCATGTTGAGGACACCAGAACTGCACACAATGCTCCAGGTGAGGTCTCACGAGAGCAGAGCAGAGGAGCAGGATCACCTCCTTGAAACTAGTTTGAAACTACTCCAGCCATTAAGAGACTCCCTTGAGCTCTAAAAAATCAGGCAGCCAGATGACATTCATCCTAACCCATCTGGATTAGATGGGTATAACCTTTCACAATGCAAGTTAAGTGAGATGAAACCCTCAGGTCCAGAGGGACCAGAGCTCTGAAGAGCTGCAGAGATGGTATTTGCATTACATATCTGGGAAGGAGTTCCTGTAAACAAGAGACATACTGTAGCACTGCCAACACCTCAACAGCGCTTCAAGCCCTGCGTCAAGAGCCTAAAATAGAAGATACTGGAACCATCGGCCCTGAAATAGGCTCAGGACCCTCCCGAAGGTGAAAACAATGTGAAGGCAGCAAACACAAGCCTGATTTCAGTGAGTGCTGAGTAGTCCTCCCTCACAATGCAGTAAACCTCTTTATTTCCAGGCCTCAGTAACAACAACAAATCCCAAGCATTGATGTCAGGGAGATTCCTGCCTATGGAATGACTGTGAGGTCGTTTCCTTGGGAATCATGGGAAGCACTCAACATCTGACCTACAAGTTACTATAATTGCTACAGTAACTATACAGTTGTATAGTTACTACAAGTTACAACTCCTTGAATGAGTATTCTCCCAAACCACAGACACTTTGTGTTAATTTAGCTTAATTACTAGCTGACATTAAGTGACAACACCCCTCATCTTCAGTGTCCTGAGCCCATTCCTCAGCATCGGTAGTCAATCTATACTTACTTGATGGGAACAAACTAACAGTGTGCTCTCACCAGCCTTCAGTCCCCTAGAAAACACTGTCCCCAAGAGAACAGAGAACATCCCCGTGGAAGCAAACACCTGCATTCAGCCCTGACTTCAGCATCCTTTGGTGGCCACAAGAGCATTCCCAGCCTGCTAACAACTGAGAGAGATGAGCACTAAACCCCAGCTCTACACTGTAACCTACACAGCTTTCAGACCAGTCTGCTTTCTTGTAGAGGAAGCCACACACAGGCCAAAAGGGAACAGAAAACGTTCACTAACCTCAGCCCAAAGGCTGCGTTTGCACTTAGTGGTATTGTCCATTCACCCACACACAAACCTAAACCTAAACCTGAGCCTGAGCCTTCTCATAATGTGGAGGGTAAAGCACCACGAAATTTCCAGCCAGTCAGATCAGTCACTTGGATGAACAATCACTACCAACCAATGTGCTGAAAGATACACTCCAAAGGGGTTAGTCTGGGCTTTTATTGGGCTGGGGTTTGGGGTTTTTCTTTAGTAGGGTATTAATAACCCCCAGACTGACACCAACTCATCTGAAAACCCTCAAACCAGCTCAATGGTTACATTGCCACTGACCAGACAATCAGAACGTGGTAACACACAAATGAAACCTGACCTTTAAGGACAGATTTATCTCACCCCATTCCTTCTGGTGAAAATGAGGGGGGTTCCTCATTCATTTAAGCTCTTCTGGACAACCAGGGTGGAGATGAGCACTTCCAAAGCACAGCCAAGCCTGTTGATCCCATCTTGTCATGGCTATCCCATAGTGGGGAAGTGCTCTTTGGCAATACTTGTCTCTCTACATCTTTAAGGGAAGTAAGTGGTTTTTAGAGGTTAAGCACTCCAAAATACCCCAGTTCACACAGAGCCTGGCTGGTCACCAATGGACCTGGATCCTACTGATGGGTCCAGGGGCACTGCTGCCATCCCACACCTCAGCCACACAACCCTAGCTCTGAAATAGCTATCACTATTCCTACATTTCCCACACCTCCCAGAGGCCTTGCTATGGGATCGACATGGCAAGAAACACAGGCAGGACCTGATTACATCTCATGGTTGTGAATTCTTCCACTGATTTAAGAGGAAGGAAAACCAGGCAAAGCTGCCAACCACCCAAACCACCCCGAGCTGCTCCTCACAAACACCATTTCCTTCATATTTCATTTTGAATCTCACTCATTTTACCCTTTTATGTCACAAAACTCCCCCTTTGTTTCACCCACAAAGGCACTGTAAGCCTTCTCCTTGCTGTTCACCACGCCACAGTGACACACATCGCTCTTTCTTAAGCATCCCACTGACTGACAACTCTTTACAAGCACCAGTTCCCAAGACTGAAACACCAGAGTGGGCTTCAATCCACTCAGCTCCAAATGCCTACCAGGGCTCTATGCTTATTCTGGGTGTCCATTCCCACTTACCAACCTGGAGGAACACAGACAGAACCCCTCTGACCACTGAGATGCTGACAGTAGGGTGAACCAAACTGCTCTTTCCACTGGCTGAGGGCAGCATCCACCACCTGGTGTAAAACATTCCAGCTGGATGAGAGCCATAATCCCATATGGAGAAATTCTCTGGCAGGATCCATGTCAGACTGACTGGAGTATCTCCGAGTGCATGAAAGCTCATAAAGCTCAAACCCTCATTCCAAGAAAAGCACAGCAAGAAAGGACACAGAACCAAGCTCAAAAGGACAGGGAGGCTTCCCAGGTTCAGCCTCAAGGAGAAAATAACATCCTGGCCCCACGCATGGCAGCTGGAAGTGACAACCATCACCTCTGGAGATGCACCATCAGTGACCAACATCACCTTTTGGGATGAAGGTGGCTCAGCTGCAGGTCAGATAAGCTCTCAGCATCCGCTGTGTGATGCAAACACTGCATTTTTAAGACACCATTCATTACCCCTTCTTCAAACAGCTCTTGACACCCACAACAGAAGCAAGGCTTGACCCAGTCCTGAACTGTGTGCTACAACGCACTCAAGTTCTCTATTTGAACCACCAGTCTCCTCTATTTATAGTTACACAGCTAAAGAATCCCTGCTTAAGCAGTGGGCTGGCCAAGATGACCTCTGCTAGAGCCCTTCTAACCTCAAGCTCTCTGTGATTAAGAGAAAAGGAAGCTTCACTAGAGGAAACTAAAGAGAACAGGCAAGAAGGTGAAGGTTTCAGGGGCTGACAGCTTGCTCAAGACCTTGTGTTGCATAGGGAAGAACAGGGAAAGGATAACCCGAAAAGAAAGAAAATTAAACATTAAGGATGCAAAAGGATGTCCTTCAGAAAGTGAAGTCACAGAAACACTCAATGGTTTGGGTTGGAAAGGACATTAAAGCTCCTCCAGCTCCAACACGGACCCACCAGTGGCCAAAGCGGAGCCCAGCAGTGATGGTGGCACTGACAAGGTATTTAAGAAGGAGAAAGCTGTTGTACAACAGCAGCTGCAGCTGGAGAGGAGTGAGAATATGTGAGAGCTACAGCCCTGCAGACCCCATGGTCGGTGAAGGTGCTGCAGGCACCAGAGCACAGATTCCCCTGCAGCCCATGGGGGGACCCCAAGCCAGAGCAGGGGGATGCTCAAAAGGGGCTGTCCCCCCACGGGAAGCCTGTGCTGGATCAGGCTGCTGGGAGCACCTGTAGCCCTGTGGAGAGAGGAGCCCACACAGAAGCAGGGGAAGAGCACAAGGAGCCATCCCCTGAGGAGGAAGGAGCAGCAGAGACAACGTGTAATGAGTTGAGCACAACCCCCATTTCCCCATCGCTCTGCACCACTCATGGGATGGAGGCACAGAAACTGGGAGTCTGGTTAAGCCCAGAAGAATGAAGGGATGGGGGGAAGGTGCTTTAAGACACAGTTTTATTTCTCATTACCCTACTCTTATTCCATAGGCAATAAATGAAACAGATTTCCCCAAACTGAGTCTGGTTTGCCCATTACGGCAACTGCTGAGTGATCCCTCCCTGCCCTTACCTCAATCCACAAACCTTTCAGTGTATCCCGTCTCCTCTGTCCAGCTCAGGAGGGCAGTGACAGAGCAGCTCTGGTGGTACCTGATCAACCCACCACAATCCTATTCTAATCTAAACCATAAAGCATTGAGAACTGATGTGGCAGGAGACAGCTTTATCAAACACACCGAAGTTAGAAGCTTACCAGGAAGTCTGCTGGGCTGAGAGGTGATAAAAAGGTGCACGATTCAACAGGTGACAGCCATGGGGAGGGGAAAGAACCTCAAAAACCCAAAGGAATTCACCATTCAGTACATCACAGTTTAGGGACCTTCCAGCCTGCAGAGAGGACAAGCAGAGGGGATCCTCTCCTTGAGACCTGTTGCATGACAAAGCCCACCAGGGATAAACTACCCAGGAGAACACGGATCCAGCCAGATTCCCAAGGAAATCAGAATGAAAAGCGATGGGCTGCAATGTGCAGGACACACACAGGAGGGCTCTGAAGCAGCTCTGATTAACGGCATACTGGGAGTCCCTCTCTTGAAGCCAACTCAGCTGGAGTGCAGGAAGGAGGAAGGTCTTGTTAATCACCAGTTCATGGACATGCTGAGAATAGAGCTGTTCATACACACACAAAGCAGTAAACTGCTGCACAGGTCTGTAGGCAAGACCTCTCTCATTAAACTTCACAATAAGGATACAGTATGAGGTCTATTAAAGACAAAACATTAAGTGCATCAAAGCAGTTATCCTCAGTCCTTTCCTTCCCGCTAGTTATTATACAGCGTGAGGGAGAGAAAATGACACATGAAATTCAAGTGCATTAATGCAAAGCTCTGTGTTGAGACAAAAAATAGCTGACTCCACACAGAAAATGATGGGTTCCAATTTAGCTCTTCCCGATTAGGAAAGACCTTGGAGTCACTGTGGATAGCTTCCTGAAAGTGCAGTTTTCACAGGGGCTCATAACAGGAGCACTGGAAAAGCCAACAGGGTTTCAGGAGTAATTAGGAAGGGGACAGACACAGCATGAGGAAGCAGCAGGGTGACACTGCATGTTCCTATCCTGAACTATGCTGGTTTGGACGTCAGCATGGAAAGGGGTAACACAGGGAAAGAACAGGGGAAATGGGACTTGTGGAGCAGCTTGCACATGAGGAGAGATGGAACTGAGCAGATTCCTCAGCCTGGAAAAGAAAGGACTGCAGGGAAATGGGTTCAAACTGAAACAGGGGAACTTCAGGTTAGATAGAAGGAAGAAGTTCTTTACTGTGGGGGTGGTGAGGCACTGGCACAGCTTGCACAGACAAGTGGTGAATGCTCCATCCCTGGCAGTGCTCAAGGCCAGGCTGGATGAAGCCTTGGCTGATATGGTTTAGTGTGAAGTGTCCCTGCCCATGGCAGGGGTTGGAACTGGATGACCTTAAGGTCCTTTCCAACCCAAACCATTCTATGATTCTATGAGACTGGATATACAGAAGCACCACATGAACAAGAGACAAGTACCACACAAACACCTTGAAACAAGCATTAGCTTTCTTCTCAGGGTAAATACATACCCTGTGTAATGCACAGCTCTTGGACATCAAAGACAACAGGGCTGACACAGGATTAATCCATGGAAGCAAACATGGGGCTGTGGCTCAGGGCTCCCGAACTGAAGGATCCATGACTATGCCATGTGGAGCAGAACAACATTCCCTTCCAAGCTTCCCTGAAGCTGCAGCTACAGGCTACCATCAGAGAGAAACAGCTTTATGCTACAGGTCCCTTTTGATCTGACCCAGTTTTCTTAATACCACATTAAATGCTTGCTACATTAATGTTAGAGAACAAGTAACAGTTCTATTGCTAAGGTAATTACCCCCACTTCATCATCTGAACCCAATGCAGATTTATGATTGTGAGATTTATTCAATTGCTTAATTTCCATGACTTAACATTGTTTTTTCACATACTGGCAAAGCAGAGAGAGATGAAAAGTTAAGCACCAACCACATTGCTTTTGAACAACCCATAAAATGAAAGTGTTATGCTGTGAATGAAGTGGGTTTGGCCCTTTTAAACATTCAGGCATCCAAACAGGTGAATCCCTTCCCCACCATATCTTTCTCAAAGGTGAAACTCCAGATCTGCAGCCTGATGATGGATCTTACACAGGAAATCATCAATTCCTCCAGCAATTCCTTACTGTAACCCCACATTCCCAGTGAAATGACTACAAACTGAGCTGTGCCCCGTGCAGAAACAGATGTACCCACTTTTGGCAGGATTCAGTGCCGTTTCAGTGCTTCTTTCCATAGGGATCTGTGCTGGGATCTGCTCCCAGCACTGTTCAATGAACTCAGAAATGACATGGAAAGGGCTCAGCAGTGAGATGACAACGTCTGTTGATGATATGGAGTTATCCACAGTCACAAAGACAGTAGATGAGTAGGACGAACTGAAGAAAGGACTGGGCATGGATCACTCACTGGACAATACAATACAGCAGTGAAATTCATAAAGCACCTCAAAGTTAAGTGTGATGCAGGGTATCTGGAGACAGAAAAAGTGGTCCTGATTTCACCTATAGGTCAACAGGATCTGAACTGACTCTTAACACATGGACATATAGACAGGGATGAATTCCATCTCTCCCAGTACAAGAAGTGTATTTTAAATGGAGTTCAGGTTCAAAACCTAACAGAAGAATCTGGTTCCTCCCTCAGCAGGTAGTTATGTCAGTTAAGCTGTGGAACCACAGACACTGCACTTCCTAATACTCCTCATGGCTTGAAAGGGAGATTGCACAAGTCCTCAAGACAAGGCCAGTAAGTATCATAAAAGAAGACCTCCAGCTCAGTAAATCCAGGTACTACACATCTGGAGATTCAATAGCATTAAAAAGGAGGATCCTGTATTCTCATTCCATTCCTGTGCTCCTCAGTTGCCCCCCTTTGGCCATTGCTGGCCATCGCTCAGCTACTGCTCTAGATGAGTATAGAAGAACCACTGCTCTTCTCCTATGATCATATTGTCTAACACAGGTATAATATCCCCAAGAACTACGTATTAACACCTCTTCTTGCCTGTTACAAATACCCAAATGTTCATTTGGATAGCAGTTTAAAGCCACATTCCACCTCTCTACCAGAGATGATGCTGTCATTCTTCAGTCTTACTTTTAATAGCAGGAAGAGGAGAAAGACACACAACCTAACATAAGGAATTCAAATCACAAAGAGGGAGATGTGAATAGATTAATACAAGCAATTCTACTTCTAAAAGTAGTATTTTATTAGTTACTTCATTCATTCCCAAGGCTAAACTGGTCCCAGAATGATGATAAAACAGACTGACCTTTTCATTCTATTCTGGACTTCCTGAACTGCACTGAGAAAGCACATCCAAAATGCACAGCACTAATAGCTGGTGGGGAGAAAGGTATCTCATAACTAAGCGTCAGGTCCATCATCTAGTAGGTAGTTCTAGCCACTGAGACAGCAATGCTGATTTAATGCCCATAAACCACTCACCCACCTGAGCAGGGTAAAACTGTTCTCTCATTTTGAAAGGGTGTTGTAACTGCTGACACTCATTGCTCTGAGCAGAGACTAGGCACTTGGATACAAACAACACACTGGAGTACAGTGTGCTTTACTCAACTTCCATGGTTTTATAGTGCTACTGATAGGCAAAACTAGTGTCTTGTGTTGATGCATCTGGAACATGTTATCACTTTGGGGCAGGCGATTTTAGCTCTCTTCTGGTCTCCAATGAGCCAGAGATGGCTCTAAAAGCCTTAAGATACATAACTTTACATGGTGTCCCAGGGACCGATGTGCCAGCATCATTCTAGTCCTCTGGGAAAGTGAAAATCTCTTCCACAACCTGTTAATGGGATGCTTGATGTGTCTGCCCAGAAACCTCCACACATAAAGGGGTCAGGTCACCAAAAGGGTCTGACCACTATTAGAGTTCCCCCCTCCACTAACAGGAAGGTAACCTGCTGTCTACCCCTCTTTCCCTGCATTTTCCCTCTATTTTAACTCTAGGCTCCCCTTGCCAAAAGGAAAACTCCCTTTGAAAAATCCCACCCTGAAAAATCACCTGGATTTCCAAACAACCATAAGAAAGTGTTCCCTATCCTAGGAAACAGTCCTATCTACTTAGCAATAGGTATTTGAATGGCACTTTCAAACTAATATGTAATTGACTCTTTCAATACAGTTGTTCTGTCAGTATAGAAACAGGAGGAAAATGGAATCACTGCATTCAATTAAACTGTAGGAGAATCACCCTATCGTTATTCCCACTTTTTTCCTTCCAAGGGGACATCAAGCTCCTCAAACATAGAGCGTAACATGAATCTTCTGTTACAGAAAGCAGAGTACAAAGAAAATATTACTTTTTATGGGTGCAAACAGCACTAATTCTTAACAGCCAAAGCCACAAAAACTCCTTCTATGCACTCAGTCACTTACTGAACAAATCACTGCTCCTCAGCTTCTATTCTCCTTCAGCCCTGTAGAACTAAGGGATTATTACCAGACAACCTATACACAATCCTGGACATCAACCCTGCTTTGCCACTGTATTGATCATCATCAATGTGGCTCTCCAAGTATCCTTGATACAGAACCACAGGCTTGTATATGAAGTCTGGAAAAGCTGCCAGGGTAAAATGTCTGAGTTGGGATGAGGAGGAGGAGCATGTGGGTTGTACCAGTAATCAAGTGCAACTCCACTCTGCACAGGAAGCTCTGGATTGGGAATGCAGTGTGGGGAAAAACGCAGAGATGAGTACTCATATGAGTACTCCAGTTACACACTCCAAGTCTGTGAAGTGTTAGATACTGATGCTGTACCAGTGGTCCAGGCTGGCCCAGCAATGGGGAAAGAGATGTTCCTTTCCAGAGGGACCTTTTAGAGGGAAGTCATCCCTTCAAGAGGGTCTGGAACAGGCATCTTCAGGGGGGTGGTCACCATCTGCTTCAATAGTACCTGGAAACTGAAGTTTCATGATTAGAATCTAACCTACAGTATCTGAGGTGAGACATCACAGAGGCAGCTGCATGGCCTTATAGAGGGGTCCAAGAGGAAACTGTGTATACTCTTGGGAATCCTGCACTACTTCACATGGAATTGGATGATCTTAAGGTCCTTTCCAACCCTAGCTATGCTATGCTTGCTACCTGGCTATTACATCAGTCTTACACAAACACACATATATGCTCTTTCACAACTACCCACTTCCATCTCTGAGTTACTCAGGCTTCTTGGAAAGCAAAATGTGTGGATCCACACACACCAACTACCCCCACTCTACATGCACCACGTCTCAGCTTGTTTCATCCTCACTGTGCTTGGTGCAGACACTTCACCAGCAAACTCCTTTCACATCTGAAACCAGTTTGGGGGAGACAAACACATCTTCCTCAGCTCCAAACTGAAAGGGACTTAACAGCCTGAAGAATTACTTCAGAAAGAAAATCAATTTGGCAGTTCAGCTGTGGTGACAATGAACCAGTGAACTGGAAATGAAGTATTCAGGTTGCAAACTGCACTTGTAACTCAGCTGGTACCTACAAGTGGAGCTTCTTAGATTCTCTAACAGCTGTAAAAGTTACAGTGGAGAGGTTCTATTTGTATCCCCTCCAATCACAAAGCTGCCACACACAGCTCCTACTTCTTCTTGGACCCACCGTATCTCAAACACAATGATCCTCTTGTGCTGTGGAAGGGATGGAATGTGAAATCCCATCCACATCCCAACAGAATCCCACAAACATTTTGGCAGTTTCAATTCATTATGTAAAGCCCAGATGGCATCCCAAATATTTCTTCTTCAAAATTTAGAACTTCTTTTTCTGCTCAAAATAAACTACACAAAAGCATCACGCCTCAAATGAACGACACAAAAGCATCAAGCAAGGTACCCAGACTTAACTGAACAGCTATTTGGGCTATGGGAAGAACGCGAATGTGGCTTGCTCCATTTAACTTCCCTGTCAGAAATGAAGATTTTCTCCATTCAAATACATTTGAATGACTGGCAGAGAAGGAAGATCTAATAAGCAGATACATCAGGAACATACTTTGAGGAGAACCCTTCCAGTTAGCTAAAGCCTCCCATTGCTATCAACTTCTGGAGCCATGTTTCAAGCTTTCAGAAGCAGACTTGCTCTTTTTGTTGCTGTTATTCTAACAGACTTCCTCTGCTCACCTTTTGGGTTTCTCTGTGCAATTTCAGTTCTGAATGTGGGCATGTGGTCTTCAAACTGCTGCTTCTCCAAAGAAGCTAAACCCGATTATCAATGCAGTTTCAACACCAACTTAATCTCTGCCTACCCTTTAAGCTATGGGATAAAGATCGATCCCTGATTCTGACTGTCATTTTGCAGTGAGCCCACTCCTACATCGCTTTTAGATCTATCACTTCACTGAATGCCAAAAGAAATCTCAGTGTAGTTGGCATGAAGGCTGCACTTCCTATATTTATGCTCCCACTAATGTATGCTCCATTTTAGTCCTTACCAGCTTAAAATCATCCATGAGAAAAGATGCCATACAGAGCAAAACAGTTCGTGCAACTGTTTCACTGATGCAAAATACTCTTCACCCACGTTACCCTTCCACCAGCACCTTAATCCTTGATTTTCTCTTTAAATATCCCCCCAAAAAGGAACAGAGAAGGATCCATAGTAGTTTTCTTAAAGGAACACTATACAGTCACATTAGGGCTGTTGCTCCTACTCCAACTTGCAGCATCTCCAGAAAAGAAATCAGTACTTTTTTAATTGTACTACCTTAACTTTGCTGGCAGAAGCACATTTGATTCTTCAATACAGATGAAATGAAGTGCTCTCTCCAGGCAAGAATTCCTTATATCTGGCACAGTAACACTCCATCCTGCTTAATTATTCCACAGGTGGTTGCCTTGGAAACTGCCGAGTAGCTCTTGGATCCGAGGTATCCAGCATGAGGAAGCAACAAGCCTTTGTAGCCACAGCACTCGGATCCACACTGGCTGCGGCTGCAGTGAAAACCTGAAAGAGATGGTTAAAATTAACCATATTGCTCAATTCTCCCCAAAATAACACGTGAGGAATGCCCATAGCCCCTTACACCAGTGGCTACAAACCACTGCTTCAGAGGAACGCTGCTGATACAGCTTCCCAGCGCTGAGCATCACCTTCAGGAGGGCAGCACTAAAACCCTGGTGCTGAAGGTGCTCAGCTCTTGAGCCCAAGCAATATGAGCTTCTCCTCAGCTTGCACAGAGACCTTCCTGAGTGTCTGGTCAAGCAACTGCCTGAAATTCAGTGCTATTGTTTTTCTTTGCATAAAAATAGAGTCCCTATTAATAGCTCTCATCATGAATGCTGAATCACTGTATTTTGTATCATCCAGCAAATCGCTTCCAACTTCATTTAGCCTTCAAAACCGGGCAAGTTGTGTTTGCTTAAAGCACAATTAAAAGCCTGGCAAAGCAGCTGATGAATTCTGCATTCATGCAGCTTGTATAAAGTATAGAAGAATTTTCCTTTTCCCCCTCTCTGATTTCTCATTATTTCAAAAGCTGAATATTTGGCATTCAAAACCAGGCAGAAGCAAACAGAAACCCCACTGCAAAACCAGCCCCAAACCTAATTACATTTCTTGCCATTGGTCAGAGGTATTAAATGCAGTTTTTCAAACATCATCTGTCTCCTCACATTCACATTGTTAATGCAAGAGCCAGGTTAACAGTAAGCCTTAGGAAAGGGATATTCATTAAGGCTCTCCATCATGCAGATGGTCCCTCCTGCACCCACAGCTGTAGGATAGGGAGGATCTGTGAATACATCCCAAGCTGACAGTGATTTCTCAAGCCCTTACTCACTTATAGAATCATGGAATGGTTTGGGTTGGAAAGGACCTTAAGATCATCCAGTTCCAACCTCCCTGCCATGGGCAGGGACACCTCACACTAAACCATGGCACCCAAGGCTTCATCCAACTTGGACAACACCAGGGATGGAGCATTCACAGCCTCCCTGGGCAACCCATTCCAGTGCCTCAGCACCCTCACAGTAAAGAATTTCTTCCTTATCTCCAACCTGAACTTCCCCTGTTTCAGTTTGAACCCATTCACCCTTGTCCTGTCATTACAGCCCCTGATGAAGAGTCCCTCCCCAGCATCCTTATATGCCCCAATCAGTGTAAATACTTCCATGTGCAGTATGAACAACTCTCCTGGCAGGGCCTAAAGGAAGGCAGCTCCGTGGAGGTGAGTTTGCCTGCACCTGTCCTTAACCACACACCTAAAGCCACAAGGATGTGTCTGTTCATTCCAGAGCTGAGTTTCACCACAACCAAGTAGCTGTAATAAATAAGTACATGTTTATTTCACAGAAATAAATAAAGGGAGGACATAAAAAGGAAGGGTTTATGAATGACCTCACTGTGGCCTTCTAGGGTAGGTTCTCCCGTTCAGCCTTGCTCTCAGCCTAGCAACTCAGGCCACTTGTGGTACACACTCAGTACACAGCCTGCTTTGGTCCCAAGGGGAAGTAACTGCTCATGTGTCTATTCCTGCCTATTCCATAGTGCTCCCTTCTAGCATTCTGCTCCTGTAGACACTGCCAAAGTTACAGCAAACCTCAGGACCACTGAAAACACATCTTTGAAGTTACTGAATAAACAAACTGCATTGGCACCATCCCTATTTCCTTCCTTTCTGAATCACCTGCTTGAGTGAGAGTTAAAATAGGAAGCAATTTTCCTTCCCTCCCCTCTTCATTAGGGACTGGAACAATAGGACAAGGGGTGATGGGTTCAAACTGAAACAGGGGAAGTCCACATTGGATCTAAGGCAGAAGCTGTTCCCTGTGAGGGTGCTGAGGCGCTGGCACAGGGTGCCCAGAGAAGCTGTGGCTGCCCCATCCCTGGCAGTGCTCAAGGCCAGGTTGGACAAAGGGGCTTGGAGCAGCTGCTCCAGTGGAAGGGGTCCCTGCCCGTGGCAGGGGTTGGAGCTGGATGAGCTTTAAGGTCCCTTCCAACACAAACCAGTCTGGGGTTCTATGATTCAGTCTTACCAAGGACAAAGCAGGTTTAAGCAGTCCTACACAAGCTGTCAACCTGGTGGCCTCTGTAATTTCTCTTTGCTTCCTCCTTTTCAGTCACATAACTCACCCCTTTACGAGCAAGGTTTCTGAAAGATGAACTAACAAGAACAGGCATTTTCTTTCCCTCATTCCCCAGTAGTTCCAGAAGTGAGACTTGATTAATCCTCCCTAGATGCAATTTAGGATGACCCTGAGTTTTCTCAACTGCCTTATCCCACCAGCACAGGGTACACTTCCCATGCCCCTCCATCCTCCAGGAGATGCACCTGGATCCCCTGCAAACACCAAGTCTGGTTTGGTTTGTGTCTTGTAGGGAATCTCCCTGCAGAGGTGTCATGCCAATTATACTGTGGAACACCCAAAGTATTGTTCCTCCTCTTCACAACCCCTTGCATGTCCTGTTAATGCAAACAAACCCCCTCCTCCTCCCCACTTCTCTTGAGTGTCTCTGACTGAGTCTCCAAAGCCTCAAAATGCCCCCATTAGCACAAATGCTTATGTGGCTTTTGAGGAAATGCAGGGTTTTCTTCCCTGCCTCACGTACCTTGACCCTGCTGTCAAGCACACCTCACTCTGCACTCATCATCTCATTGTTGCTTCTCATAGGGCAGACAGAACCCCATATACATCACCAACACAGAGTGTTAATTTATCACTGTTCCAGACCACACATGGTACATGACCAGCTCCCCACTGTTAGTCCTTATAATCCATCGAGATGCTTCCAGAAATAAGGCATTTAGTTCTCAACAGGCATTAATAACTCACATTCTCACTTGCTTTATCCTCAGAGCAGTCTCATCCTGACATTGGATATTCCAAAGGCTGTGTTACAAGACTCCTTCTCCCTTGATTTAAATCCTTCTAAAGCCATCTCTCAATAGAATGACTTCAGGAGTCTTTACCCTTAGCAGGTGATGGAGCTTCCCTATCCTCATCACCCCATAGCAAGTATTTCAAAGGCTCTAAGAGAGGCCTTGCTAGCATTTGATATATTTTGGAAACCTTTGTAAGATGTATTTATGTTAAACACATTCACTTTAACACATACTCTTCAGATATGGTTTCTGTGAGTAGCTCTACCTGTGCAGTGAGTTATCTTTGCCATACTCCTGCTCAAGCTTCTTAATGCCTGTTCAGTCTCTGCCTATTTAGTGATCTGACTTGGTTCTTGTGCTCCTGGACCATCTCGCTGCTCCCTATAGATAAAGGTTACACATGAGAGCCATGACATCAATCCAATGCCTGACTTTGATTAGCACTCTCAGGTGCTATGAAGACACATGCATCTCCAAGGAGCTCCACTAGCTGAGTTTGTGGAACTAAAACAACATCTTCTGCCTGGGTCTTCAGAGGACACATCTCTGCTCACCTCCAGCCTCAGCCCCAGTGCCAGGGCTGCCTTCACATTCACATCTGGTCTCTAACACTGCTGTTACAAACCCTGAGTCACCAAGTGTGCGGAGGAGCTGCTGCACTCATCCACACAACCAGCATCATCAAAATGCTACAAGCACTGTAAATACCAGAGCTTGGTGTTACTAGAGAAGTACATAAAATGTGGGATTCCTGAACACTGAAACTAAAGAGGAATAAAACTTAAATAACTCCCCTAGTCCACTGCAGCTGCATTGAGCTGTTCTCAGTGCAGTGACAACCTAATTTTGCACAATCCCTGTACATCCCTGTGTGTTTCAATTCTCCTCGGTCTCCATCCCTGATGCAGGCTCCTTTCTGATCAGTCTCTACCCGATCCTCTGAAAATGTCCCCCCTAAAAACACACTCAGACACCCTCAGAAAACACATCTCCCTCCTTGCCAGAGACTTGCACCTGATGGAGAACACAGCAACCAGGATAACAGTGAACATTCCTCTCACTGCAGTCAGCAAAGATGCAAGTAATTCATATGCCATTCGTGATGCAACTTACACTGGGGTTTTCAAAAGGAACCAATGAAGGTCAGTCAGTTGCCAAAACCTTAATAAGATCCAAGTTCTTAATTCCACCTTTCCCTCTGTAGAAATCCACAGCCCCATGGAATGGTTCAGGTTGGAAGGGACCTTAAAGCTCCTCCAGCTCCAACCCCTGCCATGGGCAGGGACCCCTTCCACTGGAGCAGCTGCTCCAAGCCCCTGTGTCCAACCTGGCCTTGAACACTGCCAGGGATGGGGCAGCCACAGCTTCTCTGGGCACCTTCTCTTCCTGTTCAGTTTATGTCACTAAGGTACATTCAGTGCTAAGTTCTCAGTTCTTTGTTTCGCTCACAGCCAACTCATAGAACAGAATCCCAGAAACAGGAATCATATGGTATCACAGGAATTACCAGGTTTGGAAAACTTCACAATCACAATAACTTTAAAACTGTGGTTTCTTTAGTTACCACTGCTTTTCTCATAGAGCCTTCAAACTCAGCCATGCACAAAACTGCCACAGCCACAACCACAGTTCTCAGTGCAATGCTGATGTTTTCTCGCTCAGTGTACTGTCAGCATCCAAAGGAAGCACAGAGGCAGCTTTTACCAAGCCCAAGACTTCCCTTTAATGTAATGCTTTGAATGTGTTTTACAATACCTATGCTGTAGCTCATACACACACCAGCAGAGAGGCACTGCAGTGAGAGTGAGCCTCCCTGCCCTCCTGGGAAAATGAAGTTAAAGCCTCCCACTGACTCCACGGGCAGCTGAGTAGGTTCCAAAAGCAATTCATCATCGGAGAGTCCTTCTAAGGGGGAAAACAAGAAAGTCTCAGCACTGTTTATTGATCTTCCCTACTTATAGCCTTTATTTTCCATTTGGAAAGAAGTTAAACAGGATTTTAGCAGGATTTGGGCAAAATGTGTCAAACCTAAATACTTGGGGTTTTTGAGAAACCCCCATCAATAGTTGTGGATGCTTCACTCTTTGAAACATAATAAGGGGAAAATAGCAGCAATCTTCTGGAAACTTCTGGCTGGCATGAATCCCATCTTTCCCCACAGAAGGAAAAGCCCCTGTGCTATAAAGAAAGTTACCTGCTCTTCACTGTGGTGGGGTTTTAAGGCTTACTTGCAAAGGTTTGGTAAATAAAAGGCATTTTAAGTTTATCTGAAGTACAACCATCTCAGTGAGACTGCAGCTGAACTCTTCCACCTCCAGTGAAGGTCACCACAACCTGCAGACACCCTGTTCGGGCTTCAATAACCCCCCTTGAGTTTTCAATGTGAAATATGGGACTTTCCCCTATAAAAGTCACAGGTGGCCAAAAAACCTGCACCCCAGCTTTTCACAGATTCAACTAATCAGATGTATAATGAATGATCAGGCCTCTGGGACTGACTACTCAAGAACATGTGTCAATGAGCAACTGGATGAAGGGAAACAAGAAGATGGGTAACAAAGCTGGGAGGCTCAAACAGAGATGGAGACAACTGAATAAGAGGTACAGCAGTAGAACATCCTTAGGACAACTCTGAGGGCCTTCATTTAAGAGAGCCCAAAATCAGATGGTCACATTAAAGTGGTTTATGAGTTGAGTCTGCACTGGCAATTGGTCACGTATCAATGGGACTTGTTCTTAAAGGTCTTTTCCAGCTTAGTTGATTCCATGATTCAAGTGGTTTCCTCACTCTCCACCTAAGTGGTGGCAACAGCTCTGATGCACTGGGCTGTTAGGAGCTCTTAAGCCAAAAAAGGAGGATAAAAACCAGAGTCCTTGAGCAGAACAGGCCTTTAAAACTCAACTCATCAGTTCCCACATCAGAGTGTGGGGTCCCAAATGAAATCTATCCCAAGTAGAACCTATGAAGATGAGCTCCTGATCAAATAACACACAATCACATTATCCAAAATCCAACCCATCTCAGAAGAGGAAGGAATTTAGTCTCAAGTAAATGTAGGGTTTGCACTGTGCTACCAGAAGAGACATGGAATCAGCATGCTAAGAGATAGCGACTCCATGCTCCATCCATTCAGCACTGTTGCCTGAACAACACTGGGATCTTTTGGGAAGCAAATATAGCACAATTTTATGTAACAACTTTCACTATAGTAAGCCACTGCTAAACTGAAATGCAAACAGAAAGAGGTATTTTGACAGCACTTAAAAAAATAAATCAGTCAACGCTTTCAGCAGTATCTGGAAGAGATTCTTTCCCTTATCTAGAGAACAGCATCAGTAAGTGATGCTCCAGAAGACTGGTTCATATTCTGGCCTTCTAGTTCATAAATCCACATGCTCGCATGGGACCAATGTCAGCATTCAGTGGTGACAATGCAGGACTGGAGCCATTCCCTTGCCCAGACTGGACAGTCCTGTACTCCTAGGCTTGACTTGTCCCAGGATGTGGCCCTTCAGAGCTCCAGCTCTTTCCTTCTGTACCTCAGGAAGCCACAGAGGAAGCACAGAGTGACACAATGTACATCTCTGTTCTGTAAAGACCGATGATCTCCTCTAACTATAAAGCATAAGAGAGTATCCAGAACATGAGAACTTTCTTACCAAACACGTTAAGGGAAACAAACATTCAGTAGAGAGAAAGAAAAACCCATTTTATTCAGCATGAAGTTCCCCTTGGGCAGTATCAGGTGCTGGTCAACAGCTAGGACTAAGGAGGTGATCCTGCCCCTCTACTCTGCTCTCGTGAGACCTCACCTGGAGCATTGTGTGCAGTTCTGGTGTCCTCAACATAAAAAGGACATGGAACTGTTGGAACAAGTCCAGAGGAGGCCACGAGGATGATCAGGGGCTGGAGCACCTCCTGTATGGAGACAGGCTGAGAAAGTTGGGGCTGTTCAGCCTGGAGAAGAGAAGCTGCATGGAGACCTCAGAGCAGCTTCCAGTACCTGAAGGGGGCCTACAGGGATGCTGGGGAGGGACTGTTCATTAGGGACTGTAGTGACAGGACAGGTGGTAATGGGTTGAAACTTAAACAGCAGAGGTTTAGACTGGATATAAGGAAGAAATTCTTTCCCATTAGGGTGGTGAGGCACTGGAATGGGTTGCCCAGGGAGGTTGTGAATGCTCCATCTCTGGCAGTGTTCAAGACCAGGTTGGACAGAGCCTTGGGTGATATGGTTTAATGTGAGGTGTCCCTGCCCATGGCAGGGGGGTTGGAACTGGATGATCTTAAGGTCCTTTCCAACCCTAACTGTTCTGTGATTCTATGACATCCATTACCTACCAAATATCAATCTGTATCTTTAAGACTGAGCTTGGTCTTTGAGAAGAATGATTATAACCACAGCTCTCACTCACTTTGAGTTTCCACTTTCTACCTGCCAACACTGAGACTGACCTGCTTCATATAAGCCCTGTAGTAAACTAGCCCAAAGCCTTTTCCCCCCGAGTATTACCTGTCAATTACTACAACACAGGTACTCAAAATCAACATAATAAATGTTAACACTTGGACAATTCTTTCTTCTGCTCAGCTTTTGCTACATCAAACAACAGCATTTTTACTCCAAGCTTCTGATGTACACCAGGTTGTGAAGTCATGCTGTTAACACCACAAGCACCAACCCACAGATACAGAGACATGCTGCTGGCTGCAGAGCAACATGAGCCACCACCACAACATGAGCATTCCCAGCAGAAAATGGCCAAGAACCAGCAGCTGAAAGCAGCTCTGTGGTGTCACCATCTGCTGCTGGGACATCCACCTTCACCCGTTTCTATTCCCTATTCCCATCCCTGTTTGTACCAGTATTCCTCATGCAGCTGCGCTATGAGCCAGATGTTGGTCCTGGACAAACCCCATGCTGCTGGTTCTGCAGTGGGTTCATTGTACAGCTGCAGAGAGATCAGGCCAGGAGCAGGGGAAACGCTCCAGCAATGCCAGCTGGCACCAGAGCAGGAACCAGGGACTGCTTCTCTCAGCAGCTCTGCCAGTTTATGCCAGCTTCAAATTCCTATGGAACTCGGGCAAACTCGACATACTCCAGTTAGAAATGCACTAGAACACCATGAGAAAGAAGAAAACACTGACTTGTTTAAGCAACAGAACAAATGAGAGATGTTGAAATCTTCCTTTCTCAGTAACTTCAGAACATTCCTCAGAACAAGAACAAAAAGGAATCTCAGAAAATGCCTGTGAAATTCCCAGTCAGACACCAGCTACTGAGCTCAGAACAGGGAGTAACAGCTACACACAACAACCTGCAAACCCTGAATGTCAGACTAAACTACCCAACACATCCTTCTGCCTTCGATCTCTGCAACTTTGGTTCTCTGCGTGGTTGTGTCAGCTCAGCTGGAAGCAAGAGTCAAATTTAATGATATCCCTGCTTGGAACACATCCAGGGAGTTAAATCCCATTTATTTGGTCATGTAGGAACAAGAAGCTCTAACATTTGATCTGACTTTCTACCTTGTTAGAAGGGAAGCAGCAGAAGTCTCACTTGTTCCTGCTACCACGCTGGTGGTGAGGGAGAAGGAGCCATGCTGTGCTAGAGCTGGTTACTGACCCTGCCACAGCTCTCAGCTGGGAATACCAGGAATGAGGAGGAATCCAGGCACTTGGAAGCACTACATAGGAGGGTCAAACTGGAAATCTTGGCTTTCAGCATATTCCTCCACGCTTCAGTGTGTTATGGGTGAAACAAGATGCTGTGGTGTATTCCATCCTTATCAAAGGAATAAAACCCATCGATACATTTACAAGACTTGGCAGCATTTCCCGAGCTCTGACTGACTGAGATGAGCTCATTTAACACAGCTTTAAATTCGATCTATTATTTTATATAGCTAAGCCTATACATTCTGCATGACAAGGGAAGCAGGAACAGAGTGCACGGCCTGAAGACTGTGGCCTGCTGCCAGTGCCCACACATCCTTGTTCTCTCTTTTTCAGCCTCTGCCATATACACACAGCCCCTGGGAAAGAACAAACCACTCAGGGCAAGCAGAAGCATTTTTCCAGTGCTGACTACTTCTGCCAAAGGTCTATTTTCATTTAGAAGCAAGATTAGGCTCATTTAAATCACAAGACACTTCACGTATGTAGCAACATCTGTCAGAGAAGCAGAAATGCACAAGCAGGGAACTGGGATTCTTCCACATTGCCTCCTGCTTTCTGTGTGACGTGGAATTAATCCACACTATTGGCAAGCTGCCCTTTACAAATCCAACATGCAGAGATAGAATATGGATGAGGAAGTGTGGTCAGGTAGGGGGGAGAACAGCTGTCAACATATAGAATAGGAAAGAAGTGCTGGGAGAGACACAAGAGCATCACTGCTCACACTCAAGTGCTGCATGGCGTTGTACACCTTGCAAACCGACTGTGAGCACACACTGCATGTGATGCTGCACAGAAACAGCCCAACCATGGGGAGTCTTAAAATCCTGCCAGATGTTCAACAAATTCACATCCTCTGCTGTAGGTTTTGCTCTTTTAAGCAGCTCAGTTACAGAAGCATGGAATCAACTATGAAAAGCCCTTTAAGCTCACCCAGTCCAACCATTCCCAGCCCTGCCAAGGCCACCCCTAACCCATGGCACTCAGGCCTCGTCTCCACACTGTGTGAACACTTGCAGGGCCGGTGCCTGCAGCCCTGCCCTGGGCAGCCTGTTCCAATGCCTGAGCACCCTGTGGGGCAGGAATTGTTCCTCAGCTCCATCTAAACCTGGCCTGGGGCAGCTTGAGGCCGGTTCCTCTTGTCCCATCCCTTGTTCCTTGGGAGCAGAGCCCAGCCCCTCCTGGCTCCATCCTCCTGCAGGCACTTGGAGGGAGCCATCAGGTCCCCCCTGAGCCTTCTCTTCTCCATCTGAACCCCCCAGGTCCCTCAGCCGTTCCCCATCTCTCTTGTGCTCCAGGCCCTGCACCAGCTCCATTGCCCTTCTCTGGCCCCATCCAGCCCCTCAGGGTCTATCCTGTAGTGAGGGGCCCAGAGCTGAACACAGGATCCGAGGTGCAGCCTCCCCAGTGCCCAGTGCAGTTGTGGGACTTCAGACACAAGCTCCTCAGCAGGACTTGTATGTAGGTTCACTGGAAGCAAACCAGAACAGCAAGAACATCCGATGCTACACAAGCCTCCTTATCCTGTTGTTTACATTGATCAGGAATATAAATGGGGCTTCACAAAGAAAAATTCTTTCACTGTTGTTTCTAACAACCCTAACCAAGAAAAACCTTTTCACTCTTTAGAGAACAGATACCTGGAATTACCAACTTACTCTCCTGTTCAGTTCCAACACCAACTGCCGCACAGTTTAAGCAGTCAGGACAAGAGGCAGTGTGCTCATGTACAGGCAACACAGCCCAGGCTGCTCCGTTAGGCTGAGAGACAGGACAAATGAAACCATTTCCAGTTCGGGCTGATTTGGTTGTATCATCAACATGAGCTAAAAACTACCTGGGCATTCACAGCACCGCTGTTGAGTAGGAGGCATAAATCAGCTTAAACCCAGCAGGGATCTACACAGGACTAATCACAAATGTATACATGTAAGGACAAAGTAAGCAGGGAATTTATGCACATGGATATATTTTTAAATATAGGGAATTCCTCCTGTGTTTTACAAGTCAGAAAAGAGTTAAAGGGATTCCTGTTTGATCACTGCTGACAATGAACTGATGCTACGGGAATTCGGAACCGCATCCGTGTTTATAGTCCAAGTAATGCAAAGGTCAGGAATGAATGTACCCAGAAAACAAAAGACACCCACTCTTACACACTATAGTAATATGTTTACTCCGTTAGTCATAAAGAAGTTAATTTGCCCCCTCAAATGACTGAAAATACCTTAAATTACTCCCGTCTTCCCTCTGCTACACAACAATTAGAGGGCTGAGTCAGTTCCACAAGAGAAATTCATTTCTAACCACAAGAAGGCAGGAGTAAAGCAAGACCTACTCATGCAGAAATGAAGAATTATATTGATCTAAACACAACTACTTTGAGTAGCTGCAACTTGGCAGAATTTTACTAGTTTAAGCAAAAGTCTATGAAAACCCACCTGATTTGAAACAAACCATGTCCTTGTATAAGCACCAAAGTTGTACTCGACTACTACGTGAGTATCAAACTAACCAGGTTGCCAAGAGAATGCTCTTTCTTCTCACCCTTTGTGATGCCTTCAGAACCTGTCTGCTAGAACTGGGAGGCTGAATCATAGAATCATAGAATAGTTAGGGTTGGAAAGGACCTCAAGATCATCCAGTTCCAACCCCCCTGCCATGGGCAGGGACACCTCACACTAAACCATATCACCCAAGGCTTCATCCAACCTGGTCTTGAACACCGCCAGGGAGCCTGACCATTAATCACCATCATCAAAGCTCATTTTTTTTATCCCTAAAAAATTTAGGGATAAACCTATTTTTAAACGGAAGTACAAAAATTAAACCACAGTAGTCATGACAACCCCGTTCCGTTTCCTTCTGCTCACCCATGTCATCAATGTGATACCTAAAATAATCCATGGTAATTAAAACTATTTGTAAAAGACACCAACTTTTGTGGAAAATCACTCCAGAGGAACCAACATCAGCAACTGTTGTGGTTCAACTCCAACTGGCAACTGAGCACCAGTGGGAGCCATACCCCTCACTAACCCCCTGCAGTGGGATGGGGAGAAATGGATAAGAGTAAAACTCAACATTGATTGAGATAAGAAGAGTTTAATAGAATACAAGAATGATTGGGTTGAAGGAACCTTAAAGCTCCTCCAGTTCCAACCCCTGCCACAGGCAGGGACCCCTTCCACTGGAGCAGCTGCTCCAAGCCCCTGTGTCCAACCTGGCCTTGAGCACTGCCAGGGATGGGGCAGCCACAGCTTCTCTGGGCACCCTGTGCCAGCGCCTCAGCACCCTCACAGGGAACAGCTTCTGCCTAAGAGCTCAGCTCAGTCTCCCCTCTCTTGGGCAGGTTCAAGCCATTCCCCTTGGCCTGTCCCTACAGGCCCTTGTCCCAAGCCCCTCTCCAGCTTTCCTGCAGCCCCTTTAGGCACTGGAGCTGCTCTCAGGTCTCCCCTTCAGGAGCCTTCTCTTGTCCAGGCTGCCCCAGCCCAGCTCTCTCAGCCTGGCTCCAGAGCAGAGCTGCTCCAACAGGTTCTCCATGAGAAAATAAGGAATGACATCTTGAAGTAACCCTCTACCAACAGTAAACAGTCTGGAGTGACCTGCTTAGAGCCACTCACCTACACTGCTGTTCCTGCAGTCTGGAGGGGTTAGTCCCATTGGCAACTGCAGGCTTCTTGCTCCCAGGCCAGTGCAAAGCACTCTGAAGGTCACACTCACGTCCAAAAAATGAAAACCTTGGCAAAAGGAACATTTCCTTTGTACTTCTGGTATCAACCATTATATACACAAGCCCAGAATATTAATTGAAGACACGATGACCCCATGGTTGTCAGCCAAGGCAATGACGCCAAGGACAGAGACAATCTGCCCTCTTAGTCTGACCACAATCTCCCTCTGTTGACAGGATGGTATTTCATCATTCCATGAGAGAAACGAACCGCTGCATGTGATTTCATTCCCTGGAGCTGCCGAGTCTTTTATACCTAACCAGGAAACAAGAGCTAGACAAGGACCTTAGAGAAAGAAGTAATGAAAAGCAGGTAAAGAAGTACAAAACCAAGTGATCGTTGACCTCTCACACTATGGGCAGGGTGGGAGATGAGCCTAAAGCATTCTGGAATAAGGCCCATCATTACAAACAGGTAATCACATTTGAAATCTAGCCCCAAATTTTACCTTCTCAGATAATTTGACCTTTTTTATTTTCTTCTTATGATCAAACTGTATTACTACCCACACAATACAACGTGTGGGATTAAAACACCTAATATTACTCTTGTAAATACTGTAGTGCTTATGATCTTTTCAGCATTTGAAAACCCAACCAGAAAAAGCCCAACAGCAAAAAACCAACCACTCAAGTCAGTGTTTTCCATTCACAACACCCCCAAATGTAAATCAACTCCAAAGCTTCCTTAACCAAGTATGACAATTATGTGTTACTGAGCATTTAAAACATGAAGATACAGAGAAGATCCTGCTCTGTTTTAACATGCACTTCATTGACTTTGATCTGGTGTCAGCATGAGGTTTGACTTCTCAAGTATGCACTATCAAGTCTGATCACTGCACTCCCTTCACAACTTCCCACCTTGTCATTCCTGTTAGTGATTCAACTGCCTCTCAAGTATTCTCCAGAGGAGAAAAGAATACCCTCAATGTCATCCTTCTTTTCCTGTTCAGGTGTATTTATGTCACTCACCTTCCTCTTCCAAGATATTTCAAGACATCCTTTGAAATACGGAGATACAGTGCCATTAAAACCATCAGTGCTGTGGCTGGAAGCAAGCTGTGCAAGCTTCACCCTCGGTGGCTAACAGCTCAGGGATAACTGATAATGAACAGCTGGAGAACACTGCATCAATCTGCACTGTTTCTGTTGGGGAAAACACTTGCCCAACCTTCATGCACGGAACAGATCCCACTCCCCACTTCTACACAAGGGTTTATGCTATTTCTAACAGAGATAAATGGTCTTTCCTTCACTCTCCCTCTTTTCTGCCACTGTTCCAACTGAATATTGAGGAATACAGCAAGACTGTTACACTGATACCAGCTAAATGCAAATCAACACCAAAACGAAAGCCCTGTAATGGCTTCTGGATAGATCCACTGCCAAATGGCTACAGACACACTCGTGTACTTTTCCACTGCTTGGTTAAAAGCTGCTAAGGCAAGTCACATGAATAGACAGGAAAGCCTCCCTTAATCCCATGTTGGTTCAATTACCTTTCATCTTCAATACACCAACTGCACTAGACTACAGCATGCATTTCCTATAATACAGCACCTTAAAACCAAGTACAAAAATCACTCTTCTGCAACCCAGAGAGCTCTTTGCAACTCCTGTGCCTTGGATCTCTATCAAAACTGAACATCAGATTGATTGAGGTACAGCATTTGTGCTATGGCAGCACATTGATTTCTTTGCTCCAGCCCTCAGACTATTTACATGACAATGTAGACACACACCAGTGTTGAAATTGCTTTCCTGTTGTAACAGGCCTTTTTGGTCCAAGCAGAAGATGATGTTCTAGCGCTGACAACAACACAACACACAGTTCATTGTCATTCCCAAACTCATCGTTATCCCAATACTGCTGCTGCTTGTGGCACCTCCAACCAGAAAATGCATTCAGCAATGAAAACTTGTTAGTTAAACAAGGCTAAGGGGACTTAAGCAAGAGTCAAACAAGAGTTAAACAAGACTAAGGGACAAAAGAGCCTTCAATGTAAAGTACAAGGACAAAACTTAGCACCTAGTGAGTAGACCAATATGAAGACAGATTTATTTCTGGAAAACAGCTGAAATTAAAGGGTTATGATTGTAAAATAAATTGTGGAATTCCTGTTTTATCCTTAGAACCTTTGAAAAAGATAAATGAAGGCTATTTCTTCAAAACAAAATTACACAAAACTGGTTTCTTACTTTCAGGGTTCCACTACAAGAAATGGGCATTGAGAGAGAAGCTGCACCAAATCCAGCACAACCCTACACCACCACAGTACAATTCTGTTCACCTTTACCCATGCAGATGATGTGAACTTCAGCAAAACACTGCTGCCAAGACTGTTTTCCATCAGTGCTGAGGGAGTTCTGTAGTCCTACATCAAGGCAAACGAGTACCAAGTCTGATTACTCATGATGCCATAAAAATCCTTATGTTTGTGGAGACAAAGAAAGCTGCCACTTATTTTTGGTCTCCTGGTAAGAGAAAAGAAAGAATGTTTTATCCTTGGTGTATTCTGCAAATAAACCTGCAACCGATTTGGAGAAGCATTTCAGTTTTGGCAACCAAGCTGCTATAGAACAACCCTCTCTTTCAGCACGTCTATACTTCCACAGCCTCATTTCAACTGAGAACCCTCTTCCCCAGCTTGTATTATAGGGCTCTGAAGCTGAAGGAAGAAGGCTGCTTCATACTCAGTTTCCTCTCTGTAACACCTCATAGGCAGCAAAATGCCAGTCTGGCAAATCTGTTGTAATGGAGTCTAAATGCAGCAGGAATTAGGCTTTCACGTATGACTACACTCCTAGTGGTAAATGCATTCAGTATCCAGCATGCTACACTACAAATACTAATACTCAGTAGTACTGCCACCTGCACAGCTTCTTCTGCAGTGCCTGTCCATCAGATGGTGGTCTGTTTTAACCTCTTGCCTTGTTCCATCCTTCCCTGCCCACATCCTGCAGCAGCTTTAATCTGTCAATCCCACTGCTCAATTCATGAGAGATTACTTGATTTTACTCACAAGATTTCAGTATTGATCTGTTCAGGTAACTCTCAAGCTTAATCTTGAATGACTTGGCCAGGTTGGATGAAGCCTTGGGTGAGATGATTTAGTGTGAGGTGTCCCTGCCCATAGCAGGGGGGTTGGAACTTGATGATCTTAAGGTCCTTTCCAACACTAACTAGTCTATGATTCTATGACTTCCAAAGGACTCCCTTTTAGTCCCAAATTTCCATGTTGTAAAACAAAACCCTCATCAAATAAATGTGCATAATTCAATAGAACTTAGCAAGCAATTTTCTAGTTTAAAGGGTCTATAATCAAAAGCTCACTTCACACCCAACACAGTTCTGCCTTCTGAGAACACTGCAAATACTCTGTGACACAGTAATTACTCTCTGTGTCAATACTCTGATAGTACCACCACCATTCTGTTAGTATGAGCACCAACTACACTTCAGCATTTATTCATCCTCAGAGCAGTCTGTCTCACTCCAATAGTCCAGTGCAAGTGTTTAATACACAGCTTTTCACCCAGCTTTTGGGGGGGTGAAGGAAAAAGGAAGGAAAAAGAACAATAAAAACCAACCCTTTTGAACATTCCAGTCATGAGTGTTGCAGAATCATCCTCATTCTCCACATTAAAGTAATAAGGATCATAGTCTTCTCTCTTGAGTGACTATAGGGGTCTCAAAGGTCTCATCTATGCTATGCCTTCTATGCTGAGAACTTCTCACATTGGAGCCAGATCATTCACAAAAGCAGTGCAGACCTCTAATGACACAGCAGCTAGTGTTATCCAATGTTTCTGAGCACAGTTCAATCACTGTTTAGAGTATTCCAGGCTATTTTTAGGCTAAGTGATTAGCAGGTCTTTAAAAACCATCATAAAGACAGGCTGAGGAGACTCAGTCATTAAGACTTAGGCAAAACTTGAGCTACTTTGCTGAGTCAGGTCTTGCTCTGAGCATCCAGAACATTCTGCAGAATACAGAAAATCCCTGCAGAGTCCCCAACAGCAACACTTCAGGAAACAGAGATTTCCTTGGCAAACTTAACTCCAATTATTGGACTCGATGATCTTAAAGGTCTTTTCCAACCTACTTGATTCCATCCCATGAAGAGTTAAATGATTCGGCAAGGTGAAGCCCGGAGATCTTGTCTACAGAGTCAGCACAGATACTCCTCTAACAGGCTGGAATCAGGGTGAATCCTGTCTCTCAGCAATTAAAGGCCTCGTGCAGAACACCAAGTTCTTGTAGTAAAGAAGAGACTGATTTCCGTTCATAATGATGATGATGATAATACTAATGTCAACTAAACCGAGAGAATACAAATGGATGTTCAGGAACTACAGCCTGCAAGAGGATTGGAAAGCAGGTTTAGCTGTAAGCAGGAAAGCAACACAGTGAGTAGCAGCAAATGTGTAAACATTCAACTGTGTTATTCAAAGATAATGAGGAAAAGGTGAACAAGTGTTTTCAAAACACAGCAATTTTAGCAAAGCATCTATGCAGCAATTGCAGACCGCAAGTGTTATCAAAGGGAGATTTGGTGGTTTGTTGTTCAGTGTAATGAAGTGAAACTATAGAAACACCCTTCTGCATTGAGGGAAATGTCTCCCAGTGAAGTCTATGAACCTGGAGATGTAAAACCGTATTCATCTCACAAATGTTGTCTGTTTTAAGATATCATTCCATCTCCCCCTGATTACCAAGGCAAAACAATCACTAAGTTTCCCCAAATCACCTAAAACTGGTTTGTGATTCTTTCTGTAGCCTCAGTGATCATTACATTGCAGACTCAGAGGATGCATTTTCACGTCTATGCAACACAGCAACCCTTAAAGAAGAGTTTTGTGTAAGCCTTTAAGATTCTATTCTATACAACAGGAACACATCACACTTACTAATAATCTGTGTCTTGGTTTCTCTTTCTCTCCATCTGGTGTTATTTGCATGCATCCTTCAGTAACTTCAAATTTGAAACCCATCTTTCATTCTCTCATGTCACTTTATTTAAAGCATATGCTTCAGTTATCATCTTTGTCTGCATGTGTGATATCAATAATGATTCTATACAGAAAGAGTCAGATCCTGCAATCTTTATTAGGTAACAGCTTGCTCAGCGACACGGGCAGTCTACAAACTATTTAAATCAATTAGACTCATTTCCATATTACTCAACCCGATACAGACACTGTAGATCACAATCTGAGTAAACACACACAGACAGCTAAAAGAAAAGCTATTTGCAAGCACTAGGAGGCCACAACCGTATTAAAGATGAAGATGACAGCAAGTACCGCATCAAACCCCCAGCCTGTGCTCTGTCTTAAAGTGTCCTGCCCAGCAGGAAAAGCCATGAATGCTTCAGGGAATGGTTTAAGGAATTCCTGCAATATAAAATCATTAAATAAGCGTTGAAAATAGGGATCATTTCTACCTAAATGTCATCTATTACTGGCTGGCGTTTGCCCTCGAGAACAAGCGCACTTCTGGTTCACCGACAAAGTGAGGCTTCCAACTGTTATCACACTCCTTTCCAGCCCATTACTCACCTCTCTCCTTTAATTTCAAGTAAAATAAATTACCTTCACTAATACTTTATTAAATGGCAGCTTTTCAACACATCCTTGCGTAGAACCCAAGCAGTTAAGGCTCAGAGGTAAACAATTAGCTCCTTAATAGCACGGTCTATGTGTCCTCCTAGTGATAACTATCTGAAACTGCACTGATCCGCTGCTCACAGCTCCTGCTCTTTAACTCTTTATGCACTTCGGTTTACTTGTAACTTAGGGAAGTAGCAACTGTCAGGCCATATACTTCTCACTTTACTCATGTAAATAGAAGCTCAACAACAGGTAAGCAATTGACAATACAATGGTGTGAAGATAACCAGTAACTAATGCCCTCCAAATGTAAAACCAACAAAGCAATTTAGTGGTTCAGAAGAACAAAGTACTTCCAAGGCTTTTAAGCAACACAGAGAACAGACTCCAGGCCCAGTTTTCAGCTAAGTCTACGTGCTAATGTTTCACCAAAGATACTTTAAATATGACTAAACATGCAGTGTTCTCTCAATTCAGTACTCACCAAAGCTTCAGGAGTTTCAATCCCAAGCACATTTCTACAGAGCAGCTGTAGCCCAATTCTGTAGTCCAGAGGTGTTAGGTCACTTAATCCAAATCCTTATCTATTACAGGTTATTGCATTTCATCTTCAGAAGGACTTTACCTGCTGCTTTATTTCACCTCTCAGGTGAATACATCATGCACCAGGTAACTTGTTCCTGATGTCTGATTTCAGTCTCCCCTCTGGCAGGTTAAAGCCATTCCCCCTTGTCCTGTCCCTACAGGCCCTTGTTCAAAGCCTGAAAACTGGGTGAATAAAACATTCCCAGATTATCCCAGCTGAACAAACCAACCCAGAGGAGAATGCAAAACCAAGGGCTCTATTGGCCTGCACTGACAGTCCACCTCAACTCACTCAGTACAGCCTCACAGCATAAGTACATTGCTCAAGTGTTGTCTGAATGAGTATCTGCAGTTCCTACCACCACACTGTAGTCTCCCCAGGACAAAAGGTGATGCACAGAGAGCAGTTACTACATGTACTATGCAGTGTCATGCCAGGAGGCTCAGATACCAGGAGCACAGCATTCAGTTTAACCTCTGAGTTCCATCAGGATCCTCAGACATGCGCAATGAACACCAAGTGAAACACTGAAGCAGAAAGTGCCATCAGGTTTAGGGCTTTCTTCTCCTCAAGTCCCAGATCTGCAAGTGCTGAAGAGTGGTTATTGTAGGAGCTATTACTGTTTCAGAAGGAAGGGTTCAAAGCATGCACAGCTTAAACAGAATCACATGGTGGTAAGTCGTGACGAAGCAGCAGCTGCATTATGAGACATGGCCAAGTGCATTAATACCTCCTATTAAGACACGTGAGCTGAACCTGCTATTGCAAAGGTACAGCCTGATCGTGAGCAAACGCACACTCCCACAGCTCCCACTAACTTCAGTGTGCAGCCTTCTTCATTTCCAAATGCATACACAGACTAATTCTTATATAATAAACACCAGAAACAGGCTGAGAGAGCTGGGCTGGGGCAGCCAGGACAAGAGAAGGCTCCTGAAGGGGAGACCCCAGAGCAGCTCCAGTGCCTAAAGGGGCTGCAGGAAAGCTGGAGAGGGGCTTGGGACAAGGGCCTGTAGGGACAGGCCAAGGGGAATGGCTTGAACCTGCCCAAGAGAGGGGAGACTGAGCTGAGCTCTTAGGCAGAAGCTGTTCCCTGTGAGGGTGCTGAGGCGCTGGCACAGGGTGCCCAGAGAAGCTGTGGCTGCCCCATCCCTGGCAGTGTTCAAGGCCAGGTTGGACACAGGGGCTTGGAGCAGCTGCACCAGTGGAAGGGGTCCCTGCCTGTGGCAGGGGTTGGAGCTGGAGGAGCTTTGAGCTCCCTTCCAACACAAACCATTATCTGGGTCTATGTTTATTCTATAGCCGAAAGTTTGGAAGTCAGACAAAAATGAGGAAAAACTGTAATATCAAGAGAACAGTGAACACCTGCATCTCAAGTACATTCAAACCTTATTTTTCTTCATGCAGAGGTGCTAAAAGCCATGAAGCTGAGGTCTGAACCGTAGTTTTAGACATCTGCAATCTAATTGCTATATGGACAGCAGAGCTCAGAGACATGGAAGCATTTTGACAGACAAGCTATTGACAAATGCTAATGACCAATAAAATTACCATGGGAATTCACAGGAATGTGGCCAACTCCATGCTGACAGGCAGCATGTCTTTCTGGAGATAGGGATTTATAGCTGTTACAAGGCAGCATGCTGACTGGCTAAACCCAAACTATTGCAAAGCTGTTTCTGAAGTTAAGAGCTATTTGTATTTAAGAATGTCACATTGTTATTTATGTAAAGCCCAGCAAGCTTCAATAGCTCTTCCATGGTCAAACAAAACACCCTGATTTGAGGAAGTATTATTATTAAACTCAAATATTCATGTTTATGCTTGAGCTTCCAACTGACACATGACTTCCAAACACTCATTTTCACAGCAGAAGCTCTGGATCTCCATATATTGTGGAACTCAGTACATCATGAACCATCCCTTTACAAAGCTGTTCTAGTGCAGAAGTTAGTCTTCACTGTGCTCCTTTACAAAGCTGTTGGAGTGAGTCTTTACTGTGCCAGCCTAGATTTAGTCTTAACTAGGATTTCAGCCATTAATATGAAGGGGGGGGGGGAACCCACCCCAAAACTCAACCCCAAAACATCATCCACACATTGTAGGATTTTGCTGTTAAGATACACGTGTTTTGGTAGGGGGCTGAAACCGGATGATCTCTCAGGTCTCTCACAACCCAAACCATTCTGTGATTTGAGGACTTGTAAAGCATTTTAGTTCAACCAACTTGGTTGAAAAAGCCTAAATCAAACAGACATCATTCTTTCAGACTACCTCAGAACTCCCATTTATCCTTCAGACATCCTCGCCGTCATTCCTGGTTCCCACACACACTGACCCGTCACAGTTCAGTTGATTTATATTGCTCCATTAGGGCCAGACTTCCACATTTAAAAGAGCACATGTTGGTTGGAATTATGATTTATAATGTAAAACAGATTATGTTATACAATCAAAAATATGTTCTGTGTTAAATGTGTACTGAAGCATAGCCGCTGGCTTGCTTTTTCACACACACACATAGAGATGTGCTTGGTTTTCTTCTTACTGCCAAATCCTTGATGGCTTACAAAATGTGATGGCTACTTCTAAAACCTCCACGTTTAGAAGCCACTGTCAGCATGAGAACTTTGCCTTCAAACCCCCCCAAAAAGCATCTTTTAACAACTGATACCAGAAAATCACCGCTGTTTACATATCTGAAGCTCAGCTGGAAAATGAGAATACAAAATAGTTGTGCTGCTGCTGGTTCTACCTCATTAATACAAACCTAATCGGATCATGTGTCAATATATGACTCACAGTTTACTGAAGCTTGAGGCTGTCAATACTTCCTACGTGTCAGACTGTGTGTTTAAGTCGTTTCCATGCTACCACTGACTGCACTGAGGTTCGTGAACTGTGTTTCTCTGCAGTACCTTCACTGATACAGCCTGTGCTCTCTGCAGCGTTCCCCTCCATCACCAGGTATCCCCATCTGCAGCAGTACATAAGCTCTGGAGCAGAAACCGATGCAAGGTGGGCAATGAGAAGAGAGAAAACAAGAACCAGATGAGCTTTTCTAAGAACTCCATTTTGAGGTTTCCCGTGTAAAAGGTGGTGTTCAGGAAGCGGCTCATAGCGGAAGCCAATGACCTCACAGCTCCTTACAAACACCATCACAAACTGAAAGCAAGTGGGATTTTTGCTCCTTTCTTTCATGTTCAATGTTAACTGTTGTCAACTCAATGCTTGCCAATTACAAAAGACAAAGTGGAGGTCAAAGGAATGGGGGGTTTACGGGTTTAAAGCACAAGCTGATGCCAACACTTGCACCATACCAAGCAGTGACCCACCATTCATCTGTCATACCATAACCAGGTGATCTCAACACTTTGTGCTCTCCACCAACTTTCCCTACCTTTCTCCTTCTTGTCCTTCTGGTCACCAACATTACAACTCTTATAATACACATTATAATATACATATTTATCATACACAGCTTAAACAAGACTTTTCTCTGTAGATTCTTATCAAGAACCCTATCAAGGACCAGGGAAATAATGACCTTTCAAAGAGCAGTTTGTGCCAGAGAAGGTCTCAGGTTACAGTAGCATCATTTACTTCTGGTTACATAATTGCACTATATTTTCTTTACCATGTATTCAATGTCTTGCTCTCTTCCAAGATTTCAGATGTCAAGTGAAGCCTTGCAAAGAGAATGTACCTGTCCAAGTCTTTTTGCAGCTTATCCTTTCACCTGGACTTCAGTGCTTTATCATAGGATCCCAGCCTGGTTTGGGTTAGAAGGGACCTTAAAGCTCACCCAGCTACAACCCATGCCACAGGCAGGACCCCTTCCACTGGAGCAGCTGCTCCAAGCCCCTGTGTCCAACCTGGCCTTGAACACTGCCAGGGATGGGGCAGCCACAGCTTCTCTGGGCACCCTGTGCCAGCACCTCAGCACCCTCACAGGGAACAGCTTCTGCCTAAGAGCTCAGCTCAGTCTCCCCTCTCTTGGGCAGGTTCAAGCCATTCCCCTTGGCCTGTCCCTGCTTGCTCTTGTAAAAAGTCCCTCTCTGGAGCCATTTCACCCTTTAGCATCATTCACCTGAGCTCTGCCTCAAGTTCTAACCCATCCCATTCATTAATGATCCTGCCTTTTCCCTGTGCCCTTACAAAGGACTGACCCAATGTTAAAATGCCATCTCCCACAGTGACAGCTCCACTTCCCCATTCTAGTTTTTATCTGAATGACTGAAGAATCTGTTGATATTTATCATTAACACTCTAACATGTGTTACAGTGCCTGAAGGTTCTGTTCACCCTCTCATGTTTTAAAGAGGGCTCAGTCCTTTCTCCACTCTTATTGTATATTCTTTAATGTACTGACAGGGATCTGAAGCCCTCACTTTTTCTACCCAAGTAACACAGAAGTATAACCAGTCTTATATGGCTGGTTGAATAAAACTGCCACTTTTACACTCAGATCTGCATGTTCTCTCCTCACTTTACCAAGTTCTCCAGCATCAAGTAAGCTGAAATGCCTTCAGGAAGAATCAGACCGCACCATCTGCTCTTTAAACCCATAAACATATTCTGGGCCGTGTTTTAAATCTTGATAGAAGAGAACACACAAAAATCCAACTCTTTTTCAATACCTGCACTGCACTAAGTCCTTCACATGCAGCTACTCACGGTATTTGTGATGTGAAGGTGCAGACACTTAGAATTACAACTTTATCAGCCAAGGGTTTCATATTTGTGTTGGTGTTTGGTTGGTTTTACCATGAGCAATCCTGGTTTTTGCTGCTGGTTTTTGATGGAATGTGGTTAGGAAAGGAGAACCAGGATACTGCACATAACCTCATTGACTTGGATAATGTAAGTGGGATAAACTTCAACAGCAGACAATGCACAGTCATATATAGATGTATACAGATGTATATAGATAAAAGACACATCCCCACCAGGTAAACAGCTCCTTCATTTGGGAACTATGAAGAAGGAAAAAGCCAAGCCCATTCCAAAGCGGCCATGGGTCACTTTGTCATCAGTGACATACCTGTGATACAGACATAAAGCAATTGTGACCCCATTTGTGGCTGCCTGTAAAATTAAACCAGTTATTTTGTGTGCCCTGTTTAAGAGGGATGAATTCAGCCTTGAGCATGGAAGGAATAGCACTTTTAGGTAGCAGAAATGGCAACAGAACGGAACCTCTGCCTTCCAGCTGAGAGTTTAGTGCTTGCCAGAATGCACTGACCTGGTCCACTTAGCCACGAGCAAAAGAGCAAAGGACATTGTCTGATCACCAACAGCGATCTTAGACCAAGACTTACTATATCTCAGCCAAGACCAACAACAGCAGCCAAAGGATTCACTCTAGGCCATGAGGAGAAAAGAGCAGAAGAGGAGCACTGATATAAATGGAAAGCATTTGCTTGCTCCTGCTGCCTCCCAGCAACGACAGATGCCTGCCTGCACGAGCTCCGACTTTGTTATTCCCTGCTCCATCAGTGATTCGTATTAAACTGTTCCAGTGCAGGAATGAGCTGAATGAAGCACAGAGAAGAAGCACCTGCAGCCTCCACACTGGTCTCAGCTGGGAAATGACACAGCAGCAACCGGTTCCAAAATGAAAGGCAGAACCACAAAGTTTGTGAGGCAGGAAATGGAGGCCGACGTGACGGTCGTTCCACGCAGCCTCAGCTGTGGAGCAGCAGCAAACAACAGCACGATGATGAAGAAGAGTTCTCTTGTGCCATGTCTGTGCTTTGATGAACGATTCCAACTGCACATCAAAGCCCAGCTAACTCCCCACAGCCTTCTGGGGGGGCTGGAGGATGATAAGAGATGCTCAGGGACACTGTGTCCCATGCTGTGTGGGCAGCAAGCAAACCAAGGTGCTAATCCAGCTCAGCTCGGAGCCAAGTTTGCAGAGCAGGCACAGTCTGGGGTAACTAAAAGAATGGGACAAATCAATACTGGGAACAGAGAGCAGGAGATCTGCTTGCTTACCTGACTGAAGAGGTTGGAAGTGATACAACTCCTGGGTCATAAAAGCATTAGAGGAATAAACATGAGCAGAGACAACTACATAAGGTAAAACCTGCAATTATCATTACAGAAGTGGTATGAAATGGCCCTTCAAAATGTTAGGATGGCAATTTGAAGATTTCCAAGCCCCTGGATGCTCTGATGGTTCGAATCTTTCTTCTAGCTCTAATAATGGAAGTAAGAATAACTGTCCTTCAGATAGGGTTTGATTAAAGTACAGATTATATAGCAATTATACAGCATCAAGCTGCCTGTGCCAAATGACAAGACCGAGAAACCTAAAAAAGCCATTTCCAGTTCAATATTCTTACTAGAATTTACCTGCAATTGTGCAGGAATATCAAAAGCACCATCAGCAGAGAGTATTTCAGTGCAGGAAATCAAAGAATCATCAAATACTGAAGAAACAAGGAATAAACCTGACCCACAAGTTCTGCCATTTATAATGACCCCTTCAGCAATAAAACAATGGCCAAAAACATCAATACAAGCCTTTAGAAAGGACCTAAAAGTCTCCTAAGCACATGGATATTCTGGTTTCATGATTATAAAGAAATACCTTAGAGAAAACAGAAATACATACTTCATAATGCAAGAAGAAAGGGAAATCATCACCACCCATCACTGGAACACCTCAGTGAGAACAAGGTCTTCTTCCCAGTTTTCCCCAGTGTGAATTAGCACTACTCACACCAGTTATAGCAGCTCACAAGTTACTCCATCAGCACACACCGCTGCTGCTGAGCAAGTCATCAGAGCACCTCTGAAGGCTGAACACACTGTAAGCAACACTGATACCTACAACAGGCTTTAAGATTCACACATGCAGTAGGGCAATATAACCTCACTGAAGTCCTCGTTTAGACTAATGCATGAGTAATAAGACAAGCGGTAATTTTATGAGCATACAACCTAAAAGGTTTCTTTAGAAGCTCAGTCCTGGAGGAATGTCTACTGCATTGGTAATACACCAGACCTGAATGCCCCAAATCCTGATAAGGAAAGGGCACAACAAATCCTCTAAGAGAAAATACCCACAGTTCTAAATGAATGGTAAGGAGTCATGTACCAGGCAAACATGACACTTCCAGCATGTGGCCAGATGCTGTGATGGATCCCATCAGTTTAAGGTACAACGTAAGAACAGATGAGCTTTAAACATGTGAAGATAAGCTCTTCAAACACCAGCATTACCTTGGGCCAGCACATTAATCTACTGGTAGCACAATGCCATATCTCCCCATGAAATCAGAATTTAAGATTCCTGCTTTATTCCTGAACCAACTTTTGTACCAGAACTTCAGGCACTTGACATCTCTGGAGTTAATTCCTTCATCAATTCAATGGTTCAGCCAAGAAAAGGCACCAACCCTCCTGTATTTACACAGTCAAACACCAGCACTTGTAAGAAAGGGCAGCAAGCAACTGAACAGGTTTCTTTAGGATTAGGGAAGATCCAAGCAGAAATTCACCGTGTAGGAAGCTGGGTTAGCAAAGGTGAGACTTCAGATACCACTATGCTGTCATATAGCCAAGTACAGGCTGGCAAACCTTCCTGTGTGAAGACATGCTACCTTCACCACCCAGGAAATAGGCAATATAGTAAAGAGCATATAAAATTCAATTGATGGATGTCTGCAGTCAGCAAGAGGGAGTTCAGCTGGTTCAGCCTGGAGAAGGCTCCTTAAAGAGAGACCTGAGAGCAGCTCCAGTGCCTGAAGGGGCTGCAGGAAAGCTGGAGAGGGGCTTGGGACAAGGGCCTGTAGGGACAGGACAAGGGGAATGGCTCTAACCTGACAGAGGGGCTTTAACATGCTCCAGTGGAAGGTGTCCCTGCCTGTGTCAGGGTGTTGAAACTGGATGAGCCTTAATGTCCCTTCAACCCAAACCAGTCTGTGACTTGACGAAGAGTGCATCCCGGTATGTACTAGGAGCATGAATTACTAATAACCACATGAAATACAGAGAAGTTTTATGAGCCGTTCAAATTTGACTTTTGCTGCATAGGAAACATTCCTGTTTCATTTTTGTTTAACTTTTCCTATCAAGCTTTGCCAGAAGAGACCCTCACCTACATCTGCTCTCCCACGCTGGTCATCTGCCTCCTCTTCACTGCCTCATCTTCAATCTCATGCAGTCCGTGTTCCTCCATGTGCTCTCAGTCCTCACTTAGGAACTGCTGCCCACAGACAGCTCCCACTTCCTCACTGCCTCCTCTGCTGTGCCCTCTTTGCTGGGGATGCTGATGCACACACACCAAGGCAAGTTGACTGTGGATGTGTCTCAAGACAGCCTGAACCACCCCTTCCCCTCAGGGCTCCAGAATCCCATTCCCAGACATTCCAGATTCCTCCTCTGAAGTCCCAATCTCGCTTATTCACAACACTCACGGGAGATGAAGAACTTAGCGGAGAATTGCAAATACAAACACCTTAAATCCTGAGCTATCAGTGAAGCTGGTTAACATAATGTAATACTTAAATATGTTCTCTTAAACCACAGGAGGGATTCAGCAGGAGATGGTGCTATTAATATAAATGGTATTTAACAGAACCCCCGAGAGCCACAGAACACAGAAGCAGAGGGGTCAGTTGAAAAAAACCCACATCTTTACAACCCTCATCCATTTTCAACTAAAATAACGCTAAAATTAGACTCCAAAGCCAATTTTGCTACAAAGTTAGTCTTAAAACTAAGTATTCCGAGAACATCCATCTCATTCACACAGAGGAGATGTCAGGGAAACACAGACCTTACAACCACAGGATGTGAAGTCACTTACTCACAGGTCTACAGAAAAACAGGTCTGACTATCCCATTCCTCACACAATAAAGCTTTAAGCTATGAACCACACGGCTGCAACCCATAGGAGCATTGCCTTAAGCACTCCTAGGAGGATAAGATGGATTTTGCATTCATGTCCATGCCTGAAGCACCAGGTAGCAGCGAGGCACAGGAAAAGCAGGAAACATTATGATTGAAAGTTCATTTTAGAGTCTGACCATGCTAAACTTCAGACAATGAAGAGGACAGGAGCCCTATCTGGCCCACCACCCACAGCAAGCATAAAGCATGAACACGACCTACCTACTGCTGCTCTTCCTTGCTTGGTTTTCTGCTCTCTTACATGTCTTCCTTTACATTTCCAGAAGCAGCAAGTCCCTAAGATAACCTGGCACTCAGCAAGCAGGCAAAGGCAGAAAAACAACCAAGGACAGAGGAATCATGAATGTCACCTGCAGGAAGAGGAGGAACTTCTTCACCCCTATTTGTTTCCCCACCAGCAGCAGAGCAGACACAGTACAAGCAGGGAGGGCAGGCACAACTATAAAGGAACAGATGAAAATGGGATAATGGAACAATCCTGAAGTGAAGAATCGCAGCAAGCTCTCCCACAAACACTGGATGCATTTCTGCCCCTGTTACTGAACAGTTTAACAGCACTGGTTCATCTCTTTGCAAAGATTTACAGCTCAAATATGAAAATGAATAAGCTGAGTATAGTGTGCCCAGGATGAATGTTGCAGGCCAGAAGAGATGCTGGTGTATATGGCACCATGAGGGGTACACACTAATTCATGGTGACACAGCTACCAAAGAGACTGCATCTGGAAGGCTCAGAGCTGACTTCCAGTTCTAATCTAGATAGAAAGATTCTTCTAAAGTAACAGGATAAGGAAAACAGATATAAAGTCCTTGTCTATTAGGCACTGTATGCACATCACAAACCTGCTTTTCAGAGCAGACCTCATACAGTCCGGTAAATACAGTTTTTAGTGGTAAATGATCTTGCAAGGAACTGCCAGAAAACACATTTACTACTTTTATCAGCCCATAGCATCTGGAACAGGATTAGAACTGTTGATGATAATAGGAGTACTTTGCCATTTCAAAGGAAAACATCAACAAAAGGCATAAAACCAGCCAGCTCTATCCCCCAGAGACTAGGACCAGGATCACATCTGACATCACAAAATGTCTTTATTGATATTTACCTAATTCAGGAATTAGGAGAATCATCTTATTTAGAGCCCAAAAGTCACTTCAGCCACAGGAACACCAAGTCTGCTTTACAGGAAAAGGCAAGAAGGGTTTGGCTTTTAAAGCAGTGGTCGGTAAACTACAGGGGCATGCAATACATCCTGCAAAGGGGGAAGGGCATGGGAAGTTGACAGCTACTGGTTTAGAACAAAGTAAGGGCTATAAATGAACTGAACAGCTTATCTGCAGATGTGGCATGTGCAGAACACAAGGGAGAGAGAAGAAGCATTTACACTAAAGGACATTTAGAGAGGGGCAGTGAGAGCTTCAATGTGGAGCCTGGAAACAGTTGCAGAGATCATGCTGCATGTTTACTTGCAGTAGTGGAGGACAGGAGCCTGGCACGCAGGCAGCCCCTTGACAACCTGTTCTCCATGCTTCTGTAGTAGGAGTGCTCCAAAAGTTGCTTCTCTTCCATTACAGCGTCAGGTCCCTGGGTTAACCCATCAAGCACCTCTAACAGCATTTTCTGCCCTCCTATATTATGCAATTTTGGTCTCAAATGCACATGGTTGTTGGTTACAGGTGCCACTCATTCATTACTGAAGGAATACTGCTTTTGAGTACGTCACCTTTACTCTGTAAAGGTATTTCACACAATCACAGCCTGGTTTGGGTTGGAAGGGACCTTAAAGCTCATCCAGCTCCAACCCCTGCCACGGGCAGGGACCCCTTCCACTGGAGCAGCTGCTCCAAGCCCCTGTGTCCAACCTGGCCTTGAGCACTGCCAGGGATGGGGCAGCCACAGCTTCTCTGGGCACCCTGTGCCAGCGCCTCAGCACCCTCACAGGGAACAGCTTCTGCCTAAGAGCTCAGCTCAGTCTCCCCTGTTCTGGCAGGTTCAAGCCATTCCCCTTGGCCTGTCCCTACAGACCCTTGTCCCAAGCCCCTCTCCAGGTTTGCTGTAGGTCCCCCCCCCCCTTTAGGTATTTCAGTTCACAACTCACTGTTACTTCTCCCCAGTCACCACCTTTTTCTTCTCTCCGCTATTCAGCACGAACTTCCTCATGAGTGTCAGCGATTCCATCAACAACAAGGACTGGGAGAGCAGAGCTTCCCACTGAACTCTGCCCTTGTTACCTCCCTTTAACCTCAACACCAGGAACACATGAAAAGTGCAGTTTCTGTAACACCAAAAGGCAGCATCCTCCTAAGCCACACACAAAAAACCAAACCCAAAACGAACACACACAAAGATGAAAAGAAATAACCCCAAAATATCCCAGATGATAGCGCTATGGTCCAGGCTTTTCAAACAGCAGATATATCTGGTATTAGTGAACTTACGTTGTTCATACAACATGGAACTGGAATGAGGTCAGGCCACTACCCAAATTTAAAGCGTCTTTTACATTCAGGATACTAATCTCTATGTCAATATTGGTTTAGAGGTATCTTTGCATTACCAAAACCTGACGCGGTTAACAATCCGAAGATTAAAGCTGGTTCACTTCCTCTTCTATGGGAAGGGTGCACACTTCATCAAATCTACCAGAATTAGTTGTGTTTCCAGGACAATAATCCTTGGAGAAGCAGCAGGTCCTCCCAACACTGGATCCATAATGCTTTCTATTTATACAAACAACCACAGATGCTGTGCACACAGACAAGAAGGGAAGGATCAGACGATCCAGCTTGAACAGGGGCCACGCTACAGCTCTGGAAGAGAGACAGCACCTCTGCACTGGGGCTGACGAGGAAGCAGGAGTGGGAAGCGAGGCAGGGAAGTCCACAGCACCATCGGTTCGGGCGGCTGTGGCAGCGGGGGCCCAGCGCTGCAGTGACTCTCTCCTGCCGGCAGAGGGCATCGCCACTCACCCATCCCACTGCTGCCAGCGGAGCATTCCATGGAATCGCGGCATCGCCGGCATCCGCCTCCCAGCACACGCAGGATTAAATACACGGCGGGGTTTCAACAGCGCTGCTCCGCTCGGGGCTTTCTTACACGTGTATTTGCTATATATACACCTTACCAGGAAAAAATAGGTATTTACTGCTTTCCACAGAGCTGGAATCCTGCTCGCAATCAATAGGATAAAGGTAATCCCGATTATTCCAGGTCCGTGGGACACTGCCAGGAAGTCACAGAAATTGTCAGAGCAAGATGTCCCAAGAGCTGCAGATGACACAGCAATATTCAGTAGATGTTAACAGAATAACATGCGAAGTTACGCTAAATAAAGCAAGGGGGAAGGAGGAGGTGACACACTAAAACTGCCGAACTCACAGTGATGCAGCAACTCCCCCTTGTTAAAGCTCTAACAACCCTCTCCGCTTACACAACACAGCCAAACAATAGCCAGAACCGTCCTATTCCTCCTCCTGCTGAACGTAAACACCATGAGATGCATCTCCTGCCTCCCAGGAGGCTGTCTTGATGGGCAGAGCAAGAAACCTCCCCAAAATCAGGGCACATAGATAAGGCTCAGCTCCAAAGCCGAGCTGTCACCAGCCACCCGGTGTTCGGCCACACGGAAAACACCTCACTGCTGATACAGTACTCAAGGTAACCCCGAGCAAATGCTTTTTCTTTCAGATTAAGCTGAATGTGAGCATCGGTTCGATTCTACCTTATTCCCTCTGTAATTTATGAAGTTAGGATCTGCTTTCATTTTGCAACTGAAGCTCCTCCAGTAGCTACTACGGTGATGCTAAAATTCAGTAAGCTGAACATAATAGAGTTATTATTCAAAGCAGCATTCCAGGTATTCCACACACAATGAATACAAGAACCATCTTTCTGCTCTCAAAATGTGTATGCTACCAAGAAATCACACTTGATGACAACACAGATGAAAAAGCACTAGCCCAAACTCAAGGTTTACTCCGCAGTGAGATCTAAACTCATTCTGCTGTACACAGGGAAGCTTTGCAAACAATGTGCAACCCAAGTCAATAAGCACTATGAAACATTAAGGCTTAATTTAGGCTCAGAATTAACTGCCCTCAAAGTGCTATATTTTGAGGTAGCATATAGATAAACCAGCACGTTCCTGTGAGCAAAGAGGAGGGTAGAAATGATGCTGCAGTAGTAGGGCATGATGCTCACCAGGTTTTGTCTGCTCACCCCAGCTTCCCACCAGCCAACTCACTGCTGCTTCTGACCATTTAGAGATTATATAAAGGGGAAGATATAGATCTGTATTAAGGAAACCTATGTTACTGGCATGCTGACTTCACCAGTTGAGCATTCCTGAAAGCACATCATGGGTTTGGTTGCAAAGAGAGTCAGATTTGAAACACAGGACAGGAAAATACGTTAGTACCTCTGCATTTACCTACTCTGCTTACTTTCTACTTAATAGCACTATTTATATTCTTAAATAGGACCTGATCCTTAAGACATATTTAGGGGACTGTTCCTAAAACCATGGTGGCATAAATGCCCTTTAAACCTTTTGCTTCTCGGTTTATTTTGTTAATACTTTGATAACAAGTGTCTAGCCTAGCCATAATCATACTAAAACAAAGCCTCACCATCAGCAGTGCTTCATTAATGCTTCGTAACATGGGAATTATGAAAAACAACCAGAAGTCAACAGCACACTGAGATTTAGCACTGTGAAACCCAATTCCAGAGTAGCATCTCTCCTCATCCACAAAACCTCCCACGTTTAGACTAGTCTAAAACATAATCAAGTCATATATAAACCATATGACATAAAATATAAGTCATCAAATAAACCATTGCCAGTCTTTTGACATTTGTCAGTGTCCATATTGATTAAAACTCTTTAAAGCAAGCATATTAAAATTATCCCTGTTTTTCTTGTCCTGCCAAATACATCACTTCATAAAAGAGACTTATAACATGTTTTCAGCTTAACTGCTTTCCTCCCATAATGAACAGTTTTGCTATACAGATATCAGCCTTCCCGAGATGTCCAAACTTTTGCCACTGAAGCAGCATAATATTGGAGGCATTGAACAAATTCCTTCTGGGATTCAAGGCAGTCCATGCAAATTCACTCATTAGGGACCCTTTAAATGCCCAGATCAGGAATCTCCGGAAGGATAAAAATCTCTGACCTTGGTAAGGGTAAAACTCGGAACAAACAACTCCAGTTTCCAGCCTTGCTGTGAGACAAGGCTACGTCTGCTGGCGGAGGCACAGCACCCGAAGGGCTGACAGGGGATTTTATGCTGTGTTTTCCATGAAATCCAACCCCAAAAAAGAATCCTGTTCATGCTTAAATCCGTGACCAGCAGCCCCATTAATTCCATCTCCATTAATTCCATCTCCAGCCATTTCGGAAGCTACGAGGCAGGACCCCAAACTATCATCAAACTGACTTGAAAGAACTGCTGGGCAGAGGTTATATGCTTAACTTTGTGTTTCAGCATTCCTGCCTGCAAGTGCTCTCACCCTTTACGTTATGGCACTTTCAAACTCATGTTCTAGTACTACCAGTACTTCCAGGAGCAGGATGCTTATGGAAAAAACACCGTGTAAATATAGTGGGATCAAGTACAGTTGTACTATATACACATAAAAAAACCCTGTAACTCTTATGTTTTCACTTTTAAACTTGAAAGAAATATAGCAAACACGTGATTACAGCAATTTAAACCCAAAAATCTCGCCTGGATTAAAGAGATCCTCTTAATTTTAACCACCTAACAGGCTATTGGTTGCGTAAACAAACATGTCTTTAAAAGTAAGATCACAATTTCCCTTATTAAAATAGACAAAAAGGTTTCCCTACTTCCTATTGCAAAACCAATGCAAATACTAGCTTAGGTATTTCCTTTTCAAATGCTTTTTAAAGTCCTGATGGAAAGGATAACAGCGACCTTTTTGCTACTGAAATTAGGCAAAGTGAAACGCTGGGGACCTCTTAAAGAAATAAATCAGTTCTGGTTTAGGTAAAAAAGGGGCAGAATTGGCACAACACACATTTTTTCGTAGCCCTTTTCTCATATACGGTGCCTTCCTCACCACAACAGCTCTGCAGAACACAGTGTACAGCACACATTGTGCCTCGTCATGAGCTGACAGCAACCGAAGGGAAGGTGAACCAAGTTACAAAATGAAGTATTTTTGCCTCTGTCTGGCCGGGAAGATAAATGATCTTGGTGATATTAAAGAGAAATGGGATATGGGGATCCAAAGAGCTCATTTTGCCTTAACTGCCATCTCCCCAACAAAAACAGGAGAAAGCAATTTCCTGGTGCATCAATCCCACCAGCAATTCCACGTACACTCGCAAGGCAGACGCTGGCAAGCTCGCACTGCGCACCTCCTGCTAGTCTCAGATATCTAACAAACCAACTGCTCCCTATTCATTTCCTATTTTAAGCGAGGTTTTTCTTCCTCCCCCCTCCCTCCAAAGACATGCAGATACGCCCATACAAACCAATCAGCTTTAATAAACATATTCCTGCGAGTTAACAGCGTTTCAAATGACTCCAACACAAAACATCAGCTCCCCACAAGCACAAGTCAAGCACTCCCCAATACCACCCCAGTCCTTTCACCATCGCAGTGCTTTTCAGAGCCATTACCCTTCCTGTTATATTAAGGCCACATTCCCTCCTCATCGATCCCGTCAGGATCTGGAAACTCATCATTTCACATGCAAAGAAACTCTACTGATAGAGTTACAATGGAAGTGAAAGCATGTGAAGCATCATGAACCGTCCCCCGACCCATTTACTCCACTAGACCAGCAGAAAGCTGCAAACCTTATTTAGCTTTCCATCCTCCTTCTCATGGTCTGTATTTATAGAGCATTAAAATCCTACTACTCCTAAAGAAGACTCCTTTCTACTGCAACTCCAAGCCAGTTTTAAATATCCATGCACACTCCTTGCCATTAGTTATGAAACCATCTCCCCTCTTCTTGACCTAGTCTCGTTCATCTGCTGTTATTTAACTCTTTAAGGCTATTTGAGAGTCGCAGTGTCACCAATCGTGTTGAAATTCTTAGGAATACATTGCATTTGATGTTTTAAATAGCATAATAAGCACATATACAACAAAAAACCCACAGATACAGGGGGGGTTTCAGCCCTCCTACACTTATTCTAAACCAAAACACATTGGCTATCTAGAACAGCATCTTTCATAGCTTTCTTCAGCTCATCCCCAGAATCTTTAGTAGTGCAGCAATCAGTGTAATGAACACAAACCTACAGAGAACACACATCCTTTGCTTCCTATTGACCCCAGTGAAGTTGCTTGCAGACGGCCGGGGTCCACTCCCTGCAAGCCACCGATCTAGAACCGAGTATCCTCTTACTGTTTGTTCTGCTACCCGAGAACTTCCATTAAAATGGCATGACGTTCCCAGCTCCAAACCGACACACAGCCTACAACACCCATTCCCCCACAGCTTCCCATAAAACCCCATTTCCAGGAAGAAAGGCCTTCAGACCCCCCGTTTTGCTGCAGATTTGGACGCGGCACAAGTCCTTCACGCTAAAGGCTGCCCAACCTGCCTATAAATAGGCTCAAAGCTTCAGGCTCAGGAGACCGGCAGCTAAACACGATCCTGCGCTACCTACGTGTGCAACAACGCCAGGGCAGGCAGGTACGCAGCTGGTTTGTACCGGAAAAGGGGGGGGGGAATAGACAGAAAAGGATATAAAATAAGGACTGGGTATAACCAGTTGTGTTCTGGAAAGCCCCTCTCAAGGTGCCATGGATTGACCCACGAGGTTTAAAGGACCCAACAGTGGGCATAACCCGAATGGGGCATAAACCAGAGGGGTCCCTGTTCCCCGTAGGTCGGAGGGGGGTCTCGAACCCGCGTCCCCGCTCACCCCCTCCGCCGGCCGGGGCGCAGGGGGTTGGTGGGCGGGGCGAGTCCGCGTGACCGGCTGAGCCGGCGGCACGTGGCCCCGACCATAACAAACAGGCGGGTGGGCGGGCGCGGGGCTCGCGCCATGCCAAGGGCGGGCGGAGGGGGAGCGGGGAAAGGGGAGAAGGAGGCGGGGGGGGGGGGGGGGGGGGGGGAAGCGGGTGAGCAGCGACGCGATTGGTCCGGAGGGGCGCGGGGGGCGTGGCCTCATGGACTAGGCGAAGGGGAGGGGAGGGGGGGGGGGAGCGGTTGTCCCGCCGCCTTGGTGCAGTGCTGAGGAGGCGCCAGGCGGGGGCCGAGCGCGCTTCCCGCCCAAAGACCGACCCCCCCCCTCTTTACCCCTCCATTTGGTCTCCCCCTCACGGCGGGGCCCGCAGCGCTCCCTCACCCCCGCTCCCACAGAGCCCCCCCACCCGCCGCCGTTCCCCTCACGCCGAGCGCTTCGCCCCTCGCCCCTTCCCCACACGCACCCACCTGTGGGGCCGCCTCCATCAGCCGCGGAGGAGCTGCGGGAGGGGAAGCGCTAAATATACCCCGCAGCCGGCGGCACCGCCTGTGTCACGGACCCGGGCGGGCGAGCGGCGGCGCGGCCCGGCCCTCCCCGCCCTCCTCCTCCTCCTCCTTCCCCCCCCGTTCCTCTCCCGCATCTTGTTTTCTCCATACGCACTTCGAAATGCGGACCGCCCCCCCTCTCCCCCCCTCCCCGGGGTGTTTTGGGGGGGATCGGTGCTATTTCGGCTCCGTTCGGGATACCCACGCAGCGAGGAAAGCAACGCAGTCCCGTCTCTCCTCACACACCCCCCGTAACAAACCGCAGCTCGGCTGTCACTTGGCGTTCCCCCCTCGCACACACACATCGCGACAGGCAAGCCCCCGCCATGTCGCGACAGCGGCCCGCGCACCTGCCGCGCACCGTCCGCCGCACACATACCCATACTTGCTGCCTCCTCCACCAGCGGCCAACGGGGGATGCTCACCCGGCTTCTCCCTTCCCCTTGCGGGGAGGCGAGCGGTGCCCGCAGCCCCTGCGGAGCACCCGGGGCCGGAGGGGGGGGCTCGGTGCTGGCAGCCCAGGTGCGTGAGGGCTCAGCGGGCGGGGAGAGCAGCGGCCAAGGGAAGAGGGCGGCGGGCGGGAGCCGGGATGGATCGAGCCTCCCTTTCCCTCCCTTTTCCCTCCTCACACCAACCACCCCCTTCCCCCCCCCGTGTTTACCTCAAGTTTGAATTTTATCTGCGCAACATGAGCTGGAATGCGGACATGGAGGGCGCGCACCGCCCGCCGCTCCGCGGGGACCCGCGGCACCCCCGCTCCGTCCCCTCACCCCCCGCACCCCGACACAACCACCCCATAGCTCCCTCCGCCACCGCGCAAACATGGCGCGGCCACCGCGCACCGCCACCCCCTCAGCCGGGCTCCCCCCCAGCCCCGAGCCCGTGTCCCGTCGGTAACTTACCTCCGAGCGCGGCCGCTGCTCCGCCGGTCCCAGCGCTCCCAAAGGGGGGCCGGGGCCATACGCGAACCCCATGAGCGGGGCCGCTGAGGCTGAGACAGGTGCAGGCGCGGCGGGCGGGCCGCGGCTTGGGACCCGGGGCGGTCCCGGGGAGGGGGGTACCGCTGCTTCCCCGCCGCCTCCCCGAACGCTTCCCTCCCTCCGCACAACGTTGTTTCATTATATCATGTCCATCATGTGACGCCCGGAGGCCTCTCGATGGAAACTTAAAGGGGACTTTCATGTGGCGGCGGACACCGCGGAACGGACCCAGCGGCCCCGCAGCTCACCCGCAGCTCCTCGCACCCCACCGCCCCTCAGCCTTGCGGCTCCAGGCGAGGAGCTGCGCTTGCTTTGCTGTCGTTGGTACTGGTAATAAGAATAACCAGAGCGGCTTGGTTTGGGTTTCCTCCTCGCTTTACACCGCTGGGCGCTAACGGGAAACAGCCCCACGGGCACTTCGAAGGGGTGGACCCCGCTCCTGGACGGTGCGCGACGTGGTGCGCGGCGGGTGCTGGGACCGGTCGGGACATACAGAAATAGAAAGCAAACCGAAAAGGTAATAAAGGTAAAGGGGGGGGAAGGGGGAAGAAACATTGTTTGTGCGAGGCTGATGCGGCTGGAGACGGGAGCGATGCCGTGCGGGGCGGCCGGAGGCGGTGGTTAACCGCCCGATCCCCCGCTCTCACCTGTAACACCGCCGGTTCTCCGCCGAGGCTTGCAGGCGCTGGAAGGAGCCGTACGGTCTCCACTGCAACAGCACAACCCCCGTGTACAAAACACGGGAGCGAAAAGGGGGAGAACGGAGCCGTTTTCCGTGCCTGGAGCAGCCCCCGGGGTCCCGTCGCCTGCCCGCGTTCCTCAGGCTGCTGTTCCGCCTGCGGTGCTGAAGTGGGTTTGTTTTCCAGCCGTCCTCCTGCCCCCAGGAGTTTGGATGAGGTCTGGAACAGGAAGCCCACCGGCTCCAGCGCCGGCCCCCTGCCTGGCGATGCGCAGGGGGGTCCCGGGTTTGCCTCTATGGAATGCGGTGTGTGTTTCCCACAGGAGCTCCCCTAATTCTGCTCCCGAAACAGTGGGATCACACTGGTCAAGTGCAAGGTTTAAGGGACTGGCTTGTATGGGGGATGGATTTGCTGTTAGAAACTGAAGGAGGACAAGGTGTCACATTCATTCTCTCTTTACAGCTTCCATGGAAGCCACAGCCCCCGAGCAGATTAAAGCTTGACCTACAGGTGTAATAGATTTTAACTCTGGAATTTCAGTTCTTCAGTGTCCCACCAAGTTTTCTGTGAGGGAGTCATTTAATCAACCGTTTTACTGTCTGCAGGTTGACACTGATGCCTGTCACACGTACCATAAGCCATAGGAGGGACCAGAGCTGCCCAGACGGATCGCCCAGGCCCAGTCCTGGTATTGTCAGCAGGTAAAATCCCTTCACTCTCCCATTAAAGCTGTTGAAGTACCTGTGCTACAACCCACTCATTTCCAAGTGCCTGTGCGCTGTGTATGTGTGTATGTAAGTGTATATAGAAACCTCTGCTATTATTTTTCAAGTTTTACAGGAATTTTATGGGAATTATGAATTATTTTAGCTCAAAAGAGTTAACCGAGTAAGGAACAGTACATCCTCCATTCCTTCCTTCTTCCTAGAGTCTTTCCTCTATCCACTCTACACTCCATCTTTTTTTATCCATCCTTTCCCATCCATTTTTGGGAGGATTTCTACCTTGGGCTTCCTTTCTAGCATTTTATCCAGGTCATCCCACTGCCACAGAGTCAAGCTCCAGCGTGCCTCACTTTCCACCCCCCTGGGCCTTATTTCCCTACCTCACTACACCTCTTTTTATTCTGTATTCCCATCTCCAGATCACCCTTAAAGGAGAAAGAAGCTGGAGCTGGGATATAAAGTAGTCTTCTAGGAGTACTGCCAGGACTGATCTGTTTTTACTCTGCTGCTGCTGCTGTTGCTGTTCTGCTGTGTCATGGGAAGAGAGTTACCTAGCCCACACCAACCCTCAGAAACAGCAATGAGCCGCTCGCTGCAAACCCGAGCTGTGTTTTATAGAGCTGAAGGATGAGTTTTCCTGGTGCAGGATTTCGACTGGAAGAAGAAGGATTCACTCCCTTGCTGGGCTCTGACAGGGACTTCGCTGTTGGGAGATTCACAGGAGGCAGAGTGGTGGTGGCAGCACTGACAGCGCAGCATCACACAGCTTTATTTCATGTTGTCGAGGCAAAATGCTTTAGTTTACAGCTGAGGAGAAAAGCAAAAGGATCCATTTCTGTAAATAGGATTCTTTTTCCCCAATTTACTTTAAATTCTCGAAAGGTCTGGTACTAAGAAAGAGCAGGAATTCTGCCTCCTCTTAAAAAGCATTGTTATCAAATCTTTACAATCTCCTTCCACCTGAGCCTGTTTCCTTCAAACACTTACTTTCAAAAACAAGAGGTTTAAAGGTGACTCTTTCCCTTCCTAAGTTTATGTCCCTTGGAAAGGCCTGACAAAGCCAAAGGCTGTGTCTGCCTGTGAATGAAGAAGTTTCGAGTAAACACCAGCATGCACATATACACCCATGCACAGGATTTAAAGCATCCCGTTGAAGTGCACATATAGGGAAATCTTTCATCGTATGGTAGGCTTTAATATCTGCCTTAAAATTACTCCCTGACTGCTGGACTCTGTTGTGGCAGATCACAGGAGGCTCAGTACTTGAGGTTCCTCTGCAGGGTTTTAAAACAGCCAAATAAAATCCCCCCATTTGCTTTAGGGTGCATTTGTGGTTTAACAGCAGCTGCCTGGCAAATGCTCATCTTGTGAAAGCAAGTAAGGAAACTTTATAAGGCTCCAGTCCTATTTTTTCCACAACGAAATAAAGACCTTTCTTGTGGGGTCAGGACAAGATCTGATGCTATTCCACAAGGAAATGGTTAAACCACCCTGCAGAGTTCTTCAGTTCCTCTATTAGAGGTAACACCCCTGGGCTTTATTAGAGCTCTAGCTTCGGACACGGTTCCAGTTACTTCTCAGCATTGTCTTTGCTTCGTTTTGGTTAGTTTTTGTCACTGAAACCAAATCTTCTCGTTTCACTTCTCCTTCTAATTCATTTCACTCTTTAGTTCCCACATGTTAGAAAGTGCAGTTTCATTTTGACTCTTGACAGCAGAAAGACCCATTCCAGAAAGCAGTTTGCAGCAAGGTATTTGCTTTGCCACTCACTGCTCAAGCAGATCTAAGCATAAACAATGCTGACAGGCCCTCAAAACCAAACCCAAATTGTGAAATTGGAGCAAATAGCCCAGAGAACCTGAAATGTTTTGGGTTTAAAACACTGCCTGCTGTCAAAAAGAGAGTAAAATAAAGCTTTGTTTATGTGTAGAGCTCAGTGTTTGTTGATCAAGTTTCTAAGGTGATGTAGCAGGAAGTCCTGATCTTAGACAAAATGACATGAACAAAGCATGAAACTATAATTCAGCAGCTATTTGCCAACTAATAATAGGAAAATAAAGGATATTTTAAAAGTAGTGAAAGGTTTCCATTGAACTCCTTACTTTTACACCTCTCACCTGTGCTGCTCCTGTATATAACTGTTTGCAAGAGTAGAGTTAAATCACTTTGTCAGGAAGAATGTTTCCATGGGATGCATATACTTACACTAGCTGCTCTTTCTACATCATGTTACGGACAAGACTGATGCTCGAGCAAGGTTATAATGTACCTGCATCTTCTCCAGCTTGGTGCCAAGCTTGCTGAGTCATTTTCCCTGTTCCCATTCTGCAGTCGGCTGCTCGCTCGCTTTTCCCTGTTATTTGTGTGGGTCGTAAGCTCAGCAACAGATGAAAATAAATGCTTAGATTTCTTCAGGCTGCCTCCCTAAGGAAATAAAGGTTCTGCTGTGCTGTTTCTCTGTTCACATCCATGGCCATCCCCCTCTCCCCAAAGCTTCTGAACCCGTTAATTCATTTCAGATGAACTGGGGGAGAAAACAGGTATTTCGAAGGCACACTCAGGTTCCTGCAAGTTGCACACGGGCAGCAGGGAGAGATCTGGATTAGAAATTGAAGCAGAATTTAGCCCTAACACATCAGGGCTGTCAGCCACCTCCCAGCCACCCACCCCATGTGTGCCAGCTGAGTAACCTATATGTAGCTACACCACTGTCATACCCTGCCTGGTGTAGTTTTTGCTCTGAGGCAAGAGATATCACGAAGAAGCAGAGGAACCAGGATAGTTGAGGGAATGAGCTGTTTTCAAAGCAAAACAGTAGAGGGTTTTAAGGAATACCACTGTATGCAAGGGAAAAATTAGTGCCTATGGAGTTCTGGGGAATGATCGAGCTTTTGTGTCACTCTCAAAGCAAACCATGGCAGAGGATCCAAGCTGGGCTGTTCTTTGAGCTGGCACAGCTTTTCTGTCTGGTTGGTCTTGGCACTGCAGCTATAGGCAAGGCTCCCCCATCCACACCTCTTCCAGATGCTGTCAGTAGATGTGTTGCTGTATGAGATGCCTACATCACCAAGAGAAGAGCAGCCCCAACCACAGGCTTCACCCTGCTGAGTCCTACAGCCCCATTCTCCCATCTACCTTTGTGGTCCAGCCTCTCTAACTGACACTCAGAGACTGTCACAAAGCCTGGGGTGTCTCCTTATGGATAGAAAGGGAATGTGCTGAGTTTCTACCCAGGCTGGAGCCCTCCCGACTGCCTAACCAAGATATGGCATGGCAGAGCTCTAGCCCTGCATCTTCACCTGCAGTTGTGCTGTGAGGCAAACACCGGGATGATGGTCATGCCAGGACCAGAGGACAGGATCAGACCCATTCCCACCTGAGAGCGCAGGCTTAATTTGTACATCTTTTCTCTCCCAAGTGCACCTTGCTGGGGCCAGCCCCTGCAGGACAGCCATCCTAACACTGCGCATAACATATGCTCTCATCTCAATTGCAATTAGTTTGATGCAACAAACAGTTTTAGTGTGACAAACTGCAAGCTAAAAAAAGCTGTGCCTTCATGTGCATCAACTGGGTGAACAAAATACGTGTTGTGTGTCATCTCCTTATGTCCTGTATTTGTTCCTGCAGCAGTAACAAATGGCATATGCTCCAGGAATACCACACAAGCTAAATGGACTCCTGGAAGTACAGGATTGAACTGGCAATGGAACTCTTTAAAACTTGTTCAGCCTGGAGAAGAGAAGGCTCTGGGGACAATAAGTCTTCCAATACCTAAAGGGGCTGACAAGAAATCTGGAGAGGAGCTTTGGACAAGGAAGGACCCATAGGGATAGAACAAGGGGAACGGCTTTAACCTGCCAGAGGGAAGATTGAGATGAGACATTAGGAGACAGAAAAGCTGTGGCTGCCCCATCCCTGGCAGTGCTCAAGGCCAGGTTGGACACAGGGGCTTGGAGCAGCTGCTCCAGTGGAAGGGGTCCCTGCCTGTGGCAGGGGTTGGAACTGGATGAGCTTTAAGGTCTCTTCAGTCCAAACCAATCTGGGATGCTATGATACTATAATAATAGCTGTTCTACCATGAGATGCTGTTACAGACCTCTTCTGGAAGTAAGACTTTTACATACAAGTTAAGATTCATTAACCTCCGATGATTATACAACTAGAGCCAGCCTCTCCATCAAGGAGCACTTTATTATCTGTTTCAGCTCCTAGACACCAACTGAGATCAGGTGCCTTGCTTTCCAGGACACTCCATGGTCATACCCTAGGAGATCAACTTTGCCTTGAAGGGCTTACAAAACAAAAACACAACAGAGTGAGCAATGTGACACCCAGGCAGAGAAAACACGGCGACCTTTTGCAAATGTCAAGTTAATACCATGATCTGGAAGTGAAAGGGGTTTGTCAGACAATGGATGGGTCAATAGGGATGGGAGGCACTTGGGGTTGGGGGGTGAAGTGAAGGAAAAGCCATAGAAGAAGCTGTTTGGCATGAGATGGAGAGGAAGAGCACACAGAGCGTTCTATGGCCAATTGGCACATCCAGGATAAAAAACAGAGGAAAAATGGGTCTGATGACCATGCCCCCATTCTAACCAGCTCCTATCTGTAGCCTCTTTCCAAAGGCACACTGCCTGGAGAGGGGAGCTGGAGAAGGCAGGGGGTGGACAGCATGGTTCCTCCTTTGTGCTGGTTCTGCACAGGCAGCCGGAGGTGTGACAACCCTGTTTTGGGGTTGTTGCTCGCTGCGGCTCAGCCTCCTGCAGCTGTGTTTGTTGCAGCTGAGCCTCAGGGCTGCAGTGAGATGTAGTTCAGTGCTTCAAGTCCAGGGCAGCACATAATTGAATATTAACAGGAACAGCTCCAGGAGCTGCTGGGACTCAGGAAGTCACAATTCCTCCTCCGCTGCTCCTTCGTCTTAGTGGGAGGTGATTGCTGGAGGCCTTAATGGATGTGAGACATAATATGCTTCCCTCACATTAGCTCCAGTTAGCAAACCAAGGCTTTAACCACATCCTACCCTCTCTGATCATTTCCTCATGCACCTTTTCAGCAGCAACACATGAAGTGTTCTAGCTGCAGCCACCTCAGTGTCCCACAGGTGACCAAGCGGGAGCAGTGCAGAGACCGTATGAACAGTGATTTCATACCTTATTTCTCCAGGGAACAAAGGGGGTCTCATCTTTAAGACTTAACCAAATTCGCCTAATATAAATGATTTAACTTTTTGTTTCATCCTTCTGAGAATACAAATTACTTATTCGCTGAATGAGGATGCTATGAGCATCTTAGAATCATAGAATAGTTAGGGTTGGAAAGGACCTTGAGATCATCCAGTTCCAACCCCCAAAGGTCTATAAAGTGATTTTTGCGATGTCTATAAAGTGATTTTTAAATTTAAAACCATTGTTATCATGCTTTTGGTAAATATTCCAGGTAAAATACAGCAAGAAATTCATAGTTACTGGTGACTCTCCGTGATTGTTTAGAGCTGACCAGCACTCGGTAGCTCCCTCTCCAAGAAGTACGAATGGACATCATTCCCTCCCCAAAACCACGCTGCACATCTGCATTGAGAAGTTCACTCTCACATTGTTACTTGTATGGAATAAGCAGTGTTTTACAAGAAGAAAGATGCCCATAGAAACCTGTCCATTCCATCCGATCATTGAGAACTTGGTGCTGTTTATGAAGGGAGAAGATAACACCTTCAGAGTACCAGAAAATTCCCTAGCACCCAAGGGCTGTGCTGAGCAGCAGTCAAACTCTTAAACTCCTTCTTTTTCTCTTCTTTCTCCCTTCAACACTCACAACATCCTTGACCTGGATGTATCATTCTCGTCCATGTCCACCAGCACTTGTTCATTGCATGACCCCTTTAGGTTTCAAAGAGCCCTTCCTCAATCCCTTTTTGTCATCAGTTGATGTACAAGAGACTCTACTATGACACTGCTTCTGGGTTTGTTTGCTTTCTGTCCTCCTTTATCTCTACCCAGAGATGTCCAGCAGCTTGTCTCATAATGTTCCTAGAGTTCAGAGAAAGCACGTTCCTCTTTCTTTTTCTTGCTCTTCTTGGCCATCAAACTGGCAAACTTTATCCATATGCTATTCCTTTATTTGCAAATTAGGAGTTCCTTGTTAGGGAAAAGTGGGAAATGCTCCTGTTTCCCTGCCATGCAATGTGTGGGGTTTGCACAACTGCCTTGAATTCCAGCGCTTTGGAATTTCTAGCCCTTGGAAGTGAGGACCCCAGCACCACATTCACGCCCCTGTCAACCAGGTGCTGGCTATGGGAGATGTGCAGGCAAGGAGGTTCTTGGCTCTGCTTGTATAGAGCTGTATTTGCACATTAGAAAAGCAAAGTGGTAAACCTGCAGCAGAGTGGAGGAAGGATTGATTTTGCTATTGGACAAGGAAAACTCCATGCTTCACTTGGTATCTCTGCCTTCCTCCTGTTGTTGGGTAATTAATTAACACCAGCAGTGTGTCTGAAGCTCTTCTAAAGCACAAACACAAGATTTACATCAGTGCTTTGCATTCTGGGCAGGCACAGGGAACAGGGAAGCATTGGCACATCTAGAGAGGAGAGATGGAGAGAGACCTTGGTGCCCTGAGCAGAATCCAACCGTACCTGAGAGCAGCTAAACAACTTCCAGACAGGAAAAAAATGGGAATTAATTTAGGAATTTTAATTCAAACGGATTTGCTTCGAGTTAGAAATATTTTGGGTTTGATTTTTGTTGGTTTATTTTTCTTCCCCAGATATGCAGTAACAACAACGATCTTTGTAGGAAATCAAGTCAATTTAGTTGAGTTGTACCCAGAGCAATTGCCAATATCCTTTTTATAAGTCTCCTCTGTCCTACAAGATAGTTTTCATCTTCCTATGTGTTTTTTCCCTGCCCTTCTGGATAAAAAGCAAAGAAAATCCTCCATGTTTTTAGAACCATTTACAACCCTTGCTTCTTTCCTCTAGCCCCTCTGCAGTTTGCCTACATCTTTCTTCTACCTTCTCCTACCACAGCACCCAAACCCAACCGAACCTGGTATTTCAACCAAGCCCGTATTAAATTGCTTCTGTTGCTTCACCTCTTGTTTATACACCCTAGAATAAGATTTGCCTTCTTCTATAGCAGCTGTGTACTGTTCCGTGTTTCATTCCTGCCTCTTTTCCCTTTGAATAGCTGCTTGACCAATGATTTGCCGCTTGGCACTGACGTATTTTGTTGCTCATGAGCATCACAAACCACATCTGGTTGATTTCATACTCTGACTCCCATTTCCCAGCATCATTTCTGAGCACATCCTCCAGAGTAATTAAATATTCGCTGTTTCGTCATCCAAGTAACTAATGAAGATATTAGAATCAGGTCCAGCAGTGAACCCTTTGGGAGCCCGTTTGGAAAGCCCTCTAAATCCAAAGGAAAAGAATCAGTAATTCTTGTCTGAATGCAAGTGTGGTTTAAGATGATTTCACAGAGATCATAGCTCCCCCTCCATTTATGGGAATATCATTACATTACAATAACATTACAACAATGTTAAAACCCCTGCTTATTTCTAAAGGTATGACATATAGTCCCTCCCTGTTATTCTATGGCACAGTCACTGGGTTCAAAGATGGAAATGAGATGATTTTAACATCACCCATTTATAACAAATCCAGTCTGGTTGATGGTACGTTTTCTATTGGCAGTCAAGTGCTTAATAACTGATTGTTTAGCAGTCTATTGCATTCTTTTTCTGCATTACATGCTAAACTGCTGTATAATTCCCTAAGTCCTTCATTCCCCTTTTTAAAGACACACGTTGTGTTTGCCCTTCTCCCCTCCTCTGGGATCACTCCCGTTCTCCATGAACTCTCCCAGATAGTTACTAATGAGTCAGAGACTGGTCTGGGTTGTGCCTGCATTGCTCTAAGGGGGATCTTCATACAGTCCTGCTGACTTGAATTGGTCTAACTTCTTTGAATGATCTTAAACTGTTTCTTTTGCTATTTTGGACCATCCTATCCCCTTGGTAAAAGTGCTTCTGATGAATAGCAGTTCATCATTCTTTTATGTGTTTCCTCCATGGCTAAAGCACAACAAATAATGAATGGTCCAGTATTTTCTCTGTTATTATAGACTCACAGACTGGTTTGCGTTAGAAAGCTCATCCTGTTCCAACCCCTGGCCATGGACAGGGACACCTTCCACTAGAGCAGGTTGTTCCAAGCCCCGTCCAACCTGGCCTTTAACACTGTCATTGTTATTCCTGTTCCCTCATTTTCTGTTAATCCACTTACGTGTAATTTCCATTGCTTTCCTCTTATGATACCTTTACAGAACGTTCCTTTATCACCCTCTATATCCTTCCTGATTGAGACTCATTTTGTCCTGTTCTTTTTCATCTTAGTCCTCCATAGTCACGCTATTCCTTTAGAGGCATCATTTCCTAGTCTTGTTTCCAGTCTTTGCACGGCTTACTGTCCTTTCTCCTTCCTCTGTTTCTCTCACTACTTCCCTTCTTCAAAGGAAAACACTCCATCATTTTATTATCTCTTTCAACTTAATTAACCTCCACCTTCCTATTCTCAGCAATCTCCTCCCTGTTAGAGCCTAATCTTAGAGAGCTGCAATCTCCTTGTCCCACAGGAATGCTGCTCCATCATTTGAAATCTTGTTGCCAGCCCCCTGCAAACACAGTTTAAAGCTCTTCTGTGGGCTTGCAAGGCAGTTATTGTGCAGTCCCTCTTTGCAGATCACCCATGGCTCGTTTGCCAGGTAGGAAACCAGTATTTAGTTTGCTCTACTATTGCAAATCAATAGTAATAATCAATGTATCTCTTCAACTCATCCATACCTCTGCAATATGCTACTCCTTGCCCTGACTTTTACTTCCAGCCAGAAGGATGAAAAAGGACATTTCCCATCTCCTCATCTCCTCCCTCTTCTTCCCTCTAGTGCCTAGCTTTAGAGTAGCTAGGAGGCTTTATTAAAACTCTCTTTAGGGTGGTAGATTAAGATGATGGTTGCTGTAAGCAGTACAGAGGTCACCTGCATGCTGAGGCACTCCTCTCCAGCTCAGTGGGAGACTGAGTGGGCATTTAGGAAAGGCAATTAAGAGGTCTGAGTGTACTGTGCATTCAGGCATCCCTTTGCCCTTTGAGATTTACAGCATCCAGCACACAGATGGCATTTTTTCCCCATCAAAAACGGTGCTGATATCTTTCAGTAAATCAGACAACAAAACCAGGCACATATGAAAGAGATTAAGTTCAGTTCCCAGCTTTTTGGGTCACAGTTCTTCATAAAATGATTACATCTGTAAACAAGGAAGAACATAAACCTGCAAGGTGGCATAAGCAGCAGTTCCACTTACGTCCACCTACTTCTTCTTTCTTGTTAACTGCATACCAGTGACTGTTGCTCAAGGCTTTCCTTAGGCTCTCTGGACTCCCCAGCGCAGGTACAAAGACTTAGGTAGCACTTAAGCTAGACTACTATAGCTGTCAACTTCTCTTCTGGCAGAGAACAGTAAAACACAGAACCCCAAACTGGTTTGTGTTGGAAGGGACCTTAAAGCTCATCCAGCTCCAACCCCTGCCACAGGCAGGGACCCCTTCCACTGGAGCAGCTGCTCCAAGCCCCTGTGTCCAACCTGGCCTTGAACACTGCCAGGGATGGGGCAGCCACAGCTTCTCTGGGCACCCTGTGCCAGCGCCTCAGCACCCTCACAGGGAACAGCTTCTGCCTAAGAGCTCAGCTCAGTCTCCCCTGTTCTGGCAGGTTCAAGCCATTCCCCTTGGCCTGTCCCTACAGGCCCTTGTCCCAAGCCCCTCTCCAGCTTTTCTGCAGCCCCTTTAGGCACTGGAGCTGCTCTCAGGTCCCCCCTTAAGGAGCCTTTATCTCCAGGCTGAAGCAGCCCAGCTCTTTCAGCCAAAACAAGTGAGCAGATAAGCATCTCCCTGTATTTGATCAGTGTGTTCCCCATCAGTGGGGCTACTGCTGAAGCTGAGCATTTCACTGTGCTGGAACCAGCAGGTACCTACAGTGCTGAGCCCATGGAGAGCACTTGGAGGGACCCAGAAGAGTCGAGGTTATTCGGGCTTAAGTTGATAAGGCTTAGTGCTGTTTTTAACTACCTATAGGAGATTATAGAAAAGACAGCACCAGGTTTTCCTTGAAGGTGCACAGTGCTAGAACAAGAAGCCATCAACCCACATTGCAGCAAAGGACATTACAAGTGGATATCAGGGAGAAAAGATCTGCAATTACTGTGGTCAACTGTTGGAAAGGGAGCCCAGAGAGCTTTTGGGATCTCCATCCTCGCAACACTCCACTGAGTGTGAAATATGATTGAAGGGTGATGTGAACCCTACTGTGAGAGGGGAGTCTGGAGACCCATCCCAAATAGTTGTGTGGTGCTGGGATCCTGTATGGACAGGTCTGGAGTTGTTGTATTGCTGCTCATTCCAGCTGATTGCCAACAAACCCGAGGGTGTTGCTTCTATGTGCATAAACCTCTCAGAACACACTGTGCAGAAGCCAGAAGACTGTTTCATATAACAGAAAAAATCCCAGGTAATTATGAATTCATTGGTTTAACCCTGATCCCAAATAATATCGAAGAAAATCTGATACGGACTATGATTAGTAATGAATTAAAGGATGCTAACCTGATTTATATGCCCGAGCAGCTTTATGGAAAGCCTGTCATGTTAGAAAAATGAATGTTTCTCTAATGAGAATCTAAGTTTTGTTAATAAAGATAAGGCTGGTATAAATTATTTAGGTTTCTGCAAGTTATTGAACAGTTCCTGAACACAGTCCCAATTACAGAAAAATGGTACCAAACCTAATCTGGTATCTACTAAGTGGATTAAAAACTATTTCAGCAAGAGATCTCATAATGTAATTTGAAATTCAATTATAGCAGAGCTCCTGAAGTCTTACATTTATTTATTCTGGACCCTGGATTGTTCAGTGTCTTTAGGATTGACCCAGAGGAAATGATGCAAATCATCACCAATAAACTTGCAGATGACGTGAAAGCCAGCGGTACCAGAGCCATGGGAGGAGCAGCGAGGAAACAAGATTAAATGCAACAAAATGCCTTGTCACTGTTGTTCAAAGTATACATCATGTTTGCGAGGCAGAGGGCAGCGCCCCAGGATGTGGGAGTAATAAAACAGCCCAAATAATCCACTAAATGGGAACATGCTGAGAGTCAGAGAGAATTTTGCAGCAAGCACAACTGCAGTAACAGCACGGAAAGGTTTTGTTTTTAAGGGAAAAGGCTTCGTGATGTTCTTGAAGATGGAGAAGACATTAATTTGCTACCCGGGGTGGCAAAGAGCCCTTGCAAGGAGGTACAGATCACCACCGTGCAGGGGTTTATAGCAATACAAGAGGGGTTTATATCAGTAAAAGAGGGGTTTGTGTCAATGCTGCTGGAGCGAGTGCAGAGGAGGCCATGTAGCTGCTGCGAGGGCTGGAGCAGCTCTGCTCTGGAGCCAGGCTGAGAGAGGTGGGCTGGGGCAGCCTGGACAAGAGAAGGCTCCTGAAGGGGAGACCCCAGAGCAGCTCCAGTGCCTAAAGAGGCTGCAGGAAAGCTGGAGAGGGGCTTGGGACAAGGGCCTGTAGGGACAGGCCAAGGGGAATGGCTTGAACCTGCCAGAACAGGGGAGACTGAGCTGAGCTCTTAGGCAGAAGCTCTTCCCTGTGAGGGTGCTGAGGCGCTGGCACAGGGTGCCCAGAGAAGCTGTGGCTGCCCCATCCCTGGCAGTGCTCAAGGCCAGGTTGGACACAGGGGCTTGGAGCAGCTGCTCCAGTGGAAGGGGTCCCTGCCTGTGGCAGGGGTTGGAGCTGGAGGAGCTTTAAGGTCTCTTCCACCCCACCAGTCTGGGATGCTGTGATTCTATGAAGAGTGGGATATTGCTGCTACCCACCTCCTCTGCACCTTCCAGGCATGTGGGTCACAGCTTCACTGCTGTGGCCAGGATCCAGGATGCCAGGCAGCAGCTGCAGAAGGGTGAGAGCCTCCATGGCACACTTCATATTGCTCTTCATCATCCCCTTTCCTCACTTGCCAGCACTCAGCATCAAGTGGTTGTTGGTACAAGGGAGACTGCAGCCTCCTTCGGCTGTCACATCCTGAATCCCAGCCAGGTTTGTGTTGCAAGGATCGATGCCAGTGTTTTTAACCCAGAGTAAATCTGGCCCCTCGTGTTCTCCATGACATAGAATAAACATTAGGGAGGAGATTCAGGCTTCAATGAGAAATGCTTTCCCATGATATGCTTTCATTTTGGCATGCTCACAGTTCATGATGAAAGGATCCTAAAATAATTGTATTAGATGAACCGTCTGTTCTTCTTGCTTTGGGGCCAGTGCAGCATGACATTTCAGAGATAAAATGTTGTGGAACAACTTCTGACTTATAGCCCAATGGAACTTTTCCGAAGCCATTCTTCTTTCTGCTTTTATTTGCTTGAGGTTTATAACCTGAAAATGTCAAGTTTGCAGCCTGGTGTTGCCAAAAGATCGGCCTGTCCTTAAATTATCACCAGCTTTAATTCTTCTTCAGCAGGCTGATTCACGAGCAGTCAACTTCCCAATGGAAAAACTCCTCCCTCCAATTCAAAGGAATTCCAGGATTCACAAGAAATACTATGTTTCCAAGAGGAGTCTCTGTCTGTCCTTAGGAGAACTTACTTCATGTGCAAGTTCAAGTGAGTCTACAGGACCTTAAATGAAACGAGACCAGTGCCAGATCAGTTGCTGAGTAACTGATCCTGATTATCACATCCTGACCAGCTGGATGAATGACAGCAACAATTCCTTGGGAGAGCATCTGAAGTCTTCTGCATTCTCTTTCCCTGTACTTAAGTCATGGCTGCAACCTTAACAAGGGGAAATCGTGTTGCATATAGATGGGTTCGTATGATGCCCTCTGGATAAAGGTATGTGATGCTAAAACCTCTGGATCATTATGCACATTGCTTAGATCATTGCAATTGCAGGGAAGTGAAGAGAGCTCCTTGCCAAGTGCTTTCAGAGTCACAGGTGAAAAGGCGCAAGCCAAAAACCACATCCTTCCTGTTGGGACACCTTCTGCCTGGGCTCCTCTGGGAAGGGCTCTGTATCTGGAAACAGGAGGGGAAAAGGTTTAATGGGTCCTTGCTGCTATTCTCCTTTGTAGACTTTACAGCGTGGAAAGAGTTGGGATCCCATCACACTGTCCTCAGTGCATCCTGAAGGAGATCAAAGCCATATCCCTACCCTCATCAGGCCACGCAGCAGCAGCACTGGGAGCACAAGCTGTCCCTAAACATTATCTGTGGCATATGCTGCACTTGGGAATAGTCCCCTTTGCGTGTCCCTGCAACTCCTTCTGCTGTAGCAGTGACCACAGAGGGCACAAGCTGAGCCATCACCAGCACAACTATTAATGCTGCACTCACTTGGGAGAGCCAATTCATAGCTGAGATATTTGAAAGCACTGAGGAAGTGATGAATGGAAGATGATGGAATCATGACAAGCCCTAAGAGCTTGAGGACTGGCACCTCTGCCTGCACCTCAGCAAGGAAACAGGACAAACCGAGCAAGGCATTTTTCTGTTGGATCATTTATTTATGGCTCTGTGCAAAGCACAGGGTGTAACTATCACCACTCAGTTTTGGCTATTGAGCTAGCACCAGACATCACTGCGTTACTATTAGAGCAAAACATATTAGCTAATGGTGAGTTTACTTTTAGCCACGCTGGCAGCCCGGCTTTCCTGTTTTTGTGCAATGAGACACATCCACAGTCACAAATCCCTCTTGGGTGGAGACCTGCTTCTTGCAAACAGCCCCAGGGGTGTGGGGAAGCACAGGGGAGCATCGCTGGAGGTCGTCTGTTGGACTGGCTGGACCTTGGTGGGTTCCAGCAGCTGCTTCTATGCTAGTGACTAAGTAGTGCCAGGGCACCGGGTCAGGCGTTGCCCACATTGGTTTTAGTGTGGTCACTGGTGTAGTTTTGGCTGAGGCTGTGCTCCCCCAGATCCTGTTTGAGCACAGTCATGAGCTCAACACTCTTATCACTCCTTAACACTCTTGATGGGACATTTGACTGCAAAATCCCTGTTTTGGAGAGTAGAAGACTTTATCCTGGTGGCCAAATGCTGCCAGTTCAACTTGGAGCCAGGGAACAGAGCCAGTATGGTTGTACTCAGTTGTTCTTTCATACTAGTTGCTGTCAAGAAGCATTACTCAGGTGTACTCCAGTCCTTTGGTTCATCACAGATTTTGATGCAAAGAAGGCTTCTTTAGGTATAGGGGTTGCCAGCACTGAGGTGCTTGAAAATACTTGGTGGTTGGGGTTGTCATAGAATCACAGAATCATAGAATGGTTTGGGTTGGAAAGGACCTTAAGATCATCCAGTTCCAACCCCCCTGCCATGGGCAGGGACACCTCACACTAAACCATGGCACCCAAGGCTCTGTCCAACCTGGCCTTGAACACTGCCAGGGATGGAGCATTCACAACCTCCCTGGGCAACCCATTCCAGTGCCTCACCACCCTCACAGTAACGAATTTCTTTCTTAGATCCAATCTAAATTTCCCTTGGTTAAGTTTCAACCTGTTACCCCTTGTCCTATCACTACAGTCCCTAATGAAGAGTCCCTCACCAGCATCCCTGTAGACACTTTAGTTTTCCTTAATCTGGGGTAAACAAGCTTCCTCCAGCAGAATAAGCTGTCTGTTGCACTATGCTAACTTTTTTGCTGATATAGTATAAAAAGCACATGGGCTTTTGCTGACGTTGTTCTTCCAGCAAAATGTCTAAGCATGGGCTTAGCCTAATTCTTTGACAATATTCCCAGCCTTATTACATGCAATGAGCAAGCAATCAGTGGCAATCTCTGGATTGGAAACAGGCACAAAGATATCATTTCTATCCTCTGCAACACCCTACTTGCTCCTTTTTCTCTCTGATGGGCTGTAAGATTACCCCTTCTCTAGGTTTCCTTACTGTGTCTTCTACATTAAATAACCCTCCTGTTTTTAATAAAGCTCTTTCATGTTTGCACTTTGAATTGTCCACGTTACACCAGACCTTTCAAGGTGTAAAGCCTACAGTTTCTAAAGATCAACCTTCTTTAGGCTGCCCAAAGAAGCGGTAAGTGCCCCATCCCTGGCAGTGCTCAAGGCCAGGTTGGACACAGGGGCTTGGAGCAGCTGCTCCAGTGGAAGGTGTCCCTGCCCATGGCAGAGGGTTGGGACTGGATGAGCTTTAAGGTCCCTTCAACACAAACAGTGCTGTGAGTCTCTGTTTTTAAGTGATTTTAATGCCTTTCTCTCAATAGGCATCTGTGAGTGCTTTATAAGACTTTTCTGTCATGCTACTGATGTGTTCGTACTATTAGTTGTATATTTTAATCAAGATTAAAATAAGCTGACAGGCAGTCCACTCACAAATGAAAATCAACTGCAATTTTAATGTTACATAATACAACTTTATGGGGAAAAATCTCGTAGATTTGGGTAAGGAAAGAAAGCAGTGGGAGTCAATAGAAATTTAACTTGGTTTCATGGCAGTTATTTTAAACCGCTGTAGAGTTAAACAGGGAGTAATTTAATTTTCACAGGGTTTTTAATAACCTCTGAAATTCTATTGCATTGCTTTGAGATCATCCAAGAGCTCAGCAGAAAGGCTGAATTTCCTGCTAAACTCCATAGGATCGCAGTGTAGGTTTGTATTCCTACACAGAATTATACCCACGAAGAGAGCATCTTCTCTGAGCAGGAGACTCTATCTCCCCATGCATTTCTCTGCAAGATGCTTTAGCTTAGAATCATAGAATCATACAATCACACAGTAGTTTGGGTTGCAAAGGACCTTAAGGTCACCCAGTTCCAACCTCCAGCTTCGGATCCTTTTGCTTGCATCTTGTTTCAAGTATTTTAAACCACTGGTGATCCTGCCTCTCTACTCTGCTCTTGTGAGACCTCACCTGGAGCATTGTGTGCAGTTCTGGTGTCCTCAACATAAAAAGGACATGGAAGTGTTGGAACAAGTCCAGAGGAGGCCACGAGGATGATCAGGGGCTGGAGCACCTCCTGTATGGAGACAGGCTGAGAAAGTTGGGGCTGTTGAGCCTGGAGAAGAGAAGGCTGCGTGGAGACCTCAGAGCAGCTTCCAGTGTCTGAAGGGGCCTACAGAGATGCTGGGGAGGGACTGTTCATTAGGGACTGTAGTGATAGGACAAGGGGTGATGGGTTCAAAGTGAAACAGGGGAGGTTCAGGTTAGATAAAAGGAAAAAACTCTTCACTGTGAGGGTGCTGAGGCACTGGAATGGGTTGCCCAGTGAGGTTGTGAATGCTCCATCCCTGGCAGTGTTCAAGGCCAGGTTGGATGAAGCCTTGGGTGCCATGGTTTAGTGTGAGGTGTCCCTGCCCATGGCAGGGGGGTTGGAACTGGATGATCTAAGGTCCTTTCCATCCCTAACTATTCCGTAAGTCTGTGATTCTATGATTTTACCTCTACACTGTTGGGCAGGAAAAGAAGAAAGAAGAGGTTGCCCCTTTCTTTCTTGGTTCGTCTGCTTCATAAACTCAACATCTGTCCCTCTTTACCCAAATCTCTGCTTTTGGGATCTCCATATCTTGTCATAAATGCTACTTGTTTGGACAAGCAGTGATCTACTCACGGTGCTGAAAGGACTTTTTGTGCTCTCTGCCTCATTTGTGACATTATCACCCATTGATTTCTCCTGTACCTATTATTGACTTGCCAGCAATATTCCGACTGAAGGTTGGGGCTATGTCAGAGGAAATTGTTGCCTTACACTGAGCCTTTTTCAGTGCTGTTGACTCAATATTGTTCCTCTCCCCAGCTCCTGCTCCAATAAACCAAAACAGCCAGCTGTTGTCTGCAGCGAAGAGTGATTGGAAACACCATGCCTGCTTCTTTCAGCACAAGTAACAATTCAGCCATTTAGGGCTCCTCTAACACTCCTGAACACTGAGCTCCTAAAATCTTGGCTCCTGTTAGAGAGGAATATTCAACCTTAGAGACTCCTGGCAGCATTAACCTCCGGGCTGCACAATGATGGAGCAATCAGACGAAAATAAGATGTGGGATTGGAATTACTGCATGCAAAAAGCTGGTGGGCAGAGACACAGCATCTTACCTGAGCACTTCCTAGCCTGGGGTTTGCCTGGCACATGGCAATTAATGAAGCCTTAAAAGTGTCCTCTGCAATGAGCTCTCTAGGGTTGCCTATTGTTCTCTGCCTTCATGCAGACCTCTTGTGATGGCCTCCAGGGTTGAAGTGTGAGCTCCAGGATGCTGCTCCAGCATGAGCCAAAGATGGGGAATAACATCCATGTTTCACCTGGGACACTGAAGTTTCAGAGGGTTGGATGTGGGAGCCTGGAATCACAGAACCATACACTCACAGAACCCTTTGGGTCTCAAAGCTCATCTCATCCAACCCCCTGCAATGGGCAGGGATACCTTTAACTCAATCAGGTTGCCCAGAACCACATCCAGCCTGGCCTTGAATGTCCCCAGGGATGGGGCATCCATCACCTCCCTGGGCAGCCTGTGCCAGTGTTTCACCATCCTCATTGTAAAGTTCTTCCTCACATCCAGCCTGAATGCCAGATGTGGCTGGATGTAAGGCTGGGACAGATCCCACCAGGGCTGGGTTGCAGCCTCTACTCCAAATACTCAAATCTATACCCCCAAGAGAGAAGATTTCAGGGCATCAGTAGGTAATAGCATTGGTCATGCTATTCTAACCATGCTAACCCAAGCAAGGGAATCCTCTGCCTTAGGTAGCAAACAGGATGTAAACCCATCACCCTTCCCCAGCATGTGGCTGTTATTCACCCCTTGGTTTCCCCTCCTACCCATGACTTGTAGTTGTGGGGTGATGCCACCTTCTTCTTGGCTTTGACCACCCAGCTCAGTGCCAATGACATGTCCAATGCAAAACTGTCCTCTGCTTCTGTCTCTTTGAACTTGGAGCTCTCTGCTGTTGTCTCTATATCACAGGGACACTGTCAGCAGTTCTCTTTTGCTTAGGAAATGTTATTTCAGGCTCTAAACACAAATGTCTCCTGCCTTTCCAGGAAGACATGGGCATGACATGCTGTTCAGGTAGTGGGTCTCCCTTGTTTATCCAGTTGAGATGGTGCAGGACACCCCCAGCATCCTTTGATTTTGAGGGGATGGTCAACCACCATGAGTTTCAATGGGGACCCATCTAGAAATGCTTTTTCAGCTCAATCCATTGGCAATAAATATCCATGAAGCTTTCCCAAAGAAAATGCCTGCAGCACAGTCTGAATCCTGGTTGTGTTGCTTTTCCAGGATCGAAACCCAAGGCCCAGCAGGAACATAGAGCTCTAGGGACTTGCATTTTGAAAGAGTCTAAATAAACCCAAACCATGGTGTGTATACTTTGCTTTTGGACCAGGAAACAGGAGCAGCAGAACCCAGAGGGATAATGGGTGGGCAGATAGGCCCCTGTGTCAGAATGGCACAACACTGTCACCCCTTCCATCCCAGGCATCCCATCAGGCTGCACTATACCTGTGCCCCAGGCAGGAAAGGGGAACACCAAAGCCTCCAGGAAAAGCTACCACCAATTTCATTACTCACATTAATTAGTCATGGAAGGTGTTTAGGCACTGTAGTGATTGATGGATAAAGCATGAGGATGGAGAGAGGGATACAGGGCACCATCGACAAACCACATCCGATAGCACAGCACAGACTGGGAGCTTGGCTCCTCTTCTAGACTAAGCATAGGCACACAGTCAGGCAATAAAGCCAGTGATGACATTATTTTGACTCTTTCAACAGATGATTCCCATCCAAAATTGAGTATTCCCATCCACCATGCAAATAAGGGTGAATTAAGCTGCCCAGCAGCCCAATGAGGAAAACAGGTGTGCTTGTTATGGATAACATGGAAGGAGAAGCTGGAGACACACACACAGCCCTGCAGAGCCAGCAGGGGTTCTCAGGGGAGGTGTCCTGGCTCTGCCAAAGTGGATGGAATTCCTGCCACCGGCTCCACTGGGATCTCAGCCCAGTACTTTTGGATGCTGTCTGCATACTTCTTATGCTGTCTCTGCGTGATGGATTGAAGCTGCAAGGATCAGATTGCATCATGGCTTGGGCATCTCATGAAGTAAGCCTTGTGCTCCGGCACCTCCTCTGCCGCTGGCGTAACCTTTGCCACCTCGTGTGGCACATCTCTTTGGTTTAGAGGTGTAACTGGCTGCAATAAAGATGTATTATATCCTATTACATTCACCTCTGGAAGTCCAAAGTGGTACTGGGAGAGCAGCAGATGTGGAAGAACAAGACCTTCTGCTGCCCGTGGCCAGTACATTTCTTTCCTGCCTTCTACACATGCTGCTTCCTGGGGATCATCATGCACCAGATGTTATAGAAAGGGAAACTGAGGCAGTGCAGGGGGACAAGCATATAGATCTGCGATCACCCAGCACACTGGACATAGCAGGAATGGAGCATGTTCCTCCTGTTTGCCCATGACACCTCCTGCCATCTCCCTATCCCTGCTCCACAAATTCCCCCTCACACCAGGCAAGAAGCATCACCATTAGTTTTTACACAGCACTTCCCAAAGCCTGATCCTGGCCAAACTTCCCAAGTTGTGAGGAGCCTAAATCCCACTTTGCAAACTGGACCTGGTGATGCCTGACACATCCAGTTCTTCCTGTGGTGGGAGAGCCCAGGGTGTGGGGGGGCAAGTACTTTGTGAGGCAGATGACTCTGAAGAGCATCCTCCCTGCTGGGACTGGAGGTGGCACAGCTCATCCCCTGCTGAGCTGAGCTGTCAATAGCAGTCACAGGGCTGGCAATGGGACAGGGGCTGCAGCACCCAACCGCAGCCTGCAAACCCCAGATCTCAGTGCTGGTGTGAGCTGGCATCCTTCATCCCAGCCACCAGCAGCACAGCATGTTGCCAAGCAGCTCCCAGTGCTGGAATTCCTGCAGCAGCCGCTGGCAAGAGCATCCGTCGGGATGCAGGGGAATGTTAGGGCTGGAGCCAGAGCTGGTGCAAGGAAAAGGTCCAAACCCTGAACCCACTGATGAGCAGTCATTAGATACACACGAGCCCTGGGTCAGGGAGGCTGATGGATCATGAACACGAGGAGCATCCCTCTGTGAGTCAGGTCCTCATCAGAGACGTGTGACTGGGAGCAGGGCAATGCTAAAGGGCCCAAAGTGCTGGAGCACATCCCATCAGTGAGTGGGGCACAGCTGGCTCAGAGCAGGCTCTGCAGGGCCCATTCTGCTGATGCAGAGCTCCCCTTTGAGGGAACACAGGCTTGGCAAGAGCCCCATCCCAGGGAGGTGTGTGGGGAGCTCATGCACAGGGCATGAGATCACCCTGCTGAGCTGATGCGTGTCCCTGGTTCACCCAGCATGGGGGCCCATGGGCAATGCCCAGCAGAAGCACATGCTCCAGCCTGGAAAAACATCATGCAGGGAAGGAGCCACCGTTCCCTTCACCACTCATTGCAGTGCTAGGTCAGGTTTCCTGCTAGGGTCTCAAAGCTTTGCTTTCATTAGGGCTTGTCTGGCCTCTGCTTCGAGTCATTGGTTCTTCCTATGATGTTTAAAGAGCCCATGGGAGCCTGAGATCCCACATCCTGGGAAGTACACATGGAGAACAATCTTCTGCCAAGCTTCTGACCAAGCCTAAAGCTTTCTGTACCAATCCCTCCAAATCTTTGCCTTCAGCCCCTGAGCAACATTGATCATACAACTGTAGAACCATTTGGGCTGGAAAAGCCCTTTAAGCTCATCCAGTCCAACCATTCCCAGCCCTGCCAAGGCCACCCCTAACCCATGGCCCTGAGGCCTCGTCTCCACGCTGTGTGAACACTTGCAGGGCCGGTGCCTGCAGCCCTGCCCTGGGCAGCCTGTTCCAATGCCTGAGCACCCTGTGGGGCAGGAATTGTTCCTCAGCTCCATCTAAACCTGCCCTGGTGCAGCTTGAGGCCGTTTCCTCTTGTCCCATCCCTTGTTCCTTGGGAGCAGAGCTCAGCCCCTCCTGGCTCCATCCTCCTGTCAGGCACTTGGAGGGAGCCATCAGGTCCCCCCTGAGCCTTCTCTTCTCCATCTGAACCCCCCAGGTCCCTCAGCTGTTCCCCATCTCTTGTGCTCCAGGCCCTGCACCAGCTCCATTGCCCTTCCCTGGACATGATGTGTCTCTTCTCTTCCTTTCACCCCTTTTACAGCCATGATCTGGGCTGAGCTCCTCACCGTGTGTGGAGAGGAAGATGTTCTTCCTACAGAAGGTTCGCATTACCTAGTTTAGCTCATACTGAATTCCATATCTCCTGAATTATTTCCATAGCTAACATTCCCAGAGTTATAATCCTGCGGCAGATGGGGATGACCTGCTGTCCTTCTAAGGTGGAGAGTTTGCCATGGGCGGCTGTTTGAGCAAGCACATCTTGCACAAGGATCCTGAGGCAGACTGTTCATCCAACCACGTGTCGTCTGAAAGGGGCACATCACCAGCAATGATTTTGTATTGACCATCAGACCTCCCAATTCTTGCAGCACCTCACCTTCAGAGCTGCGTTTGGTGCCGATCCCCAACTGAGGCTGGTCTGTGAGGTCTGGGTTTAATCCATTTGACAAAGTTTTCTTTGATAATTTAGAGGTTTTGAATGAAAATGTGCCACCAGTAAGTGATGGTGTCGTCAGGGACTGTAGTGATAGGACAAGGGGTAACGGGTTCAAACTTAAATAGGGGAGGTTTAGATTGGATATAAGGAAGAAATTCTTTACTGTGAGGGTGCTGAGGCACTGGAATGGGTTGCCCAGAGAGGTTGTGAATGCTTCATCCCTGGTGGTGTTCAAGGCCAGGTTGGATGAAGCCTTGGGTGATACGGTTTAGTGTGAGGTGTCCCTGCCCATGGCAGGGGGGTTGGAACTGGATGATCTTAAGGTCCTTTCCAACCCAAACCATTCTATAAGTCTATGGTTCTGTGATGTTGATTATATTCTTGCTGTCCAATTCCATATATATTGAATCAGGTCAGCGTTTCCACCTTTTTGCATGGCATTGTTGCCACACCACTGGTTACCTGTGCTGTCGTGCTTGCATCTTCACCAATGCATTATCCTTCTGGCCTTCAGGACCTCCTCCATAGGCCAAAGCTTGCAGTCATATTAACAGCAGCAGTCCAGAGACCTATGGAAGCACCTCTGAAGGACCCCTTGGTGCAAATTCCCTTGCTAAACATATTTGTCTGTAGTAGATATACAACATCCTCCTTGGTTCTACCAACAGATGAGATTCATCTCACCTAATTTTAGCTGCTGAGAAGGCAGGTGTTAGGTGTGAGCCAAGTGTCTAGCCTCCCCCTCTCTAGTCAATGGAAGGAAGCACTTTTAGAAAGCAACTCATCCCACCCATCTCTGGAGCGACTGAATCACCCTCCAGAAGAGCTGTCTCTCTCCATCAACTGCTTAGAAAGGCAAAATAGCTGGATCAGGCACTGATGCTTGGTGGCCCTCTTCCCTTTGATTTCACATCTCCACTGCAAGGACTCCTTTTGCTCCTCATATGCCTTAAATACTTCTCCTTATCCTCCTGATCCTCCTCAGCCCACCATGGTGTTGCCTCTCACACCTACAGTTTCCCTGATTATTCACTGCATAGAACCATGGGATGCTTTGGGTTGAAGGGACCTTAAAGCTCCTCCAGCTCCAACCCCTGCCACAGGCAGGGACCCCTTCCACTGGAGCAGCTGCTCCAAGCCCCTGTGTCCAACCTGGCCTTGAGCACTGCCAGGGATGGGGCAGCCACAGCTTCTCTGGGCACCCTGTGCCAGCGCCTCAGCACCCTCACAGGGAACAGCTTCTGCCTTATCTCCAACCTGAACTTCCCCTGTTTCACTTTGAGCCCATCACTCCTTGTCCTATCACTATGGTCCTTGATGAAGGGTCCTTCTCCAGCATCCCTGTAGCCCCCTTCAGACACTGGAAGCTGCTCTGAGGTCTCCATGCAGCTTCTCCTGGCTGAACAGCCCCAACTTTCTCATCCTGTCTTTGTATGATGCCTTCTACCTGGTACCTGTATCCCCCTTTCCTCCTGTTTTTTGTTCACAATACACTGCTTTTCATTTCTTGTTGCTGGACCACACTGAACACTGTCATTTTTCAGACATCCCCAAAGCCCTCTTCTTCACAACCTCCTCATTCCCATGCAGTGGATTTCATCTCAGTGTTTTATCCCATTTCCCTCCACAGCTTTGGGAAACCTACTGTGCTACCAGCTGCTGCATCCCTCTCTGAGTCTGTTCTCTCTTAGCCCACACCACATGCTGTCACAGGTGATGTTCACAAGTCTGTGCACACCAGCTTCCAGCCCAGTGATAAGTATCATTTTATCTGTCATAATGAGGTTTGAACCAGTTGGCTTGTCTTTGGTGCAGGACCATTTGTGTCAGAAACTATCTCCTTTAGTGTTTAGAAGGCTTTGTGGCTGTTTTTGTCTGCTGGCTGCCTGAAGCTCGTCACATACCTGACTCACACTGACATCCCCCTCAACAACAGATGTATTCTCTCTAATGTATTATGAAGATGGCTTCACATCATCTCAAATGAAAACCTCCTTTTGCTCTGCTCTCTAACTCCATGACCCATGTTGACTCTCAGATGCTGCAGACACTTGCTCTTGGGCTTAATTGCAATCAGCCTGGCTTGGTTTTAAGACTGAGAGGCTATAGAAGGTGTGTGGACCTCAAGAACAAACCTCTCATCATGTTTTATCAGTAACTCACAAAGGAACCTTGAGACAGATCACTTTTCCTCTGCCTCCCCATCACTACAAGGGAAACATCAACTCTGCTTGCAGGAAGCTCTGTAATTCCTGGATGCAAGAGGCTGCACAGGTACAGACAGTTGCTCCTGCAGACTCATGCTCATAAGAGATGTTTTCAGCTTGGAGAACATTCAGATCTAACTCCCCCTTCAAATAAACTGGCTCTCATGGTTACCTCTGTGATGAGCTGGACCCACAAGAAACACCCTGTAACTGTCAGAATTCAGAAGCACTAATAGTCCAACCTTGTTCCCATAAATGCCCCAGAGCCAGATCTACAAATACGGGTAAGACATGACCTGTAAAACCACAAGCATCAGATCCAAATCGGAATTCTCCTGGGACTCATGGATTCATTTCTCCTCCCTCTTTCCCTTTCCTCCTTCCCTGCTGCCTTTGCCAAAGTAGATGAGCTGGCTACTGCTAATGGTATCATCCTGCACATCTCTCATGTTGCAGCACCGAGGCTTGTTAGAGGAAATCACTGTGTCATGGCATTACTTTGCACTTTCAGACAGTACCTTTCAGCTGGGAACACACCAGCACCGTCCACAAGCACCAAGTGATGGAGCTATCACCCACCATGCCAAAACTCAGTCTTGCTTCACTCACCCCATGCTGCAAACCCATGGTGGGGTCAGGGCATGAAGGCAGGGGCTGCTCCTCCCATCCTTCTGCCTCCCCCCATCCATAACCTGGCTAGAAGTGGCCAGCAGAGCCCTTATTTGCAGTTCAAGGGTACTGGTGGGGAGCAGCCATAGAGTGGGAGGAGCAGGATGGTTCCTACCTTCTTTGGTGTGTTCCCTCCTCTCTCCTCCCAGTTTAGTGCACTGGGAGGAATAAGACCATGGTCCATTGGTAGAGAGAAGCTTTCTGCATGGAGATCTTGGTGCTGGGAACCCATGCAATGGGTTAAGGGCTGGACAGACCCAGTGTAGGTGCCACCAGGTTCACACCATTACCAAGCCTATTGGGATGGAGGAGAAGCATCCCCACAAGTCCTGACCCCAATCTTCTGCTCAGGGACCGGGCTCCTTCCCTTCCACCATAGGAAATGCTTGTGCCTTGCACAGGAAATGGTGCTTCCAAGCAGATCCTCCCTGTCCCTCCCTTAAATTATTTAGTGTCCTACAGGAGCAGATGACCCCTGCTAAGCAGCCTGTCAGGAGAGCAGCAGCCTTTGATGCAGTAATTGGAAATTTCCATTCTTTGCTTGCAGCCTTTAAAAACAGAAGCGTCTGAGATAGTGGGAATTCTCCATGCTGAGCCAGGAAATTTCCACAGTGGAAATTTTTAATGTATTCCCTGCCTTTCAACTCTTCAGGTTGATGAGGGTTTGGGGTGTTTCAGTTCGTCTTTTGCCTTGTGTTTGAGGCTTGTGGTTTGGTTTTGTTGCTGTTTGTTTGTTTGCCTTGCAATTTGCTTGCAAGAATCAATGAGTGGCTGTGGGAAGAGCTGGAAATATCAGGCAGACCGAAGGAAAACGATGCATTTGCAGCAGGAACACGTGCAGGCCTAATCCAGGCACCTGTAACGCTCCTGACCGTGTCAGAGCTAATGGGAACCTGTGTTTTAACAAGGTGATAGCTGCCAGCAATGTGGCAAAGGACAGCAATGACTCTGCAAGAAGCTCTGCAGCACAGCCTGGGAAGGTTGGAGCTGTTGATGCTCTTCCCATAAGGAATCCCAGGGGTCCAGAGGGTGGATTTGCCTTTTCCCACTCACGCGCTTTGCACACACAAGCAAGCAGGTAAAGAGGGGAGGAACAGCTCTGAAGCTCACATGCGTGAGCCTTGGGTCTAAATACCTGGCAGCTCTCGCTGGGGCTCTGAACAGAGAGTTCTCAGGGACAGAACATACAGGAGGGAATTGTCAGCTGTGCTGTAAAAATGATGATGAGGAGCTCGTAGGAACGAGGGTGGGAGGACAGCAAAGGAAACACATTGGAAGCAGAGCTACCGCCTTTCCTGAATGCAATGCTGAGGCGCTTCTGCAAACCCATCCCAGGCTGCAGCCTCGGAGGCTCTGCCAGAACCAGACCCAGCTCCCTGCACGTGTCTCATCCTGTCACATACGGATGGTGGGGCTGCTTCAATGCTCCATCCCTGGCAGTGTTCAAGGCCAGGTTGGATGAAGCCTTGGGTGCCATGGTTTAGTGTGAGGTGTCCCTGTCCATGGCAGGGGTTGGAACTGGATGATCTTAAGGTCCTTTCCAACCCAAACCATTCCATGGTTCTATGTTGAGCATCAAAATGTGACATAGCTTTGACATTGCAGAATAGCAATGGGAAAACAAGACTCTACCAATGGCAGGGATGGGGAGGACAGGACACAGCCTGACCCTCACCAGGGGCTCTGTCTTTGGTCCAGAAGGTCCTCAAGGGCTCCATGCACAGGCACAAGCACCTCCACAGAGCCAGGCTAACCCAGTGGGAGCTCCTTGGCTGGCTTGTTTCTAATGCCCCAAAAGGTGTTTTCTCCCTTTGGCCACGTGCCCCCAGGTGTATTCAGGATGTCCCTACCACTTCCCAGTGTGGAGGAACTCAAAGGAGACATCAGACTGGGATGAATGGGGTGGGGGATCAGTCGTTCTTCGTGTCCAAGCACACAAACCAAAAAGCACAGCAAGGAACAACAGGTTGCACTGAAATACCAAAGTTCTTATTTAACTGTGCTCTGACAGGGCCTTTTGAGCTAGGAGAAGACACTGGCCAAGTGGCAGTGGGGGAAAAGAAGTAGGACTGGTCCTTCTGAGCATCAGTCCTTTTGCCATTGGGTCAGCTCATGAGGGTATCCTCAAGATGCCCATCATTTAGGCCCTGAATAACAATGAACCAAAGCATGAAACCAAGTTATCTCTTAATGAGCAAGGAGTTCAACTGTTGAGCATTTGCCTGGTACGTCTTGACTATGGATGACAAGCTCATAACTAAATCCTGCTCTGTGTTTGCCATTGATGCAGGGAAGTACATACCCCCAGGGCACAATTCATCTCCTTGTAAAGCAGACATCACACTCAACCAGAAGCAAAATCACTGAGCTTGGAGTCTGGCTCTACAACACAAGTGGGTGGATCCAAGCCTCACAGACTACAGAAGTGGGTGACTTTGGCTAGACAGATGGCTTTGTCACTGAAATCTCATATTCATCTATCTGTCCTTAAATCAGAGTCCATCTGCTGTCTCCTGTGTTAAACATAGGACATAGAAGCTGTCATTGGGGTAAGGTCTGTCCTTTTGCTCTGGCTTTGCACAACCAAGTCCCGGTCCATGCGTAGTCGCCAGGTACAAGAAGAATAGGAACAATGCTTCCCTCTGGGATTGTTTGTTCTACCAGGATAAGGATCTTACAAAGAAGCCCATAAAACCTCCCTGGCCTTTCACTGTCCTTTATTAATGACAGTGTCTCTTCTATTTTCAAGGATTTCATTATTATTTCCTCTTCACACTGCTGCCAAAGAGTCACTTGAGTCATTTCCTCCCTCCTGGAGCCCAGCCAAGCTCAGGATCAGGTCTCCAAAATCAGGACCATGTCTTTGAGTGCGGGATGGGTCAGAGCCCAGGTCCTGGTGTCCTGGAGCCCAGGATGTGGTCCAGCAATGGCATCAGGGCATGATTTCAGGCTGATGCTCACTGTGTTTCTTTGCTTTGCAAACTCAGCTTGACCTTGGTGTTCAATTCACCCCTGGCTGGTGAATTCAACCTGAATCCAAGCCAGGTTTCCTACAAAACGGGGCTCACACCTGAACTCTTTGGGCTTGGGGTGTCACTCATCCCAAGCAGGGAATACTCCCCAAGGCTGGCTAATTGCTACCTCTCGCATGCTGCAGATGGAGAGGGCAGAGGGAGGGCGGATCGTGGCTGTACATAATGGCAGAACAAGCAGCCTGACTTTTGGACCTCTTCCTCTGTGGTTTCATTCCTGAAAATGATTTATTAGCACTGTCTGTTTGATTTAAAGCTCTATTGGTAACACTCTAAGGGTCACACAAGTAAAAAGTGATGCAGGACTTTCAGCAAATACTGCCGACAGGGTTTGTCCACATTTCCTTCCATGTTCCAAGAGATCTGTTAGACTTGTGTTGGGCTGGGTAGGGGTTTTTTAGCTCATTAAGAGTTTTACTGGTCTAGGTCGAGTTTTACTGGCATATAGAAACTGTACATCAGATTTACAACCGGAATATCCACAGCTGAGAGATTTACGTGGAGGCTGAAGCTGTTTAAACAGTCAGTTGAGGAGCAGCCACACTTCCTGGCCAACCAAAACGAACCCATCCAAATGGGATCAGCTCCAGAGCGGTGCCTGGTCCATGCAGAGTTAAGCAGTTGAACCGAGCGGCTGAGGATGCTGAACACCATCAGGAATTGTGATGTCTCCATGTATATTTCATGAGCATAATAAGGAGCCACATTTGTTAAGGAATCTGGTGCTTATGAATGATGCACTCTATCGCTCCACCGTGGTTATCTCCATGCTTCTCCCAGCCTCTGGAAGATTACCCACATTATGCATTCGACAGGGCTTGCTCCAGCTGTATCCAAAGTGAATTTTCCCTGTTCTCTGTTAGCTTGGCTTCCCAAGGAAGAAAGGCTTGCTTCTTGAGTAGCATGCATTTGGGTTCATGCTCATAGACCTGTCTAACTCCTCTCGCAACTGGTGAACCCATTGGGCATCTCTGATGGAGAGATGAAGAGCTCCAAAGTGCCGGATTCCTGGAAGTTTATGAAAGCAAGCAGGCAAAGGGGAGCAGCAAGGAAGAGAGAGATTGCAGGTTGGCTGCAGCTCTGCTGGGAACCCAGGTAGAAATGAAGTCTTGTAAGACCTTTGCCTGCAAGCAAGGTGAGCCTGAGCTTCCACCCTCCAATGCACCAGAGAATCCACACACAACAATGCATCCTTGTTGTTGCTGTCAGGACCACTGCTGGTGTGTGGATTTGGAAGATGTTATTTTAAAGGAATAGGTACCTTGTGGTGCAGCATCAGAAGGAAAACACAGCGAGAGACACCATTACCAGGTGGAGCTGAGCAGAAAGCACTGCCTCCCATTGTGATGCTGTGTGGTACTGAGCCACGGAGGAAGCAAGTATTAACCAGAAGCAGGCTGTGATGTTGGCTCGCAGCCTAAGCACAGGCCTGAGGGTTTGGAAATCCCAGGATCAAATCACGTCCGTGATAACAACTCCTTTTATTGTCTACAAGCACTGGGGGTTTTGGCTACCTGAGCTGAAAGGAGCAGGAATAATCGCGCCTGGCTCATAGGATTGTTTCTGTCCAGTGCTCTATAATCACTTGATGTGCTCAGAGGATGAAATGTACCCCGCAGTGCAATACAAGGCACCAGCCATCACTCCTGGAGGCATTCAAAGCTTCTCCCTACCTTTGACAGCTGCCATGCTACGGCAGAGATTGTTCTGCTCAGCCCCAGCCTCGGAAGCCAAATTTAGAACGTGTCCTATGACAGGAATCATTTACATGACAAAATCTGCCTTTCTCCAGATCCCTCTCATTAAGTCCTGCCTCCCGCGCAGGCGAAGCAGTGCTCGTGCTGCAGGAAACCTGCCATGGGAGAAGCAGCGTGTCTGCCTGCAGGATGAGACCTCACTGGGTGCTGGACACCCACCTTTGCGGAGACTGAGAGGGTGTATTTGGGTGCTGGGTATTGCAGGGGCAGCTCAGATAAACAGGAAGGGGGTGAGGGCTTCGCATCCTCTTGCACTGGTACAGTCACAGCATTGGGGAGAAGATTCCTTACAATGAGGGTGGTGAAACACTGGCACAGGTTGCCCAAAGAGGAGGTGGATGCCCCATCCCTGGAGATTCAAGGCCAGGCTGGATATGGCTCTGAGCTACCTGAGCTAGTTGAAGATATCCCTGCTCATTGCAGGGGGTTGGACTGGACCTTTAAAGGTCCCTTCCAACCCAAACTATTCTATGATTCCATGATTGAGCGCAGGTATGACTAGGAGAGGGGCAGGCTGTCCTTGGGATCACTTTTGGGGCAGCAGTAAAGCTGCATGGATGTGGGGATCTGAATGGAACAGCTATTGATGAGTTTTCAACATCTCCTGGGTCTCCACTGAGTATCCAGAGCACAAAACCTGGGCTCAACAACAATCCCTGCCCTCCAATGGATGTGCCAGGCTGCAACGTGCCTGTCAGCTCAGGCATCAGAGCTCTGTGGTCACACAAGCCAATACCAATGTGTCCTTTAGGGATTATTTTAGGAGGTTCCACGTATCCTTCAACCTCTTCTAGAAAGTCAAACTCCTTCAGCATCCCTCCTGGGGTCACCCAGGATGTGGGAGTTACTTGCAGCACACTATGGTTTCAAAGGCTTCCTCCTTGAATAGCTGCTCTCGCTCCTGCTGGGAAGATCTGTATGTGTAACCAGCAGAGGAGCTTCTTCCTCCCACAGCAGGGATGTGCATGGAGCCTTCGTGGTCCTCCCCACCTCTGCAGCCCCTATGAGAGGATCAGGATCAGACCTCCATTCACACCTTCCACACTGCAAAGATCACTGTGCTGGGGCACCCAAAGCCACCTCGCTGCCTGCTCTGTGCCCATGTGCTCTGCAGGCTGACACTGCTCGGATACGGGGCAGGGATCAAAGGGCTTGATGTGCCATTGGGATTCGGAGCACAGGGATGGGGTGGCCGCGGTCACCAGTAAAACACAGGAGGAAGGAAGGGCGGCACTGGGAGCTCCAAGTGCTGCAGCTCATCCGGCTCCATGGAGTCTCAGTGAGATGGGGCAGTGTGTGTTATCTGCTGGTGGCACAGGGCCATCCCTGCAGGCTCTGGGCGTGAGGTGATGTTGCCCATAGGTCTCCGCACAGGGGCACATAAGCAGCTGGAGCAAGAACAGGGAGGAAGCTCCGGGAACCACGAGGCCATTTGCCAGGGATGCAGTTGGAGATGCTCTTCCTCCACATGCCAGCACGGATCAGCTTTCAGATGAGTCACAAGCTCCATGCCCTCAAACCGGGCACCGGCTCCAGGAGTGACGCTCCAGTGCTCCCTGTGAGGACAGTGTGTTCCTCCCCATCACCCACCCGCTGACCTGAGTGCTCTGCCCTTCTCTTCACCCATCCCTCCATCAGCTTCACACTGGGAGCTGTGCACAGAGCATGTGTGGAGACCTCAGAGCAGCTCCCAGTGTCTGAAGGGGGATACAAGGATGCTGGAGAGGGGCTCTTCATCAGGGACTGCAGTGATAGGACAAGGGGTGATGGGATCAGACTGAAACAGGGGAAGTTCAGGTTGGAGATAAGGCAGAAGCTGTTCCCTGTGAGGGTGCTGAGGCGCTGGCACAGGGTGCCCAGAGAAGCTGTGGCTGCCCCATCCCTGGCAGTGCTCAAGGCCAGGTTGGACACAGGGGCTTGGAGCAGCTGCTCCAGTGGAAGGTGTCCCTGCCTGTGGCAGGGGTTGGAACTGGAGGAGCTTTAAGGTCCCTTCTAACCCAAACCATTCTATGATTCTATGGCCAGCAGCAACATCTGGGGCACACTGGGTGTAAACAGGGACTCCAGTGTGCTTAATAGATGAGATGCTGGATGCTTGGAGGCTCAGCCAGTCTCCCCATGACAGCTCACAGTGTATTTATCTATTGGGAAATGCCCTTAAACCTCCTTCCCCTGAACCTGGACCCCGTTAGCAGCATCTTCGTATGGTGCCAGCAGCTCTCCCCTGCCCATCAGCCACAACTGTAGCACTTTGGGCACTCTCATAGACACGAAGCTCCTGCCAAAGGCAATCTGTTATCCCGAACAGGAGCACATCGGTTTCACCCCTTCGGACTATATAGGAAAAGGGGTCATTTCACTCAGCTCTGTCTGCCAGCTTCCACCATAGTGATCACAACTCAGTCGCTGTTTCTGTGTCCGATGCCAACCACATAATGCTCTTAATCGTGGTAATTGTAGTTTATTAGAGGCTCTTGGAAGCAGGCGACGTGGCTTTCAGAGGGATATCAACACAAAGGTTCCCAAACTCCACATCAGGGAGGAAATTCCCTCCGTGGATCATGGCTGAGAACAAACGTGCTTCTGTGCTTCCAGAAACCCAACAACCCTAACAGTGCCATTGTTTGTGTAAGGGGGATTTCCACACTTCAGGGAACAGCTTGGAAGCTGCCACAGCAGCTGCCCTGGGGAGAGCAGGAGATGGGGAAGCAGCACTGGGAAAGATCACAGCGGGTTACAACTCATGGGGTTTATGTGCACATTGGGGTTGTGTTTTAGTGGGGGTTTCATTCACCTTTAGGGGCATGTTTTCCTCTTTCCTCATAGTGTGAGGACCACAGACACTATTTTTGCCCCAATAAAAGCTCCTTGTCATACATAAAGCCCTGTGACCCTGGGCACCCTTGCGTCAAGGATGGTATGAAATGTCCCAGGGTTTGGAATGAGGTGACACAAGGCAGCAATGCTGAATCCTGGGGCTGGAGCAACTCCCATATGGAGACAGGCTGAGAAAGTTGGGGCTGTTCAGCCTGGAGAAGAGAAGCTGTGTGGAGACCTCAGAGCAGCTTCCAGTATCTGAAGGGGGCTACAGGGATGCTGGGGAGGGACTTCATTAGGGACTGTAGTGATAGGACAAGGGGTAATGGGTTGAAACTGAAACAGGGGAAGTTCAGGTTGGGTAGAAGGAGGAAGTTCTTTACTGTGAGGGTGGTGAGGCACTGGAATGGGTTGCCCAGGGAGGTTGTGAATGCTCCATCCCTGACAGTGTTCAAGGCCAGGTTGGATGAAGCCTTGGGTGCCATGGTTTAGTGTGAGGTGTCCCTGCCCATGGCAGGGGGTTGGAACTGGATGATCTTGAGGTCCTTTCCAACTCAAACCATTCCATGAGCCTATGATCCTATGCACCAGAGACATGGGAAATGAGGACAACCCCGTTTTGTTCTGCTGTGTATTTGGAGGAAAGGGGCTCATCTGCAATGTGTCTGCTCTCAGCATCCTTGCCACCTGACCCAGGTGGTTCCATGGGGCTGCAGAGCTTGTCCTCTTCTGCATCCCGCTGCAGTGTTGGAGGATGGGCTGTCTGCCAGCACCATGCATAGCTGCTGCTCTGTGGGACATGATTTCACCCCACATGTGATTTCACCACAGAGGTCTTCACAGCAGGACAGCTATACCCAGTGCATAGATGATAACACAACACTGGGGTCTGCATCTTGAGAGAGCATCCATGGGTTCAAACTGTCTGGGGCTAAAGAAGGTCAAGCAGCCCAGCAAGACCCACTGATCCCTCTGTTTTCTTGTCAGGATATGGGGGATGACTTTTTGCTCTCCCAGTGTCCCCATGTTGCTTTCACACTTGCTACCTAGAGCCACAGTACCTTTCCAGAGGAAGGGTCTCATGGAGACCACCTATAAGCTGTATCACCATGGAAAGGCAAGCAGGGAGCACCAGGCTGATGCCATTAACTCTGACAGGTCTGACAGCAAGGATCCAGCATGTGCTGTTGGTCTGGGAGCCTGAGCTGAGCTCTTAGGCAGAAGCTGTTCCCTGTGAGGGTGCTGAGGCGCTGGCACAGTGTGCCCAGAGAAGCTGTGGCTGCCCCATCCCTGGCAGTGTTCAAGGCCAGGTTGGACACAGGGGCTTGGAGCAGCTGCTCCAGTGGAAGGGGTCCCTGCCCATGGAACTGGATGAGCTTCAATGTCCCTTCCAACCCAAACCAGTCTGGGATTCTTTGAAATCCAGGCTTGATTAAGGCAACCCCAAAACTCCCTCCTGCTGCCCCCTTGCTGCCCAGTGCTTTATTCCTTTTAGATGCCACAAGGCCAAAAGCCATTCAAAGAGATGAGGTTCTGTAGTCCTCAGAAATGAAGGGCTCAGGAGGCTCTTGCTGCCCCAGGCAGGGACCAAAGTCCAGACATGGGGAGAGCAAGCAGGGAATGAGAGGGAGAAGGAGCCAGAAATCTCTCTCCTGTCCTGCTGTCCTTCACCTGCCCATGTGGATGGATGCTATCACCCTAAACACTGCAGGCAGATATTCCAGCCTCAGCTGATTGCCCTGCCTGATACCACTTGGGAGATTACTGTGTCCCTTGGCTGGGCTGCCTGCCAGGAAAACATGACTGGGAGGGTGATAAGAAGGGTGATCTGCTGGGGAAGGCGGTGGCGTCACTGCTGACAGGGACCTTACCTCATCCCCTCCGAGTATGCGCTGTGTGGCTATCCCGAACCTGGAGCATGGGGTGGCACAGGGGCCCTGGGAGCAGGGATAGGGTCATGCTGCTCCTGTCACCATAGAGGAACCTGTGACAAACACATGGTGGGATGGTGCTGGGGATGTGCTGCTGGGGATGTGCTGAGAGCACGAAACCTCTGCCCTGCCATGCTCGGTGTGGTGTGTCCGGGTGATGTGAGGTCCTTTATGGGCATGGGGAAGAAGAAGTCACCGAATGGGAAGGGACCACTGGAGGTCATCGGTACCAACCTCCCTGCTCAAGCAGGTTCGCCTACAGCACACTGGATGTGAGGGAAAGCATCTTCACAGTGAGGGGGGTGAAACACTGGCACAACTTGCCCAAAGAGGAGGTAGGTGCACCATAGAATCATGGAATGGTTTGGGTTGGAAAGGACCTTGAGATCATCCAGTTCCAACCCCCCTGCCATGGGCAGGGACACCTCACACTAAACCATGGCACCCAAGGCTTCATCCAACCTGGCCTTGAACACTGCCAGGGATGGAGCATTCACAACCTCCCTGGGCAACCCATTCCAGTGCCTCACCACCCTCACAGTAAAGAATTTCTTCCTTATATCCAATCTAAACTTCCCCTGTTTCGATTTGAACCCATTACCCCTTGTCCTGTCACTACAGTCCCTAATGAAGAGTCCACCCCCAGCATCCTTGTAGGCTCCCTTCAGATACTGGAAGGCTGCTCTGAGGCCTGGAAGGCTGCTATGATGTCTATCCTCCATGAGAATAGACCTCCATGAAGTCTATCTCCATCCCTGGAGACACTCAAGGCCAGGCTGGATGTGATTCTGGGCAACCTCACTGAGTTGAAGATGTCCCTGCTCATTGCATAGGGTTGGAACTGGGTGAGTTTTGAAGGTCTTTCCAACCCAAACCATTCCATGATTCCTTTATTGTGTCCAGACAGCTCGTGAGTATCTGTGGGGCAGGAGACTCCACATCATCTCTGGACACCCTATTCCAATGCTCAGTTACCCTCCCAGGAAAGAAGCTCTTTCTCATGTTCAGCTCTAACTTCCTGTGGTTTAGTTTATGTCCATTGCCTCTTGTCCTGTTGCTGGGCACCACTAAGAAGAGTTTGGCCCCATTCTCTTGATGCCTTTTCCCTTCAGAAGCTTATAAACATCGATCAGATCCCCCCAGATTACTGCTGTTGACTGTTACTAATAACAGACACATTCCCTTAACCCTAGTACTTGCTTTACCAAAACCAATATGAAAACCTCAGTGGATAACGTCAGAAGCTCTTCCCCATGCATGTTTTTGATGGAGCATCCTCACCAAGCAAAGAAGAGCAAACACAAGCTGGGAAGACCCTGTCATCCACACAACTTGCAATGACCCATCTTGTGTGGGTAAGTCCTGATAGCCCCTAATCACACACTCCTGTGCTACTTTTTGCCTGTGCTCAGGATGTGCCATGCTCACTAATGAGCAGTTAGTCAGTGTTGTCCTTTGCCTGCTTGCTGCTGACCCCACGGAGCTGGACAATGAACCACACAGCCCCAACAGCACAAGGATAAGTCCTGCTCTAAGTAATCCAAGCCCAAGTGCTACCCAGGAGTTAAAACCCATACATCTTCATCACTCCGTAGCATTAACTGCCCCAAAGGAGATGGCACCTTAGCTCAGGTCACTGCCAAACCAAGAGGGGAATGCTTCAGAAGATCCAATTTCCAGATTAGGCTCAGAGATGTTTCCCTTCTTCTTCCCCAAAAGCTCTTTTAAACAAAGCCATCAAAGACACCAGAACATCACAGCATTTTGTGTCTTTAGGGTTTCTGGAGAGTTCAGGAGATGAAAACTATGAAAGTAGCAATAAACCTCGACCTCAGCCTGATGAGAGGAAGGACAATGAGGAAATACTGGAATTAGAAATACCTGCTATAAACACAGAGATGTTTTGTGTCTTTCCATACCTCTTACAGTCCCACAAGGGCATGGTCTTGGTTTGGAAGGAGAGGTTTTCATCAAGGCATTAGCCATGAAGAAGAAAACTGCATGAAAAGGCCAAGTGATGTCTTGTAGCTTACCTGAACCAAGCCATTCAATCCTCAAACTTCATAATACAAACCAGCATTCTCTTGCACTTCCCAGCACACTGGATGTGGCCCATGGGAGTCCTGTTGGGCTCTCTCACTCCGCACAACCCATTGCCTTCCTCCATGTGGCAGTGCAGAACCAGCATCACTGCAATACAAAGGATGCCTTGGGCAAACTGGGAGATCCCAATAGGACATCTTCCAACAAAGCCATCTATTTTTGTGATCCCCACTGTGCAGAGGATGCTGACCAGAGGCAGAAACCAAAGGATGTTAAAGATCCATAAGAAGCTTTTGGGGACAAAACACAAATGAGGCTATGAGGTTTGCTCCTCACAGTGCTCTCTGGTGAGGCAGGGCAGGACTGGCTCATGGACTTTCTCGTTTATGGCACCAAACCAACCAGTTTTGAACTGGCTCTTGTTGTAACATCTAAGCGGAGATATGTCTCCCAGTAGTAACAAGCTGCTGTAGGGATTACCTTGGTACTGGCCCTTGAACTCAGCAGGTACACTGTACCCCTGAAATGGATGCTTTGATATGTTAAAAGACCTATGTACGTTTATAGGGCAAGTAGGACCTATGCGAATGGTTGGGTTGCATGGGTGGGCTGTGGAGTGTCTGACTAAAGCACCTTTCTAATCCACAAAAAACAAAGACTGTAACATTATAAATGCCAGTTGCAGTAATAGGGCTTGATTTGCTTCATTTTAGGGTTGGCATCAAAAACAATAGACCAATATCTTGATCATAGAGTCCCAGACTGCTTTGGGTTGGAAAGCACCTTAAAGCTCCTCCAGCTCCAACCCCTGCCACAGGCAGGGACCCCTTCCACTGGAGCAGCTGCTCCAAGCCCTGTGTCCAACCTGGCCTTGAACACTGCCAGGGATGGGGCAGCCACAGCTTCTCTGGGCACCCTGTGCCAGCGCCTCAGCACCCTCACAGGGAACAGCTTCCTTATGCATTGATTTCCTCCTTACGCCTCTTGATGCACTTGCATCTCTCCATTAGTGGGTGACTAAAGGGGGCTCAGAGTGATGAGCACAGAGGGTGCCTGCTGCTGACACCCACAGTTAGAGGAGATGAGTGCTTCTCCTTTGCCTGTGGTGTGGTGCAGTCCCCCTGGGATGAAGGAAGGACATTGCTTCCTCATTGCGCAAGGGAAAAGGTCACCCATCGGGCTGCAGTGGATGCTGACCAGCGCGTCCCTGCCTGCTCCCGCGCCAGCTTCACCCCATTGCCAGCACTCAGGCACTGCTGACTTGCAAAGAGCACCCAGAACAACCCTGTGTTCATTGTCTGGACTCTGAACCTTGTCCTGGGCCAGCTGCAAAGATGGGGCAGGAGTAAAGTCCTCCCCCTTGGTCTGGCTCCATTGCCTTGCGATGTCCCCAAGAAGTTGCCTTCATGCAACTGCAAGGGAAGAGGCCACTGGGGGCAAGGGGCAGCAGCTCCGCAATACAGCAGGCGCCTGGAAAACTGGCATTCCCTGTGCCATTGGCTCGAGAAGAGCTGACGCATCCCTCCGGAGTCACTGTCATCACTGGAGAGACCTTCACTGCCCTTGGCTCTGCGGATGATGTGGCTCCTGTTGGTTACTCAGCACAACACCTGGGAGCTGCACTTGGATACTTGGAGGCCAAACTTGGTCTCTGTTCCTCCTGGATGGAGACCAAGGCTCAGACCTGGCACTGGGACAAGTCGTGCATAATATCCAAGTGAATAGCTGTGCTGTGGAGGGAGATGAAGAATGAGGTTAGCTCAGCTCAGAGCAGAGCAATCCAGGCAGGTGTTTGCTGGATGGGGTGTAGAGCAATGTCCTTGATGGGCTTGCTGAGGAGGGTATGGGCTAATACAAGCCATAACCTGACATGAAATGCAGCAGTAATAGACCTGCATCCAACCATGGTGCTATCTGTCTCCAAGAGAGAGAGATGCTTCTGAAGTGACTCACAGGTGCTCAAGGTATTTCATCTAAGGTGCCAGCATTACTCTTCTGCTGTGCTGCACTATGACTGGTTAATGTGTGAAGGGAAGCACGTATCAGGAGCTGGAAGACGTCAATGTTATGCAGCTGGTGGAGCCAATGAATCACATTCTTGCATGTGTGGCATGTCTGGGTTACCCACACAATAGACAACACCTTTAAATCCACCACTGAAACCTGACCAGACCAGATTCCAACGTAGTCAAGAAACTGTGCTCAGCCTTGCATGTGGTGGGCTTGAAGAATGGAAGTCACCAAAGCATCACCTCTCCTGGTCAGAGAGGCTTTGACAACCATAGATCTGGCCATCACAGCAATGAGGGTGTTTGTTATGGCACATCTAATTGACAGATAAAGAACCTGACGTGTAGGCCATTGAAGCAACATGCCCATAACTACAGAAGGATGTTTCAGGGCTAAGTCACGGCTGTTGGTCTGGCTGTTGGTGTGTCCATACTTTGGATATGCAGGTTTGGTGCCCTCTGGGAAGCAGTCCTGTGAAGCTGAGCTCCATCATGGCTATGGGGTCCATAAGCAGGTCCTCCAAGCCTCACAAGTTTGCTTTAGAGCCCACTGAGATAAGAGGGAAGAGCAAAATATCTCAGTTCACAGCATCCATGTTCACAGCCCCAACCCTCCTCACAGTAGGGTACCCTCCTGCTTTGCCTTTATAATGCCCCAGGGTACCCGGTTTTCCATTCCAATGATGGTTTGTCCGGAGGGAACGCTGTATCCCACCCAATGGTGAAGCAGTCCCACCTTGCAAGCTGTGGCAAAGGCTCTTGGTCTCCCTTTGTCTTGGTTTCCCAGTTGAAAAGCAGGTCTTGGTATCTCCCTAGCCCTGCAGAGCAGTGTGAGGATAAGTATATTAAAAGCTTGGCCATCATTCAGGTTCTAGAGTACTGGGAGCCATTGAAGTGGCTTAGAGGGATGGTTTAAAGTCAATTAAAGCAAAATCTTCACTCTGAACATAGAAATAGGAAAGAAATCACAGGTCACCCACCCCTTGTCCCTGCCAGCATAGGGCTGTTCTGTGTGTTTATTGGTCTTCAGCATTGACAAAGTGTATGTGCAGGGGGCACCTTCCAGTCCTCCCACAAGGAGAAAAGTCAGCATTTAACCTAACACAGTTCCTGCCTTCATTTCCCTCCTTTATTCCCATTTATCCCCTTGGCAATCCATCACAGAGCTTGCTTCCAAGCTAATAACAGGGGAGTTCCAGCAGCACGGAGATAACGTTAAAGGGATGACTGCTACCACGTCTGTTTGGCCTGGGAGCATCACTTGGCTAAATTAAAAGCTCCCAGGTGCCTGAACTGAAGCAGAATGGATTCCCTGCATGAGGCCCTCTCCTTCTCCATGCTTGGCCAGGGCACAGTGTAGGGTTTCATCCATCATTGGATGAATCCATCACCTCCAAGTTACGCTTGAAGGTGGAAAAAGTGTGATAAATGCATGTAAATGGTAAATGTTGAAACACTCCCTGCCCAGAAGCCCACACCTGGCATTGCCTATGCCACTGGCTTGTATACAGCACCTTGAATCCTGTGTTCAGCTCTGGGCCCCTCACTGCAAGAGAGACCTTGAGGGGCTGGATGGGGCCAGAGAAGGGCAATGGAGCTGGTGCAGGGCCTGGAGCACAAGAGAGATGGGGAACAGCTGAGGGACCTGGGGGGTTCAGATGGAGAAGAGAAGGCTCAGGGGGGACCTGATGGCTGCCTCCAAGTGCCTGCAGGAGGATGGAGCCAGGAGGGGCTGGGCTCTGCTCCCAAGGAACAAGGGATGGGACAAGAGGAAACGGCCTCAAGCTGCACCAGGGCAGGTTTAGATGGAGCTGAGGAACAATTCCTGCCCCACAGGGTGCTCAGGCATTGGAACAGGCTGCCCAGGGCAGGGCTGCAGGCACCGGCCCTGCAAGTGTTCACACAGCGTGGAGACGAGGCCTCAGTGCCATGGGTTAGGGGTGGCCTTGGCAGGGCTGGGAATGGTTGGACTGGATGAGCTTAAAGGGCTTTTCCAGCCCAAATGGTTCTATGAGTCTATGAAAACAACGGCACTGCCTTCTCACAGTAGAGCCCTCACCTCAGTCCCTTGGGTGTAAATCTGCCTTAAACTCAAATCTGTTCATTCTCATTTACCTTTCTCATCTCATTTTGACTCTGACTCTACAGACACAAACCCCATTTGTATTCCACACCTTTACAAGCAGCATTTTCTTCACAGCTTTCAGAAGGTGGTTTTGTTCATGGTGTCCCTCGGGGGGAATTTTGGCATCAGCAGCTGAGATGATGCTGTTCAAGCACCACGAGCTGCTGAGGACTTCACTGCATTGCCTTCATGCAGAGCATCCTTTACTTTCACTCTAATGACGTGCATCTCAGGCCAATAGATGACAGAAAAGAAGGTATTTTGGTAGCTTTTTACTCATGTAAAATGAGCAAAGCTCCTCAGCACCATGCTGGGAAAGCATTAGCTCAAGATGCACAAGAATATATGCGCAGGCAAAGCTTTTTGTTGCAGGGAAATGTTTCTCCAAGCCCCATCCACACCTGTGTTTCTGCCATTTACCGCTTTGTTTAAGCCCTAAGTAGGACTATTACCTAAATAGCCAAATCATTGTGGTCTACAGCAGTCACAGGGCACAGGACCAGAGGCGTGGGCAGGATTTGGGCATGATGTGACATGGTTTGCTCCATGCTGGAGGCTGGCTTGACCTGTGTGCCCTTGGAGACCATAGAATTATAGAGTGGTTTGGGTTGGAAGGGATCTTAAGATCATCCAGTTCCAACCCCTTGCCTGAGCTGATGTGGAATTGATTCCCTGCATGAGGGAATGATGCTGAACGGGTGAATGCCCTTTGATTCTTGGTGCTAGGAGCCTAATTCTGTTCTTGCCACTCACTTTGATTCATGCTTCTCCTCTGTAAACACCAACCAGCCATGGGGTTGTTTTAACCAACATCCTCTCATGTCAGGCTGGACCTCTTTGTGCAGCCTTAGAAATGACAACATCCTTATTACAGAAAGTGTAATTTGGAGTCACCCTCCTTCAGTGGGGCTTTTGAGAGAAATCCATGGCATTTGACCACTGAAATGGAAATGACTTCTAAAAACAACTTGGTTTGTCACCCTTTCCTGTGAGCTCACTGATGACTTGAGCCATTCGCCTCTGTTCATGCCACCCATTCCCTCACACGCTGAGAGGCTTTTCCATCAGCTTGGATGACAACAGCAGGCCCAGCTCCCGGCAGTGACAACATCTGGGGTTGGATGAGGCCATAAACCTCTTTGAGTTGGCTCTTAACACTGCTGATGCAGGTGCTGCATTTTGGGAAGCCCAGCTCATGTATTCATCCCACATTTACACATCACCTCTGAGATGACATCCTTCAACAAAGCTCTGAATTTGATGCTACCATGAGCTTCCCCTGCCTCATTGCAAGCTGCTGTTTAGCAACTCTAAGCTGATTTCGGTCCTCACCCGAATAAAAGACACCCCATGGACCGGTGTGGCTCTTTGCTGTGTTCTTCTGTCTGAAGCAGTACCCACTGCATCAGTGTGATGCTGAGTGCAGCTGATTAGTGCTGCCTCATTGAACCCATTTCTTCACTGGGTACTTTCTGCAGTCACTTGTTGAGGAGCACGTGCTCTCCTATTGATTTGTCCTCAGCACTGCATGCAAAGGGCAGCAGGGATCCTAGGGTCTCATAGATGCTCCAGCTCCAAGTATCAGTAATTAGTGGTACTGCAGCCCAATTGAATAGAGAAGACAGGTTTGGCAATGTGCTCTGTCATCCAAAGCCTCCCTTGCTATCCTGTGTGCTGTTTATTCTGGTTTATGGCTTGTAAAGAGGCAGCAGCACAAAGGAACGAGGCGCCTGTGGTGCTGCACAAAGCCAGGACAAGGGAATGTCGCTTGTCACAAGCAGTCATGACCCCCATGGGTCACATCCTGTCCCCACAGTCTAGTTTTAGCTGACTACTGCCCAGGATGAAGGATCTGTATGCACATCCCATTGCTCACAGCCTATTCTATGGGTCTTGGTGGACAGAAGGCCAGTGGGCTGGTAAAGCAGAGTAGCTGGAGCAGGCTGGGACCTGCTCTGCCTCTCTCTTTGCCTCCCTATTCCCTCCTGTGCTGTTCATTTTCCAATGCAGCTTCCAAATAAATATCCATTAAAGGGTATCTTGAGGATGTTGGGGATCATAACCAAGCCTGCTTCCCTACACAGAGATGGGTATGGGACAGGGCGAAGAGATGGCCTCTTTGTTCTCTGTCAGCATCTCCAGATGATCAGTGCCTTTGGTTTCCATCCCTTCACCTCTGACTGTGGCTGGGGAGCCAATGCTCATCCATGGAAGGTAAAGGCAGCTGGAGAGAAAGAAGAGAGCTGTGGGAGAGATGAGCATCCTGCCCAATGGTCCCCTAAGCCAAGCTGCATCGTTGCCTCATAAGCAACACTCCAGTTCCCTGGAGATCTCCCAGCACTGACAGACCTTTGCTGCTTATGAAACTGCACAGAGGAGGCTATGGGGAACCTGCCTGTGAAAAATGGGAGGTGGTTCCTGTCCTCCTGCCCCACATCTCCAGTTCTACCTCTCCTCTTCCTTGTCTCCATGCCCCTGCTTTTTTCCCATCATCACTCACAAGCATCCAACGCTGCAGAGCATCTCCACTCAGTACAGAGCAAAGATGCTAAACCCCTGACCTGAGTGTGGGGGATGAGACATCATCTGCTCTGCTGCAGCACCTCCAATAACTGCACATAGCAGCTCCCATAGGAATGCTGAGGGATAGCAGCATCCATCTTGGTCAGCAGGGCACCAAAGCCTGGTTCCTGCATCTGCCTTTCTGAGCTCCTGCATCCGCCCTTCTGAGCCCCTGCATCCATGCATGCAGCCATGTCCTGCTGCATCCCTCCTTTCCCCAACCATGCCCCACTTTCCTCTTTGGCCTCTCCTCTGCTCCATCCTTAGCTGCTCTATCCATCTATTTATCCATCCATCCCTCCATCCATCCATCCATCCATCCATCCCCATCTCCCTTTCTTTCAGCTCCTCCTGGAGGAAGGGATCATTTCTCCAGCTCAGCAGCTCAGTTGCCATCTCAGCTGGCCTGGGCTGAGCCCAGTGATGGAGCAATACAAGCACATCCAGACATGAAGTCCCCAGGTCACTATCAAATCCTTGCCAGCACTGCACCTGCTCTATGCCATGCATGCAGGTGCTGTCTATAGGCCCCAGGCTGCAGCTCCTTGCTTTCCAGACTAAAGACCAGTGGAGAAGAAGTTGTTTTGCTCAGCATTGCCACAGGGATGCTCTAACAGAGGCTCTGGGTACCCCAAAGCCACTCAGCATCCCCAGTGAGCAGGAAGGTTTTCAACCCTCACTTTGAGGATGCTTTGGAGCGGGACCCACATTCACCACAGTGTTTCTCTTCCTCAGGCACAGTGGTAGCAATGAGAGCACTAGAAGTAGCTGATGTTTCCTAATGACTAATTAGTGTGTGTTTTGAGGCCTGACTGTCCTCTGTCCCTTCCCGAGCTGGTTGTTGAAGGGCTGTTGTGCTTCATTTGCAAGCAGCATCCTTTGGGCTGCGGATAGATGTGCTCTGTGCCGGCAAGGGGCTGTTTGGGCTGCAGAAGGGCTAGAAGCAAGGAGTTACTGCCTCCATTTACCCATCACAGCCCCCGTGTACCCACCCTGGGACAAAACCAGGCCAAACCAAAGGTCACATCCGAACCACGACCACTGCCTTTGCCCCTGTGCCCCTAACAGCACTGTCTGCCTTGGGTTACGCCTCATCCTCTGCCTTTTCCATCACCACCAACCCCTTTCCTTGCAGCGAGGGTTTGTATTTTCCAGCCTAACCTTTGTCTGGTTGAGCCAGTGACTCATCCCACTCATTAGCTGAACTTTGAATATCTCTTTATCCGCTGGATCCCTTTCAAGCTCGTTCCCTGGCAGCGGAAGAGCCTTCGCTCTGCTCTGGATTGCAGAGGAGCTGCATCTGCCTCCCTGCCTGAGGCACGCTAATAGACCCCGATGGGCTGCAGCCCATTCCCTGCCTTCCCTTGCCCCGCGGGTTAATTGCTAAGAGGCAGCCCTGAGCATTTAGGGAGCATCCCTCTCCTATTCCAGGTTTGCAGTTGGCACCTCTGTTCTTCCACCCACTGCCTCTGTCACTGCTGCAGTTTGTGTTTGCAAGGAGACAGGATTGCTCTGCAGAGCACTCATAGCTGGGTGCTGGCAGAGCATGGAGAGAGCTGCCTCCTTCCAGAAGGTCCTATTCCTTCCTTAGTTGCCTTCCCTGCTTTGCCCCCCTTTGCTCCATGCATAGACCTTCCCAGTGAGAGCAGGGAGGAGATTCCAGCTGTTGCTGATGAATGGACAACCTGCCATAGTGTGAGGTGTTCCTGCCCATGGCAGGGCTTGGAACTGGGTGATCTTAAGGTCATTTCCATCCCAAACCATTCTGTGAATCTATGATCTCAGGGGTAAAGCAGGAGAGGGTACAGGTCAGGTGTGAAAGGGCATGGATGCTTTAAGGAGCTTAAAGCAGATTGGAGTGATTTAGTGACCTCAAATCACTGCTTCTGACATGCTCCTTTTACCTGATCAAGAAGAGCAGAGGGTCAGAGGGACAAACCCTTCCCCACTGCTCCCTTAGAGGTGAGCAGGAGAGGGCTTCATCCCTGGGGATGGCCACCAGCCTCCCTCGTGCCCTGGGCCTCATCCAGCTCATTTAGCATCCCCCATTCTCTCCCTTCCTCTGTTCCCTTCATTTACCAGCACCAATCACCTGCTGCGCACGGGACCCAGAGCATCTCCTCCAGCATCCCCTGTGCCTGCTGCCTGCACACCAGCAATTTGTGCCTCTCCAAGCCAGGGAGCCGGAGAGCTCTTCCCTACGAGGAGCTGATGATTCACGGCCCCAGCCAAGGGAATCAATACAGCATGACTAAGGCAGCCCTGCATCAGGGTGGTGATTAGAATCTGCCTCCGCAGCTTCGTCCAGAGTGGCAATTTACTGATTGTCTTGACAGCCTTTGTCCCGTGGGCTCATTGCCAGGCTTCCAGCAGCCCTTTCCTTCCCCCTAACACATTTAGTGTTGACTCCAGTGGAGGGTTTGGATTTGCTGCCTTGCTGAGGATGGGATGTGGTGCTGACCTCCATGTTTCATGGGGAACAAGTGGGAATGGTAATTCACACTGCTCCGCACCAGCCCAAACAGAGGGATGGGTGCTATAAATCACTGCTGTGGGGATTGCTTTGGGGCAGGAGACGGCCTGAGAGCTCTTCATTTATGAGTTCACCACCAAATACCAAACAGATAAGTGCACACTGGACATGGAACTAAGCACATGCTAATGCAGACAGGCATCCATGAGGTGGTACATTAATGCTCTGCCGTGAAACAGAGGATGGTTTACACCTTTTGCAGCCCAGCTCCTAGGGTACACACATGTACATGCAGGTACTCCATGGTATGGGGATGGCTTAATGCTATTTAACCTGCCCGAGGGGAGACTGAGCTGAGCTCTGAGGCAGAAGCTGTTCCCTGTGAGGGTGCTGAGGCATTGGCACAGGGTGCCCAGAGAAGCTGTGGCTGCCCCATCCCTGGCAGTGTTCAAGGCCAGGTTGGACACAGGGGCTTGGAGCAGCTGCTCCAGTGGAAGGGGTCCCTGCCTGTGGAACTGGATGAGCTTTAAGGTCCCTTCCAACCCAAACCAGTCTGGGATTGTATGAATCTCTCCCCCAGTTCACCATGTGCTGGACCCTTGTAGGAGCAACACGTGGATGCAGGGATGTGCCAGGTCACCAAACCAGCCCCATTGTGGCTCCAGGAACATTTCTCTGCAGCTCTGCCACCCAACCATAGCCTGGGCAGGGCTTTTCTTTACTAGGTTATTTCATGCCATACCAGTTCCCAGCTCAGATCATTATACAGCCCTGTGGCAGTGAGGGGAGGGATCTGGGGACTGTGGGGCTGTTAAATAGGGAATGGCATCCTTAGCTACAGGTAGTGTGGGGATGGGGCTTTGGGGCACTGGCTGGTGCAGGAAGCATCAGGGAAAGGTCTTCTTGTGAAGAGGGGCTGCATGGAAGACCCCATAAGGGTAAGGTCCTTGGAGAGGGGGCACAGAGGTGGTTCTCATCCCCTGGTGCCATGGGGAGCAGAGAGCCTGTCTCAGAGCAGTCCCCAAAGGCTGCAGAGGTGACAATGGGGAAGAGGGAAGCCAGGCAGGAAGAGGCACTTCCCTGTGCACATAATTCCTGGCACAGAGGTAGCAGTTTCCACAGCAGTCCCTGAGGCTCAGCCTGGCCTCCCTAACCACAGGGAGCTAAAAGACCTCTCTAATACCTGCTTGTTATCCTTATGCCATCCAAGCAGCATCCAACAGGATAAAGTGCTCGAGGGATGGAGGAGCACAGACGTCAGCTTAAACGCTGGGTTTAGGCTCTGCCTAGTCCTGTCCGCAGTCCATCACGGTCCCATCTACCCCAAAGAGCTGCTTTAACACCCCAAAAGGGCAGATTTCTCCCTTCAGCCCCTCAGATGTGCATTTGAACTCCTCCCTCCGCTCATCCTCACATTCTAACTGCAAGGAGCATCTTCATCACCTCCGTCACGGTGCATGGGGCTGCCTCCAGGGGGCAAGCCAGGATGCCTAAATTAGCTATAGGGAAGCTCTATAGGTGACTTCATCGTGTCCAGGAGCAGTGAGGTGTTCCCCATCACAGACCCAGCCTGCCTGCTCTGCTCAGCCCACTGCAGTCCCTGGCTTTATGGGATGCTCTGGGTGAGAGCATCTCTCTACCTGGGCATCCCCCACTGGATAAATAAGCAAGAAGAGGAGGTAGCAGCAGTGCTAAAGCCTGTTGCTGATGGAGACCTGCATTTTCAGTGCCCTCAGCTCATTGCTCCCTTTTACCTTCCTCCTAGTTTCATGGATGCTCTTCCAACAAAAAGGAATACAAAAGCCAGATCCCAGCTTGGAGTTGTAGGGGTGGAAGCATCACTGTGCCTGGTGTTCATGTTCCTGAGCAGGGACACCCTGGTCCTGCTGAGGACAGTGATGCTACAGGCAAAGGTATCACTGTGGATGGTGATGGGTCCTGATACGGATGGTGATGCTACAGGCAAGAGTCTCACTGGGGACAGCCATGGGTGAGGGTCCCACTGGGGACCCCATATCCCTATCCATGACTCTCAGATGCAGGTCCTCATCGTAGCCCGCCTGCGAGGCTCCATCTCCTGGTGTGTTCCCAAGCCCCAGTCAGATGACAGGGTTATTTACTAATGCTGGCAGGAAGGAAAGGCCATAAATTCCCCAGATATAAGGGCTGAGTCAGAGAATGAGGCGGCCGCAGCCAGCTCCAGCATGGCCTGGAAGAGCAGCTTAAAGGGAGGGGACAGGGTCAGTGCCCCTCATGCTGTGCCCCCCTCACTCCAGAGGTCCCTTAGAGGCTCAGAGGGATGAGGAGGGAGTGGAGTGCAGGTCCTGGCAGCATCCCGGAGCTGCTTTCCCCATGCAGGCCACCCCATGTGCTGGGAGGCAGTGGTTTTCTTTGGGCTCCTGCCCTGTTTGAGGATCCCAGTATAGCTGGAAGGCCTTGCAGCTTGCCCTTCCGCCCCAGGGATTGCTGCTTCTCTGGCACCAGAGCACAAGGTTCAGCCTTCGGGGGCTGAAGAACACTGTTATCTGCTGCAGGGGTTTCCACAACCCTTTGGGGTTCTTGTTTCAAGGAAATAAAGAGCATGGTCCTAAAATTAGCTCTGACTCCAGACCAACACATTGCATTAAGGGGAATGCAAAAGCCACGCCATAAGGAGACATTTGGATCCATCCGCATGCGTTTTCTTTTCCCTCTGTTTGTTTGGTTGTTTGGGAGTGAATTCTCCAGCAGGCTTCAAGCAGTGGCAAACCAAACTGGATAAATATTGTCCCTCCGGAAGGATTTGTTCCATGCTGCCTGCTCCCATTGCTCCTGGTGTACAGGCTCCATGGTTTACCCACCCAGACCCCATCCCCAGTGATTTTGTACCTGGTCCCCTCATCCATCACTGCATCCATTCTGTTCTCTCTGGGTTTATTCCTGCTCCCTCCAGGTTTATTCCTCCTCCATCTCAGGAGCACTCTGGACCCCCTGGGAAGGAATTCCAGTGCATGAGCATGGAGGGTCCTACAGTTTTGGATCCCCACCCTGCATTTAAGGCTTTACAAAGAGCTGGGAATTGCAAAGTGCGGAGTTTGAGGACCAGATGCCACCACATCTCCAGGCCTCCTGCATGTCACTGTTGTATTTGCAATCCCTCTACACTCCTCCTGATCCTGGTGTGATGCTGATGTCCAAGATGCCGTGGTGCTGCAAGCCCAAGGTCAAGTGGTGATGCTGCAACTGGAGCATCAACAGAGGTGAAACCAGCCCATTCCTGCCATCTCCACCTCTTCCTTCTGTCCCTCACCCCTCCATGCCCAGCACATCCTGAGAAGGTTCTTGGAGCAGCTGCTCCAGTGGAAGGTGTCCCTGCCTGTGGCAGGGGCTGGAGCTGGAGGAGCTTTAAGGTCCCTTCCAACCAAACCAGCCTGTGATTCTATGATTCTAAGGTTTATAAATGAAGGTCTCCCCTTCCCATAGTGTCTCCTGGTTCCCTCTTCGAGGGTAATACTTTTCCCATCATCAGCCTGATTTCCTTGCACCATTGAGCTTTATCTATGAGGAAAGACAGAAGTCACTAAATCAACCCCAGCAACAACCAGTGTTCTTCTGGCCTCTTAGACAACACACAGATGCTCCCAGGTCTGTGTCCTCCACTATTCCCCCTCTCCTGATGGCCAGGAGAGCTCGGCTCAGTGCTTCAGGGACATGGCCTATGCCACTTGAGCGACTGATGGCTGTTGCTCAACACCTCATGGACACAAAGGTCTTGAGCAACAGCCATGAATGGCCCAAGTAGCGCAAAGAGAAGGCGGTCAGAGGGGTGCGTAGGCAAGCACAGACATAGGAGGCTGCTGGTGGAACCAGTCTAAGCCACATAAGCAATTAGCATTGGAGGCAATGAGATGGGACTCGTGTTTGAAGGCACAATGCTCATCACTAGCCTTCCGAGAGGTAGGTGGGGAAGAGAAGCAGGTGGTAAACCTGGAAAGGCTGCATTCAATGGCTGCTGTGTTTGCTCCAACAATGGATCTCAACGCATCAAACCAGCTAAAGGAGAGCTGGGCATCAGAAAGACCTGTGAAAGACAGCCAGAAGCATATTCAGAGGGTTAAAAAGAGGCACTGAGTGGGCTAACCGGTGAGTAATGGAGATGTCACTCAACAAGATGAGATGTTTCAGTGCTTTATTTTAGGTGGAAATTTCCAGGTGTTTGGAACAAAAACAGAGAAAACTGCTTATTTACAAATCTGCTCCAAATTTACTGTCCTTTGTGTGTCCCATTTTCTACTGGAAGGCATCATCCCTCCAAGATCATTAGCAAAGATGTTAATGAAGTGGGATCTTTAGCCCTGCCTCTTGTTCCTCCCTGATCCATGCGCCTTGCTCAATGTGGCACATCCTAGGCTTCCTCATTGCGTCTCAATGTGTTTTCACTTTGTACAAACCACAGTTCAGACCAGTGCATTTTTTTGCCCCTAATTTTTGTGTTTCCTGAGACAAAGAAGCAAAATGCATTAGTCAAAATCAAAACACATGTTCCTAAAGCCGGTCTTGCCTTTATCCTCTGGCTGTGCCATTCTCTAATGGCATTCCGCTTCACACCAAAAAGAGCTGGAAAAGGAGCACACTGGGAATCTTCTGCACCCGGCATCCCTTGAGCATGACTTTCATGGCAATTTTATTCAGCATCTGGCTCCTGCAAAGCTTCTCCCCATTGACACTATTGTGTGGACAGAACTGAGCTCTATGGATTTCATCGTGGTTTTGTCTTAAATATTCCTTCTATTATTTTTATAGGCTGGTGATTGCCAGAATTATTCCTTCCCCTGTTTTGTTTTAAATCACTGTGGCATTTCCTTTCTTCTGCCTCTCAGGATCATATTATCCAAAGGGTTCAAAACACAGCCACCCGAGGATCAATATGTTCACTAACTAATCCCGCTATTAACACCTACAGATGAATGCCGGACGATGTCTCAACATACACAGATTGATTCCTTACATATAAAAGGTCTCAAGAACCCATTTTCCCTCTTTATTACTCCCCTTTCTCCCTGCACTCAGAGGACAAGACTTTAAAGAGCACTCAAAGCACCGACCCTTTTGGCTTGTTGATGGTGTTGTTTTCCTCTTCACTCACCTCCCTGCCACGTTTCCAGGTGTCAAAGCCCTCACTTCTTCAATGGAGACCAACTACCAGCAACCCTTCACTGCCTCAAAAGGCTCCCTCTTGGTTATCTCCCTCTGCTCTCCAGCCACAGGCAGATGTTCACCCGCAGAGGGCTGTGCCAGCTGGAAATGTCACCATAGCCCAGCTCATTGTTAGTGTCTTCAGCTGGAAGGGACAGTCTGCACCACTCCATCAATGGCAAGTATCATCCTGACCCCAGATCCACTGTGGCTGCTCCAGTGAGTGATGCTGCTCCCTGTTAAATGGGATGGAGCAGCTGGTGGGTGGGGAGGAGCGGCTGGAAGGGGAGCACACCCAGTGGCACAGCTGGATCCTGCAGCGCACATCTGTCCACAGCTCCCCCATCCTTGAGGAGCCTCTTGAGGCTCAGCCTTGGCCAGGTTTACATTGGACAACCTCTTGGCCTTCAGCCCTGGGTAAAGCCTTGCTTGGGATTTTCCATCCTCCCTCACTACTGGCTTCCCTTCAAGCATGGATTTAAACCCCCCAAATCCCTGTTTTGCTTCCTAGCCCTGCGCAATTCATCCCATGCTGAACTCCATTCACAAGCTGCATGTCTGAGCTTTCCCATCCATCCCCAGTCTGTCAGAACCAGATTTAGGCATGTCTTCCAAAGCATAACTCATCACACGAGTACATACATCCGACTCCTGCATGGGGATGAGCAGCTGAGTTGGAGAGAAGCAGAGAGGGGGGGTGGAGGATTGGCTGGAAAACCAGGAAAGCTCAGTGCAGTCTCAAAGCTGCACGACCCATTAGTTTTAGGGAGGCTGGGGTGGTCCTTCAGCCTTCCAGCAGGAGCTGCCTCACACTGATGCTGCAGCAAGCAGTGCTGCTTGGCCACGGGCTCCTTTTGAAAGCATCATGCCATCCTCTGGCCCCAAGGAGCTGGAGACTCAGCCTCACGCCAAGCAGCCATAACCAGCTGTGACAGCTTTGATTTCGCCTGCACTGCCTCCAGCCTCTGCTGCACCACCCGAGGAATCAGCCCTTGCTGACAGCTTGGTCACCTCTGTCTGCCTGCAGATCCTTGCTCCAATGGGAGATGCTGCCCACGGATGCTCCTGGAATAGCAGGAGGTTCCTGGCTTTGGGACAGATGTCCTGCACTGGCCTTGTTGTGGGGGATGCATTTAGTGCTGGTGTTTCTTGCACTCGCCATCCAGATGTGCATCTGGGAGAGGGGAAAGGTGGAACGTGTCAAGTGCAAGTCTGACTGTTTCATCTGCTTATTATGTAGCTAGAGGAGGCTGAGCAGGCAGGAAGGGCACAGGCTTAGGGGATCCCGGCAGGGATAAGCCTGGTTTGCTCAGGCCACCCTGGCTGCAGCTCTGCAGCAGAAATCCCTGGGCAACAATCACCACAGGCAGGGCCTCTACAGCCTTTTTCTCCATCACAAAGGGGTTATTGCCCGTGGAAAAGCCCCAGACAACACCTTAAACACCTCATCCCCTCTCCTTACAAACCCAACCATGGCAGGGATGCTCTATTATTATTCAAATCACAGCGATTTGCCTTTCCTCTCCTATGTCCATAGCAATAGTTGGTCTTTAAAGGGTATTTGCCCTGCATTTATCCCAGGCTGGGATGCTCTGTAGTGGTTTATACAGAGGGATACTGAAGCAGAGAGACAGGTAAATGGGGTTTTCAGTGGTTGAGCTCTCAGGAGTTGCTGCTTCTTTGGATCTTCTACCCCACTGACCTGCCTGACATCACAGGGGAGGAGAAAACAGAGGTATTTGGATGTGACATCCTCATCCTACCTCCAAACACATTCCCCCATGCCCTGGGCAAGCCACTGACTTTATTTGTGAGTCAGAAAGAATCACACCACTTAGAATGAGGGTGAAGAAAGGAGAGCATGGCTTAGCAGCACTACAACCCTACCATGCTCCTGTTAACCCCTGGACTTCTGAACCTTCTCCTTTATGCACTTTACCAACACGTTCATAGTTGCTGCTTATTGGACACAGTTATTTAGCAGCAGAATAATTATATGGAATTATATTGCAGTTTAATGGATAGAATCATTGAGCAGCAAAAGCTTTTCCTAGCGGGGTTTTGATTGTTTGCCTCTGTGATACAGATGTGTGGCTACACCTTGCTGCCTGCAGCCATGGAAGGAGTAAGGAGCCTCAGACAAGGCAGTTTTGATATGTACAGCCCAAGGGCCCAATATACCCCACCTGCATTCTCCAGGCTGCAGCAACACTTATCTGCACTGGGAACGGGGTGAAGTTTCCACTGTGCTTCAGCAAGGCCTACAGATGGCAGGGAGCCACAACAAGACTGATGGGTTTGCAAGCGCAAGCCAAAGGTGGGTGGAAAACGCATCTTGGAAACCGCCTTGGTAGCACATTGCTGCCTACTGAAGTCGTCCTGGGATGTGCAGGGATACCTGGCATGTAAAGATGGTCTTCAGAGCTGGGTACAGTGATTCCAGCTGCACGGACATGACTCCTCTCGGTGCTCTCATGGAGCAAAACCACACTTTGGTTTTCTCACTTCCACAATGAACTTCCTTCCCTGCATTCCCATAGGGAATGGCCACCAGCAGGGAAAGCTGTGCAGTGTTTTCTACCCAGCAGATTGCCTCTCACTCTGCTCCCTCTACCCCAGAACCTGCAAGCAGAGCTGGGCTCCTGTTTACAGAGAACCGAAGAGCATTTCAAGATGCCTTGTTTCTAAATACACCATTTGTGATTGAAAGACGCTGAGCTAGTCACATCGGAGGAGCTCATCAGAATGGAAACCAGCATCGCTTTTAATTGCTGCTGCTAAAATTGTCATTATTGATTTTAAAAGTCGAGGTGCATGAGAATATGTGTTTAACTGCAAAAAGAAGGAGGAGGTGAATTTTAAACGTCCTTTGGAGATGCTGCAGACTCAGCTCTGGATGGTTGTTGCTTCCATGAGAATGGTTGCCCCCCCCCCCCCCGCAATGCCTTCTATGCAAACACATAGAATCATGGAATGGTTAGGGTTGGAAAGGACCTTAAGATCATCCAGTTCCAACCCCTGCCATGGGCAGGGACACCTCACACTAAACCATATCACCCAAGGCTTCATCCAACCTGGCCTTGAACACTGCCAGGGATGGAGCATTCACAACCTCCCTGGGCAACCCATTCCAGTGCCTCAGCACCCTCACAGTAAAGAACTTCCTCCTTCTATCCAATCTAAACCTCCTCTGTTTCAGTCTGAATCCATCACCCCTTGTCCTCTCATGACAGTCCCTGATGAAGAGTTCATCCCCAGCATGGCTTGATATATTTTATTCCTCTTTTAATGCACCTCTATGTTTGGCCTTTCCTTTTTGCAATCCTATTTCCCATCTCCTGCAATTCACTCTTGGAGGAGTCTGGAAAAATCATTCCAGACCCATCATTATTGGATGTTTTCCTGTTCAAGCTGGTAAACGGCTCGATTGTGTGCAATTAGTTAAAGATGGGAAGTGCCGACTAAGTGCTAAGCAATGCTACAGAAGTGTGATGGATGGCAGACACACGTGCCACCAAGCAAGCAGAATGCTGTTTTGCACTTAAGTAGCACCTTTTTAGCCCAGGTTGGCAGAGCTGCTCGCTATCCCTGCTGGAGGCTGTCAGCACCCTGGCAAATTGGGTTATTGTCTTAATGCACATTTAGAGCTGAGAAAACTGAGGCACAGAGCAGTGAAGTCCCCATTCCCCTGGTGAGTCAGCAAATGAGCCTGCAGCAAAGCATCCCAAATCCCACTGCCGGCTTCCATTAGGAGTGATGCTCCATGAGCTGCTGCAATGTTCACTGTTAGGAAAGCCTTGGGGTAGCAGCTGAGACAAGCTGGCAGCACAAGGGGAGGATGTTCTGGATGGGCTCTGCAGTCATTGCAGCCCACCAGCGCTTGGGGAAAGGACCATTGGGTCAGTGCATGACCAAAGGGGATGGTCGTAGTGTGCTGAGACAAGTGGCTTCTGTCTTCAGAAAGACTCCCATCCTATGAAAGAATGGAGACCTCTTCTCTCCCCATGGTCAACTGCTTGTTAGAAGGAGCAATTCCATTTGAAGGCAGCAAGGTTCTGTGTTTCTGTAGGGCTTGCTATATTGAGGAGGGAGAGGAAGAGCAGCTTCACCTCCTGCTGCTGGCCTCATGTCATGTCCCAGCTCATGCTCATCCCATGGACACACACCACACAAAGCTGTCCATTAACTTGAGGTCTTTCTGCCTGCAAAACACAAGCAGCCATGTAGTGAGCCAGCAACAGGTCAGAACATGATGGAGCCATGGCAGGACACTGCTCTGTGCCTAAGGTCATAGAATCATAGCATCCCAGATTGGTTTGGGTGGAAGGGACCTTAAAGCTCATCCAGCTCCAAACCCTGCCACAGGCAGGGACCCCTTCCACTGGAGCAGCTGCTCCAAGCCCCTGTGTCCAACCTGGCCTTGAACACTGCCAGGGATGGGGCATCAGCCAGGAGCTGGGATTTGCTGCATCCATGAGATGCTGGTCCAGGCCCAGCCCCTGGAGGGCTATAAGCAGGATGCTCATCATCCCTGCTCTGTCCCCCTTTGCACCATATCCCTCTCCTTCCTCTTGGTGGTGAGCAGAGGCCTTGCAGCCTCTCCCTTCCTCTTCAAGGCCTTGTATTGCTTCTGTAACTGTGCCCTTTCTGGATTTTCAACATCCCCTGGAAAATCTGATTTCACACCATATTTGTGTGTCTAACAGAAACAATTCCAAACACCAAAAACCAGGCCATGCCCTGCCTGCCGTTACGTAGCATTGGTGATAATTGGATTCTCAGAAAGCCAAGCACTTTCTGGGCTTTAATGAGATTCAGACTTTAATTACTGTGTCCCTTTCCCAGGCATGCAATGGGAGCAGGGAGGAAAAGGACCATAATCAGGTCCTCGGTATGTTGCAAGAGTCAGCCTCGACGGATCGCGCTTTGGTTCCTTAATGAGAGGCTGCTCTTGCCACACACATTTGGAAAGCCAGTTTCTCTGCATTGTGGCCTTTATAAACACCCTTCAGCAGCTGGGCAACAAACCACTGCTGCATCATCTCAGGAGGCACTTCTTCACTGATGGAAAGCCAGCAGAGAGGGCTCTTTGGACCTTCAGGATGAGACAAGGACATGTCAGGGGCTGGTGAACACTTTCATTAAGGTCTTGATGATAGAATCACAGAATCATTTGGGTTGGAAAAGCCCTTTAAGCTCATCCAGTCCAACCATTCCCAGCCCTGCCAAGGCCACCCCTAACCCATGGCACTGAGGCCTCGTCTCCACGCTGTGTGAACACTTGCAGGGCCGGTGCCTGCAGCCCTGCCCTGGGCAGCCTGTTCCAATGCCTGAGCACCCTGTGGGGCAGGAATTGTTCCTCAGCTCCATCTAAACCTGCCCTGGTGCAGCTTGAGGCCGTTTCCTCTTGTCCCATCCCTTGTTCCTTGGGAGCAGAGCCCAGCCCCTCCTGGCTCCATCCTCCTGGCAGGCACTTGGAGGGAGCCATCAGGTCCCCCCTGAGCCTTCTCTTCTCCATCTGAACCCCCCAGGTCCCTCAGCCGTTCCCCATCTCTCTTGTGCTCCAGGCCCTGCACCAGCTCCATTGCCCTTCTCTGGTCCCGCTCCAGCCCCTCAAGGTCTCTCTTGTAGTGAGGGGCCAGAGCTGAGCACAGGATTCGAGGTGCAGCCTCCCCAGTGCCCAGCACAGGGACATGATGATGATGATGATGATAGAACAAAGTGGTCCTTAAGCAGGGTCCAGAGACCACCATCAGCTTCCTGCAAGCCCTTTGCAGGGCTTTTCTCCCCCTGCTTGGCACAAACGCCAGGCGAATCCTGCCCGTAAGGCTGGGAATGACTCACTTGCTGGCTTTCTCACTTCCCCGCCTCCATCCTGGAGGATGCGGTGTTTTGTCACATCTTATCTGCACCGAGGTTGGAAGAAGCAGATGAATGCAGTGGTTTCATGTCTGCAGAGTGACAGCCCCACTGGAGGGATGGGGTCATTAGCAGAAACACATGAACTTCATCTGGGGTGGAATCAAGATAACCTCGTGGTCATCTGAGAGGACCTTTAGATGTTGAGCCATGTGATGATGCTCAGACCCAAGCCAAGAGGAATTAATTAAAAGACAAAAAAAGGGCTTTGTTAGACACTACATCAGATTCCTCACAAATGAGTTGATGCATTGCCTTACAGTGTTCCCACATCCACTCGCTTCAGAGAACGATAAGCAATCTCCCCATCTACACGTCCCTGATGGTCCCACGCCTTAACATTTGTCACTGCATCATCCTGTAGACGGTCAGAGACTTCTGTCACGTCCTGTCTTTCCCTTTGCTGCATTCAGGACTGAAGAATTGCCCTGTTAAAATTTCCAGGATCACTCTTCTTTCCATTTCCTGACCCCTTTTCCAAGCTCCCAGCTATCTCCCTGCTTTTCCATCACTTATAAAGGTCACCGCTGCTGCTTCGTTCCTTCCCTCAGCAGAGTACACGCTGTCCTCGCCTAGTACAAGCAAGCACTTTCTTGGAATTACCTTCTATTTAATCTCTAGCTGGTTTCAATGCAGTCATGTACTCTAGGTGCCTACACAGACGTGACTGCTTCTAGCTGGCAGCAGGGGAAGCCAAGGTCTAAGCGGGCAGGAGCAGTGGGTGGCTTGAGTCACTCTTGACATGAGACACCCCAGCAGTCACCGTGGGCAGGTTTGGCACCACCGGTCTGCTGTGGTTGTGATCTCCATAGGGTCCTAACGTGATCCAGTGCTGGATGTTGGCATCTCAGCTGGCTCAGGAAGAGGAAACTCTTGTTCATGGTGTGGGGCTGGCGTCCAAGGAGCCACATGGGGAGCTGGGGCTGATGGGGCTGGTGCTGCAAGGGGAAAGCCTTGGATGGGGCTCAGAGTGTCCTATGGGATGTGTTTTATGTGGCCACCCCCTCCAGCACTGCCCAGGCAATGTCAAGCAGAGCAGATCCCCATCTCCTGGCCCTTACCATGTCTCTCTGGAGCTTCTTGGGCTGCCCCTTTTGCAAGCCCTCTAACTGTTCTATAGAATCATAGAATAGTTAGTATTGGAAAGGACCTCAAGATCATCTAATTCCAACCCCCCTATAGCATCAGTCCCTATGCTCCGTACTTCTCAGTTCCTCTTCCCCTACCTTCCCTTTTCCCGTGCAAACCCTTCTTGATTCATGCTTTGTTCTCTGCTTGCTTTGCCCTTTTCCATTTCCAGAACGAGTTATTTTTATCCTTGGCTCTGTGTATTCCCGATGGAGCCACGTCTGCTGCTGCTGTCCTGCTGGAAGAGGCAGGGCTGTTCTGCCTCCCTCGGGCTCATTCCTAGGGCTCTGCAGCAGGAATGGGTGGTAGGTGCTTCCCAGACATCCAGGGAGTTGGGAATCATGGGCAAATCCATAGCTTTGTGATACATGTAGGGATATATTCAGTGAGGTTACAGCACAACCTCAAGCTTCTTCCAGCATTGCATGGAGCCGGACTGCCCATCTTCCTCAAAGGTGATGGGATTCATGGCAAAGGGCAGAAATAAGGGTCTTGGGGGAGATAAGAGGCATCGAACTGGAGGGATCCCACAGGCTCAGAGCCTCACTTTGCAGAAGGGCACAGGCAGCCTTAGGCCTCACTGAGACAGATCCCAGGAACAAAGTGTCTGCATAAAGGCTCTTACCCTGGGGCTTATGCAAGGCAAAGTCCTTCCCTCACTGCAGTGGCCGAGGACCTTGAGTTTCCTGCACTTATGTCTGGACAAACATGGATAAATAACTGTTCCAGATGAAACCAGGATGCTGCCTTTTGCAGGTGTCCATCCTGTTACCCCAGGACAAGTTGGGGTCTGCTTGGCTGGTGTCATGCAGCATCACTTCAGGACACAATCTGAATGTTTCCCTATGTCCCAGTCTAAACTCGCAAGGAAAACCCATGGTGGATAGAGTCAGAGGAAGCCTGTTTTATTCCAGGCTGATATCCCCTGGACTGTGCTTTTCCAGGTACCAGTGTTGAAGGATATGGAGACTTGGATCATTCTCCTGTCTCTCTTTGGCTTTGGGTAGTGTATCCTCCTCCTCTGGTACATCTGGAGCAGGACTCCTCACTCTGAGCTCTGTGGGGAGGCCCTTGAGCCCTACATCAATCCATGGACATGGGACCAGGTTGGGAAAGTAGCATGGATGGCACTGACACAGCCCACAAACCTCTGAGCTCTGGCTGCCAAGCCCATGCAGATGCCTGCCCATGAGCATGAGTCCATCCCAAGCCTTCATCACTCACAAGGCCATTGTTTCCCTCCTCTTCTTCCCTCCTCTTCTCAGGAAGCAGATTGCAAAAGCATGTAACTGCAGCATCTGAATGGGCTCAGGCACCGGTCCATGCCCATCTGTGGCTCCTGGGAAACTGCTTCCTACAGGGCAGGAGAACTGAGCTTCCTGCTGGGAATGCAGCTCTCCTGTCACCCCAGATAATGGAAACACTGTCCCACAATGGACTGGAAACTTCTGGATCTATAGGAAAAAAAGCACCATCCCATGTGTTATCCCAACAGCCTTTCCGTGGGGATAACCCTTAGGACTGGGACCTGGGTAGTACAGAGAAGGCTATTTGGGTGCATTTGCTGCCAGGGCAACCTCTGGAGAAACAAAAATGCAGCATGAGATTCCTTGAATAACTTGCACTGAGAGAAGACTCTTATTCCTTCACATAACGTTATTCCTGTCTTTGGTTGAGGGGAAATTCATCCCTCTTCATAGGAGCAGTGTGTTCCCTTTATTTCCCACTTGAACTTGCGTGCTGAGGAGGGTCTGAAGGGAGGTATCCAGCCACAGCCTGCAGGGTGATCTTCACGCCTATATCCTTCCCAGAGCACTGCCTTTCCCAGACCTGCTGCCGGTATTCCCACCGACTTAGTACAAACCCAGGAGCAGGCACAACAGGCAGCAATCCTCTAGGATAAAGCAGTCTTTCTGAGCCTTCAGGGAATGGGCACAACTCTCCTTAGGGAGCATTGGGATGGGGCAGTGGGTTTGGCATGAGGCTGTCTTACAATGGGCAATGCACCACGACAGCATGGCCACAGAGCTGTGTTTCATCAGGCCTGGGAAGTGAAAGGATGCTCTGCTTTTCCAGAGGTCAGGAATTGCTTCTCTTTATGGAGCTCTCTGCAACGATTTAGGAATGTAAGTGATGGAGAGGATCAGTTCCAGGTTATCTGTGGTTTCCCCCCTTCCTACTCCTGGCTGTGGAGATCATGTCCATAGAGGATGCAGAGCAGCTGGCAGAAGATGCTGAGATGCTCTGTGGCTGGCTAAACACATGTAGGGAAAATAGATGGGAGCTGGCATCATCTCCACGTGGCTTGTGGCTGGACACTCAACAGGAAACAGGGAGAGCCCAGCAACCTCACTGGAAAAGTCATCTTTTGCATGGATCTAAGCAGGAGATTGTGTCTGGAATGAGAAAATAAATAGTGTGAGAAACGTCTGGTCATTTAGAAAAGAGGCAGAGGGAGAATGTGATTCCCTGGATTGGGCTTGTATATTGGATGTATCCTGGGCTGCATCCAAAGGAGCATGGACAGCAGGTCAAGGGAGGTGATTCTGCCCCTATACTCTGGTGAGACCCCCCCTCAGTCATGAGTCCAGCCCTGGAGTGTGCAGTACAGGGAAGACATGGACCAGCTGGAGATGGCCCAGAGGAGGCCATAAAAGATGATCAGAGGGCTGGAGCATCTCTGTTATGAGGAAGGGCTGAGAGAGCTGGGCTTGCTCAGCAGGGAGACCTTATTGGGGCCCTTCAGTACTTAAAAGGGACCTATAAGAACGATGAGAGATGCTTTCTAGCAGGGCCTGTTATGACAGGACAAGGGATGATGTTTCTAAAAGAGGAGGGATTCAGGCTGGATGTGAGGGAGAAATCCTTTACAATGAGGGTGGTGAAACCCTGGCACAGGCTGCCCAGAGAGGAGTGGATGCCCCAACCCTGGGGACATTCATGGCCAGGCTGGATGTGGCTCTGGGCAGCCAGGTCTAGTTGAAGATGTCCATGCTCATTGTAGAAGGATTGGACTGGATGAGCTTTACGGTCCTTTCCAACCCAAACCATTTGATGATTCTATATTGCCTGGCAAGCGAAAGAGCCAGTCTTGAAGAGCTGGGACAGATCTCAGTGGTGCTCTCAGGTGGGCACTGGGACAGCACTGGCATTGATACTCCTCACATAGAACAAGAAGAGGTTAAAAACATTTGTTTGCAAATCCAGAGCATAATTAGCAGTGAGTAATGGAAAGTGTTGTTCCAGCTACTGTAAAAACCAAGCCAGCACTGAAGGGTCTGCTGGTCATTGGAAAGCATGGGGAGAGCTTCAGCCTGAGATTCCTTCCTTAATTGCACCACTCGCGGCCACTTGCTCTAAATTAAGCAGACGGGAGCACAAAAGAGCTAATGCACTGCTCTGAAAGACAAACTATTAACCAAAGTGTCTCTCAGATGTTTAACTTCAAGGAGGCATGATTGAAATCTCATCAATTATGATCAGTGGACATGAGAAGGGCTTCGAGTTCATCCATAACGTAATTTGCTGGATAATACAAATTAAAGATGTGAAATCTCTTTTAGGATGAGTCTGTTCCAGTCCCCAGGGTGAGAGAGATGGGTCTCTGTGTCGTGCTTCTCGCTGTGCTGCATGCATGCCATAAACACAGTGTAAGAAAAGGTTCCCCAATGTGCTTTTGTTACTCAGAGGATGTTGTTATTGAATATTTCAATGTGGGGCTTGGAGCAGCTGCTCCAGTGTGAGGTGTCCCTGCCCATGGCAGGGGGTTGGAACTGGGTGAGCTCTAAGGTCCTTTCCAACTCAAACCAGTCAGTGTCTGAAGGGCGCCTACAGGGTTGCTAAGGAGGGACTCTTCATTAGGGACTGTAGTGATAGGACAAGGGGTAACGGGTTGAAACTTAGCAGAGGTTTAGATTGGATATAAGGAGGAAGTTCTTTACTGTGAGGGTGCTGAGGCACTGGAATGGGTTGCCCAGGGAAGTTGTGAATGCTCCATCCCTGGCAGTGTTCAAGGCCAGGTTGGATGAAGCCTTGGGTGCCATGGTTTAGTGTGAGGAGTCCCTGCCCATGGCAGGGGGTTGGAACTGGGTGATCTTAAGGTCCTTTCCAACCCAAACCATTCTGTGATTCTATGATTGTATGATTCTAGGATTCTACAGTTACAGACACAAGAATGTTTTGTTCCTATCCGGGCATATTCTCTTGTCTTCATTGGCAGTTTTCTCTTTCCAAACCCGCCCAGTTGTTCTCACATCTCTTCTCCTGGGTTACAGACAGCTCTTTGACGTCCCTGGCATCCTCTTCCTTTAAACACTTCGCACAATTCCCCTGCCCTCAGCAGACTGGTCAATGGGAACAATGAATTTAAGGAAGACCGTGACATTCCAGATTGGAAACCGAGATTGAGTCCTTCACTTCCCACTGTGCTGCTGACAGCAATGCTACTTCGCACTTCTACCCTGTGAGGCACTACCCAAACATTAGCTAATGATCCTGCTGACTCCTTAGAAAGTGGGCAATTAAATAGTTCCATTCTCCAGCTGGGAAAACCGGGACACAAAAGAGGTTAATAAGGGAAAGACCAATCCTACTGTGTAGGGTGGAGAGCATCCTATGGTTTGGAGGAGCAATGGTGAGTATGGGGCTTGTTTCACCCTTCTCATGTCTGCATTAAAGCTGAGCTTCTTCTAGTGTAGGTATAAATAACCAGCACCTTGGAAGAGTGATTCAGCCTCACCCAAGTCGTGTCCCATTATGGTGGCTGAATCATTCTCTAGGAAGAGCTCCCACAGGCTCCACCTTCTCCATAGCGCAATGGGGAACAGAAGGACCTGGGAAGGTGTGGATGCCCCAAGCAGGCAGTGTGAGCTGTTTCCAAACCACGGACAGCAATGTTGGTAGGATCAGTGCTCAAAGAGCTCCTGGATCCTGGGAAATGTTTTGCTGGTGTCATTTAAGCCAGCTTTGATGTGCGCTTTGATGCCTTGAAGCAGTGTGACAGAATATGAGTTACAAGCTCTATCCTCCCTACTACTAGTTTGGTGACCAGCACTCCACTACAACCACGAATTGAAGCTATCTTTGGAGGGAGCAAATGCTGAAATAACCTATTTATAATGCAGAGGAAAAGCATCGAGCAGAAAGGTCTTTAAAATAAAGCAACGGAAGGAGTCCAAACCTAATAACAGGAGCTCTAGCCATTGTGACTAAGTAGTTCAGAGAATGTGTAATTATGGCACTATAGCAACTATTGAATTCCAAGGCACAGCCTGCATCTGAAGCACAGGACAGAGCATCCTCTTTGGGTGATTCAGAGGAATCATCACCCCACCCCAAGCACAGGGAAGGGAGAAGCACTGAAGTGTGTGATGAGCAGCAGAGGCGCATCCTGATGGGATGCATCCTGAGCACACCTGCCTGGGGGGGGAAGAGAAGAGCACATATTTTTAGCCTGCAGCACAGCTGTGAGCATCTGAGCATCTCATCTGCTTCCTACGAGCGCTCGCTGCAGTGTGGAGCTGAGCGTGGGGGCACCTCATGCTGGTGGGCACAGAGAGGGTGATGTGAGGGCATGTTGGAAAGCTCAAACAGGGGAAGTTCAGGTTGGATATAAGGAAGAAGTTCTTTACTGTGAGGGTGCTGAGGCCTAAAGTTGCCCAAAGAGGAGCTCAATGATCCATCCCTGGCAGTGTTCAGGGTCAGGTTGGACAGAGGTTGGGTGACATGGTCCAGGGTGAGGTGTCTCCATGGCAGGGGTTGGAACTGGATGATCTTAAGGTCCTTTCCAACCCAAACCATTCTGTGATCCTAAATTTGACCAAAGCACTGAGGTCGTGAGTACGATTCATGATGCAGCTCCCATCTCCCCAGCTCTCCCTGCCCTTGGGTGCCCCGTTCCAGTTCAGATGGGGCCGAGCACACAAGGCTACCAAGAAGATCTTCTTTCCTCAGCGTGGCTTGAAGCCACTTGCATCCCTTAAAAGGCATCTTCTGACTCAGATACACTCTCCTCCATTGTCTGGGGCATGTTGTTTTGCAGCTGGAGTCTGGTGAATGAAGCTGAGTTACTGACCTTGATTCAGAAGAAGAGAACAAGCATGCTTGTGCTTTGTAAAACAAGCCTTTTAAAGCTGCCTTTTATGCAAAGAATTATGCCAATGTGCGTATGGAGGCGCTGGTATTTCTGGTCCCTTTCAATCTTCTGGCTCGTCAGTGAGCTCTTTCACTGATTTCAGCCTTTAACCAAAGGACGGATGCTGCAGGAGGTGGTGAAGAGGACTCAAGCAGGTACTGAAGTGCTTAGTCTGGGAGCAGATGCTTGGATCAGCGCCTGGATCAGAAGAGGTATTTTGTTACGTTGAAGGAGGTATTGTTTTGCTCATGAGGAGGCACAGATGATCCCTCTCCCTTAAACATCCCTATAAAGGTTATATTTTCCCTTTATAAGCAAAGGGGAAGTATAACCTTCGAGGCTTTCTCTCACCTCTTCTCAGTGTGGATACACACTGTGACCTTGCAGAGAATGGGTCTCCATCAGCTTTGCTATGTTTTTCTTTCCACTGTGTCATCAAAATGAGAGTGAGCAACCTGGTCTATTGGAAAACATCCTTTCCCATGGCAGGGGTTGGAAGTGGATGAGCTTTAAGGTCCCTTCCAACCCAAACCATTCTGTGACATATGAGGCCAGTTCAGAGAGGTTTTTGCAGTGCCCCTGGTCCTTCTCCAGCCTTGTGCATGGATTAGAGGTATGCTTCTTAGAAGGCACTATGGGAGCCAGCACATTTGGCTTGGGAGGATGCTCTTCAGCACAGTTCCAGCACAAACAGGTATGTTTCATCCCCTTGCACCATACACTGAGTTAAAACAAAGGCCCTGCCTTTGCAGAAGGAGCTCGGTTAGGTGAGCATCGCCAAACTCCGGGATGCCAATACCCCATCAGGCCAGCACTCCGCTTCCGCTGGGGAAACAATAGGAGTTTACACAACTGCAGCCCACTGGAGGCTTTTGCCTTCCTCACGGCTGAGCAACGAGACCCCAAATGTTACAGCTCTGCCTCATGTCCTTGGCTCTGTCGTGCTTTGGAAGGGAACAAACTGCGGCCTGCGCTGCCAATGCTATTTCCTCTCGCTTGTGCTTTAAAGGTCTCTTTTCCCAACAGCTGATGGGCTCAGCAGCTCCGGGGAGGACGTGAGATCCGGCTGGCCCACGATGTAGCTGGTATGGCCCCGTGCCATGTTGTTGTTTGTATTGCCTTCATTTTTTGGCATCCCTTGGCTCTTGTACGCAACTTGTTTTCATCCTGAACTATGTGCTCATTCCATATCCAAACACCCACGCTGGTTCTGCATGAGGAAACTCGAAACACACGCGCAGTGGAGGAGCAAGTTTGTGACAGGCAGAAGGAGGGGGGAAGCAATGGGATGTTTGTCCCGAGGCACACACAAACAATTGTCAAATCCTCGAGCTGCTCGGGGCTGCATTACAGCTTACTTACAACAAGCATCCTCCTGGCTAAGGGATGCGGGACACATCTCTTGTGGTCACCCTGACCTCTCACAGCAGCTCTAGCCACTGTCCAAGGCACCCGGCCAGGGACCTCCTTGCTCTCTGGAATGCTGTGCCCTGAACACTAAAGGGACTCATTTTTGCTCCTAGGAGAGCTCCCACTTCCCCTCTGTGGTCCCATCCTCACAGGCAGCATGGATATAGCCAGTTCTGGTCCTGGAGCACCAAATCATGCTGGGGGGTTCATAGGATCATGGAATGGTTTGTGTTGGAAGGGACCTTAAAGCTCCTCCAGCTCCAACCCCTGCCATGGGCAGGGACCCCTTCCACTGGGGCAGCTGCTCCAAGCCCCTGTGTCCAACCTGGCCTTGAACACTGCCAGGGTTTCAGCAAGGTCCCAAGTAAGGGGATCAGGAATAGAACTGCTCTTCATGGTGTTTGCTGCCTAAGTGCCCTCTTTGGGGTTCTCCAAAGCAGTGGATCTGAGTCTTGGGATGGTGTTGGTGCCATTGGGCTTCCCAGGATGCATGCCCCACGGCTGGTGCAGTTGAGCTCTATCAGCCTCCCTGATGGGGATGAAGAGAGCACAGCTGGATGCTCCAGGCTGTCCAGACCTGCAGGATGCTGCTCCCCTGCTCACCACACTCCTCCTCACCACGATGAGTCTGCTTAGAGAGTGGAAAAACCCTCTCCCAGTAACTGCATAGCACTGGGAAGGCTGAGAAACCAGGAGGACTCTTGCTTGCAGCTCAGGATTGCTTTGCTTCCTCGCAGCTTACCCTGCTGCCTATGCTGCAGATGAATAAAGGCTCTCCAGGGCTGTCAGTACTGCGTATTTCACCAGCATTCACTTCGCTTTGAGTCTGAAATGTGCTAAAAATAAGCTGGCTTGGTCTTGATTCAATTGGTAACAGGATACCAGGGCAGAGAAACTCCTGGGGTGGTTTGCATTGTGCAGCGGTGAGCAAGGAGCTGCTGGATTGCCTTCCTTCTCTTCCTCTTCCTCCTTCTCTTCCTCTTCCTCCTCCTGGCTCCAACTCACAACTCCCTGAATGTCATATATGCAGGTCACAGGTTTTATATGGCATTGCTCCTCTTGGGCTGGTTGTTAGAGAGGCTCCGACACTGAGGTGGCATCTCTGCCTCTGGGGTTGGGGGTGTATTACTAGTGAGAACCATAGTAAACTATTTAATGCTACATCATTGGGGAAGAGAGGCTGGAAAACTGCCCATAGAGAAGGACCTGGGGGTGCTGATTGAGTATGGGCAGCTTGTGCCCAGGCAGTCAAGAAGCCCCCAGCATCCTGGCCTGGATCAGCACCAGTATGGCCGCAGTGATTGTGCCCCTGCACGGGGCACTGGTGAGGCTGCACCTTGAATCCTGTGCTCAGCTCTGGGCCCCTCACTACAAGAGAGACCTTGAGGGGCTGGAGCAGGGCCAGGGAAGGGCAATGGAGCTGGTGCAGGGCCCGGAGCACAAGAGAGATGGGGAACAGCTGAGGGACCTGGGGGGTTCAGATGGAGAAGAGAAGGCTCAGGGGGGACCTGATGGCTCCCTCCAAGTGCCTGCAGGAGGATGGAGCCAGGAGGGGCTGGGCTCTGCTCCCAAGGAACAAGGGATGGGACAAGAGGAAACGGCCTCAGGCTCACATACGGACTCCATAGCACCACTGCAGAACCGTGTGGCTTTGACAGCAGCGAAAACCCTGCGAGCCCCTCTCCTGGGCAGGGCCTGGAGATGAAGCTCTTGCTGCTCCCTCTTGCTTTGTATAATCCCCCGTTGATGCTGAGCGCTAAAGGCTGCAGCACAAGTGTTCCATCCGCAGGCACATCCTGCTGCCACGTTCTCGCTTGCCTAAAATAAAGGGGGGGGGGGAATAAAAAGAGCCTTGTGCTAATTTAATGGAGGCAGGCATCCATCGTGTCCTGCCTGGTAATACCTCCCCAGGCTGTCCTCTCAGCACACAGCTGCTTGTTTGTGTGTTTGCCTTCATGGCTTTTCTGCCCTGCTCTGGGAATAGCTCCTCTCGTTTCTCCAGCATCCCCAGGGATGTCCCAGACCTCCCCATTGCTTTGGCCTGGGGGAAATATCCCTAAGGAAAACACTACAATAACCTCAGAGAGAGAAATGGGTCAGAGGATAGTGAATGTAGGTGCTGGTTCCATAGGTGTTTGGAGCCAGGCTCCTGCCATGCAGTGGGACAAAGCACTGAACCTGGTGCAGGTATGGAGATCCTCATGGATCCCTCCAAGCTTGAGCCTGGCACTGCAGACCCAGAGAGGTACCAAAGCCACCAGTGAATTATCCAACAGCATCAACAGCAAGGGAGGAGATGGGTAATGTTTTAATGGCTGTTTAGCATCTTCCTAAGGGATGTGAGGGTGCTGAGGTACAGGGTGCCCAGAGAAGCTGTGGCTGCCCCATCCCTGGCAGTGTTCAAGGCCAGGTTGGACACAGGGGCTTGGAGCAGCTGCTCCAGTGGAAGGGGTCCCTGCCTGTGGCAGGGGTTGGGGCTGGAGGAGCTTTAAGGTCCCTTCCAACCCGAACCAGGCTGGGATTCCATGAGAAAGTGCTTCCTGATGAAGTCTGTCGATGATACCAAACCAAGTGGGGAAGCTACAGCAGGAGCACCTGGACTGGGTACTGGGTTAACAAGGACCCTGTGGAGTGCACCTGGGAAAACACAATCCCGGAGTGCAGCACAGGCTGGGATATGCCCTGGGAGCAGCTCTGGGAATGGGACTTGCTGGTCCTGGTGGACACAAACTCCATAGGAGTGAAGAGTGTGCTGCTGTGGCAAAGAAATCCAACAGGATGCTGGGGACCATCAACAGGGGCATCACCAGCAGGGATAAAGATGTCACTGTCCCACTCAGTGCTTGTCCGGCCACACCTGGAATAATGGGTTCAGTTTTGGTCTCTGCTGTACATATGGACAGGCTGGAGAGGGTCCAGAGAAGGGTCACAGAGATGATCCAAGGATTGGGAAGCCATGTGAGGAAAAGCTGAGAGCACTGGGACTGTTGAACCCAGGGGAGACCTTATCCCCATGACCCAGTATTTAAGGGGTGGCTACAAAGATGGAGACTCCCTGTTGGCAAGGAATCGCATGGAAAAGAGGTGTGATGGGCACAAGTTACTGCTGGGGAGATTCCAACAGGACACAAGAGGGAAGTTTTCCCAATGAGAGCATTGGAATAACCTCCCCAGGGAAGTGATGGATTCCCCAGATTAGGATTCATCTGCACAGGTGCTGGGACATCTGAACCTAGGTCATACTTTACCTGGAAAGCTTGGACCAAATGATCCTTGAGGTCCCTTCCAACCTGGGGTTCTGGGATTAAATACAAGTTATTGCCTAAAATCCACAGCAAAGGAGATACGTAAGTGATGAACCATGACATGAAATATGGGGAAACACTCATGCTCCTTCCCACAGCTGGGACCCCCAGGTTGCCTCTCCATGGGGCACATGGATGAGCTGTTGTATGGGTGGAATGTGGGACCCAAGGAAAAGAGCCGTGATTCACGCTCAGTTTGGAAGTGCTTTCAGAGGGGACTGTTGGTTATGGGGAACGTGGGAATCACTTTGATTTCACTTGTTTGCTTTTATTTATCTATTTACTGTCATTTACAGTGACTTTAATGGCTTTGCCTCCTTCTCGGGATACAAACCTCCACAACCAAACCCACCAGTGCTTATTCATTGGCACAAGTGTCAAAACAAGCTTGGAAGTGTGGGATTACACAGGCACATATTGGGCTATAGAGCGGAGAAGGGGATGACAATGTGCAACCCACGGCACAGGGGCTGGTGCAGGAGCAGCGTTGGGATCACGTCCGGTTGGGTTTCCCTACATCCCGTTCCCAAGCACCGACCCATGGCAGTGGGAACATCCCATTCCTGCCCCATGGTGCTTTCTCCTGAGCCCCACAGCCCCGTGGCGCATCCCCCTGAGCCCCAAAGCCCCATGGCGCATCCCCAAGCCCCACAGCAGCTCTATACGGAATCCCCCTGAGCCCCACAGCAGCTCTATATGGAATCCCCCTGAGCCCCACAGCCCAATGCAGCGCCATGGCGCATCTCCCTAAGCCCCACAGCAGCTCTATATAGAATCCCCCTGAGCCCCACAGCGAGTGCAGCCCCATGGCGCATCCCCCTGAGCCCCACGGTGCATCCCCATGAGCCCCATAGCAGCTCTACACGGAATCCCCCTGAGCACCACAGCCCAGTGCAGCCCCACAGCTCCAAGGGGCATCACCCTTTAGACCTCACAAGCCCCCTACCCCATTGCTACCCCATTGCTGCCCCACATCCCACCTCCATCCCCATATCACCCCCAACGCTCCCCCACAGCCGCCGCGGCCCCTTTAAGAGCTGTGCTCCGCCCCTCGCGGTCGCTGCCGGGGCCGCGGCTGCCGCTGCTGACAACAAGATGGCGGCGGCGGCGGGCCCGGCGGGTGTTGAGAGCCGGGTGTTGGGGTACACCCTGCACCGCTGGAGCAGCTTCTCCTCCACCTACCTGCCCGAGTGAGTGCCGGCCCTCACCGTGGCCTCGCTCCGCTGCCCCTCACCGCGGCCTCGCTCCGCTGCCCCGCTCCGGGCCGCTCCGCTCCGGGCCCCTGCGGCCTGCGCCGGGCCTGCGCCTGGGGCCTGTGCGGGGAGGCCGCGGCCGCTGTGAGAGGATGGGGTGGGGGGGGTAAGGGGTTTGTGTGGGGAGGGGTTGGTTGTGGGGCGGTGTGGGGTTTGTGTGGGGAGGGGTTGGTTGTGGGGTGGTGTGGGGTTTGTGTCCACAGGAGTTGGGGGGAGGTGTTTATGTGGGAAGGGATGGTTGGGGTTTAGGGATCTTTGTGTGAGGGGGGGTTGAACAGTAGGATTGAGGGGGGTTGTGTGTATGGGGGTTTATGCAGAAGGGTTTGGGGGTCTGTTCGGCGGGATTTAGGGGGTGTGGGTGAGGGGTTTGGGGTGTCTGTGTGTGTGGGGTGTGCAGAGCAGGGTTTTGGGTGTCTGTACAGGAGGGTTGAGGGGGGGTTGTATGTATGGGGTTTGGGGGGCTCTGTGTGTGTAAGTCTGTGAAGCAGGATTTAGGGGCTATGGGTGAGGGGGCTCTACCTTAGGATTTGGGGTGTTTGGGTGCATGTGGGGTGTGCAGAGCAGGGTTTTGGGTGTCTGTACTGTTGGATTGGGGGGGGTTGTGTGGCAGGATTTGGAGGGGCTCTATGTGAAGCAGGCTTTGGGGGTTCTGTCCATCAGGATTCAAGGGGGGTTGTGTGCATGGGTCTCTAGGGCAGGATTTAGGGGGTTGTGGGTATGGGAAGGGTCTGCAGCATGATTTAGGGGTTGTGTGTGTGGATGCTCAGCAGGGCTGGGAGGGTGTTTGGGTCAGCGGCTGACCACCACCTCTATGAGGGGTCTGTGTTGTGTATGGGGAGCAGTGGTTGGACACATCCGGGGGGCTTTGTGTGGTGTTTGGGGGGCCTGAGCTGTAGGTTTGGGGGTGAATTAAGTGTGGGGGTCTGGCTGTTGTGTTAGCATCAGGTAGGAGCCGGGGGGAGATATGGACTCTGTGTGTATGAGAGGCTGGTCACCATGTGAAGTGGGGAGAAGGGTCAGTGAACCTGCCCCATGCCCTGCCCCATGGAGCTGGGTATGTCAGGTATGGGGTATGGGGCACTGTTATTTGGCTGCCTGTCCTGCCCCTGACCTCTGAAACACTGGGCTCCCATCGTCTGTTGTTGTGGGGGGGGTTTGGGGAAAGGAGGTCAGCTGCTGCCCTCCTGCCCTCTGTATCTGGGGCTTGGCAGAAGGGAACTGGAGCTGTTTTAGAGCATCCGTTTGTGCTGCTGTGCTAATGTGAACCCATCCCGCATAGGAAGCGCGGCTGTGTAGCCTGTTACATTCCTTTACTTACTGAAAGTAAGGTTTGGAGCGGCTACAACGTGGTCTGATTGTGCTGTTCTCAACACACCTCAGGCTTCAGTGCTGGAGGTTGGGAGGACTTGAGGATTACAGCTCTTGGGTCACTGCAGAGTCGTGTCTAATCATTGATGGTGCTGGATTTAACACCCTTTGCTTGAACCCACACTCAGCAAGGGGCAGGGTTGGATGGTTGTGAATAATTCATGACGGGAATAATCTCTGCTTTCCAAAATGAAGTGAGCCTTTAACAAAGCCAAAGTTTCCCTGACTAAACTCCTTGTAGATGTGTCTTTCTGTGTATTGGCTTTGTTAGATATTAAAAAGAACAGGATTCTGTTCTGGTTGATAATCTTCAGTAATGAAGTAATCCCTTTACCTTCCTTGTTAACAAGACTGGACTTTAAGGTGTTTCAGCTCTGTGACCACGCTTGTAGTTGTTTCTACCAGCACTTCTGGCTTTTGACAGCATGTTCTTGTTGGTCCCTGGATAGAAGGATGACAGCCCATTATTGATCTCACTGCTGTGATATGAAAACATAATTCACCTCAATATTCCATTCCAAGGCTCTCATTAGCCCTTTTTTGCTACAGACTTACATTGGGTATTAATGTTCACGTGATATCTGCAGTGCTGCCCAAAGCCCTTAATGTCATTGCCTTCTGCAACACAATTCCCTTTCCTGTAGTAGGCCTGGTGTTCTCCAAATGCATGACCTTGCATTCTGCTGTGTTTTATGGTGTTTAAATGTGCTTATCACCAGTAAAAACAATGTTCAAGGCTTTTAAGCAGTGTTCAGTGATCTCGGTGATGGGGCTGTTCTCCAGCAGGCTGACCTTGAGTCTGAGGGATGCTGGTCCTATGCTGTGTGTTGTCTGCTGGGAAGGCTTTGGGTTTTAACTTGCTGTCTGTTAACTTCTGCTTCCTGTGCTCTGGGGGAGAGTTTAAATGCTATGGGAAATGGATTGAGGATGAAATTCTCCAAAGGATGATTTATAAAGGAACGTATGGGAGGGTGGGTTTTGGGGGATGGAGGGAAGATGGAAAACTTCTAACATGCTGGGACAGGAACATAACATCCTGCAGGATGAATGTGGAGATCAAGCTGAAAGTTGATTTAGTATTTAATCTGTGGAACAGAATGATGCTTTTCTGGAAGGATGTTGGGAATTCTGCTTATACTTTAGTTTCAAGTTTTCTTGCTAGGAAGAAGCCACATTAACCTTGAAGAAGAGGAACTTGATCATAATGTGTATAGGAATATACTACTTGTTAAATCATGCTGCTTGTCGTTGGGAGCTGTGTGGTGTCACAGAGTGCTTTTGGAAGAGTAGCAGAGTGGATTAGCTGTGGTCTTTGTCAGCTAAGTGCAGTTGAAACACACTTCTGAAGTAGTTGTATGGTTTGAAATGTGAAACAAAGCCATGAAATATAAAGCTTTCATCATCACTGCCCAGGGGAGAAATGAGATGCCTGGTAACTTCCATCACCTCTGCTTAGGTGATGCTGAACTGCACTTGAAGCTTTCCAGAACACTGAAATCATCTGATAACTGCTCTTTTTAATTAAAACAAAAACGCCCTCAACCAACCAACACAAAACAAACACAAAACCCACAAGTGTTTTGCAAAGACCTTTCTGGTCATGGGCTGGTTTGGCATCAGTCTGTTGAAAACCGCTTCTTTCACTGACAGAGAAGTTTCTTCTGTTGAATGCCAGGCTCTTTCCTATTGTTTGGTGGTCGTACAAGGGGATTAGTGCTGGATCCAATTTCTGGCTCTTTTACCAGTGCTGCAGTTTACCTCCGTGTTTGCAAAGGCCTTTACAAGCATTAAATGAAGATTGCCCTTCTTGAGTCAGCCAAGGAATAATTGCTCTGTTACCCAAACTGCCAGAGTTGTCCTCTATTGACTGGTAGCTACCAGCAGGAAGACTGACTTGAGTATTTGTTTTAACAGCTCTATGTGTAGAAGTCAAAGAGCTGATTTAGTTCTCATGTCTAGTTCAGTAGGTTGTGCCTTTGGGAAGCAAACTGATCCAAGAGGAAATGTGTTCTTGAAACATCTGGTGTTTCCAGACACACTCAGCCTGTGCAGAGGCAACCGTGCGTGGAGAGGCTTTGGCTTGTCCAGCTTGGAGAATATTCAGCCCAGCACATCGCCTGAGACTCTTCTGTCAGATCCCTTCCTTTGGCTCTCCGTGGTTCCTCTCTGAAGGAATGGAGCCATGTGGAAGGTTGTTTGTTCCCTGGTGTCTCACAGGGGGTCATCCCATAGATTTCCCCCACCCCAGTCACTTCATGTGAGTACATATGCTTTAGACATATGCTGATGGAGACCTGGACTTCATTCCCCTCTTTCCTTCTGCAGAAAGCAGTGAGCTCAGTCCCTCCTTGTTTGAGGGAATAGGGAACTTACAGAAGGTAAAACAACTGTTGTTCAAACTGGGGTTATTTTCTGTGACAGAACCAAAAGCCATTGCTCTACATTCTGGCAGAACCACTTCATATCCTGCTTTTTTCAAGAGCCCCTTTTTGTGCCTGCTCCAGTTGGTGAATAAGAGGTGAAGCATTGTGCTGTGTGCAGTTGTGTCCCCTCAATTACTGTATGCCAGGACCATGGTTTCTAGTGCTTGTGTCACACTTGTGACTGATGGTGTCTTGTAGTTTGCTGATGCACTCAGGTCCTTCTGTCACTGTTTCCTGCAGCTGAAATCCCAGTTCAGAGACTAACGAGGTTTTTGCTGTGTTATCCTTGTACCTTTGTGGGGAAGCTTCATCCCATTTCTATTGCTCAGACCTTCAGAGTCACTCAGGTTTTCCTGTAGGATATTTCTATAGAGGAAGATCAGCTGTTCCCTACATTGGTCTTTATGATATTTATTGCTGTTTTGTTTGATTATTTCTTGTGATCAGGTTGTTACTAAGAATAGAAACCAAGATTGTTTTCCTGGCTGATAGCTAAATACCATTAGCAACTTCCTTCTCATTGGTATGGCTTCATGCAACCTGTTTTTATCTGTTTCACTGTGGACTTGATAATTCCAGGCTTTTCTATTTTGACACCTCAAGTGGTGCTGCAGCAAGTCTTGAAGCCTGGAAGGCTCTTTCCTAGAAAGCACACTGGAACCTAGAAAGATCTAGCTGACCTGTTACAATACACTTAAAATAGCTGTGTTTTTGCTAGTTTTCTCTATTTCCATCAAACCAGGGGAAGCAAATGAGGTGAAAGATACTTTGTTAGTAAAATCTGAGTGCCAAAATGAGAATGCTATTGTTTCTTTTGCTTTTTAGTTAGAGGATATGGCAGTAAGTTCCTGCCCAGTCTAACCAAACATCCACTGTGTTGTGTTTACTCTGAAACAGAGATGTATTCTCCTGTGCCTTCAACTCTAGGGTAAGTGCAATGCATTAGTAAGAAAGTGCTGAGAGCATCTATACCAACCTTTTTGGGGTAAAGTCCATAAGGATTTAAAAACAACCCCTACAAAGCCAGCCACAAAATAACCTGAATCCCAGCTACCCTGTTCTCTGTGATTTCTGTAACAGGAAACACCGAGTATTTGTGGCTAGTGAAATGTGATTCTCAGGTTCTCCTCCTACCACATGAAGCTGATGATTCAGCTGCATGAGGTTCACAAGTCTCGTTAGAGATGCAGCCAGGTCTCAAAGAAGCTCATGTTCAAGTTGACATCAGTGATGACTAATGAAAAGGTTTGGTTTTTCCTGTTCCATTTTCTCATACTGGTTTCTGCTTGCTTGATGAGGTGAAGGTACTTCTTTTGAGGTCTCAGCAGTTTAAAGCTGTCTACACCAGATCTAATGCTGGACTGCAAAGTGTGCTTTGAACTTTTCTGGCAGGGTGATCTGTGTTCATGGTCCATACACTAGAAGTCTTCATTATGCTCCATGATCAGAGAGGGCTGGAGCAGCTCTGCTCTGGAGCCAGGCTGAGAGAGCTGGGCTGGGGCAGCCTGGACAAGAGAAGGCTCCTGAAGGGGAGACCCCAGAGCAGCTCCAGTGCCTAAAGGGGCTGCAGGAAAACTGGAGAGGGGCTTGGGACAAGGGCCTGTAGGGACAGGCCAAGGGGAATGGCTTGAACCTGCCCGAGGGAAGATGTGAGATGAGCTCTCTTTCTCTTGGACAGAGCTTGGAGCAGCTGCTCCAGTGGAAGGTGTCTCTGCCCGTGGCAGGGCTTGGAACTGGATGAGCTTTAAAGTCCCTTCCAACCCAAACCACCCTGTGATACTGCGTATGTCCTATCGTTTCTTACGTTAACGTGGTAGTGATGATTTCCATTTAGATGTAGAACATTGACTCTGGTGTTTATTTTGCACATACAAGCACAAATGTAGTTGTTTCAATTTAAACAGTCAGCATTTACAGCTTTACTTGAGCATTTTAATGTAGCCAATTCACTTGCCATGTTGTAATTGCTTTGCCTTGAGCAATGGGAAGATGAAGGGCACACCTGCAGGCTCCCTGGAATTACATGTTTGTGATGTCTTTGCAATGCAGATCGATAACATTGACTAAAATGAGCTGGGAGTGCAAACACTGCCCAGTGAAGTGAACTGATGGACTCTGTCACCTCAGGTGAACCCTGTGTAGAGAAATGTTTTCACTTCTGCTTCTGGTCCTTTTCAGTGTGCAGTTTTCTCCCACTTGTTTGTCCAGAAACATGGAGAAAATCCATAAGATCTCATGTTATGACAGGCATTTTCTTACCTCTCTACATCACTTCACCTGAAATTAAGCACTTACAGAGCAAAATCCATAGAAAGTGAAGTTATCAACAGGTTGAGTATGTATTAGGTCCTTTAGTGGGAGAAGGGGGTGTGGAGAGAAAGGAAAAGGTCAGGGAGGTGGAGGGAGTGAAGAAATCGGCAACAATTGCAGTTATTGGCATCAGAACTCCGACAGCTTTTTCTTCGCAGGTAAAAGCTCAAATGCTGAGGTCTGAGAAGGAATTCCTTTAAGCTCCAGTTCAAACAGCCATTGTAGGAGAGGTTTGGCAGAGTGTTGTTCCCTGGCAGAAGGCTGAAGGTGAAATGCTAATAGCTGTAGTTCCCTGGTGTGCCTAACCTGGCAGAACCTGTGTAACTCCAGTGTGCAGGCTTTTCTGGGATGGCATTTTTGGGGAACATTAAGAATGTCAAATTTTCATAGGAGCTGTTAACACCATCACATTATGGATCATTGGCTCTCTATGTGATTTTATAGCTGGAAAGTTTAATAAAGGTGTTCAAGCTCCTGATTACTGATTACTTGAAGACTAAAACCCTATTTCAAGCAGGGCACAACGTGTCTGGGATAACTCTTCATACTGCTCAGACATGTATAGTCTGATTTGTGTTATTCATGGCAAAGAATACAGTTTCTTATTCTGCACGTTCATCTTTTTTAGCAGGTCACTGTTAGAATGCACTCTTGGGTTGATCACCTCCCCTGGTTTTACAAAGTGATCATGATTTTTAAGTTGAAGTTAAGTGGTGTGTGCAGCATCGAATCAAGTTATCTAGAGGTCAGGAGCTCCCACCTGCGGTTCTGTGTTCTGCTCTGGCACCCCCAACACAAGTGAAGCTGTTGGACCAGGTTCAGAGGAGCCACGGAGACACTGTGAGGGGGCTGGAGCAGCTCTGCTCTGGAGCCAGGCTGGGAGAGCTGGGCTGGGGCAGCCTGGACAAGAGAAGGCTCCTGAAGGGGAGACCCCAGAGCAGCTCCAGTGCCTAAAGGGGCTGCAGGAAAGCTGGAGAGGGGCTTGGGACAAGGGCCTGTAGGGACAGGCCAAGGGGAATGGCTTGAACCTGCCTGAGGGGAGACTGAGCTGAGCTCTAAGGCAGAAGCTGTTCCCTGTGAGGGTGCTGAGGCACTGGCACAGGGTGCCCAGAGAAGCTGTGGCTGCCCCATCCCTGGCAGTGCTCAAGGCCAGGTTGGACACAGGGGCTTGGAGCAGCTGCTCCAGTGGAAGGGGTCCCTGCCTGTGGCAGGGGTTGGAACTGGATAGGCTTTAAGGTCCCTTCCAATCCAACCAGTTCCATGATTCTACGTTCCAAACTTCCAAAGCAAACCAGTACTTGACTTACTTTAATTCTATATTAATATAAACTTGCAGAACCAAATGTAGTTTTGCTTTTTTGGTTGTGGTCTGTTGAATTGTATACAGCATTGGGCTGTAAGTTCAGCTGGGTCTGAGTTACAAATTACTGGAAAGGGAAGAAGGAGTCCTGAAGACGTAGAGTGGTTTGTTACCTTATGTAGCTGCTATTTTAGTCACTGAAACTCAGTATGCATAATGTTAGATAAATGATTTCCTGGATCAATTTAAATCAAGGAGCACAACCATATATTTAAGTTGAGGACAGCAGCCTACATGTCTGACTCCACACTGCAACAGCAAACTGGTTTCTAGCACTTGCTCCTCCTCTGCTGGCATGTTCTGCAGTTCCTGGAAAATGGCATGATTTGGTAATGGAGGAAAATGATCCACTGCTCACTTTGGATTTGGTGGTGTTTTTCTCAGCCCTCTCTGCCTTTTTTACCCTAGCTCCTGGGTTCATAGTGTCACTCTCCAGCTGTGGGTATGTGCCTGCAAACACTGCTTAGGACATGACCGGTGTATTTTTGAATGCTTTTCTCTAGGTACATACATCAAGCAGCATTTGGTTCTTATGGTAACTATTTAGATGCTCATTTCCTCACCTGTTCTACGTATGGAAGTTGTGGTAATAAAGAGATGCCCTTAACACAGGGGGTTAAAATGGAAGAAGAATATTTGGAGTATTAAATTGACCTGTGGGTAAGGAATTGTTGGCTGAGTTCATACCCTGCTCTTTCAGGACAGCGTGTTACTGCATATTGTGTCCTAAAAATTCTGCTTTCTGGTACAGGGTTTGGAAGCTGCCAAGTATGAAAGTGATGATGGCTTGGGGACTGGGGGATTCTTTAGCAGGATTTGTGCATATTGCCTCAACATGAGGAATGATTCCATAATGCAGCTCCAGGGACAAATGTTTCTGACTTGTAACACAATTCCCCCCATAACCTGTGCTTAAGGACAGGCTGATATTTCTTTGCTCTTCCCAGGTCAGTATTTTGTCTTCTGGATTCCCTGGATAGAGTTGCATTGATAGTAACAGAGCCTTGATCCTGAAAGGAATGTTGATAGAGTTAAGATTGTCCCACCTGGAAGCAGGCATTTTACATAGAGTTGTTAGGGACAAAGCTCAATACCTGATGTTATTTTGCGCCTGGGGGGGCTTCAGTCTCTTTTATGGGCATCATTTTTGGGTGAGCTTGATACTGAGTGAGAAGTTACAGTGCTGCTGTACAGTGCTGTACACTGCTGTACAGTGAAGTTGTGGTTATGGCTCACATGAGGAATTCCTCATCTTTAGGTGTTATCACTCTGTTTTTGTGGATTCCTCTTTTGAATGGAAATATTCCCAACTTTGTGGCATGTCAGAGCATTGTTGAAATGCTGTGAAATCATGGAAGACCCAACTCTACTTCCTTTGTAAAATGTTTCCATATGTGCGTTAGTCAAAAATATTCCACCAAACTTGTGATACTTCCAAAATACAGCACAGGGGATTTACATGGATGCGTGTTAGGTATTGATTTCCTCCAGTCATCTTGTGAAGGGGCTGTTGCTTTCCAGGAAACTGATTTTGGAAATGAGGAGCAGTTCTGTTCCACCAGTATCATGGAACATTTGTGGATCACTTTGGACAAGGGCCTGTAGGGACAGGCCAAGGGGAATGGCTTGAACCTGCCCAAGAGAGGGGAGACTGAGCTGAGCTCTTAGGCAGAAGCTGTTCCCTGTGAGGGGTGCTGAGGCGCTGGCACAGGGTGCCCAGAGAAGCTGTGGCTGCCCCATCCCTGGCAGTGTTCAAGGCCAGGTTGGACACAGGGGCTTGGAGCAGCTGCTCCAGTGGAAGGGGTCCCTGCCCATGGCAGGGGTTGGAGCTTTAAGGTCCCTTCCAACACAAACCATTCCATGATTTGGGAAGCCTGCGTTCAGTGGCTTTTCTGGTGCTGGCTGGCAGTAGAAATCCCAATGCTCACACGTCATCTAAACTGTTTCCTCAGCAAGATGTGGTATTTGCGTAAAATTAAAACTGAACTTTGTTACAAAGTGGCCATGGCTCCTGATGTCTTAAACTACCAGCAGATTTTACTGCAATATTGTATCTATTGACTACAAGTCCAATCAGCTGCAGAATTTAATCTCTTTGACTTTTCCCTTGAATATTGAAGGGTAGAATTTGTGCTATTCTTGGGCATGTTATTAAGACAGGGATTTATTCCTGCTCGGGGAACCTCTTGGAAACTCATCCAGGCTCAGCTGAGTGCACGCCGTGTCACTTGTGTTAGTGCTTTATGCATTTCTGAAAAGGCTGCATTTCAAATATCGTTGTCTTAGAGATGTACAGATGAACATTGGGTATGAAATAAGCAATAGAAATGATTCCAGATAATAAATAACAGGTTGGATGGGGCTTGGAGCAATGGGCTCTAGTGGAAGGTGCCCCTGCTCATGGCGGGGGGTTGGAACGGGAGGAGATTTAAGGTCCCTTCCAACCCAAACCAGTCTGTGATTATTATATATAATAAATATATCCATATCTATAACATGAATAGTCATTCACTAATGTAAGTTCACTAAGTACATCGACATTTTTGTTTCTAAAAAGCAGATAGACGTTATGTACACGGGAGAGATCAGTTTTAGTGATGTAACAGTTATATTTAAACCCAAGGCTGGTGTGGAGAGAGAACAAACCTGATAAAGCTTAAAGGTTCAGCATCACTCACCAGTTAAGCTGCATCTAAACTATCATCCCTAAACATTTAGACTGGTGATCATCAGCAATGTGTGAAGTTATGGTTATCACCAACATACCTGACTAAGCCTGACTTTAGTTATTCTCCTCCAGTTTCTTTTTCCTCTGTGCTAACACTGTTATAACCGCCCTGGAGCTGGGGAGCTCTTGCTGCAAAGGATTTGGGTTGCTCAGTGCTGTGATACAGTGAAAAGTTTAATCCATGATTTAGGGTTGCTGAGTGTCACTGGAATGGAAGTTATTCCACAGGCTCTGATGATTTGCTGGGAATTCATCACCCTGCAGCAGTTTTAGTCACTCCTGGTGACATTTAATTCTTGGCGTGTCAGGAGGAAGCTCTGAGGAATCCAAATATTTTGTTTAGAGAAGTCTTAACTGGGTGGAGGGAGAGAATCCAAAGTGCTTTTTAACTGGTGTTACTGGAAATGGCTGCAGCAGTGTTAGTTTGTGGTTAAGAAGCAATTTGTTTTACAAAGGCTGAAGCTAAGTGATACCTGTTTTGTTGTCCAGTGTAGTTAGATGTGATCTGGTAACATGATTTCTGAGATCACTTTAAATCACAGAATGGTTTGGGTTGGAAAGAACCTTAAGATCATCCCATTCTAACCCCCTGCCATGGGCAGGGACTCCTCATGCTAGACCATGTTGTCCAAGGCTCCATCTAACCTGGCTTTGAATAACACCAGATGAAAAGATACTGCAGGATTTGTGCAGTAAAGGTAAAATCCCATAAATCTGCCTGTTGTAATGGATGAGAACCAAAGCAGAACAACTCTATGAGGCAAAACTAACCTCAGCAAACCCCAACACAGCTCTTGAAGTAAAGGTTCACTTGTTGTGAAGTGCCCCAAGACAAAACAAGCGCAAGCAACGGCCAAACATGGGAATGGGATGGACTGTGGATGTATCATTTGATTTTGATTTTTACCACTGGCTCAGTGTTTTCACTTGTTTTGCATTTTTTAAAGTCCAGGACTTCCTATAACCCCACTGCTGAGAAGTGCAGCGGCACCTCTTGTATGGTGAAACAAAGCTTGAGTAAACTGTGTAGCTGCTCAGTTTTAAATGCTGTGTTGTCATGGGATTTGCCAGTTTACTTAGGCTGTGCAGGAGTGTCTTTATTGCTGATGCTTTGTACTGGCTGGTGTGATGCCTCCGCACGCTTGAAGTGGTTGGTCCACTACATCTTGCAACCATCTATAAACTTGGTTCCAGCTCCTCAGCAGTTTCACACATGCATCTGGTAATTATAAATTTAACTGGGCCCCTCACTACAAGAGAGACCTTGAGGGGCTGGAGCGGGGCCAGAGAATGGCACTGGAGATGGTGCAGGGCCTGGAGCACAAGAGAGATGGGGAACGGCTGAGGGACCTGGGGGGTTCAGATGGAGGAGAGAAGGCTCAGGGGGGACCAGGTCACAGCTGACTCTATTGGACAGCAAACCAGGTGTCACTTAGCTCTGGCATAGAAATAATTGTGTTCAAACCAGTTTCTCACTTATTTCTTTCAATGACCAGTTTACTTTTGGTTCTTTTAAGCTTCTTTGGTTCTTATCACTGCAGCCCAGTGATACTCAGAGGCCTTGACTAAAAACCAGCCTACTGCTTAACCATACAGTGACACTGCTGCAGACATTGCAGTAACACAGGTTAAGAAGTACTTCTTTATTCACTCCCCATTATTAAGACCTCTTTAAGACAACCAAACTCAAAACCCCTTCTTCCCTGAATATATCTGTGTACTGCATAACACTTGTGCATGTTTTAGTGTCTCAACAAAGAAATCTTCATGTGTTTATGCCCTTAGGCCATTTAAAGTAGAGAACTTTTCCAATAGAAAGGAGAGAAACTTCATAACAAAATCCATAAAGTTTTTTTGTGCTATTTTAGGGGAGAGCCAATGGCCTGCTGAGCTTTTTAAAACCTGGGTTGAAGTCAGCATTAGTTGCATTAAGTGTCTGGGAGTTGCATGAGGGGAAAATTCCATAGTTCTTTCCAGATCCATGAACTGGGCTTGTTGCTGGTGGTGTTTCTCCCTTCTCCCCCCCTGTTTCTTCTCTCTTAAGGCTGTGTGTACATTCCAGTGTCATTCAGGCTGGGCAGGAGTATCTGTGTTGTTGATCCTTTGTACTGGCTGGTGTGATGCCTCCACATACTTGAAATAGTTGGTTCACCATGGCGTGCAGCCCTCTGCAAAGTGGCTTAATGGTGATTTTAGTGCATTCTAGTTGCTGCATCCTTGCTGGTCTCTTTTGGGGTGGTTGTAAGGAACAATGAGGAAGCATCACATGAACAACCCTGAAGGAAGCACTTTGTCCGTTTTCGGTCAGGCTGGGTTTTGTTGCCTTCCAAATGCAGTGTAGTGCTGTGGTACCTCCTTTTCTGCACGAGCTGTGTCTGAGTTCCAAGTCCTCTCAGAGCTGTGTGTGCTCTATTCTGCACAGCTGCTCTCTGAAGAGCACTTTGATTGTACCAAGCAAAGCTGGTGTTTTGGATTTGTTTATTCTGAAGGACTTGTTCCTAAAGTCATGGGTTTCTTGAGCAGCAGCTTCATGAAAATATTTAGGTTAGATACAAATTATAGCAGCCTTAAACCTTATTTCGAGTGTTTTCTGCAAAGTTATCTTATTCCTCTCTTCCATCCCCACTGATATGGAGAGTAACTCCCCCTTAGGGACTGTCATGCCTGAAACCACAGAGCTGTTTAGAGAGGTCCTCTGGTAGCATCAAGTGTGGGGCCATTTCTCCAACTCCAGCAGAGAGCAGTTCGTACAGTGCATGTGATGGTTTCGGGGTTGGCAAAAGGAGAAATGATCTTCCAGCTGTTGCAAGACCTGTGTCTGCAGGGGAAGAGACTTCCACTGTGGTCTGCCAAGAGAGCTTTCTCCATAAGGCAGCCACTTCTCCTACTTAGCAATGGGAATGCTTACAAGAAAAGCTTAGCTACTAATAGCTGGGAAGGAAGCTGGGTTATGAAGTTTAAGGCACATTAGTGCCTCTGGACGTGGTGCAAATAAAACAGCTCCTTCTGCTCAGCATTTAGTGCAGGATCGCCCACAGAGTAGCAGAACTACCATGGCATGTAAGTTCTTCAGTAGCTACTTGCCAGTGTTGGAGATTGGATGTTCTGTCTGAACCCCTCATCCAGATCCAGCCGCTTATCCTTTCCTTGTCCTTTTGTGCTGGTACCAGTAGGAAGCTGAATTGGACTGACTAAAGGAGTTATTTATGCTGCTCTTTATTGTAGGTATGAGGAGAGGGAGGATCAGGCATGAGGGGATGGACTGGTCCCTCTTGGCAGTGTAGATTGATGCTAGACTTGATCTTGGATCTACAGTTGATGGTTATGAGTTCTCTCAAACCACATTTTAATGGGTTTCTTTTCTTCACAGGAAAAGCTTGCATAAAACTATTTGGTGCTTGTGGTAGCTCAAGGGCTTACAAATACCCTATTTTAATCCCTTGTGAAAATTCCATTGAAAATCATCGAGGTAATGGAATTTTCTGAAGTCTCTCAGATGTTAATCTAGGTGTAATACAGGACCTCCAGGTACTGTGTGAGAGTTTTGTGATGGCCACAAAAAGGGCTTTACATGGAAAACAGCATCTGTCACTAGGGTATGCGTTTGTTTCTTACTGTCTCATGACTTCTGGAATGCTTGAATTCCTCCAAGCTCATAAATTTCCCTAAAACAGTGCAATAAATTGACTTTTTACATATGGACTTGTCTTCAGTGTTTGTTTAATCTTCATAAAATAATAAACCATGTGTTTTTAAACATTTATAACTCCATTGACATTGCCGTCTTCATCTTTTAAATGGCTTTTCAGCCTTGATTTTCAGTGAGCTGCCTGTGCCTCTCCTGTCTCTTACAGAAGAGATGTACTGATTGAGGTCCTCTTTAGCTGTGGCAAACTGAGCTTTGACCTGGAGAAGCAAACAAATCTCCTGTTAAAAATACGATCTTTGGGATCTGTCCCAGTTATAAAATGCCTCTTTCCAACAGGGCATTATCTGACCATGTACCAGTGCCAAGTCCTGCAAATGTTGCTCAACATATGAAGAGCTTATCTGTTGTTTAGACAAATGTAATAGCAGCATAAATGAAACTTCTTCTGTAGGGTGGGTTGTCTTCTTGTGGGCTGGGATTAAGTTCCACAAAGGAGAAGAGCCCCATAGCGGTTCTATCTCCCTTCATGTCCCTTATGTATTTAATATGATACAGATCTCCTTCAGTACAGCAGTTTTTCCTCTTTCCAGATATTAAAAGGTATTGGGAAATTAATAAGCATCCTTTTGCCTTGCCTATGGCATGGTATAGGAGGCCACAGGTATGGTTCTTCTCAAAACAATGTGTTTTGGTTTCTAGTGGTGACTTTCTAGTTTGAGACTGGCAACTTCTATTAGAAATCTGTGTCTTATCCTGGAATCATATGGTTTGGAAAAGATCTTTAAGATCAACAAGGCCAGCCATTGCCCAGCACTGCCAAGGCCACCACTAACCCATGGCACTGAGGGTCTTGTCTACATGGTGTGGAACACGGTTCCCTTTGGCTTGGTTGGTTCTTCTTGTCCCTGTTACAATTAAAGACAGCAGCTAGGTTTTCCCTTGGAGTTGAGCCTCTTTGTGCTGCAAACTAGATGTAGCTGGGTGTTTAATTATATAGAAATGATGTTTAATGGTGATGTTTCCCTTTTTGATGAGGTTAGAGCAAGAGAGTAGTGTTCAAACGTGTTGAATAAACATGACTAAACCACCTGCATGGCTGTGATAATAACCACCATGCTATGATGGCAACCAGCTAAAGGGAGAGAGAACCTGAGTTTTGTTTCTGTGCTGTATAAATATCCTGACATATCTCAGCCAGCCCTCAATGTGTGTATTACTTTGGGCCACCTTCCTCTGGCTCCTTGCTCTCGCCCTTGTCACAGCACAGGACTGCTTGGATACCGTTGCCACTGTGGTGATCCTGCTCTGCCTAGTGTGGAAAGAGCGAGCTAATAAGTCTTGTCTGTTAATGCTCAACATCTGACTTAACCTCTTTCCCTTCTGAGCTTTTCTATGAGCACTTTTTCCTCCGGTTCTCTAGAGTAATCCAGATGCTCGTGTTCTTTCCCTCCTACACAGCAGATGGAGATGGCATAAGCCCTGTGATGATAGCTTCCTTCTTGCTACATAAGTTTTATGAGCTGGCAAGTTTGTTAGTTAGAGGGGGTAGAGCTCCTAAGCCTTGTCCAGCAGGTGATGCTTCACTACTTCATCCATAATTATAGATATATATTAGTTTATATTTTAGTTTAATCTTTGAGGTAGGCTTTGCCACATGGTTATAGGAGAGGGAAAAGCAGATCCCTCATCTGACTGTTGTGATGAATTGTAGAATTGTTTGGGTTGGAAAGGACCTTAAGATCATCCAGTTCTAACCCCTTGCCATGGGCAAGGACACCTTCCACTAAACCATGGCACCAAAGACTCCATCTTGGCCTTGAATACTGCCAGGGATGGAGCTTTTATCACTTCTGTGTGCACCCTGTGCCAGTGCGTCAGAACCCTCACAGTAAAGAGCTTTTTCCTTATAACTATCCTGAACTTCCCCTGTTTCAGTTTGAACCCATCACCCCTTGTCCTATCACTACAGTCCCTGATGAAGGGTACTCTCCAGCATCCTTGTAGCCCCCTTCAGACACTGGAAGCTGCTCTGAGGTCTCCACACAGGTTCTCTTCTCCAGGCTGAACAGCCCCAGTGTTATCAGCCTGTCCTCATATGGGAAGTCCTTCAACCCCTGATCACCCTCGTGGCCTCCTCTGGACTTGCTCCAACATCTTCACACCCTTCTAAAATGAATGTATTTCACTTTAGCCAAGAAACCTATTCTGAATTCACATTTGTTACCTGAACTTGTAAGAAAGCAATTTGAAAGTGTTTTTGCTGGGTTGAAAAGTTGGACTTCTCTTGTTTTGTTGTTCCAGGCTTGTAGCTCACATGAAAAATACTTGTTAAAAGTTGGCATCAGTTGGATGGTTATCTTCCACGCTCGTATGTTTGCAGCATTCATTCCAGTCTCGCCTGTCTAGTAAAGAACAGTGTTTGGCTTTCAAAACCATTTTACTGCTCATCATTAACCTTAGTGAAAAGTTCTTCTCCCACTGAGGTGAATGAGCCCATTTTTTCCACTTTGCTGTGGACCGGAGCCTACGTCAATTCATCTGGTTTACATTGGTTTCACAATTTGGCTTTGATTTTGCAATGTGGAGCTGCATTTCACAACCACAAGGGTTTGGAGGCGGATTTTGATGGGTCCTGTAAAACAGCAATGTAGAAAGCCTCTAATAAGAAGGGGAGAACCTTAGTCTCTGCACAGAGATGTAGGTAGTTGCATGAGAATCACTGAATCATAGGGTTGGAAAGGACCTTCAGGTCATCCAGTTCCAATATTACTGAGCTGCATGTATGATATGTCTGATTGGAGACTCAAATACACTGTGGCTGTTCTTTAAATGACTTCTGGCTTCTTGTTTTTTCTTTCAGGAATATCTTGGTGGATAAGCCCAATGATCAATCCTCAAGATGGTCTTCAGAGAGCAATTACCCTCCCCAGGTAAGCATCGGAATCTCTGCTACTCTGTAGTCATTGTACAGCTTGATATAGACTGGAATTCTCATTAGGCTGCTATTATTTATATTGACAGCCTTTAGGGGCTACCTTCTCTCTCCCAAATACTGGTTCCAGCTATTTATTTGGGATCTTTCACCAAATACTTGGGTTTTGGGGGGGGAAGTTTCATGTTTCATCCTTGACAATAGCAGTTGTGCTGGAAATCATGTACCTTATGGTCAGATTAAGCTGCTAATGAGGCGTGTGGGTTCCCCTTTGTCAGTGCTGCTGGAAGCTGCTGGAGATTCCTGGCCTTCAGTCCTGGATCTAAAGAGCTTGTGTTTGTTTCTCCTAATAGCACATTTGGAAATGTAGACTCTGTTTAGAGAGGTTAGAATGTCACCTCTTCTGTTCATTGAAGTAAGATTTGTATTGATTTTTAGTCTCTAATTTGCTTTTCCATCATTAATCAGATTATCCAGAAAAAAATATTATCCTTTTACTTATTTTTTTTTCCCTCCAGTAGATCTGTTATCATTCTCTTTATGCTAGTTCTGCACTTTATTCCTCTGGTGCTGTTTGGGAATCCCAGGCTGGCTTGTGTTGGAAGGGACCTTAAAGCTCACCCAGCTCCAACCCCTGCCATGGCCAGGGACACCTTCCACTGGAGCAGGTTGCTGCAAGCCTCATCCAGCCTGGCCTGGAATGCTGCTTGTTCTAGATATTTTTGTTTCAAACACTGATGCAAAGTATTTATCTCTCTCATGCAGAGTTCTTTTGCTTAACTACTTATTTATTCCAGGTATTCCTCATAAGTTAAGTTTCACAGAGTATCTGTGTAGGTAAACCTTACTGCTTTGTTTGGAAGTGTATTAAGAATCTATAGTCTGAAGTGGTGGCTTCCTTATAGCAGCAGCTCATGTCATCCAGCCACAAAGCTTTTGTCTTGATATACATGATGAGGTTTCTATACTGTTGTGTCTCTAAAAGTGGGGTTTTCTTAGGAGGAGATGGAAAACTCCCCTATTGATTCCATTTACATGTTTCATAAACCTACTTGTGGAGGCTTAATTTTGATCCTCTGTGCATCTACTGCTCTTCTAATTTGATCTTTATATATATATATATTTTGATAAACAGCATAGGAATTTAATCCATAACCTTGAGCAGTTTTGGTCTATCTAGGAACTATTGATTGCAGGGTGATAGGTATTGAGCATAAGCTGTATACCAGTCTGTGTCATCCTTTACTCCTTTTATGTAGGAAGCACATGTTTTCCTTAGGGCTTTCTTGTTCACAAAGCAAGGTTGGCTTGTGGCCCAGCTTTTGAGTGGGTTCTTCACCTGAGGTGCTTTTAGTTGTGGCTGAAAGTTGCTCTTTGATTTTTCTAAGCCATCCTGAATATTTTGTGCTTTAAAAAACTTGATTCTAGCAAGGGAATGCATCTCCTGTAACTGGGTGCTTTAGAATATTCCCAGCTTATGCTTAAAGCTGACAGGCAGTGATACAAGTTACAGTCAGACATGTAGATGAAGCAGGGAGTGATTAGTGTGGTGGACTCCTATACAAACCACGTGAGCTTGTTAGAGATGTATTCCAACATCTTTCATAGAATTGTAGGATGGGTTGGAAAGGACCTTAAGATCATCCGGTTCCAACCCCCTGCTATGGATAGGAAGACCTCACACTAGACTATGTGCCAAAGGCTTTGTCCAACCTGGTCTTGAACACTGCCAGAGATGGAGCATATGACACTTCTTTGGGCAGCCTAGTGCAGCTCCTGATGAAGAGTCCCTCAGCAGATACTGGAAGCTGCTATGAGGTCTCCCTGCAGCTTCTCTTCTCCAGGCTGAACAGCCCCAACTTTCTCAGCCTGTCTCCATACAGGAGGTGCTCCAGGCCCTGATCATCCTCGTGGCCTCCTCTGGACTTGTTCCAACAGTTCCATGTCCTTTTTATGTTGAGGGCACCAGAACTGTACACAGGCTGCAAGTGAGGTCTCGTGAGAGCAGAGCAGGGTGTGTATGTATTGGTCATGGCCTGAATGAAGATGCTTTTGCAGAGCTATTGAATACAACCCTTGAGAAGTGGGCTCTGCCCCGCATACTGAGCAAGTCTTTGAAACCAGACTTTAGGGTAGAGATGAATTAACATGGTCATATATATCTACCTGTATATCTCAGATCAGCCTACATATATATATATGTATGTGAGGTATCCAGATTTGAGGTCCTTTCATCTGACTTGCAAAAAGTTCCTCTTTGTAATAGTGACTGAGATTTTGCAAGACAATAGTTAGTTGAATTTTATTGAGTGTTAAAAGACAAAGCCAACAGAAAACCTGTCTGCCTGAGTGGAAGATGCTGAATTCCTCCTGCGTCAACCTCTGTATCCAGCAGTGAGAATACAAAGGGCTATGTAGTTGCTCATGTATTCAGCAAACGCAGTCCTGAGCACTGAGTGTGATGATGTATTTGCAGTGTCTCCAATGTGTACTTCAGCTCATTCTCGTGCTTCTAACCTTAGAGTTTATTTATTCACATAAAGCATTTCTTTATAGTGTAAACTTCTCTGTTGAAAAGTTACCTGGAAAGAGAGATCAGGGAATTGCAGTTTGTAGAGTCTGGTGTGCAAAGAATGCAGTTGTTGTTTCTGTGTATAGAGTTCCAAACTGTCTTGCCTCACAGTTGACAAAAGAACTTCAGATTTGGGTGTCTTTTGCTCAAAACAATGAATGTTTGCACCTTGACCATTGAAAAACTGCCCCATTTTAATGTAGGTTAAAGGTTTTCTGCTTCCTCATTCTTGCAGATGCTAAAGTTCTTAAAGTGGATTCTTACCTTGGGAATCTTCAGTTGAAATAGTGGTGATTGAATTGTAAGTGTGGTTGAGAAGTTGGGGGGGGATGAGCTGCTTTGTTAGAAGTTGGCTATTTCCAGAGAACTGATCTATGCACATAACTTTTACTCCCCAGAGTAAACATGGTGTTTTCTATGGAACATGGAGTTTCAATGTGTTTTATGGTTTGGGTGTTGGCATCACTTCATTTAAGAACTGTTCACTTTTGTGGTGATACAAAACAAGTGGGTGGCTTTCACAGTCCAGGACAGGAAGTGAACTAAAACTTGGGCAAATAAAGCTTTCCTTGTTCCCAGCTGTGTTGGCTGACCTGTGGGCTAAGACACAACACAAGGACTAGTGTCAGTTGTGCTCACTGGAACCTCTGCAGCCCTTGTTGCTGCTGTTTGACCCATCAGTGTCTCACCTTAGTGGAAGGGTTTAGTAATTCCCTGCTGAGGGGTAGGTGTTGTGCTGTCTTAGAAGTAAAAGTACTAGGTTGATGAGAAACTGAACATGAACTGGCTTCAGTGTGAGCTCGCAGCCCAGATACCAACCATGTGCTGGACTGCATCAAAAGGAGCATGACCAGCAGATCATGGAGGTGATCCTGCCCCTCTACTCTGCTCTGTGAAACCCCACTTGCAGCACTGTGTGCAGTTCTGGTGTCCTCAACATAAAAAGAACATGGAACTGTTGGAACAAGTCCAGAGGAGGCCATGATGATGGTAAGACGGTTGTATGGAGAACTCAGCACCTTCCAGTGTCTGAGGGGACATATAAGGATGTTTGAGAGTGACTCTTCATCAGGGACTGTAGTGATAGGACAAGGGGTGATGGGTTCAAACTGAAACAGGGGAAGTTCAGGTTAGATATAAGGAAGAAGTTCTTTACTGTGAGGGTGCTGAGGCCCTGCAAGAGGTTGCCCAGAGAAATGGTAAATGCTCCATCCCTGACAGTGTTCAAGACCAGGTTGGATGAAGCCTTGGGTGATATGGTTTAGTGTAAGGTATCCCTGCCCATGGCAGGGGGGTTGGAACTGGATGATCTTAAGGTCCTTTCCAACCCATTCTATGATGAGTCCCTGAATGCTGATTTATTCCCTTCCTGAGTGAAACCTTCCAGGCATCTTGTCTTTTAGAGCATTCCCCTTGCTGGGATGAGCACAAATCAGAAGAACATAGGAAAGAATCTGAGAACGTGTTCAGTAGCTCAACAAAGGCACGTGCTTGGCAGTGAATATGGCAGGGTCCATATTAAACCCCTTTGAAAAGGCATAGGAACTGGAAGTGGAAGTCTGGCCACTTGAAATGCTGCTATGTGACTATGTTTAGCAATGGGTTTCCCTAACTTTATGGCTATGGCAGAGTTAAATAATTCCTGTGGCCCTGAAAGCCACCAGTTGGTTATGAATGAGTGCCAGGGATAGGAAATAGAGATGACAGCTGCTTTTCTGTTTATTAAACTAGATATCTTTCTCCAGTCAAAAATAGAATGACCCAGAAACTATATATTTAATAACAAACCTGTTATGTAGTAACCTATTCAGGCAGAAGAGGGCTGATAGGTCTATTTATAAACTAGTTCTAGGCTTACATAGGAAGTGTGAAGCTGGTAATGCTGCAGACCTGTTATAAATGCTCATCCTGGTGGCTCCAGTGATGGTCTGACTTGGAAGACTGTATGCAGAACAACACTTAACTTCCCTGGGTGGCTTGATTTAATACTGTGGTGAGCAAAAGGGGCTTCATTACAAAGGCAATGGGTAGGTTTGTGCAGCAGCCCCAGTTATTTTGTTGGACTGTGGGTTTATCTTTACCTTCAGTGCAAGTTTCCCTCCTCCCCAGTTAACTATGTGAGCAGAACAGAGAAATGGGTAGAATTCAATGTGACTGTAATTGCACTTGCAGCTTGCAAGGTGCAGTTTGAAATCTGAACCAGTCTATTTGATGTGGAGATGTAAGTTCTGCCCTGTTAAAGAGCGTATGTCTAAAGTTAGTGGCACTGTCCAAACAACTGGTTTCAGTTCTGCATCTGAGAAGAGCAGTTTTCCCTCTCTTGATTTACATCCTGCTGTGTCAATGGTATCAGGAACTAATTTAAAGTCCATTAATAAAACTTACACTCAGTTCCGTGATGCAGAAGTATTGCACATGGTTGTCATCAAACAGTAGCACATATTAGAGCTTCAAATGAGCTTGCAGTTGGCTGCTGCAAGCTGTCTCTGTGACAGGGCTAGATCTGCTTGTTGGTGTTGGGGTGTTTACCCTAACAAGCTGTTAAGGAGCCATACATGACTCTTTGGGCACCTTTGCTTCCTAATGTGTTTAATCATAAAACAGAAGTTTTACTCTCTTAATGTTTTGTAGCATCTTTGTAAGCATTGCGATTTGAGGCTGAGGTTTTAGTGCAGTTACTCCCATTCGTGCCTGTGCCAGGCTTCTAATGAGCAAAGCCTTCAGCTGGTTAGTCTGGGTTTTTAGAATGCTTCATGACTGCTGGGCAATGAAACATACTGATGTTGCTTATAGAAATAGGATGGAAGAGTGTCAGATAGCTTGGTGTATGTCTGAAATCTCTAGACTTATTCTCTCCAGGTTGAATAAATCACTTGGTTTTATGTACACTTGTATCACATCTTTCAGAGCTATAGAGAATAGTCTGACACATGTAAAAGCCTGGTAGCAGTCCAGAAATCTCCACGCAGCCAGCTGTTTGCAGCTCTTGAGGCAATATATAGCATAGAATCCCAGATTGGTTTGTGTTGGAAGGGACCTTAAAGCTGATCCAGTTCCAACCCCTGCCACAGGCAGGGACCCCTTCCACTGGAGCAGCTGCTCCAAGCCCCTGTGTCCAACCTGGCCTTGAACACTGCCAGGGATGGGGCAGCCACAGCTTCTCTGGGCACCCTGTGCCAGCGCCTCAGCACCCTCACAGGGAACAGCTTCTGCCTAAGAGCTCAGCTCAGTCTCCCCTCTCTTGGGCAGGTTCAAGCCATTCCCCTTGGCCTGTCCCTACAGGCCCTTGTCCCAAGCCCCTCTTCAGCTTTCCTGCAGTCCCTTTAGGCACTGGAGCTGCTCTGGGGTCTCCCCTTCAGGAGCCTTCTCTTGTCCAGGCTGCCCCAGCCCAGCTCTCTCAGCCTGGCTCCAGAGCAGAGCTGCTCCAGCCCTCGCAGCATCTCCATGGCCTCCTCTGCACTCGCTCCAACAGCTCCACGTCCCTCTTGTGCTGCTGCCCCAGAGCTGGATCAGGGCTGCAGGGGGAGTCTTCCCAGAGCACAGCAGAGGGGCAGGATCCCCTCCTGGAGCTGCTGCTCATGCTCTGTGGTTTCAGCTTGATGGAGTAGTTCAGAACAAGCAGATTGATGCCCATGGCACTTTTTTGCTGGTTTCTTCTCAGGAACCAGAGGAAGCATCCACGTGCATGCAAATCCCCTGGTTAATGGTGATAAAACACTGAAAATCCCACATCAGGTCTGGTTTGGCAGTGCTGCTGCTTGGAGGAAAGGGCCACCAGCAGTGCCTGCGGTGGGAGGTGTCCTGCAAGGCTTGATCTTCTTGTGCTGTGCCCTTATCACAGGGTTTTGTAACAAAATCCAGCAGGATCAGTAACTGTGATTCCGCACTTCGCCTCCTTTCTCTGTTGTGTCCTTTCTCAGAAGTCAGGCGAGAGAATTAAACACACTGTTTTCAGGTGTAAAACTCAATATATTCTGCAAACTAGGGTGTCTCCAGGCTCTTTCCAAGACCTGGTTTGTAGGGGGAAGTTAAATAAACGTGATGCTTGGTGCTTCCTGATGAATGGTGCAGGTGCTTCTCTGCACAGGCTTTTCCAGTGGAACACAGCTTTTCTTCCATCAGTGCTAGTGAAGCTGATAGCTGGGACCTGAAATAATCTGACTGTTTATACGGGGGGGGGATGGACATTTGTGTAAGGGGGGAGTCAATGTTCACAAGGGAGAGCATCATCATAGAATCCCAGACTGGTTTGGGTTGGAAGGGGCCTTAAAGATCCAACTCCCTGCCATGGGCAGGGACCCCTTCCACTGGAGCAGCTGCTCCAAGCCCCTGTGTCCAACCTGGCCTTGAACACTGCCAGGGATGGGGCAGTCACAGCTTCTCTGGGCAACTTCTGCCTTATAGTAAAAACCTTCTTCCATGTGTAAAGCCCCTTTCTTGTCTATTAAGTGCTTGGGTATATTTGCTATGGTTAAGAAGCATTTACTTCCTACACTGGCCACACATCAAACTTGGTCTGTGTTCAGTGGTTAAATAGTGTCAGCCCAGAGAGGAAAAAGTAATCTGATGTTCTCTTAGCATGTGGAACATACTGTATTTATCTAATTGTGTATTCAGTTTAGGTTTCATTTCAGGCTGGAGTGGGCGTTTGAATCATCACTCTGTGTAGTTTAATCCTATTTGCCAGATTTCAGGAAGTCTTGCATCCAACTTGAAGGAATGTATGTACTCCCTGAATAGAAATGCTATTTTATAGGTATAGGTGGTTCAAGCAAATCTTTTTCCTGGATAAACTGCTTTTAAAGTAATATTCCTAGAAAACTCTCTGTTTAATCCCAAGAGAAAATATAATAATGGGGAGCAATCATCATAGCTTTCATTCTTTGGCTCTGGAAATGGAGTGTTTGAAGGCTGTAATGCTTCTCCCTCAGTGTGTTTTGCAGCCTTGGCTTTACTATTAAAACTCACTGTTCTCTCTTCCACAGTATTTGATTCTGAAACTCGAAAGACCTGCCATAGTCCAGAGCATCACGTTTGGCAAATATGAGAAAACACATGTCTGCAATTTAAAGAAGTTTAAAGTCTTTGGTGGAATGAATGAGGAAAACATGACAGATCTCTTGTCCAGGTAAGATGGGATTTCGTCAGCTATGAGAATCATAAAGGCTGGACCAAAAGGCTTTTCCCCTTCACACCCCAGCAAACACATAGCTCACCGTGTAATAGAGCTGTGGTTGTGATCCTGCAGTTAGTTATCCTTGTGTTTATGGGCAGGTCAGAGAGCAGCAATCCCCAACACTTGCTCCAGGAAGCCTTCCATATCCTGCTCTAACCACAGAGGATTTGTGGAGAGCAAAGTCTTGGAGACTTGGAAGAGCTGAGAGCAGGTTATGATGTTGCTGGGTTGTGATTCCTTTCTTCTGTGTGCTTGAGGCACAAGAGAAATGATTCCCCAGGTGTGGGTAGCTTAAAGTAGCTTTTAAAAGCCCAAAGAACCTGCTCATGTCAAGAACCTCATTGCAGCTGAGAAGGCCTGAACTAGTCAGCTGCTCTGCCTGTCTTCTAATGGGTAAATACATTAAATAAGCAGATGGAAAAGCTGTGTTTTCCTGCGTTTAGTTTGATACTTGCATTGATAAGGGCTTAAAGAAAACACCTTTTGGTTATTCCAGATATCCAGAGCTGAGGAGTTGCTAATGTAAATTGACAAAGGCCTTCTTGAGGAGAAGAAAGAGGAATCTTATTGAAATGTCTTAGGAATACAGGAGAAATGAATAGCAAGAAGCAGTCTATTTTTAGAGGCCAACAGAAGGAAAGTCCACCTCCAGGGAACGTATGGGTGTACATCATCTGTAGTCAAGTGGAATAGCCATGGAAAAATGCAGGTTCTTTGTTGCAGGAGTCCTTCAAGATGACATAGAAACTAAGCACAACCCTTCCCACCCGTTTGCCCTCTTTAGATAGACCAGCCTTGCAGTTTGACTTCATTGCTGCTAGAACAGTGATTTTTGAGACCTAATGTCATGTCACTTGTACTGAAGTTGAATAAAAATGCGTATTTTGGGTCCTACACTTGTATCTTCAGTAAAAATCCTTAAGCTTTTTGATAAATGACACTAAATATTTGATGTTTTTAGGAAGCAGAGCCCATCAATGGCTCACAAAGCACTTTGGTGGTGTGGTAACAGAGAGCTGATCCATCCCTCTCTTAATGCGGTTGAGGCAGATCCCTTCCTGAAGTCAGAGGGTGACAGGCACAGATGAGCAGCATTGGTCCCATGTCAGCTCCCTCCTAAACCCACTCCCCAGTGCTCAGGAGATAGAAGGGTGATAGAAGGAGGTGGAGAGGAATCCAGGCATTGGTCCAGCATGCATACTTATGATTCATAGTAACGTGAACCATTTCAGGCATGACCTAGATTGCATTTATTAGCTAGTTCTAAAATACAAGGTAAGATTTAGTAACCTTATTTATTTTTTCCCACAGTGGCTTAAAGAATGATTATAACAAAGAAACATTCACCTTGAAGCATAAAATTGATGAACAGATGTTCCCCTGTCGATTCATTAAGATAGGTAAATGCATTTTTTCAGCATTCTGAGTAGAAATTAATCTCTTCTTATACTTGTGCCGATCTTGGCACTTGTGACTTCATTGTACTCAGGCAAAGTATCCACAAGAGCTGTTCCATTTCGTGATCTTTTAGGCTGGTTAGTTTGGAACCTAGTGAAGGCCTGTTAATAAGAAATAACAGCTTCATAATATAGGTCCTGGGGAATGAAACTGGAATACAGTCATTGTCAGAAACAGAGTTGTTGAGTCAACTAGTTGCTGGAGAAGCTGTTTCTGTCTACTAGAAATTGCTATCTACAGCTTTAAATAAATCATTAAGTACTGGTATAAGTGTCAGCATTGGCAGCCCTGGAGTTTGAAAGCAGCTCTTACTCTCAGGCATTCTCCAAACACATAGAGTAACAGCAGAAGCCTTCCTTGTTCTCTTCCTGGTACTCTAATAGTTATGTCTAATCCCTGACTAAAGATGACATCTAGGGGCAAAGAAATGCTGTCTGGTGGAGCTAATGAAGGCAGGTTGCTGTGACCTGTGTTGGGAGCGGGTAGGGAGCTCTCTTCTTTGCTTCATGCAGGCCAGAGAGAACAAGAGCTTTACAGTGGCCATCAGTGGATTTAATCCAAGAATTTAGAGCATTTCAGCTGTTTGTAGCTTAATAAATTTATCTTGCCCTTCCTATACTGACATAGTAAAATGATGACTGGTTTTAAACTGGCTATTTAAGGTTAAAACTGGAGCAAAGAGGTAGCTGCTGAAAAATGAGATGTGTTGACTCATTTAGATGAATTGAGGAATGGTTTGAAGCTTTGAGTAATTCCTTTGCCAAGGCTTGGAGGATAGTGGCTGTGCAGGGGCTCCCCTCAGAGCCCTCTGCTCCTGTCTCTACATGGCTTTCTGCATCTCCTCTCATGTTTGCTTGTGGAATTGAAGGCTTCAGGCTGGGAATCAAGCAGTTGTGTTTGTGCCATGAACAGTGGTGTTTCCGTTCCTAGAAGAGTAGAGGAATCGGTTGTGCATTGGGCTTGTTTTTGGCTGTTACTTTTGGAAGCATCCATAGCACTTGGCTTTAGGAAACCTCAAGAGGTGCAGAGTAATAGAGTTAAGGTTGACTACAACAGGAAAGTCGATTTCTGGAGCTTTCTGCTTTAGGTTTTTAGGAAATGTTGTTTTTCACTGGCTAGAAACCAGCAAGTAGTTACTAGAGGGCTAAAGGGGTGGATGGAAAGATGGAAGGATTACCAGCTACTTGTCTGGATGTGTGTATCCTGTCCAGCAAAATGGGTTGTGATGTTATGAAGTGTTAGCAGCAAGTTGAAACATGTAAGGAAAGTGAAATGCTGCTTAATTTCTACTACTAGAGCTTTATTTTCTCTGACATGACATGAGTAATAGTAATAGTTACGTGGCTTGTTCTGTTGGGAAGTGGTTCCACACATGGCAGTAGGGATAGAGGCCAGGTTGGACAGGGCTCGGAGCAACCTGCTCTAGTGGAAGGTGTCCCTGCCCATGGCAGGGGGTTGGAACTGGGTGATCTGAAGGTCCTTTCCAACCCAAACCATTCTGTAATTCTATGATGTATATACATTAAACCCAAAAAAGATTTGTGTTTAACTGTCACTTGCTTACTAGTTATAATTTGAGATGACTTCTCCTTTCCAGTTATACCTATAGCCTGGTATTACTTGACTCTGTCTCCTCTGAAGAAATCCCTGTGCTAGGACAGAAATGAGAATCTCTTCCCTAATAAAAGCTTAACAGAGCCTCCAGCTGATGGGTACTGTGCTCCTGAAGCTCTGAGGGTGTTCTTTGCTGTGACACAACTGCAAATGCAGGTTACGAAATGGTGTTATTTTTCAGAGACACAGCTTGACTGTTTTGGGTTGGTTAGAATTTCCAAGCTCCTAGCCAAAGGAACTCACAATGTGCAACACCGTGCTATGTTCCTGCTAATGCTGCCAGGAAACAGGAGGCCAAAATCTGCCCTTTTGGCCTTGCAGAGACTGACATGGCTGAAGTTGCTGCTGTTAGTGAGGTTTGTGTATTTGGGGAGGCGTTATGGTGAGTTCTGCAGCGGCTTCCATCAGGTATTTGCTTTCTCATTTCACAGCTAAACATACTGTTAATAACAGAGCAGTGAGGTTGGTGTGGGGGGACAAGGCAGGAGGAACAAGACGTGAGAAAGCTCAATGGGGATCTGATGGTTCCCTCCAAGTGCCTGCCAGGAGGATGGAGCCAGGAGGGGCTGGGCTCTGCTCCCAAGGAACAAGGGATGGGACAAGAGGAAACGGCCTCAAGCTGCACCAGGGCAGGTTTAGATGGAGCTGAGGAACAATTCCTGCCCCACAGGGTGCTCAGGCGTTGGAACAGGCTGCCCAGGGCAGGGCTGCAGGCACCGTCCCTGCAAGTGTTCACACAGCGTGGAGACGAAGCCTTAGTGCCATGGGTTAGGGGTGGCCTTGGCAGGGCTGGGAATGGTTGGACTGGATGAGCTTAAAGGGCTTTTTCTTTCAAGATGTTTTCCAGCTCAGTTGATTCCATGATTCTATTATTTTATGGGTAAATGTGAGAGAGCAGAAAATACTTCCTGCTCCTACAAGTTCAGTTGTTCTCATAGCAGAAAAAGCTTCAGACTCATAGAAAGCAGAAGAAATAACTTCTCACTCTGTCAAGGCAAGACTTGCACTTCTTTGACTTAAATGAGTTCAGCTCCTGTTGCTGTGCAAGCTTTTGTCCTTCTTGACAAGGAACTTGTGCATTTCATGTCCCACCTCATCTAAGACCTTGGGAGGGGGAAGAAGATAACTTATCCAGACCAAATACTGAAGAATAATCATTTTAATGCCTTTAGGCTTTGTTTCTGGCTCTGCTTTCGTGGTTACTCAGAGTAAAGCTTTTTCTTTGTGCTGAGTCCTTGAAAGCACCAAGTGTTGTAAAGTCTGATTTGCCATGAAGGAACTTGAAGAACTGCTGGTGTAATTCTCATGCCAGTTTGTTACTAGCATGGGAGTTACTAACAAGGCTTTGAGATTTTGAAGCTTTAGTGTGATAGAAATGAGCCAGACTTTATTTATGGATGTTCCCAGTGTTTTTACACACATCATTTGTTTGTCTGTCTACTTCCTGGAGAGGAGGGACACAGAAATTACCTTGAGAGAGGTATTAGAAATGATTCTACCATGTTTAATGCCTCTGTTACTGATCTCTCTAGTACCTAGACTTGCTGTCCTTGCACCCAGGATCTTACATTGCTGTTACCTCCAAACAGCGCAGAAACAGAGATGAGATTTGTGTGTCACACTGACAAGTAATGTGTATCACGGTCTATGTGACTGTTGCCACTTCCTTGCTGCACTTACTGTCTCCTCCTCCCAGCTCTGAAAGGAGATGTGTCAAATGGACACCTCAGAAAGGGGCAGAGGAAAGGATGAGTTGAGCCTCCTTCCTGTAGCCTGGGAGTAGGGAGTAGCATCAGAAACAAGATGATCCAGCAAAACACTTGATCTTTCCTAACTGGTATAGAAACCACTCTGTAGTTTCCACCCTTCTGCTGTGTTGCTTTTCTTACTCCTATGGAGTATCTGTAAAAAGATCAGCTTCAGTTTTCTGTGCTTTACAGCACTGGGGAAGAACTTACTTTGTGTTCCCTGTGTAACTTAAGGACTATTTAAGGCCTTTCTTAAAGTGGGTAATCTCACAACAAAAATCTTGATGTTAAATCACTGTTGCTGGTGATTTGTTTCCTTAATGTGAACAGAACTGTTGAAAGCGCTGAGTTAACCAGTGAGAGAAGTGTTAGCAGGTTGATGGCTTTGCATTGTTACTGGTGATGATAACAGTGGTGGCAGCTGCCCAGGATTCTGGTGCGCATCCCCAGGATGTCTTTCATGTCGTGTTTGGTTACCAGGAAGGTGAATTGTGAAGTTTTCCTGGGAGAAGCTCATGTAAGTTCTGAGACTAACTGTTGAAAAGTAATCCCAACCTAGTATGGGTTAGAAGGGACCTTAAAGCTCATCCAGCTCCAACCCCTGCCACAGGCAGGGACCCCTTCCACTGGAGCAGCTGCTCCAAGCCCCTGTGTCCAACCTGGCCTTGAACACTGCCAGGGATGGGGCAGCCACAGCTTCTCTGGGCACCCTGTGCCAGCGCCTCAGCACCCTCACAGGGAACAGCTTCTGCCTAAGAGCTCAGCTCAATCTCCCCTGTTCTGGCAGGTTAAGGCCATTCCCCATGGCCTGTCTGTACATGCTCCTATAAAAAGCCCCTTTCCAGCTTTCTTGTTGGCCCCTTTAATCGCTGAAAGATGGACATTTCTTTGTCTTTCTCTGGAATACAGTGGGAAAGTGGTAATACTGAGCTTTAGTTTTTCACCCAGTAAACTCAGTGTTACGAAATTACCCTCAGGTTCACTATGAGGAAATTGATGGCCTTAGTCCATTTGAGGTGGTCTGTGGTTTGCTGCAGTGTTTTGATGCAATGAGCTGAAGGATAGACTTTGATTCTTTATATCTGACCAAATACCAACTTTAACTTCAATTTGGTCTTGGTCTGTATGTTCAGGCTGAAGACAGATCAAAGGTGTTACCCTTTCATGTGGTATTTTGTCAGCCTGCTGCCTTAATAGGTGGAATACCCCAGATTAAGCTGTTTTGTGGTATAAAGGTCCTTTATTGACAGCACTCATCTTGTGCAGGGGACAGAGCTAAGCAGGAAAGAGGTTTCTTGAGCAGAGCATCTGCCATATGAACAGCAGATAAGTGACTTCTGGCCGTTCTGACCAGTTCATTTCTCTCCTGGTTCCACACACATGCATCCACTGGGAATGCTCTGAAAGCATCTCACTCTGTGCTGAACAGTCAAGCAGAAAAGTGCTTGAACAGGATGATTTGAGAGCTCTAACATATGAAGTGCCTACTTAGGGGTAATAAAATCAGTTAAGAGTCCTATATTCAGAATCACTTTTCTAAGAATCTCTTCCCTTGATGACTGTTCCCAGAAGTTGTCATGAGTCTTTAGCAATAGGGTTGTAGAAAAACCCTTTAAAATAGAGAAAATCATGTGTTTGAACATATGCTTTGTGCCCAGACGCATTGCAGAAAGTCATAGATGTTGCTTGCTTGAAGTATAAATACTTAAGAACCTTGAAGAGCTGAGGAGCAACTTTGAGGGACATGTTGGGTTTTATTTCCTCAAGGAGTAGGTCAGAAAACCCCTTAATTCACCAAGTAAATCTCCGTTGTATTCCATGGCGGTTTGAAAGTCATAAGGAATTTCCCTGTTGTAAAAATAGCTTTGGTGGAAGGGAGGAGGTGGTGGATTCCACGCTGTTGCTGGGAACTCCTCATTCACCTCTAATACTATCTTTTCCTGTTTATCAGCTAGAAAGGAAACAGAAGTATCTGAAATGAAAGTACTTGATTTCGCTGCAGTTTGAGGGAGTTGGAGTTGCTTCCACAAGCAGAATCGAGTTCTAACCTGCAGCTTAATCAGTAAATGAGTGCAAGACTATAGGTACTCACAACAGAGGGGGAGAGAAGCTTTAGGTGAGAGGCTGCAGTGTGCGTTTCATGGGTCAGTTAATAGTGTTTGTTCCAGTGTGTAGATAAAACATGAGCCTAAAAGCTGCCCAGATTTAAGCTTTCTTTTAAGTAAAAAGAGGAGTAGATGTAGTTTCTAAATAGCAAACTGACAGTTTTCCCTCCCTCCCTCCTCCACAACTTGCAGATGTTACTAATTCTGTCCCATTGAAACTACCCAAGCTTCTTGTCTTCACCATTAGGGGAAATAATTGTTGCTGACAAATGGGGAAATAAATGTACTGTGAGGAGCAAATACTGTCGCTGGTGTGCTCGTGATTCCCATCCATGTCAAAGCTTGTTGCCTCTTTGAGCTGGTTTAAATGATAGGATTTTTGCTCTTTTCGCTTGAAGTGAGCTTCTGCTTTGCAATGATCTGCTGTGTTAATGCTGCTTGGCACAGGTTGCTTGAAATGACAGCTTGAACATGATGTATTTGGTAATTCTCCTCAGCTTGCTTAAAGGAGCTAGAATTTATGTCAAATCAGAAATACTGAGTTTTGTGTGTAACCTGTAAAATCATTCTGTTTGAAATAGTACTGTGTATGTAGCCTATGATGAGATTAACACAGTGGTGCTTTGATGTTTATGCATCCTTTTTTCTCCTTTTCCTCTCTTCTCCAGTTCCACTCTTATCCTGGGGACCTAGCTTCAATTTTAGTATCTGGTATGTTGAACTTAATGGCATTGATGATCCAGATGTGGTCCAGCCATGCCTCAACTGGTACAGCAAGGTAGGCCTCCATTTTAGATGCCTGTTTGAAGATGTGTACTCTGAGAATCTTGTGAAACTCCTTTTACTGGAATTACTTGACCTTTTCATTCCTTGGAATACCAGCTCTTGAAACAACAAACATGCGTCGTTGCAACTCAAACCACATGGCTGAGTTTTTGACTCAGAGTGAATGCTGTTGGGTTGTATCTGCTTATTCCCTTAAACCCAACAAAACACCCCAAAACCACCACCAAAAATCCCTACATCCCCCCTGCTATGCAGACATCACAAGAAAGACAAAAGATTGAGTCAAAAGGTTCAGTGTGGGTAAAACAGCACTTGTATTGGAAGGGAAATGGATGTTAGCAAACCCACATTCCATTTCTCCCTCTTCTTGCCTTTTCATTACTCATTCTTTTACCATACCAGCCCTTCTGTAGAGCCTAGAGCCTCTTGGATCCCATATGCACCTTTTGTTACAGGGTATAAAAACGAGCTTGTTCTAAAGAGAATCACTTGATGTCTTCCCCATTGCTGCTCCTTGTACTTCCAGTGTTTCCCTCTTAGTGTCTTCTTGCTGAATACCCTGGAACAGAGGGGATCTGATGCCACTGGCCTGTGGGATGAGCTGATTTATGCCATTTGTCACTTTGATAGACAGAAAGTTCAAAGGGTTCTAAACATGAGTTGTATAAACTGTATGTAACTGAGTACAACAGATGCCTCTCCTGTGGGAGGGAAGTGCACATTGACAGCCAGAATTCATTTTGTTGTTGCTTTTTATGCATAGATTTTTGTGGACCAGTGTAATGAAATTCATACTGTGTTGCAGAGATTGCCTTCCCAGTTAGAGTAATAGTGAGGAGTGGAGCAGTGTCTCTCTGCCTCCAGAAAGAAGAGCTTAAAAGGGGCTAAAGATTGTGCCTTGTAGTACTGGGACTCCCTCACCAGTTACAGTGCTGCCAGTATGTTAAAGAAACCCTGTGGCCTCTGCTGCTCATAACAGCATCACAAGCTGCTTCACAGAGGACCTAAAACCACCCCTGACAGCCTCAGTGGAAGTTGTAGCTGCTTTATGTTTAAGGTGATACTGATGGTCCTTAGTCTTCTGGTTGCTGATGTCCAGTTCTGAAAGGTCCAGTTGCTGATGGTTTTCTGTGCTTTTTTCTGCTGCCTCTGTGCATGGTGGTGTCTCTGGTGTTTTGGACCAGATGCTGCAACCAGGAAGCTCTGATTTTTGGTGTTGTTGGGTTTTGCTCAGAAACCATCTGGTGATGATGATATCACCATCTGGTTTGTTCCCTCTTATCCCATGGAATTGACACTTCTTGTGGTCAGCATATATGAAGTGACAGCTTCTTCAAGCGGTGCCAGCATTGTTCTTCTGAAGCTTTGAGCCCTAAAGCAGCAAGGCAGAGACTTAGTCATGATTGTTTGGGCTGTACTAGAATCAGTTGCCAAGTTTTTGACGGTGAGAGCATGTCTCAGTGGTGTTCTCTTCTCTCACAGCCCTGAGAGGCCACTGTTGCTGGATCCACATAGGGAGGATCTGTGTTGACCTGTATTTGGGGAAAGGTTGACCTGTTTCTTCCACTTTTTGGAAGTCTCAAAAGCTTTGAAATCCAGTATTCCTTTACTGCCTAAGACATCAGACGGGAATAAGGTGCTATGTGAAGTTGCCCATCCTTCTTGTGTGTGCTTTAACCAACAAAACACTCCCTTTAAGAAGGGAGTAGAGTTGGGGATAACAGCTATGGACTCAAAGCAGCAAGCACACTCCTCATTCTCTAGGGCTCCCCTACTCCATTCCCTCCCTGCTGCTTTCCCCTTGCTGTCTAGCTCAGCCTACTGCCTCCTAAAGCCTCACCACTCTGCTTTTACTAAGAGTGGGTATACTTTAGCAATGAAATGGCAGTTAAGAAATGGCTATCACTTTGATACTGAACACTTAAATATTTCTACTAGTGTATTTGACAGTGTTAATATCTTAGTCTCATGTTCTCATTACATTTTTAACCATAGGAATTATTTACAGCTTCAAATCAAAGCTATTATTTGGGTTGTCATCTCTGACAGCGTTTAAAAAGGAGCTTTTTTTTACACTTTTTGTACACCTTTTTGCATTAAAATAAGCTTTTTACATTCAACTTCTGAAGTATTACTCTGCTGTCACTGAAATAGAAACTTTAATATTGCATTGAGTGGCCAACCTGCACCCAACAGTCATTTTGTGTTTTATAAACCCACTCTGTCAATCATGAGAGACTCAGTGGAAATACGCCAAGACTTGAGTTTTGTCTCATATCTAAACTGAAGGAGCTGAAATGCAGAAGCTGGTTATTCCTGGTGTGCAGCAAATCCTTCTGCTTTCTATCCCTTTGAGCAGCAAAGAATCAGGTGGTTTTGGCCTGGAATGATGTGAACTTCTGCTTAAAGACAGTGTCTAAAAGTATCTCTTAAGAAGGAAAAAGAAGTTGTTGTTTTCCAGTTGTGCTGCAAAACTCTGCTTTAGCTTTAGTATTCCTTTGCCACAGTCTTGCATTTTTATCAGTGCATGTCCTTGGCCTTTTTCATGTGGGCTGGGAGCTGCTTATCTAAAAATGCATAGTTCTGACTATTTGCAGCTGTGAAATACTGATGGATTAAGACCTAAAAATACAGCACATGGCCGTGTTTCTTTTTAGCTGCTTTAGTGTATGAGGTTCCTGCTATTCAGACCACTGATTTTTGGTGCATGTCAGTGTTAGTTCCAGGTTTTCAGGAAGATGGCATTTGTTTAAATACCATAAACTTCACTTGGAGCAGTGGGGTCTGTTTAGGAGCAAAATCTTGTATCTTCATTAGTTTTATAGATGCTTAAAGTTACATTTGCTTTTTACCGCAGTCGATGTGCGTTACAGATGGAATTGGGATTATTTATCTTCATGTCCTGCTTAAACCATGACACTTTAATGCTTTAGCATTTAGGTTTGAGGAGCCTGTGTAAAATAAGTGGCTCTGCTCCTTATCAGCTTAAAAATCTGTTACTTAAAGTTAGCAGCTTTGAAAACACAGTGGATGTTTGGTGTGTTAAAGCACAAGCCGCTGCTCTTACACAGTTCCCTCTCACGTTTCTGTGCCTGGATGTTTGACCCAGTGTGGGTTTCTCACCCCTTCCCATAGCTGAGTGGGAAAGGGGCAGCTTTGAAGCATCCGTGGTATGAAAGCAAGGGTATGAAAGCTTCAAGATGCAGGGCGAATATAAGGGAGGTAAGGCTTTGGCGTGCCCATCAGTCGGTGCTGCCGTTGGATCGAAAGCCACAGGATTTGAGGGCAGGAGCACTGGTCATTCCAAGTATTCCTGTTCCTCGTGTTTGGCTTTTTCTTTCTTCTGCTTCTAGAAAAGCTGTGACCTACTTTTCCAAATTATTTTGTTATGTAAGAGTCATACAATCAACTTACGTAACACCGAGAGCAAAGGCTTTTTCCTGCCCTGCGCTTTGTGTAGGCCTTGAGCAGTGGATGGTGGGGAAGTGATGGTCACTCCAGAGATCTGGGGCACTCTGGCTCTCCCTTCTTCTACTTATTAAATGGGATGATACCACCTTGTACAACTTCTGTACACTGTTGGCAAGTAAATCCCTGCAGAGCTTATGTCTTTCACACAGCGTTCCTCTAAGCTTGTGAGCCATTTATGAGCAGCATCTGTAAGCTTCTGTCTCCAGGCATGTTCCCAGGTACAGTGGTGGTAAAAGACAAATCTACATGTCTCATAGGTTTTCTTGTGTTCCAGTAGTACCGTGAACAGGAAGCCATTCGCCTTTGCCTAAAGCATTTTCGTCAGCACAACTACACGGAGGCTTTCGAGTCGCTGCAGAAGAAAACCAAGATTGCTCTGGAGCACCCCATGTTGACAGACCTGCACGACAAGCTGGTGCTGAAAGGAGACTTCGATGCTTGTGAAGAGCTCATAGAGAAAGCTGTGAATGGTAAGAGAACCAGAGGGGTCTGGTATGTCAATTAGAAAAAGCATTGAGATGTTACTGCTTTGAATGGGGATGGACTGCATGTCGTAATGAAGAAGGGGTGGACTTCTTCACCCTTAGGAGTAAGATGCACTCTTAGGAGGATGTCCCTTTCCATGGCAGGGGATTTGGAACCTGATGCTCTCTAAGATTCCCTGTAACCCAAACCATTCTATGATTAGTAGTAAAGTCCATGTGCTGTTTCATCTCTAGCGTGGTGTCCTGTCAGCTTTTGGACTTGTGAGTACGTGTACGATGAAGGCTAAAAACTCAGCCAGTGAAATGTCTCATTGCTGCTACTTTTGGAGTCTCTTTTCCTGAGATGACAACATGGTGCACTTGAGGTGAAGATAAGCTCTTCATGTAAGTGTATGGCAAGCTGAAGGAGGGCCTAACTGTCACAAAAGTCACTGGAGTGGTGAGCAGGGAAGTGTAAGACTTCTCACTAGTGATCTGTGCCATAGTTTCTGGTTAGGGCTTACAACCTAGTTGGTGTGTCAGCAGTTTTCAGTGTTTGGATGAGAGTGCTGCCTTTGCTTATGTGGAAAACAGTCCTTGGAGAACGGTGTAGTTGTTACAGTGACTGGAGGCAGAGCTTGTTTTCCCTGCAGAGCAGGAGCTTGGCAGCAGTTTTCATTGGAACATCTATTAATTTTTTACTTGGAAACCTTCGGCTTGGAAGCACTGTGTGTAAACACCTCTCAGCTCCTAAAATGGGGGATATGGACTTTCTGTTGGTGGAATGGGATAGAGAAAGAGGTGGGCTGTTGCACTCAAGTGTTTCCCAAGAGCGGCGCAGTGGTTTTGGATCTCGGTCTGATAGAACAGAGGTGCTCTTGGCTATGGTGCAGTTGCTCTTTGTAGTATGAGGAGAGAACTTTGTGTCTGATGCTACTGGAGCTAGGGGCTTAGTGGACCAATTCCATGGATGTCTGGCACCAGAGATGTTTCTTCTAATTCTGGGCTAATCAGTCATTTTGTGATACCTTTTGGGTAAATACCAACATAGGTGCTCGACTCCATCAGTGTGGCTTGTATCACTGAAGCTGGAAGTGGTTCTTGATATCTGATAGAAATGACAGCCTGACATTGTCTGCTGTGAAAATCCACTCTCTTCTTTTGAATAAGCCCCATCCCTGGCAGTGCTCAAGGCCAGGTTGGACACAGGGGCTTGGAGCAGCTGCTCCAGTGGAAGGTGTCCCTGCCTGTGGCAGGGGTTTGGAACTGGTTTAGTGTTAAAGTCCCTTCTAACACAAATCATTCTGTGATACTGTGAATAAGCTATTCCACTAGGAATAGCTCCAATGTCATGGAGTTTACTGCAACAGGTCATTGAAACCTGCAGTTAATGGCTTTCTACAGCTTTTGGCCCAAGGTTTCTTGAAGCTATAGACAAAACAGCTGAGCTCTGCCTTGCCCTGAGCTCCCTGAGCAGCTACAAGCCTTGAGACAGAGAGCTGCCAGCATTCATCCTGCCCTCCTGAGACAGCGCAGCGGTGTCGGCTGGGCCGACAGCGTGAGCAGCTTCCTGCAATGCAGCGGCTTTTTGGAGCTGGCAGCCTCCTCCCGAGGCTTGCAGGATGGGAAAGGAGCAGGGAGGGAGGGCTGCTCCTGCCTCTGCAGTGGTTCCCAAAGACAGGACTGCCTGGGGGGAGCTGATGAGCCCACCATGAGGCAGGATCTGCTGCGAGGCAGAGCAGTACCGTGTGCTGATGGAGATGATTTTATCAATGTCTGCTGCCTTGGTTGGGGCTTAATCTTGTCAGTGCCTAGAGGCTGTCCTCTTTCTATTTCAGTGCAGGCTGTAGTAGACACTGTTTCTTTAATGAAATGGCACTAGACGCATGCTGAAAAGGTTCCCTTAAAAATGGGCTTTTTATTTCCTTGGTCACTAATGAAGTGCATGTTTGTGCCCTGATTTTTTTGTGCTGTTGCATGTTAATTTCTTTTATTACTCAATATTTTACATGTGGCATTTATTCTATCCAGCAGTTTTCCCCTAGGATTTGAGGTGTTTGTTTCCCATTCTGTGTTGGGAGTGGGATTGCTGTCTGCAGTACTCAGCTTTTCCATGTGTGGAAGTGCTGGCAAAGGACTTGGCAGGTAGAAAACCTCCTGCAGTGTAAGGTGTCCCTGCCTGTGACAGGGGTTTGGAACTGAGTGAGCTGTAAGGTCCCTTCCAGTCCAACCCAGTCTAGAATTCCATGATTCCTAACAACAGACCGTGGATAATGCAGCAGGAAAGACTTCAGGTGGCATCATTATGTGTTGTCACTGCTTTTGAGGGACAGAATAATATGCATGAGGATGTTTATGTGGCTTCCTTTTAATGTGGCACTGGGCTGACTGAAGTTAAAGGTCAGTGCATGCATCTGCTGGTTGGTCATCCTCAATGATTCTTGCTTGTGGTTGAATACATGAACCTTCCCCCAGCCTCCTGCAAGTCTTTATACTGACTTCAGCTCTTGTACCCATTTATAGCTCTGTTGCCTCCCAGAAGCCTTTGGAGGGAAGTGCCATCTATCCTGTGATACCAAAGCTGTATCCCATGTGTTTGCTCCAAGTTGACACAACTGCAGGTTTAAGTAACTGGGTCGATCCTGCCCTTCCTCAGGACAGTGTGTCCCCTGTCCTCTCACTTGCTGGCACCAGTGCTTTTGCTGCCACGTGGCAAACCACGTCAGGGAGCTGAGCTATTGTGGGGGAGAAGACAGGACAAGCCTCTTCTGATGGCCACAGACCCCCTCAAGCTGCAGCTGGAATAGATTGAAGCTGTACAAGGGGACGGTTGAATGCAGCTGGTATTAACAGCTGGATCCTTCTGCTTGGTAGGGTGAGAATAGATGTTTTCAGCCTTCAACATAGCTTCTACAGTATTGCTACCATCTGCTCCCTGTGGTCCTCCATGGTTAGCTGTCCTGCAGTTCTGCATCTCTCCAGCTCAGCACCCAGCATTTCACTGTTCTGCTGTCTTAGCATCTCCGTAGCTTGCTGCTTAGTCTCTAAGGTGTGGGTGTTCTTACGACTGAGCTCCTCTCTGATGTGCTGTTTTCCCAGATTAACTTTAATCCTGTGTACGGTCCGTGTGGTGCAGTTGAAGCGTGGAGTGAATTGCGATATACATACCCTGATAGGATCCCTGCAAGCATTCAGTGAGTGAACTCTCCTGTGACACACAGGACATGAGTATGTGAACTCGTGACTTCTTGCTGGTCGCAGTTCTCCTTGCCTTAAAGAAACACAAGTGCAGTGAGATTGACAGGGATCCTGCACACGCACTTCACCCTAACCCATCTCTAGAGGCTGCTGTTTGCAGCCGTGGGTATCCACGCAGTGAGATGCGCTGCATCTCTTCACGGGCTATTTCCGTAGGCTTAGTCATGGAGAAAAAGAGTAGGTGGTCAAGAATTAGTGCTAAGCAGAGAGCTAACTCCTGTTCTTTTGCATTGCTAATGCTGAACGCTGTCTTCCACCTCACAGCACCAGATGATTTCTTTTGAGCGCTCGGTGGCAGGCAGCCACGCTCTTCCCGCAGATTCTTTTGACTTGTGCATTGCACTCAGAAAATGGGCAAATGGAAACTCTGGCAGCTGCCTGACTTCGTCTCAAAGAGAGAAAGGTTCCCTAAATCTCAGCTGCTTCGCAGGCTCGCTTTGAATGCTGCACATTTGGATTCATTCCTGTAGCTTTCAGATAGCCTTATATTATTGAAGGGGGGGGGGAAATGTGCTTAATATTCCTCCAAGAGGGGAGGTGGAGTGCAAATGATTCAGTTGAGCTGTTTGCAGCTCCTGTAGACATTGAAAGCTGCTTGAAATGGGTTGCAGATCTGCTGGTTTCGTATTAGTATTCTAGGGACTGAGGTGTTGCTTCTGGCAGGTCTCCTGTCACTGTGTGATATGTGTTTATCTGTTGACACATCAGCCCCATATGACAAGTAAGAGGTGGTGATGCACAGCCTGTGGGCCCGAATGTCTCCAGAAACTTAGGATGCACACACAGGAACAGTTGTATTCTCCTGGAATAGCTCTAGACAGACACACATGCCTTCTGGTATCTGAAGGAGGCCTACAAGGATGCTGGAGAGGGACTCTTCATCAGAGACTGTAGTGATAGGACAAGGGGTAATGTGTTGAAACTGAAACAGGGGAAGTTCAGGTTAGATATAAGCAAGAAGCTGTTCCCTATGAGGGTGCTGAGGTGCTGGCACAGGGTGCCCAGAGAAGCTGTGGCTGCCCCATCCGTGGCAGTGTTCAAGGCCAGGTTGGACACAGGGGCCTGGAGCAACCTGGTCTATTGTGAGGCTGCCCATGGCAGATGGTTGGAACTGGATGATCTTAGGGTCTTTTGCAATCCAAACCATTCTATGATTCTTTATATAAAATAAGCTATATATATGCCTTAATTGTACTATTAAATATGGTTGGATTCAGTTCTGAGAAAGTGTGGATGCTGGGTTCTTGCTCAGTAGTACTGGAATACATGGAAGGGAAAGGCTTTGCCAGTGGACTCAACACCAAGTAGATGGCAGAGTTTGTGTCGAAGCAGCGTGTCTTGTGGGTATTTGAGAGCAAACCTTATTTCTGCTAAACAGAAAGTGCATGGGAATAGTACAGCTTTGAGGCTGGAAAACCTGTGTGTATTTCCTTGTTGCTCCCACGCCTTGAGGAGTCATTGAGTGATGGCTGGGGTTTTAGTTGGTGTCAGGTTTGTTTTCTGCTTCAGGTTTTCTGTAGAAGGAGCTTGGTGACTGCAGAAACCCTCGATCTCTTTGGGGTTTTGGGTGCTTTTCTTTGATTCTAGGAATGTCTCAAACCCCAGCACCCAGAATTTAAGGGCTCCGTGCCCACTTGAAAGTGTTGGCAGTGAATAGATTTTAGGGATCCTATCTAGAGATGTATGTTGTCTAGAAAGAACCTTAATACAGCTTTTACTTGTTCCTGAATGGCTTCAACAAAATACATTTGTCTGTGTTGTTTATCCTTATCCTGTCAGGGTAACCTGTAATTCCCAGACAGAACCAAGGCTTTGGTTATCAGGGAGGTGGAATTTACTGAGCTTTAACCACTGTGAACTCGATGTTGTTACGTCCAAAACGCGTCACAACTCGCTGTGAATGGCTTGAAAATAGCACTGAAGAAAAGTACTGGTTTTGGCTGGGAGTTTGGAGGGTAAACACCAGGACAATGAAATGAGAGCAAAGGAAAAGGCTTCCTTTAAAAGCTTCCACTTAATGCCTGCTTTTCTGTAGGAGCCTTGAGATCTCTTCATTGGGAAGAGCTTGACAAACCTGAGCAGGCCCAGGTCATCAGTGCCTCCAAAGCAGAAGCTTTGGAGACCTTTTGGTCTGCAGTGTTATCCTGGCAAGAAACATAAGTAGTTTGCTAGGATAGGGCTGCCATCGGATGCAGGATCCACCTAGAAATCCGCCTTCATTTCCCTGGTGGTGATTCAGCTTCCAAAACAAGCTGCTGCTGGTTTGCAGTGCGAGTAGAATGGACGTGGAACTGCTCCCAGCAGAAAGAAACATTTCTGGGAAGCAAGCTGGAGTATTTCCAAACCAATGTCCCATGGAAGACAAGAAGCATTATTAAGAGACTTGAAAGCACAGTAGGGGAGAAGTGTCATATCTTGACAAGTGCAGGCTGTGGGTGTGGAGCATGAGAGAGAGGTTAAATCACCCTTTCACATGGTCTGGGGTGTAATTCATCCCTTTGAGCTATTTATGTCTGGTTATCTGTTAGCTGCCATAGGGATAAATACAGTTTTGCATTCTGTCTTGAAGACAACTGATAGTCAAAAGGCTGAATTTCTGTCCAGGTCTGTGGTTAGAAAAACCTGCCTGAGTCATAGAATCATAGGATGGTTGGGGTTGAAGGGACCTTAAAGCTCCTCCAGTTCCAACCCCCTGCCACGGGCAGGGACCCCTTCCACTGGAGCAGCTGCTCCAAGCCCCTGTGTCCAACCTGGCCTTGAGCACTGCCAGGGATGGGGCAGTCACAGCTTCTCTGGGCACCCTGTGCCAGCGCCTCAGCACCCTCACAGGGAACAGCTTTTCCTTATATCCAGCCTGAACTTCCTCAAGTATGGAATTTCTTATAGCTCATGCATTTGATCTGTTGAAAGTTGGCTTTTCTGCATCAGAATTCACAAACTCTCAAGCTTAAAACATCTCATGTCTAGTTCCAACTTGGCAGATGCTGGAGAAGTGGGAGTTTGGAACCCTCCTCTTGCAACCAAAATAAACCACTTTCCTACCTACATTGAACAGACCTTTGGCTTCCCTCAGTTACCTTGTGCTGGGAGAAAGATGCTTTTGGCTCTAAGGCAGGTGAAAGAAAAACTGCTTGAATGCACAAAGCTGAGTTTAGCAAAGTTGAAAGCAGTTTTGTGTTTTAACACCAAATTCAGCACCTTTCAGGAGCTCTTGAGTGCCGTTCTTTTCCTATTAGAAGCTCTCTAAATAGAGGATTCATCTTCTCCCAGCAAACACTTGCTGGCTTGGGTTTGAATTAAAACCTGGATTTCGGTTATGGCAAACTCCAGGGTGCCAAGAAAACGCTTGAAAATATGATCTGAACATTGTGTTTGTGCTTAATAAAGATTTTTTTACCTTTTAGTAAATAAATAGGGATGTGTGCAGGGAGGATTATTCCTTTTCTGTCTGCCTCCCAAGAGATTTTCTATAAATAAATAGAGGCATTGGTAATCTGTTAAATCGTTCCCTCAAAGCCACAGTTCCTGGAGTCGGAAGAACTACAACGTATTAGATGCAGTTTGGTAACTTCTGTTTTCCTTTCTCTGCTCTGGAAGGCAAAACTGATTCCTGAGCAAGTTTGCAGGGTAGTGTTCTGCCACAGAGCATGGCCGTTGTGGTCTTGCTCTGGTCTTGGACAGTGTGACCTGTCGGGTGTTAGGTGATGAAGGACCCCTGATTGCATCCTCCATCAGAGCAGTGTATGTGCAATGTACTGTTTCAGTACAGAACAGTGTGAGTCTGTCATTTGAGTCCTCAATCTGCCTGTGGTAGTTGAACTGGGTGTCTGAACTCCCCTTTTTTCCAGGTAATGCATAAATGTGGAATAAATGTTTATTGTAGGCTTATAGAATGGTTTGGGTGGAAGGGACCTTAAAGCTCATCCAGTTCCAACCCCTGCCACAGGCAGGGAACCCTTCCTCTGGAGCAGCTGCTCCAAGCCCCTGTGTCCAACCTGGCCTTGAACACTGCCAGGGATGGGGCAGCCACAGCTTCTCTGGGCACCCTGTCCCAGCGCCTCAGCACCCTCACAGGGAAGAAATTCTTCCTTACATATAACCTAAATTTCCCCTCTTTCAGCTTAAAGCCATGAAGAACTTGTGTCTGGAGGTTGTGGGGTGGTTTTGGATGGTATATAGCCACTGGGCAAGAGGCTGGCCATTAGTGGTCTAATAGTTTGTTGTCCTGCAGGAACATAAGGTAGGTTTAGTGGAGACCTTTGGAGAACAATAGCAACAAGTTCCCCAAACAAAGCCCTTCCCAGACTGAAGAGCAGCCCCAGAGAACGTGGGTGCTATGAATCTCCTTCTAAAGGATTAACATTGATGTGATATTCTGGTAACATGTCACTAGAATTAGGAGCTGCCTCTTGATGCTGTGGAGATGAAATGTGGTAGGTGTACAGAAGGAGAGAGACAGGAGAGCTTGGATAGTGGTGGAGTTACTGTTGTGTACAGGGATGCTGCACTTGGTGTATCTGCCCACTGACCTAATGCATCTTCTGCTACATCTCTTGCTTAAGTCTGAAGGGAATGTAAACTGTTAGTTTGTTTCTCATCCAGGGCTTGGTTGTCCCATATCATAGCGTTTAAACAATCTACTTTGCTGCCCTTTTCTTAGCTGAAGCTCCAGAGATGCTGCCTGACCTAGTTTTAACTTAACATGTACTCAAATGGTTGAATTTTACATGCACTGGCAACTTTCCTTGTGCTTAAATAAAGGGGAGGGATTCTGTTCTTCATTAAATACACTGCACAGGAGTTATATCAACAATTGGCATAACCTGGCAGGCAAAGGGAGGAGTAGTTTTTATTGTAGTGCTTACATATTTAGATCAGTAACAAGCTTAACAAACTAACTGATATAGAGAGAGAATTTACTTCAAAGGAAGGGTTTGGTGTAGTGTTCTGGGTTCAGTTAGGCTGAAGTTACCTGCATTAGAAGTGACTGCTATAATGGAAGTATAAATCGTAGAATCACAGAATGGTTTGGGTTGGAAAAGACCTTAAGATCATCCAGTTCCAGCCCCCTGCCATGGACAAGGACCCCTTCCACTGGAGCAGCTGCTCCAAGCCCCTGTGTCCAACCTGGCCTTGAGCACTGCCAGGGATGGGGCAGCCACAGCTTCTCTGGGCACCCTGTGCCAGTGCCTCAGCACCCTCACAGGGAAGAGCTTCTGCCTTATCTCCAACCTGAACTTCCCCTGTTTCAGTTTGAACCCACCACCCCTTGTCCTGTGACTGTAGCCCCTGATGAAGAGCCCCTCTCCAGCATCCTGGTAGCCCCCTTCAGACACTGGAAGCTGCTCTGAGGTCTCCACACAGCCTTCTCCTCTCCAGGCTGAACAGCCCCAACTTCATAAACTGTTCACACAGCATAACTTCTGTTTTGCAGATGGCTTATTCAATCAATACATCAGTCAACAGGAATACAAACCTCGCTGGGGGCAGATCATACCCAAAAGCACCAAAGGTAAGGACTTCTCTTAAGAAATAACTCACACGTTGCCAGTTCTGTCTTGTCCCTTTGAGGATGTTGAGTAAGAAAATAAGGCAAGAAAACCTCCTTTAGGACAGAGAATGGTTTCCTCTATAAAAAACTTGCATTTCTCTGCAAAGTTGGTGGAATGCAGCCTGGTTTCCGGTTGAATAAGGAACTCTACAGGAGCAGTAGCTGTAAATTCAAGGATAGCTAATCAGTTCAGAATCTAATCTCAGAATATAGGTTAAGCATGAGAGCAGTTACCTGTGTGACTGGATTGAACACGTGGAGTCAACTTGAATGTACAGCAAAGAGTGGCAAATAAATGCATATCTTAAGTGGGAGTATTTAAAATTGGATGCATCTTTGAAGTCTCAGTTTGTTACACAGTGATTTCCAAACTGCAGGATCTCTTTCCATTGTGTTTTGCCTTGGAAAATAGCAATGGGAAGAGGAAATTCCTAGCAGCAGCCTTGAGTACAGTAATGTTTGTCATAGAGCACATGTAGGATTCCAGGTGTGACAGTACTCAAACCTCTTGGGAAGGGTTATCTATGAGTGCCAACAGAATGTGGGTTATCTTTCTAATTCTGCTTCCCATAGATGACACCTGTCCTGAATGCTTAAGATAAGTTGGAAAGCTGCTTGAATGGGATAGTTGGAATTCCCTTCTATGTGAGAATAAGTCATTAGCTCAGAGCTGTATCTACACTATTACCTCTTTGCTGCCATCTGTGGTACATGCCCTGTCATTTGAGTGTCTGGTCTCACTGCTCAGCCTCAGGCAGCTCTCAGCTGGGGAGAAATGGAAGGAGAGCAAAAGGTTGTCTGTGTCCTCACAGCTGGAGAGCAGCAAAGGTAGCTCAGACCTCATTTGTGCAGACTTGCATGCTTCAGGAGCTCTCAGGCTCCTTTCCAAGGCTCTCAGAATCACAGCAGAGCACTGGCTTTACTTTAGCTCACCATACTATCAGTCACCAGGTAATTCAGTATAAAGATCCACAGTTTTATTAGTGCTCAGAAGAATTTTCCCTGGGAAAAGTGTTGTGCTCATGCTTAAAGAATGGTGAGTTATTAAGTTACTCAGCTTCCTTCTATATAGTATTTAGGCCATATGTGAGGTTGTATCTTTGATTTTCAAGTCTTCTTATGGCAAACTCCCTTCTTTGTTTGTTAAAGGTGATGGAGAAGACAGCCGACCAGGGATGAGAGGTGGCCATCAGATGGTTATAGATGTTCAGACAGGTGAGTGGTTGTTACATTGCTTATTTAATCAGCCATTTTTCATATAAATAGACAAATATGTTTTTCTTTGGAGACTGTTTTAACTTCAAGTTCTGAGGAAAACCAAAAGGACTTCCTAATAACTGGATGAAATCCTCTGCGTTCCCTCTGGAGCTATACTCCAAGTGCCATTCCCACCCCCCTTCTTCTTATTAGTTCTCTGTTACACCTTAGTCATTGTCTTGACTTAACCAAGAAACCAAGAACAATTGGGTTTAATTTTCTGTCCCTCCTACCCTCTTCGAGCAAGAGCTTAAACAAGAGAAGAGGAAATAGGGACAATGATTTCCTTTATCTGCTGCGTACTATGCTCTCTGAAATAATGCTCAACAATAGATCCAATGTGTTGTAACATGCCTTGGAGTGGCTTTTAATTTCCACAGTGTGCAAGAAACACTGTGTTAAATAGAATTTGTTAAACATTTTTCTCCCAACCTGTTTCCTTACTATGTTAGAGATTGGTTCAGGCTCAGAGAGCCTGCAGAGAAAAGAAAGGGTGTTGTGTGTATGTGTGTGTGTAGCAGCTCCTGGGATTTATGTTCCCCATAATTCCCTTTATCTTGCTATTATTTAATCAGATTTCTGTGGTATGTCTTAGAATCACAGAATGGTTTAGGTTGGAAAGGACCATAAGCTCACCCAATTCCAGATCCCTGCCATGAGCAGGGACACCTCACTCTAGACCATGTCACCCAAGTCTCTGTTCAACCTGGTCTTGAACACTGCCAGGGATGGAGCATTCACAACTTCCTTGGGCAACCCATTCCAGTGCCTTACCACCCTCATAGTAAAGAACTTATTCCTTATCTCCAACCTGAATTCCCCGTTTCAGTTTGAACCCATCACCCCTTGTCCTATTGCTACAGTCTCTGATGAAGAGTCCCTTTCCAGCATCCTTGTAGCCCCCTTCCCTCCTTATTAAACTAAGGAATACATCTGCCTGCATCTTTGCTAAGTAAATAACTGTATGAGTAAAAGGATTGTTTCAGGGAAGGAGAAACAAGATCAGGGAGCGAGCAGCGGGGAAGGATATAGGGTGGCATTGAGAGAGTTGGCAACAAATTGCCATGCCTGTATCTGTTGTGGTCATATGGATGGGGAGTGAAGCATGTGACGGGATCGTCCCTTCAGGAGTAATTTGCTAAGTCACAGTGAGCAAGCAGAAAAGCAGCAGGAGCTGCAGTCCTTGGCTTTTCCTCAGCGTGTAGTTACTGCTCTGGAGGAAGCACTTGAGTTATTTTGTCTATGAAAGCAAACTGGGTTTTTTTCTTCTCCTTTTGGTGGCAGAGGTTTGAGGCTCATTAGAATAAACGGCTGCTGGAGCAGTACTGCTGTTTGCCTACAAAGGAGGCTGGGAACGCTCCCTAGTGGCATCAACGGATACAAGTACCCGGTGCCTGTTTGACAAGAAACATGACACTTGTCAAACTGCAAACGGTGTAAACCTCCTGAAAACAAGACAGTCATGGTAGTGTGAGGCTTCCTTTCACTCCTGTTGGTTTAAGTCTTAGTGAAGTGTGTTATCTCTGCCTTTGACGCCAGGTTTCACACTTTCTGCTTTAACAAGGCAGTGAAAAGCATCGATATTTCTTGCACAGACCTGGCTGGAGAGCAGTAGAGTCACAGTGTGGGAGAACTGTCCCACCACCCCTTCCTTCCTGCACCTCTAGCCAGTGGTGGCTGAATGCCGTCAGGAGGGTTCTTTGTGGGTTGTAGGGAAGTTGTTCTTAGCTTTACTTCCAGGCTCACGGAGGCTTGTAAAAGCCTTCATCTCATAAACATTATCACTTTTGCCATTAGTTTGGCTCATGACAGTCCAGGAGAGGTTCTTGGTGCTGTTCTTAAAAGCGGCTGTTGTTGATCACTTGACTTGAGTTTTCCTTTTGAATGCAGGGAGTGTTTAATGAGACTGTGGGAATTCAACCAGTTGTGTCAGGGTGTGTTTTACAGACTGGAACTGTCAAGCTGGTTAACCTGTAACAGATCTAATGCCAATGGAGAAAAGATCAGTGGAATACTTTATCTTTCAAAGACACCTTCCCTTCCTTATAGAGTCACAGCCTGGTTTGGGTTGGAAGGGACCTTAAAGCTCCTCCAGCTCCAACCCCTGCCACAGGCAGGGACCCCTTCCACTGGAGCAGCTGCTCCAAGCCCCTGTGTCCAACCTGGCCTTGAGCACTGCCAGGGATGGGGCAGCCACAGCTTCTCTGGGCACCCTGTGCCAGCGCCTCAGCACCCTCACAGGGAACAGCTTCTGCCTAAGAGCTCAGCTCAGTCTCCCCTGTTCTGGCAGGTTCAAGCCATTCCCCTTGGCCTGTCCCTACAGGCCCTTATCCCAAGCCCCTCTCCAGCTTTCCTGCAGCCCCTTTAGGCACTGGAGCTGCTCTGGGGTCTCCCCTTCAGGAGCCTTCTCTTGTCCAGGCTGCCCCAGCCCAGCTCTCTCAGCCTGGCTCCAGAGCAGAGCTGCTCCAGCTCTCGCAGCATCTCCGTGGCCTCCTCTGCACTCGCTCCAACAGCTCCACGTCCCTCTTGTGCTGCTGCCCCAGAGCTGGATCAGGGCTGTGGGGAGTGGGGTTGGGGAGACTGGCACCCACACACTTGAGTTGTTTCAACTCAGCAGAAGTCTTTGGTAACTGAATTAGAGAGTGCTCACTTTGTGCTTTGGGTTAGAGGGGTTAGGTCCTTTTCAAACATGAATATTTTCTTCTTGTTCAATGGCTTAGAAATGAAGTGGAACACCAACATTGTACATATAAGGACGTTCTGAAATTTCATATCACACAGAATAGGTGTTGGAAGCAAATAGTATTGTCTGATGTGAAGACCTGCTGTAGCTATAACTGAACTATGAACAGCTTTGCTTTTTGATTAACCTCAAGGAAATATCAATCACTTATTGCTGACTGCAGGAATCTAAGTTCATTTTGAACTTATTCAAAATGGATTAAGTTGGGCAATGGTAGTGAGCCTGCTGGATGCACATGTGTCAGTGTTGGGATGAAGGGTACGTGTTGGTAGCAGTTGAGATACATCTGAAGTTACTGATGGTGTGTTAAGTCACTGAGAGTCTATCTCCAGGTTTCACATAGAATGTAGCTTAAGTGCATCTAAACTGCCTTTTAGTATGCTTTGTTAGGATAGGCTAAAGTAACTACAAGAGCAATTGTGGGATCTCTGCTGCCAACAAGTAACTTGTGCTGTGGCTCATTTCCATCTGATGTTTGCACCCTTAATACCTGCTGCGACTGTCTTAAGAGTAAGTGTAGTCATCTTTGTGCTTTGGAAAACTCTTAAAGCAGTTTGGAATGAACATATTGGCCATTTTGGGATACAGAACTGTGAATGCAGCCTGAGATGTTTCTGTATTAAAGAAAAAGGAGGTCCTGATGCAGTGTCTTCCATGCTTTTAATCGTATTAACACCGAGACTGGAATGATGCTGATGGCATAAGTTTGGGATGCTTACACGGAAACAATTACCAAGAGGCATTCCTGATTATAGCTGGAAACAGCTGTTATGTACCTTAAAGCTTTAGCTGTAAGTGAAAACAGAAGCTTTATGTTGCTTCTGCTTTTTGCCTGCAAGGTGCATGTCTTTATGTGGTTGTCCATTTGGGAGGCTGGAGAGTTTTCTGCCCTTTTCTATAAGGAAAGGGAAGTATTGGCCTGGTCACAACCCATGGATTAAACCAAAAGTGAAACCAAGCCCAGACTACGCAGGAGCACACTGTGTTAAGTGTGCCGAATGTCAGTCATGAAAACCTACACTGCTGTTTGTGTAGGCTCTGGTGAAATACTCTGGCAGGAAATGTTGGCTTGTGTGTAATACTGTGTTCCCTGGTGCATTAAGGCCAAATGCAGTTTTGGATGAGGATGCAGGCATCTAGTACTGGTACCTTGATTAATACCACTCTGATTGTGCCTTCTCAGACCTTTATAATTGCAGTGTGCATGCATTTTGAAATACTAATGCTTATTCTGGAAGAAAGTGGGAATAGGGATTGCCAAATTCCAGTTCTGAGGAATAATGTGGAATAATGAGGAATAATAAATTTTAGAGGAATGTGTGTACTGTGTTGCAGAGGTTTGGTTTTATAACTCCATAGTTAAGGTGGAATTGATCTTCTCTGCTTTTACAGGGCAGACACTTCCTCCTTATAATCCAACATGAGCTTGCCCTGTTTCAGTTTCAACCCATAAATACCAGCTAAGCAACCAGGGCGACTTTCTGTCTGCATTTCTCTTCTCTTTGGAAAGAGAGACATGTTCTGAAGGCAAACGTTTGTGAAATGGTCTGTATTGATGTTACCTCTGGTCCCTCACTGATGTGAAGCTCCTCTGTCATGTTGGTTGTACTTCATTTGCTTTTCGTTTCACAGAAAGGAACTGTGCTTATTTCACTCTATTAGATAAGTGCCAACAAATCTAAGTTGGGAGCAGTGGGAGATGCAGAGCAGTGGGCACAGTGTGCCCACAGTATATGCCAGCAACACTGTGGAAATGACAAGCCTGGCTCATAAGCACCATGGAAAGATGAAAGCAGCAGACATGAAGGATGCTGTTTTGCCTGAGGAAAAAACACTGTTATCTGTAAGATACTTAAAGACAGGACTTGTGTACAAGATGAAGAGATCTCTGAAACAAAACACAGATGGCTTCTGAGCTCTGAAACACAAACAGCTGCTGAATCCTGGAGGTTACTCAACTTCATGGTGCTCTCACATTTGAGAGGAAGAGTGTATGCCTGAAAAAGCTTATATCCAGCCACCTTCTACACTGAACTGTGGTGTGATACCTTAAGAACATTTAAGGTCTGGCTTTATAGCTGTGTTCTAAGTGCTCCTTAGAAAGTGGCTGATGCTGCTTCCAGATAACTGAATCTGTGGTTCCTGCATGGAGAAATGATGTCCTTCTGCAGAAGGCTTTTGAGATATCTTGCACCTAGATAGCAGGACAGTCCCACCCTAGAAGTGCACCTTATAGAATCCCAGCCTGGTTTGTGCTGAAATGGATCTTAAAGCTCTTCCAGTTCCAACCCCTTACCACTGGCAGGGACATCTTCCACTAGAGCAGGTTGCTCCGAGCCCTGTCCAACCTGGCTTGAAGCTTGGGCTGGTAGGAGACTGAAAGTGGGATGCAGTACATTTGGGCAATAGTGTGGGCTGGGGACTGACTGCATGGAAAGGGGATTTGCAAGGTGGGAGATAGCTCCATGTGTTCAGCAATGTCCTTATAGCAATGAAGGCCAACCTTCTCCTAGGCTGCATTAGCAGAAGTACACCCAGGAGATTAAGAAGAGGGATTAAGGTGGCTTCAGGCATGAAACAGAGGAACATCTGGAGTGCTGTGCTCAGTTTGGGCTCTCTGGTACAATAAGGATGGTGCCAATCTGAAGGTGAGCCCAGTGAAGGGCCACCAAGGTATGCAGGGCTGGAGTGGAGACATAATGTATGGGGAGATGCTTATGGAGGTGGTTTTGTTCATCTTGTAGAAGAAAAGCCCTTCTCCTTGTACCCATGGGAGGAGCTCAGAGCTGTCTTCAACTAGCTGGTGGGAGAGCATGAAGAAGAATGGCTGGGCTCCTTTTGGGTAGTGAAGAGGGATAGGATGAAGGGCAATGGATTCCTTGCAACAAGGGAAATTCCACTTAATCTATTAGGAAGAATAATCAGCCACTGGAGCAGGGATCCAGGGCCTGAAATATCCATCTTTGGAGATACTGGAAGTGTACCTGAATACTTCCCATGCACCCTGGTCTGTTGCTGTAGTTTAGCTCTATTGTGAAGGGTTTGGGAGATGACTGATGGGCCAGGTGACTTGCAGAGGTGTTTTAGGTCCTCAGTTCTTTCATAGGCATGGTTAAATAAGTCACCAGGATTGGAATGTGTTCATTGTACCTATCTATTAGGAGGTAAACCCCAGGATGCTCAGTCATACCAAACATCTCTTATCCACCTGGCTTCAGCAGTTTGCCATGGAACACCCATTAGATGAGAGACATCCACTGAACCAGAATCCCACCAAGGATCCCACCATGTGGAGAAGATGGAGTTAAAAGGAGTCAGAAAAGCTGACTTGGAGAACATGTGAACCTGGACTGAAACTACTCCAGGATTTTGGTATTTAACAGGGATTGGAGAAGGCTCCTTTGTGTTCTTTTCTGAGAAGTAGAAGTTAAGGAGGGGTTGACAGGATATAGGTTAATTGTGGGGAACATAAGATATCTAATAGTGTGAGGAATGCTCTTGCGCCTTCTGGGCTTCTAGAGAGTACGGGAAGGAAAGACTTCAGACATTATAGGTACATTTTAGGCTGAGCAAGCAGTTTAGAAATAGTCACAGAGCATCTTTAATTCACAGTGTTGAATTTGTATTAAAAAATAAATGTAGAAGAGATAAGGTTAAGATGCTGGAGGAGGAATTGGAGTTCCTAAATGCAGCTGGTAAAAGCTGTGGGTAAATATAACCACTTTCATGTTTTTCTTGTTGCCTTGCAGGTAGGATTGAAAATCCTTCTGCTCTGTCCCCAAAGCAGAATAGAGGTTTGCTTTAATAAAGCAGCATCAATATTGCTGTGTTAAATATTGCTGGGATACATAGAAAGAATCCTTCCCTCTGCCAGAGCAAGATGCCCTGCTTGCATCTTCAGTTCCCAGTGCTACTGGAGTAGAAATAGCTCTGTTGATGTGAGACTGTTGTGCTGTGCTCCTGCTGCCTGGAAGTTTGTGGTTTCTTCCCTGCATCTTCTTTGGGTATTTGCTAGTATGTTGTTTAGGTGGCAATGCCTGGGAGCACTGGGCATGCACTGTGGGTCTGTCCCTTTGGATCTCTGCATGCAGGGTGAAAAAATAACCCTAGAATCATCATAGAATCCCAGCCTGGTTTGGGATGGAAGAGACCTTAAAGCTCCTCCAGTTCCAACCCCTGCCACAGGCAGGGACCCCTTCCACTGGAGCAGCTGCTCCAAGCCCCTGTGTCCAACCTGGCCTTGAGCACTGCCAGGGATGGGGCAGCCACAGCTTCTCTGGGCACCCTGTGCCAGCGCCTCAGCACCCTCACAGGGAACAGCTTCTTCCTAAGAGCTCAGCTCAGTCTCCCCTGTTCGGGCAGGTTCAAGCCATTCCCCTTGGCCTGTCCCTACAGGCCCTTGTCCAGAGCCCCTCTCCAGCTTTCCTGTAGGCAAACCCTCCCCATAAAATCTGTATTAGATAGAGCACAATGTGTGATACTGGTTGGGGAGAAAAGTGAAGTTTAACTTCACAACAAAACAAAACCCTCCAAAGTCACCAAACTCTTTTCCTTACACCACAAGAGAACAGTTGGAAGTTTAAACCCTATGAAAAATGATTTTCTTGACATGACCAAGGGATGCATTTGTGCACTTAGAAATGCGCCTTTAAAACCACAAACCCTCTTGTAAAAATATATATGTTGTTCTGTTACTGCATCATAAGAGTAAAAATTGAGTCATTCTGAGTCCGGGTCCTGATGGAGCTTGTCTTTCATCCGAGCTACAGTTTTCCATCAGGCTGAAACCCAAGTTTGGCACACTGTTCATGGCACTCGTGTTATCGCTGTTGCTGTCAGGCTCTAGGGATGCTCGCGGTTTACACTTGCCATAGGTTTGTGCTCCTCTTTCAGCACTTCCATGCTCTTGAATTATGTCAGCTCCCTTTAGGTAACTTCCAAAACCGAGAGTTTTCATCAGATTCATTCAGGTTTGCTATTAAATTTCATGTGAGACAACAAAGCCTTCCCAGGCAGGCATGAAGTTTGGCAAGGCCCCAGTAGGATACGTCGCTTGGTGCCAAATCCTTTCTTTTCCCCGGCTATCAATGAAGCTGTTGTGGTAATGTGGGTTTTGTGAGCTGTGAGAATTTATGTGCACAAAGGGACCTGCTCTTTGCAGGGAACACTGGGAGCCCTGAGTCCAGGAGGAAGGGTAATTAAAGTTAATGAACCAGGGTAACCTTTCCATGGTGATGACCACTATCCTGATGGTAGGTAAGGGTCAGGGACTATTCCCATTTTATACTCATGCTTCTAACGCTGCTCTTTAATTGGGGTTGGATTAAAAATTGGCTGTTACCTCCCAAATGGAAGTGGTTTGTGGATTTTAAAGGGAGTTTTTCAAAGCTCTACAAGTCTTCAGTGGCTTGTTCATCTTGGCCTTGGCTTCGTGTTGTGTTTAAAAGCAGCCTAAAACCCAAGTATTTTTAGCATTTGAGACCAGATAGTGATGTTTCTATAATGGGAGCAGCTTTAGTTATCTCTCCCTGTCAGGACAGAGACTCCTTCCTTAAATGCTTCCTGTGTTCAGAGGCTTCATCTGGTTTTATCAGTGACTCTGAGAAGCCTTAGAACTTGCTGTGCACAACACAGTTGTGGGTATAAGGTGACAGGCTCTGTAGACAGGCCTGACTTATATCTCTAACTGTTCTGCTTCCTTGCTTTTGTGGCATCAGGTAAGTTACTTTAGGCAAGGCATATATTTCCCTTGAAGAGGACTTCATAGCTGAAGTGAGTTTTTCTTTCTGAGGGATAGACTAAGCAGCAAAGCTTTGCTGCTGCTCTCTCTGAAGTGTTTCTAATGTACAGATCTTGCACCAAACTGGGTGCAAGCTGAGATATCACTGATAGACTGCAATGCACAGTATCCAAAATGTTAACTATTGTTCTATCTTGACTGTTAATCAGGAGGCTGTGGGTTTGATTGTAAATGTTGAAGCAGCAAATGACTCCTTGAGAATTGGCTGTCTATCAATCCCAACAACTTCCTTTACTAAACCAAACCAGATTTCTTTGTCTTGGTGACTGGGTCTGTTCAAAGTAAGAATCAGTTTCAGTTTCTCTTCTCTTTGTGTTCAAACAGGCCAATACCTCCCAAACACCTGGGACACCCTTTAACAAGAAAATTAACATCTTCTTTCTTTTTGTTTCCAGAAACTGTCTATTTGTTTGGTGGCTGGGATGGAACTCAGGATCTGGCTGACTTCTGGGCATACAGTGTGAAGGAAAACCAGTGGACTTGTATATCCAGGGATACTGAGAAAGAGGTAAGGTCTGCCAGCCTCCTGTTGTTAATATATGAATCATTGCACAGGAAAAGGCTGTTCTTGAAGGGCTTGTATTGATGTGTAACATGCAGTGAGCGCCACAGAATACAGACCCTTCAGTTCTGAAGGCTTCCCAAATGCTGACATGGGGAAAATATGAATGTGAAGTGTTGAGATGGCTGGAGGGGAAAGATTAATTTCTCGAGAATAGGTTGCTTGGCCAAGAAGCACTTCACTGAGTAGAACATAAGGTAAATAATTTGATAGGGACTGAACACACAGACTTGCTGATAAGCATTTCAGACCTGATGCTGGTGTCGAGCTTCAGAAACAAATTGCTTATTTTGTTTCTTTCATCTTCTGTCAAAAAGGAGGAGAAATGGGCAACCAACAGCTGGAAGCCTCTAGAGCAGCTGCCAGAGGCCACACAATCCCAAGAGCTTTTGTGGTATTCATTTGAGCCATTTTCCTTGGCCTGTTTTGCTCAGTGTTTGACGTAGGAGCCTTATGAAATGAACGTAGCTTGGGTTAGAGGAGGTAACAAAAAGAAGGTCCAGGACCTTTGGCTTGTGTAATTCATTTTGCTGTACACAGTGAAATGTTAAAGTTCTATGTGGTTATTGTGTTTGGAGTTCTTACTTCAAGTGCATAACTTCAGGAACTTGGTGCAGCCTCTTCCTGAAGGTATGAAGAGTTGGAGATTCCACCGCACTGTGACAAATGTAGCACCTGATTTCCTCAGCTACTTGAAAAGTATAAAACCACCTTATTTCCCACTTGTATTTTTCCAGTTTCTTGTCACAACTGATGCATGAGTTCTGTCCCAGGTTAAATAACACTGAAGTATTGCCATTTTTTCCTGGCAAAGGTGGTTAGAGGTTGTAATCAGGTAGGACACATAGCCTGAGTTGAAAAAGTCTCCCAGTAAGGCACTTTCTTTAGCCTTCAAACCTCTGTGTGTGTGTGTGATGCACTTACTGATTCCGACACCCTTTACAAAATGGGGAGTAACAAAACTGAACTGACATTCAAGTTTCTGTCATCACAGAGCTGTATTAAGGTAAAATTGTCCTTGCATTTCATACCTTTGTAAGTTGGTTTTAGTCTCATTTTAAGTTGTTTTTTTAATCTTTGTCCTTTCATCATTGCTTGTGGCTGCTTACAGAATCATGGAATGGTTTGGGTTGGAAGGGACCTTAAAGGTCATCCAGTTTCAACTCCCTGCCACGGGCAGGGACACCTTCTTGTGTTTAATGATCCAATGCTGAAGGTGGTTTTAGCCTTCAAGGCACCAGTCCCTGTTGTGTTGCCCCTGTTTGTCTTGAACCATGGGTTTTCCTGTTTTCCTCACTGTTTACTCAGCAGGTAACCTGTTCTTAAGATAAAGGGGAGTGTGTGTGTGTGACAGAGTAGCAAGTGGAAAATGGGACTTGTCTCTTTTCTCAACTGTATGGTAAACAGCTAGACCTTCCTTTCCTTTGCCTCCCTCTATAAGGAGGGTGAGAAAATGAAGAGCAGGTATAGAAAAGGTGGTACAACAAATTGTCTCTTCTTTCACTTCTTGCTCTGTAGCCACTTAGTGTGTACCTTTGTCTGGCTCAGGACACAGTGAAATAGGGCCGGCTGTCAAAGAGGAGTTACCACGTTTTCTTCCTGCACAAACCACTGTGAGTAGTTCTAGTGTTTAAGGGATTGATTTGCTTTCTCGCTGGGATCCTGACACATCCAGTTGGGCTTCCATAAAGCTTGGGAGACCTGTCTGGGATGCAAGGCATCAGCGGTGCCAGCAGTAGGGTATGTTTGCTCTTGGAGTTCTTCCTGTCTGGCTTTAGCAGGGTAACACGGGGATGGGAGAAAGAAGGAATATGTGAAGGAGGGCTACAGTAGAAGAGTTGGGTTGTTACAGTGAAGTGGCAATGCAGAGATTTTGGAGGATAAACAATATGGGGTGCAATGAAAGGTCAGGAAATGACAATAAGAAATGGGAAGGGCTTTGAGCTGAGAAGAAGATAGGGGAATTGGAAAAGAAAGGGCCATGGGTTAGGGGTGGCCTTGGCAGGGCTGGGAATGGTTGGACTTAGTGATCCAAAAGGTCTTTTCCAGCTTGTTTGATTCTATGGTTCTATGATTCCACACTTTCAAACCAGCAAGTGTTTCTTTTTCCCCTCTTTCTAAAGAAGTCTGGATAAAACCTGATACAGAGATGGAAAAGGTCAATCTCAAACGTCAAGAAGTAAATGCAAAAACAAAGACTCCAGATGTTTCTATGATGGGGACATCAACTACTCACAAACTATTTGCTAAAAGGAAATGTCTGTTGACATGGAATTTGAAAAGCTATTCCAAGTGGATTCCAGTAGAACTTAGTCTTGTTTTTATGTTCTCTTGTGCTGGTTCTGCTTCTGGCTCTTTGCTTCTAATCCATCGGTGGCTGTGGTTCAATCAGCCACTCAATCAAGCTTGGATATGGGGAAAGTTGCATTTTACCCAGTGTTTTCATGGAGGTAACACACAGCAACGCTTTTGGGATAAAGGTGCTGGGAGCTTCTGTTGCAATGTGTTATGAGAAGCTTGTGTGACCTTTTCAACAACCTCTGCTGCTGTTGTTGTTCTGAATTTGCCAGCGAGCTGGAGAAATGGCTCTTTGTCTCCTGGAGTTAACAGTTAGATTACCAAAGCTTATTCTCCAGAGCTGTTTGATGTCAGGAGCAGATGCTCACAGCACTGTTGGAGTAGCTGATAACTTAAGAGTCTTCAGGGTGTATATGCTTGCAGTGTTGGGCTGAACCTCCAGTGTATGTACCATAAAGGACAAAGGGACTTGAATGAGAACTTCCTACCATCCCTTCAGTGTATGGATCTGGCAAAGCTCCTCCAGTCACGGTCAAATCCTCCTGCTTCTCCAAGCTGGCATCTTTCTAAGGAGTTACACTATGGAGCAGCTCATGACCTTTCAACTGGACCCACAGCTTCACCCTCTGTGGGGCTCTGAAGTGAGCTCCATGGATCAGTTGGCATGAGGCACAGCCAAAGCTTGTTTAGTCTAAGAGCCTTTAAGGGTTTTTACCATGAAGCAAGTGGAATGTTCTGACCAATGCTGTTGTCTCCAGGGTTATTAGTGGTGGTAGATCAGGATCTGGGAATAAATACTTGTTGAGAAAATAAACCTTGTCATTCCTTGGGCATTTTGATCCCAGGCCAGTGTCAATGAATGGAGAAACTTAATGTATGTGTTTTGCTGTCTTTTAATATTTTGAGTTCCCAAGCAGCAGCCTCCTGTCTTGAAGGCTGATTTAGTGAAATTTGTGGAATCATGGAATAGTTAGGGTTGGAAAGGACCTTAAGATCATCCACTTCCAACCCCCTACCATGGGCAGGGACACCTCACACTAAACCGTGTCACCCAAGGCTCTGTCCAGCCTGGCCTTGAACACTGCCAGGGATGGAGCATTCACAACCTCCCTGGGCACCCTGTGCCAGCGCCTCAGCACCCTCACAGGGAAGAGCTTCTGCCTTATCTCCAACCTGAACTTCCCCTCTTTCAGTTTGACCCCATCACCCCTTGTCCTATCACTCCAGTCCCTAATGAAGAGTCCATCCCCAGCAGCCTTGTAGCCCCCTTCAGACACTGGAAGCTGCTTTGAGGTCTCCAGGCAGCTTCTCTTCTCCAGGCTCAACAGCCCCAACTGTTCAGGGCAGGAGAACAGTTGGAGTGAACTGTTGCAAAGACTTTGCTTGGTGTAAATTGATAGTTATGTGTGCTTAAAAATAGGATTAAAATGCTGAGAGATGTTGAAGCCTCCAGAGAGTTGATAAATGAGAATAAAGCAACGTAGTGGTTGGCATATTTTGTATGTCATTGGTATTCCTGTAGCTTGTCTCAGTATTCCCTAGGGACATGAGGAGAGATGCAGGATCTCCCTTCAAACAATGTGTTACTGCACAAATTGGTGTCTTCCATGGTGTGTGTCTGTAACTGTGGTATGTTGACTCCTCTTCATTTGGCTTTTCTAGAGGAAAACCCTGCTCTCAAAGCAGCCTCTTGAAGGACATGGCAGTCCTGTAAGTGGGTTAGGTTCAGGTGACACTCTTCCTTCAGAACTCTTCAAGTGTTTCATGCCAAAGGTAGAAGTGGAGGTCTTGTCACGCTTAACTGCTTGAGAGGAGAAATCATTCCTCACAATGAAGTGTAGGTCAACAAGTACCTTCTTTTCAACGGGTTCAAAAGGATGCAGAGGATTGGTGTGTTGTGAGGTGACAGCTTGCTGCCAGCACCAAGTGCTTTTCCAGGGTGCTGAAAGTAAAAGCTGACAAGTATAGAAAGGTCTCATAAGAGTGAGAGCCAGGGTGAATTTCACCTGCTATTGTGTTCCCAGTTACATTTTCTATGGTGTCTGCATGCATCTCTTTACATTTGTTGACAGGGATGAGTTTACCCAAAGCTTCCAATGTCACATTACCACTTGATGCATCTGTAAGTGTTTGTAACACCTGTGACTGGGGTTTCTTTGGGTGTCATGCAGAAATATGTGAGCTTCTCAATGTAAAGCTTTTACCCTGTGCTATTTGAAGTGTGGGAACTGAGCTAGTCTCAAATACTGACTCCTTCCCACAGATGCTGATAGAGTTTGGAGGACACTTGAAGTAACTTGCGTGATTCTTTTGTTTCCAATACTGTGATGTTTATGGACTGGAGATCTAATACACTGCATGTACCATGTCCTACTTGTGAGTAGTTCCAGTTGTACGGATGCTCAGTGGTACGAGATGCCTGGTGCTGCAAAAACACACAGGGAGAAAGCAGCTGTCCCAAAATGCCTACAAGAGAAACTTGGATACTGCAGATACACCTTGGAGCCAACTTCCTAAATAGCATAAATGCCTACAAAAGCAGGAACATAGGAGGCAGATGCTGAAGGGAACCAAATGAAAAGTATTCCAGGCTGATCCTCAGTATCCCATGCTAATGTGTTATTTTCCTTCTTCCTTGGTGGAATAAGGGGTTTCAGCTCTTCCAGCCAGTAATATTTCTCCAAAAGGTTAGAGAGAGACTTTGAGATGCCTGATGGACTTCTCCAGTCATTTCCACATAGGCAACCTACACCAAGACCTTGTTGAGGGAGGAGTATCTCTATTATTACTATTATTATCATCGTCATTATTACTGATAATACTAATATAAATGTTTTTTGGGAAGGTTTTCAGCTTTTAAAGATAACTCTTTATTTGCTTATGCTACTTTGTGTGCCTGAGGAGCTCTGTCCTCTCCTTTCCTTACACTTTTCAACTTGTTCATAAAGATCGTCCCTATTTGCAAACAGCTCTGGGTCATTAGTTACTCAGTACCATCACTAGGGCCTGTAGTTCTTGCTTCCAACTTAAAAGAAGGCACAGAAAAGCAGACACACTTCAGTTATTTCTAACACCAGATGTTTCAGTGTGTGGAGGTCCCTTTCCTTTGCACATTGGTAGTGAATTTGATCTTAGAAGGGAGTGCTTAAATACATTATGTTCTGAAGGCAGTTCTGGAGGTTGTATGTGCAAATCTACAGTTTATATGTGGATTTCTAAACTATCTTAAAGCCTTCAGATGCAAAGGGTGCAGCTTCTAAACTACTTTTACCCCTTGAAGTAATGCATCAAGCATAGATGATTTGTGGTGTTGGGATGCTGATAAAAATCACCACTTCAGCTTGAGCTTATGATGAGTTTACTGCTCTGATCCACCTCTGGAATGCAGCTTTATTTTACTTATATGGCTTTCTTAGGAAGTTATAGCATCATGTAAATTGCAGATGAGGCAGTGTACAGAGACACACTGGAGTGGTTGTGAATGCATCCCAGGGAAGATGACACATTATTCAAATGCTTAAAGCATTATGGAGTTTTTCAGGTAAGGATTCAGTGAAGCGATGGATATTGGTATAAGGGGCACTGATTTATAACCTTGTGGGTCTTAAAGAAATACATGCCTGTAAGGGAAAGGCCAGCTGGAATCCCTGGAACCCTCCACTTTCACTGAATGGATGGGGAAAAAGGATTTTAAAGAAACAAGGGAGTATATGGGGGTGGAAGTAAAGATTATTCTCATGTCATCCAGGTGAAAATAGCTTCACACAAGGATCTATAAGGACAGGCCAAGGGGAATGGCTTGAACCTGCCCGAGGGCAGACTGAGCTGAGCTCTTAGGCAGAAGCTGTTCCCTGTGAGGGTGCTGAGGCGCTGGCACAGGGTGCCCAGAGAAGCTGTGGCTGCCCCATCCCTGGCAGTGTTCAAGGCCAGGTTGGACACAGGGGCTTGGAGCAGCTGCTCCAGTGGAAGGGGTCCCTGCCTGTGGCAGGGGCTGGAGCTGGAGGAGCTTTAAGGTCCATTCCAATCCATTCCATGATTCACACATGAGTTAACTCTGCCCTGGGAGTAGAGTAGTCTCTTATTTCAGCTCGACTGTGAAATACTTGGTTTACATTAACACTCCTCAAGCTATACAAATACAGAAATCCCTAAAGAAATATCAGTTATCCCAGTACGGTAGCACAGGGGAAACATTCTCAAGTAGTATCATAGACAAATCCTTTAGCTAAATTGGCTGGATAATTACGTGCTTGGAAATGTAGTAGGTTTTGTGGATCTTGCTACTGACAGTTTATTTCTACCTATGGCTTTTGGACATAATAAGGGCTTAAACTTTCTGGACTGTCTCGAGAGCATGCACTGGCAGAAAGGATAGTGCATTGATAACATACCAAGTTTTCAGACCTGAAAGAGTTTCATATGCTTAAATAGCACTTAATCTATGAATTTTCTAGAGCATGTATGTGAGGGAGATTTTACTGATACTGGGTTTCAGGAACTATTGGCTTCTTGTACTTGCACTGCTGTGTGCGTGCTTTGATTTTAGTGCTGTCTTTATAAGCTCCTCCAGATGTGATTGCTGCCATATGTTACGCTTGTCATAGAATCCCAGACTGGTTTGGGTTGGAAGGGACCTTAAAGCTCCTCCAGCTCCAACCCCTGCCACAGGCAGGGACCCCTTCCACTGGAGCAGCTGCTCCAAGCCCCTGTGTCCAACCTGGCCTTGAATGCTGCCAGGGATGGGGCAGCCACAGCTTCTCTGGGCACCCTGTGCCAGCGCCTCAGCACCCTCACAGGGAACAGCTTCTGCCTAATATCTAATCTATATCTACCCTCCTTCAGTTTAAAGCCATTCCCCCTTTCCCTATCTCTTGTTGTCCTCCTGTTACATGGAAGAGAAAGGTTAAGCACGGTGCTTCCCACACCTCCTTGAACATGCTTACACTGTTTCTTGACTCATTTTCCTCTGTATAGATCATTGCAATACTGAAGGTGCCTTGTTTCTGCAACTGCACCACAGCAGAGACGAGCCATGTGCTGCACTTGCAGTCGTAATAGATGTGGTTCCTGCAGCTGAACAACTAAATGTTGTTCTGTGAGCAGCTGAAAGGTGAGAAACAAATCTCAGAAGACACAGCTTTCATTACCTGCCTCTTAGTTCAAAAGAAAGGATGGCAGTGTCCACAGTTGTGTTTTTCTCTATGCCCAAACCACTCTGTTCTGATGTTTTCCTCTTGACATGTTGCTGTAACAGCTAACAGAGGAAGTCTGCATTAAACCTAGTGTCTGTATCCCTGAGGTGGCAATCCCATAGCCATGCCCTAGCCCAAGGGGACAAATTATACAGCCACCTGGATGACTTTCTAGCACTTCTGGGTACAAACCACCTGTCACTTGTTGAAGACTGTTCTCAGAGACAGCCTGTGGCTCTCAAAGCATTTAGACTTCTAATGTCATGTTTATCTCTCACCAGCTTTTCATGGACAATTAATACAAGGAAAAGAAATCCCCTTTCCAACATTTTGGCCTTGCAGCATCCCCATCTTTGTGGCTGAACAGTTTATAAATGACTAGTTAAAATGTCTTTGTTAGCCTGTTGATCTGAAGCTAAACCCAAGAGTTTGCATCTATGGAAAAATCTCTTCTTGGCTGGCCCTTTGCTAGTCATTGTTCCTGGTAATGAGAGGACAGGGTGAACTTGTGATGCTTGCAGGAATGACCTCATTCCACATCCTGCAATTGTTAATGGGGTTAGTTAAATTCAGCACATGAGGGATGTTGTCCTCAGGGCCCATCTCTGGGAGCTGCTGAAAGCTCTGGTTCTGTGGTGGGTCCTCTGTTGTATGTCATCAGTGGTACTGGAAGCAGAGCTGAGCAGCTGATGTGTGACAAAGCAACAATTTGCTTGTGAAATGGAAGAAGCTATGGTTTTAGTCACATTTCATCACTGGGTTTGCAGGTACATCGTGTCTTTTGGTGGAAATAGCACAATATTGATGTCCTTTCACTGTGAGGTTGTCCTGTTGTAGGGTATTACTTCCGTGCTTCTCTTGGTTGCATTTCTAAGTGAATCACATAGGCTGGATGACTAGTTTTGGACTGCAAACTAAAGCCTGGATAATGTTTTCATACATGTTCCTGCAGCCTTCTTCACATAGATGGAAGAATTATTTGCATACTTGAAGCTCTGGGAGGTTTTTTCCCTTTTTGCCCTATTCCACTTGCCTGCTTAGACCTTCTCTTGGTCATAGGATGCCTTGGTTTATTTACTGCAACATGAGCCCCACAGTGTTATGCATTGCTGGGAGGCCTTGCTGATCCCATGGTATGAGAGCACACAGCTGAGAAATGACCCAGGAGCATGGCTCCCTGTGCTGGCAGCAGCACAGGCGTCGGTTGCCAAAGTTGTTTCTGCACTGTAGGTAAGCTGATGCACCACAGCTGTCAGAAGCAGAGTGTGGGTGCTTTAGGACATTCATGAGTCAGATCATAGGGTATGCTTTCTTTCTTTGCAGGCGTCTTCATCAGAACCCAGGTGATGATCTGCTGGGTCATTCCTTTAGGAAAATGCTCTGGATTAGTTGCTGTTGCAGGCAGGTCTGCAGGGAGACTCATTTTTTACAGGTTCTCTCATGGGAATAGAGCATTAAAAGCAATAGAGCATGAAGCATCTATTCTTTTTCATAGCAATGTTCACGTGCTGCCCCAAGTCTGTGCTGTGATGAACCTGCCCTGGACCCTCTGCTCTGGAGCCAGGCTGAGAGAGCTGGGCTGGGGCAGCCTGGACAAGAGAAGGCTCCTGAAGGGGAGACCCCAGAGCAGCTCCAGTGCCTAAAGGGGCTGCAGGAAAGCTGGAGAGGGGCTTGGGACAAGGGCCTGTAGGGACAGGCCAAGGGGAATGGCTTGAACCTGCCCAAGAGAGGGGAGACTGAGCTGAGCTCTTAGGCAGAAGCTGTTCCCTGTGAGGGTGCTGAGGCGCTGGCACAGGGTGCCCAGAGAAGCTGTGGCTGCCCCATCCCTGGCAGTGTTCAAGGCCAGGTTGGACACAGGGGCTTGGAGCAGCTGCTCCAGTGGAAGGGGTCCCTGTCTGTGGCAGGGGTTGGAGCTTTAAGGTCCCTTCCAACACAAACCAGACTGAAGGACTGAGCAAACAATAAGTCTTATGTAGGACTAGAAGGGATGTCCCTTCATGGACCATCAAATCCAGTCCATTCCTATCATAAGGACCATGTTGTTTGAGGATAATCAGTTGACTTGCATGCTCTTTGGACTGTCTGTCAGAGATAGAACACCTGGGTGTTTATCTTTTGCTTCCAGTCTAAGCAGGAAAAGTCCCTCTGTGGCAGGTTCAGCTGGAGGCCAGGAAGTATCAGCAGTGAGGAAGTGGGCCTATCCCAAATGTGTGCGGGCTTTTAGGAAGGAGAAAAAGCAGCACTTCATCCTGTTTATTTGGGTTTTCCCACCTTCAAGACAACTGTGTGCTAAAACCTGCATCTGACTTTAATCTGCTCCGTCATGTCTGAGTCAGATGCCCAGAAAGGACTTTGCAACTAAATCTATCTGGTTGTGTTGCTATAGGAGGGTGCTCCTAAGCAGATTAGCCATAGCTCAAATACTGTGTCAGCTGCCTGACCGGACGCTGCCTTCCTTGTCTTAGATGTGGCTACACTTAGAACCACAGAATCACAGAATAGTTAGGGCTATAAAGGACCTTAAGGTCATCCAGTTCCAACCCCCTGCCATGGGCAGGGGTACTTCACCCTAAACCATATCACCCAAGGCTCTGTTGAACCTGGCCTTGAACACTTCCAGGGATGGAGCATAACTTACTCAGAGTTAACTGTTTGCAAATACTTGTTAGAGGCTTTCTGATATCCAAAACTAATACTTGCTGTAAGACATTGAAGTGTTCGGTGTGACAAATGCTGTAGACCCATGGCATTCCAGTACTGGGCCTGGGGGGGATTTAAGCATTGTGATTCTTAGTCAGGTTCTGATCTGTTTAATAGGCTTCCCAAAATGTTTATTGTCAAAACACATTAGCTTGTATATTCTCAAAGAATATTCTTTATAGCTGGTACAGCTGTAAAGGTATGTTGGGATATCTGTTATCTTTCATAGAGATTAGCAGGAGTATCTTACAGTGGAAATCTGTGGCTGCTGACGTGGTGTAGCTGAGAGCTTCATGTGCTGCTTTAAGCTTTTACTTAAGGCAGACTGGCAGAGTAATTGAATGAATGCAATGTACATTCATCACTCAGAACATGTTTCTTGGAGCTAGGCTCCCATCCTGTGTTCCTAGAAATACTTGAGAGCCCAGTTTAATCCTTTGCCGCATGTACCCTATGTGACATTAAAGGGTTTTAAGTCTATTGCTAGAGTCGTCAATTCATGGGCATAAAATGCCATGCACAGCAGTTGCCCAGAGAAGCTGTGGGACTCTGGCAGTGCTCAAGGCCAGGTTGGACACAGGGGCTTGGAGCAGCTGCTCCAGTGGAAGGGTCCCTGCCTGTGGCAGGGGTTGGAGCTGGAGGAGCTTGAAGGTCCCTTTCAACCAAAACCTGTGTGGGATTCTGTGATTCCTACCATCATGGAGAGGAGGAAAAGAGAGCTGGGGCATGCTCTTTATGGGAGGGTCTTGCACACTTAAACCCTTGTAGACAGCACACATCCCATGCTGTGTGCCTTGCTAGGCTGCTTTGACCACAGGCATGGTCATGATGCTCCTATTGTGTGACCTGCTCCTCCCGTGCCTTGGTGCTCCTGGCACATGGTCAAGGATTGCCCAGGCATTAGAGCAACACATCAGCCATGTGCTGTGTGGTTTGGGCTGCTGGGCAGTGCAAATGTCCTATGCTAAATATCCTAATGCTAATGTCCTATGATAAAATATCCTAAATCCTAAAAGATCCAATCATTTTATTAGGGTTCTGGCTGAGAAACTTAACATGCCTTCAGCAGGGAACTCATCTGGGATGCAAGTGCCTTGTTATAGTAGTTTCTCTTGCTGAATTTACTACACATCCAGAGTAGAGCAAATCGTTTCGAGCCACAGCTCCGATGAAGCATTTTGGGAAGACTCATTAGCTAAGCCTGGCATTGATAAAGCACTAACAAAGCTCTCATCGTAAAAAACATATAGACTTGAATGAGCCCCAAGAATAATCTGCATTTCCTTTCATTTCCAACATTAGGAAGAACTTTCCCTTGGTGTTTTTTGGGATGGGGGTGGGGTGGAGGAGGAAACGAATTCTCCTCTGGAACTGGGAAACGAGAGCAATTAATCTCTGCAGTTGTGTGTAGGCAGGAGGGCCTATTTGTTGCCTGACAGCCTGCTCTCAGCACTGAAAACAAAGTAGGTTGTTTATGTCTTTTTATGTCCTTGTCCTAGTTTGCTTTAGGACAAGAGCATTTACCTCACGGTGCTTATTTTTGAACTTTATACTGGAGGCACTATTCACATTCCATTCAGGCTTTTACAGCACCAAGAAGGGAGAATTAGTCAGCTGGCCTTTGTTTTTATTTCCCTGGCTCTTGAACAGGCTCCAGGCTTGCTCCTGAGGTTTTTCATCTGGATCAGTGTGAATAAAACAGATCATCTTACAACTGAAACCCCTTTATCTGTGAAAGGTTAAGATAACCACAAGAAGCCAAGCTCCCCTAGGTTTTGGTTGGGGAAATGGGATGGGAAGTGGAACTGGCTTCTTGTGGTCCTGTTCACATTAAATCAAGTTCAAACTGAAACAGGGGAAGTTCAGGTTAGATAGAACAAAGAAGTTCTTTACTGTGAGGGTGCTGAGGCTCTGACACAGGTTGCCCAGAGAATTGGTGAATGCCCCATCCCTGGCAGTGTCCGAGGCCAGGTTGGACACAGCCTTGGGTGCCATGATTTAGTGTGAGGCATCCCTGCCCATGGTAAGGGCTTGGACTTGAATGATCTCAAGGTCCTCTCCAGTCCAAACCATTCCATGATTATAGGACATTTATAGAAGCAAATTGAAGCAAAAGATGAAAGCTGCCATCTCTGTGCCTTAGTGGATGCCAGGATGCTGTTGCTAAGATGATGCACGCTGATTCTGGCATCAATAGTTATGTTGAGCAGACCCTCCCCTAAGGAGCTAAGTCCCAATCCTTTCCCTCCTGTATAGGAACAAATCAGTTATTCCACGGAGGCCGTGTTGTCTCTCGGTGCCGTTGTGTTGCCTTTTGAAAACGTTTTGTAAGTTAGTCCTTAAGTGGGATAATTGCTTTCAGCATTTGCAAGTTAAATGAAGAAAGCTCTAATTAGATTTGATAAAGTGGCTTAGCGTGGGGAGAAGGCTTTTCATAAACTATAGTGTGTATTCACTTGGCATTGCACAATTGAATCTCGTGTAGCATTGATGGAACCAAAAAATCCTATTTGGCCATGGTTGCTCCTTAGTGATTAAAGGCTTGAAAGCCTGTTGTATGTACTCCTAGTTGTACATACTCTCTTCCTTTGTCTTATTATCCCACCATCATCAGGGCATTTATCTGTATTGTAGAGATTGGAGGAGTTGCATCAAGACCGACCTGTTTGAGGAAGGATATTAGAGCAGGCTGCAGATTGTAATGCTGGAAAACAGGGCCATGGCAGATAGTGTTTAGTCTGTTGTAGGCTTTATTATGTTGTGCTAATTGTACAGTGGTGCTGGGTGGCAGAGAGCCGTTTTGTTCAGGTCAGTTGTAGCTCCATGTAGGCACTTATTGAGTTCCCCAGAAACTGAACAGTGCCCATGCTTAGTAATGTTTGGTATTGTTTGGTGTCCTGTGGCTTAGAAATGTGATATGCTAATGCTTTACTATTGCCATCACAGCCTTGGCAGAAGCACAGGCACTGGCCAAAGCAGTGTAGCACATTGCTTGCTATCTGAATAAGAACTTAGCTTGGTCACAAGCTTCTTTCACGTGTGGTTTCTGCACTGTGTGTGCCAGGAGCTTCCTGATGAGAACTGGAAAGAGTCCCCAAAGCCGGTGTTTGTTCAGATCACTCAGGCTGTTGCTTGACGTGACTTACTGCAGTCTGTTGTCACAGAATCATTGGGGTTGGAAGGGACCTCTGGACATCATCCAGGCCAACCCCTTGCAAAGGCAGGGCCACCCAGAGCAGGTTACATAGGAACATATCCGTGGTGGGGTTTTAATGTCTCCAGAGAGGGAGGCTCCATGACCCCTCTGGGCAGCCTGTTCCAGTGCTCTAATGTAGAGAAGTTCACCTCATGTTGAGGTGAAATTTGTCTTTTAGTTTATGGCCATTGCTCCTCATCCTGTTGCTGGGCACCACTGAGAATAGTCTGGCACCATCCCCCTGGCACCTGCCTTTGAGCTATTGATCTGCATTGATGGGATCCCCTCTTAGGCTGTTCTCCTCTGGACTAAACAGGCTCAGCTCCCTCAATCTCTCCTCATAAGAAAGATGCTTCAGGTCCCTGATCCTCCTTGTGGCTTCTGCTGGACTGTTTCTAGTGGCTCCTTGTCTTTCTTGTATTGAGAAGCCTGGTTTTAACCAAGAACACTGTTTGGCAAGCAATACCTCTGCCAAAACAGTCAATGGTTTCTTGGTGCTTCATGTGCCAAACTGCAGATCCCACATGTGAATAACTTTGAATGATCTGAATGAAAGTTTGATGATGTTAGATCTAAAGACAAGTACTTAATGAGGAGTCTTGTGTTGCTTTGTGGTGAGTTCAGATAACCACAGAAGCAGATTAAGTGGGAACTGGTCAAAACTGTTACTTGTCTTCTGCTCTGCTTGAGAAGACTTGGGCTTGTTTAATCTTCTCTTGTGGTTATCAGTGTGCAGTTAAAATTGTCATCAGCTGTAGATATGCTTGGGAATGGCAGTTGGCATATTTAGAGGAGCAGCAAGCAAATATGTTTGGTGTGTCTGTAATTCATCTTTGGTGATAAGGGCCAAATTTGCGTATGGGTATAGAGATCTTTAGTAAGATCCACTTCCCTTGGGACATTAACTCCTGGTTTCTCAACCAGCCTATATCATGGCAAGGGGGAACAGAAGGTTGTTCTGCTCTCTAACCATGTGTTGTCTCTTTGGCTGTGGAGCTGAACTGAGTCATGTCTATCATACAAGCTCAGTGGAAGTGAACAGTGTGCTGCTGTGACAAAGAAAGCCAACAGGATGCCGGAGAACATCACCAAGGGTATCACCAGCAGAGGTAGATGTCATTGGTCCACTCAGCCCTTGTCAGGCCACACCTGGAATACTGGGTTCAGTTTTGGTTCTTGCTGTACAAAAAGGAATCAGACAGGCTGGAGAGGGTCCAGAGGAGGGCCACAAAAGGTGATCCAAGGACAGGGAAACCGTGTGAGGAAAGGTTGAGAGAGCTGGTTTAGTTCAGCCTGGAGAAGAGAAGGCTCAGGGGAGACCTTATCCCCATGTACCAGCATTTAAAGGGTGGCTACAAAGAAGAGGGGTGATGGGTACAAGCTACATCTGGGGAGATTCTGACTTGGACACAAGAGGAAAGTTGAGAACAATAAACCATTGGAATGATCTCCCAGTGGAAGTTGTGCATTCCCCAGTGTTGGACACTTAAGATTCAGCTGGGCCATCTGAATCTAAGCTGTGCTTTGCCTTTCTAGGTTGCACCAGATGATCCTCAGGGGCCCTTCCAACCTGGGGTTCTCTGCCTCTGTGATTCTATCATGGTTTTTCTCACTTGCTGCTTATAAGGGGTCAAGTTCTTTGAACACTTCTGGAATCCAAACTCTTTCTGTTTGAATTTGGTGGGTCACTTTCTCCACGGCAAGTTGTGGCAGTGTGTTCTTTGTGTGAACAGGCTTCCTATTGTAACCACATGAAGTACACTTCTTTGGATGGACATTCACAACCACCCACAGGCTCCTGATGCACTTAACCACATGTGCCTTGAAGTGTTTTACTCATTCTCAATGTCTGCCTGTATCTGTCACCATAAATGGACTTTGTGTCCTCCTTTGAAGTGTACACACACTACAAGGGCTTCCATGGTCAAATCAAGTGAACACAAATTTAAGCCTTTCTTATCTTCTGTCTCAAGTACCAAACCAGTGTGTACCACTGTTTAAGGGAGTTACTTAGAGATAAGTGTTGGCAGGTTCTATGTGGTCTTGTAAGTGCTATGCAAGAGAAACTGCAGTTTTCTTTGAGGAAAGGTTATGAATTGGATGGAGTTTTCCTTATTACAAGAGATGGTTCATGATGTGACAGGCTCTGCAAGTTGCTGAGGTTGAAGTTCTGAAGTGAACTTGGATGTGATAAAACTTCTGTGCCTGTATAGGTGAGATGATGGAATTTAAAGCCTTTAATAGCCCTTTTTAAAAGGCAGATATTACCATGAGATGTGACCAGCGCATAAGAAAAGGTAGCTCTCCTGAGTTCTCTCATTTTGACATAGTCTTAGGAGTTGAAAGTGGTATTTTGTGTACTTAACGTAGCAACTGTGCTGTTGATGCCCATGGCTTGAAACTGGTATTGTAGGTGTGAAGTGTCTCAGCCTCATGTCTCTCCTCAGACAGACTTCAGGTGAGGATGCAGTTCATAGAATCAGAGAATCCACAGGGTTGGAAAAGCCCTTTAAGCTCATCCAGTCCAACCATTCCCAGCCTTGCCAAGGCCACCCCTAACCCATGGCACTGAGGCCTCATCTCCACGCTGTGTGAACACTTGCAGGGCCGGTGCCTGCAGCCCTGCCCTGGGCAGCCTGTTCCAATGCCTGAGCACCCTCTGGGGAAGAAGGTTTTCACTTGTGTCCTAATCAAATCATACACACTGGAGGCTTTATTGCTGGGGTTACTTTACATAACTATGCCAAGTTTCCAATTCCAACCCCCTGCCACGGGCAGGGACACCATTCACTACACCAGATTCCTCCAAGCCCCAGCCTGGCCTTGAGGGAGGGAGGAAAGATACTTAAATCAATAGGTTCAATTCAAAACCTGCCATGACCTTTGCAAAGAGGGGAGAATCAGAAAGCACAGGTAGTTCTGAACGTTTCATCTACAAGGCAGCTGAGCCAAGGCAAATATGTGCTCCTTGGCAAAGGAACAATGGCATATCCTGAAGTGTCCCAGCTGTGTGACTGGAGGTGGACTTTGTCTGCTGGGGTTATTATCCTGTGAATCAGGGCAACCTTTGTGTATTCACAAAATCAGTACTTTTAAGGCAAAGAAACTACTTTGGGTGTTTGGAACAGGGTCCTCTAGAAGGTACAGTGTAACAGGACAAGAGGAAACAGCCTCAAGCTGCACCAGGGCAGCTTTAGATGGAGCTGAGGAACAATTCCTTCCCCACAGGGTGCTCAGGCATTGGAACAGGCTGCCCAGGGCAGGGCTGCAGGCACTGGCCCTGCAAGTGTTCACACAGCGTGGAGATGAGGCCTCAGTGCCATGGGTTAGGGGTGGCCTTGGCAGGGTTGGGAATGGTTGGACTGGATGAGCTTAAAGGGCTTTTCCAACCTGGTTGAGTCTGTGATTCTAAGGTGCTATCTTGTTTTTGCTAGGAGCAAGGCAGAGTATGTTGCTGGCCTCCATGCTACCAAAGGCAGTGAATGATTTTCTGCTGCATCCCAGGATTTTATGCTAATATTTCACTTATATCAGTGTTTTTTTCAGAAAAGAAAATGATCTTAATTACTGTCAAATAACTGCTTATAATAACCTGTAATCCACATAATGCTTCCTATTTACAAACTAGGAGCAGTTCACCTCTTCAGATTGTCATTTGTTGCTGTAAACAGTTCCCCCTAACAGATGTTTATTGAAGAAACTGAATTCTGTAATGTTAATACTAAAGTCTTTCACTACACTTTAATAGGCTTGTGTTTTGTCTTTCGTGCTTGAATCTTCTGTGCCTCTTGCTGTTCTTTGTCACTTGCAATCAGTTTTCATGTTGGTTCCCAGGGTGCCCAGAGAAGCTGTGGCTGCCCCATCCCTGGCAGTGCTCAAGGCCAGGTTGGACACAGGGGCTTGGAGCAGCTGCTCCAGTGGAAGGGGTCCCTGCCCGTGGCAGGGGTTGGAACTGGATGAGCTTTAAGGTCCTTTCAACCCCAGCCATTCTGTGTTAAGCTATAGAATTCATCTATAGACACAGGTGCCAGTTTTGTCTTCTCTTGTTTGTCTGCTATTTTGCAAAGCCATTTTGCCGTGTCGTATTTTGCCTTTGAGCATCCTGATTTTTGGTATTTTGGAGTACAGCTGTTGTGGTTTGAAACCAGGACAACAGGAATGTCACTCCCATTCTTCAAGATGCACGTACAAAGGCTCACAAAACCAGATTTGGGAAGCAGAAAGGTTGCTGCCCAGCACCACGTAGCGTCATCTCAATGTCATTGACTAAATCAGCCCATAATCGAACTTGAGCACTCCTGAATGGATGGATGAGCACATAATAACTGGACAGGGCCTCTCTGTGTTTCTCTTGAAGATCATAACTCATCCAGTTCTGTTTACCGTGGGAAACTTTCTTGGATCTTGTGTCTGGAATGGCCTTATCTATTTGGGAAGGACAGGGGGTGCTTTTGTTACCTTCAGGGGCCCATTATGGGCTATGATTGCTTGTGGGAGTGTCTGCTTATGAGCTGTTAGAAAACAGCCTATTAATAAGACAGAGCTTCTTGTAATAGAGCACTTATTAATCTTCTTCCTGTGTGGTTATTTATAGACTGTGACATCTTAATTTGCCTCTCATGTGCATCAACCTGTGTTATTTTAAAAGATCAAGTAGCTTTCGCATGCCTCTGAGGATCACTTCTGGAGGCAACAGGCTGTTTCCTGAGGAATCTCACAGGCTGCGAGGCTGAAGTTGTACAGAAGAATGTTAAGGTTGTCACTGGTGTCTTTCTAAAGGATAAATAAGTTATTATGGGATGTCCAGTTACAGAGATATGTATGAGGTCGGTGAGGCACTGGAACAGGTTGCCCAAAGAGACTTGGGCGACAGGGTTTAGTGTGAGGTGTCCCTGCCATGGCAGGGGGGTTGCAACTGGATGATCTTAAAGTTGTTTCCACTCCAAACCATTCTATGATTAATCCTGGTTTTGATTGCAAGGAGATTTCCTTGACTTCTCAAAGGCTTTCCAGTTGCTGATAGTGCTTCCTTGCCCGGAGTGAGTGTGCGTTGACCTACCTGGAACGATACTAGATACCTAACTCTATTTTTGTGGTTGTTTTCTTTATTAGAGTGGTCCCAGTGCCAGATCCTGTCACAAGATGTGCATTGACATTCAACGAAGGCAGATCTACACACTGGGACGCTACCTGGATTCCTCTGTGAGGAACAGCAAATCTCTGAAGAGTGACTTCTACCGCTATGACATTGACACCAACACATGGATGCTGCTGAGTGAAGACACCGCAGCGGATGGAGGCCCAAAGCTGGTGTTTGATCATCAGGTCAGTTACACTGATACTCCTATTGCAAGTTCTCAGTGTTCATGAATCAGTTTTGATTGCAGTATCCTGTGATTTAGAAGAGCTCCACCAGGTAACAGCAGTGATGAGGAAAGCTGTGGTCTGCACTCGGTTAAATCTTAATAGCACCATTGTCTCATGCCACTGACTGCTGGTGTTCTAATCAAATCACATCAGAAGGATCATAAAAACCTTTGCAAACAAATTTATGTTATTAAGACACATTTTATTAAAGCTCAAAGCACAGTTCATCTGCTTTTAATCAGTGGTTGAGCTGGGTTTGCAGATCTGCCTACTCAGAGGGCACTGAGGAACAACTTGCAATGCTCTATATGATACCTTCAGAAGAAAGCTATAGGCAAGCTGCTGAAATGAGGCCAACAGGATCAGGATTCTTCCAACATTGCTTATCTTTTACACTTTGTAATATGTTCTTGCTTTGTTTGGGCTTAAACACCTTTGACTAGTGGCTGCTAACCTTTAAAAGGCCATACCTGTCCACGTATTCAAACCAAATACCCCTTTACTCGTGTATGTAAAGTTCAGTGGCTTTTGCACACTTGAGAAAGGTGGTTTACCCTTAATTGGTTTTTACAAAGCATGGCCAAGAAACAGCACAGCAGTACTCATTCTTAAAGCAGCTCCAGAACTGCTTTTACTGGGACTAGCTGTTTTGTAACCAAAGCTGTTGTTTGCCAGCACAATATGAGTTTCTGCTGACACCGAACGTTTAAGATACGTCTTGTCTGCAGAACAAAAGCCAATCAGTCTTTTCAGTTCTATTAATAACAGATACCAGTGTCCCAGGTGCTGGGGTAAAGGCAGAAGTAAATTGTCAGCTGGCAAGGCTACTCTGGGTACCTTGTTTGTTGCCTCTGAAATGGTTTCTTTTTCCCCCTGCTGTCTCTTTGGAAAGAATGTTCTCCCTGAATTCTTTATCAGTCTGCAGCTCTTCCTCTCCTTCCCTACCTCCTGCGATAGCGCTTTTTGTTTAACCTTCAAAACACGTGCTGCCCTAGAAGCGTTTTGTGGAAGCTTTGCTGAGTAGCATCTCTGACTGTAATCTTGCCTTGTTTTCTGGTGTTCTGTTTCTTTCTTTCCCTTCCCCATGGTGTTTTGTAACCCTCTGCCTTGCACCGCGGCTGAAAACATCACCTGGAGTCAAGAAGATTGCTGTTTGATTTGTACTGCAGTGCCTCTCTTGTCTGCCATAACCTGAATTCAGGTTTTGGGGATAAACATCTTCCTGCTGCAGTCTCATCAAAAATCCTTGGCCCGGTTATACTCCTGCTTTGTGTTGAAGCAGTGGGGGTAGCAGTCAGTGTGTGCTTAGGATGGAATCTGAGTAACACATTGCAGGCTGATATTTGGATTGATGGAGGGGAGGTCAGTGAATTAGCAGTGATTTTTGATTTTTACCCTTGCATAGCTATTGTCAAAGGTGCCATTCTATTAACTTGCTGGCAGAATTGGTTACAGATCCTGCTGAAAGACTTTAAAACATCTTTGCTTTAAATCAGCAGTTAAAGGCAAGGTTTTTAGGTGGTGAAGGTTATGTTTAGTGATTTATTTCATTTCCCTTCTTTTGCTTATTATATATTTTTCTTATTTAGTAAGTTGAAATTAGGCACATTTTGAACTAGTTTTCACATCAGCTGTGAGGATGTGTGTGTTTTGTGTATTAGAGGCTCAGGAGCTTTGCAAAGTACCATCTAACTTAGCAAGTATCACTTGCAGGGGAGGAATGTTTAATCTTAGTGTTTAAGTCTTAATGTGCTGCCCTAAAACTACTTCTCTCTTTCTCCCAGATGTGTATGGATTCTGAAAAACACATGATCTATACCTTTGGAGGCAGAATCCTGACCTGCAATGGCAGTGTGGATGACAGCAGAGCCAGTGAACCACAGTTCAGTGGGTTGTTTGCTTTTGACTGCCAGTGTCAGACGTGGAAGCTTCTGAGAGAGGATTCCTGTAATGCTGGACCTGAGGATATCCAGTCCCGAATAGGACACTGTATGTTGTTTCATTCTGTAAGTATCCACACCATACTTGGCTTTATGATGCTAAGGGGAGCATCTGGGTTTGATTTTCCTTGGAAGTTTGAAGCTCTTTAATCTCCCAGGCGGTGTGTTGGCTGGCTTGATTCTGTGTTTGCTGACATTTTGTTGCTGCTTTGGTAAGTGCAGGTGGTATTAATTCAGATTTGGAGCTTTCAGGACTTGGAGAGAATAAGATTCCAAGTAAAAGAATATGAGGTGAATTTTACAAGGTTGATTTAATAGAATAATTATAAATAGACCCAAGGGCTATGGTTCAGTTTGAGCTTTTCTGTTAAAGTTGGTAGAGCAATTTAGAAGCCTCTGGTCTAGTAGATAATTCTACATAGTTACTAGAATGGAAACCTGTCTAGTGCAGAGGCTTCCTGCGTGTGTATTGAGATGCACAGGCCTCCTGTTCCCTTGTGCTGAGCCCCTTGCTGCTGGTGCTTGTCTTGAGCAGATGTTAACAGCTGGGCACAGCTGTCTGTGTGGGTACTTCATCCACAGGCCGATGGAAAGGCAGAGGAATGGGACAGTGGGCTGTGTATATATAGCATTTTATTTATTGTTAGGTATTAGAACCCACCTTCCATTGTCTTTCCAGTTCGGAAGTGCAGGGGGAAGGTGGTCAGGGGAGGTGGTTACTGGCCTGTGTGTTCTGAGGTGCCTTTACACGTAGGTGTTCTCAGGGGAGTAGCACAGTACAGAGGAGATTGGCATCAAGTAGGAAAGCTTGCCCCTACATGGTGCATTGGCAGTTCTGCACTGTATTTACATGGAGCTTCTAAGTGGTTATAAGTGGAGTTTGTAGAGTTTTGCTTACATTAAACTCTGACTCAGAGGTTAAGAAGAGAATTAAAGTTATTATTGTGGTATTCGAGTGTATACTGATACCACCAATTCAGACCTGCCCAGTTTGAGCAATTTACAGAGTTTATTCCTCTTTCCCTTTCAAATGAAGGATTGGAATTTTTATAGTGAATGCCATGTTTTCAGTGCCTTCAATTTGATTTTTGCTTTGAATGGCTCTCTAAAATCTGGTGAAATACATATTGCCCCACAGAGTTCTGGACAGGTACCTGAGGATTCTCAACTATGTGTCTGTGGCAAACATAAGAATCCAGGTTTCTATAAGCACAGGTCCTGGAAGTTCAGTTCCCTTGCTGTTTTCCCAGCCATTTGAAAGAAAAATAATCTGCCTCTTAGAGACTTTCCACTTGGCAAACCTCAGAGAAGTAATAAACCTGTTATTCTTGGCTTGCTGGTTACCGCTTGCCTGCTCTGAGTTTAGTAATGTGCTGGTACCTGGATGATTTTTCTTACAGTCCATCTTTTATTCCTATTTGGATTTATTTAACAGTGAAGTCATGATTTGAAGGGGTTTTAGACATGAAGACTAGTAATGGTTTAATATTAAACCTAAAAAATGAATTGTTCTTTTAATGTTCTGAAGTTGTTGCTGGATCAGGCAGGGCTATAATAGTTAAGCATAAAATCTGCCTAGTCACTGTGGAGCTGCAGCCGTTGGATCCAGGTTTGTGGGCCCATACAGATCATGAAAACTTCTTATAATTGCACTTGCAAGAGGCTTTTTAGGGTTGGAGAAACTCTAAGCCCTTAATGGTTTAGCCCTTGAAACTGAGAAATCATAAATTCAAGACTCCAGACCAAGGATTCTGAAGGTTTTTACTGAGTATGACAGTGATACTGTTGGGAATAATTGTTCCCTCTGAATCTATGTGGAGACGGCAGTAAAAGACACTGGTAGACCTGATAGCTAAGGCATGCTTTTAAACTCTGAAGGAATATATCTGTTACTGTCTGATGCATTAATGCTCCTGTTAATGGTCACAGTTGGCCAACATACTTTATAAAGACATCTTTTTGTTTTCCTTCCTAGAAAAATCGCTGCTTATATGTATTTGGTGGCCAGAGATCGAAGACTTACTTGAATGACTTCTTCAGTTACGATGTAGACAGCGATCATGTGGATATCATATCAGATGGCACGAAGAAAGACTCAGGGATGGGTAAGAGAATAACTATATATTAATTGATCAATGCTACAGATGAGAACTATATTGTTAAGTAGGTGAAAGGCCAGCTTCAGTGGCCTGAGGTGTCAGGTTGGCATCCTTAACCAGCCCTCCGCATCCAAGTAAACTCCACACTATATAGGTTAAACTTATGCCAGCTCTTCTGTCCGTCCTGTCATTTGACACTCACCATCTTCATCACATTACAAATAATTGATGTGTGAAACCACATAGCACCTCGATAGAAAGAAATCCAGCAAAATAAGAACTAAAACCATCTCCTTCAAAACTGCAGTAAGGAGCAAAAAGAAAAAAAAAGGGCTGAAAAAGTCATTTTCTTTAAACCAGGAGAGGAGAAAGCAATTTTTTCCCCCCTAGTTTTCCACCAAGTGAAAGATGCTGTAAAATAGAAATAAGCTGCTTGGTTTGAGATGCAGAAAGGCAGCTTGGATGCTCAGAGAATTGGAGTAAAGGGACAGAGATTATTCTGCATGCCAAGAGCTGAATAGAAAGATGAGACCTGTTGCCCTGTTATTCTTGTACTATATTATCATAGAACCGTAGAATCAACTGGTTTGGGGAAGACCTTTAGAATCATCAAGTCTGACCATCAGAGAGAGGCAAAATAAGGGAGGAGGAGGGAGCAAGAATTTGGTCCTGTTCAGTTCACATCATAGAGCGATAGACACCAGGCATAGTTCTGCATACCAGAAACCTTTAAAAAGAACCAAAAGCTGTTGCAACAGCACCATCAAGAACTGATTTTACACCTTTTCTTTCAAATGATGTAGAGAAGAATGCTCTTTTCTTTTCCAAACAGTATTTCTGCATGTGTTGTCTTAAGGTCCTTTCCAACCATAACCATTCTATGTAGAAACACATGATTTTCTTCTTGCAAATACTCTGACCTGCAGTACACAGCTCAGAAGCTGAAATCTGTGTACTACTATAGGGCAGAAGTTTTGAATATTTCTCATATTAGGTATATTTAGCCCTGATTTTTTCTCTTCTCCCACTTACCAGAATCCCAGGAATCTCATTTATCTTGAATTTAGGCTGTCTTCCTCCTTTTGATCAGCCTTATTTCTTAGCAAGTACTTCTGCAGAACTTCTGAAGGTGAATTATTGATGGTTATGAGTTATTGTTTGCTCATTCAGTTAGTTATTATGCCAGGGAGGGAGAAGAGTACCCAAGCTCTTATTCTCTGGAGTCATTTATTTACTTGAGTGCTTCCAAGAAAGAACCAGCTTGTATTGTTGACAGTCTCCTTTATTAAGGTGCCTGCATGTTGCCTGTTGCTGCTTTACACACACCCACACACCATTTGTTGGCCTTAGAGCTTTTAAAGAATTGATTATTTTTTTCCTCATGAAATTGCATTCTACTGTTTAGCTTTTTTAAACCTGTATTTTCTTATGGCTTTCAAACATGTGGCTTTAAGCTGACACATATCTACCTCAGAGTTAAAGATGCTGAGCTCATTGTACGGCTGGAGAATCATAGAAGGGTTTGGGCTGGAAGGGACCTTAAAGCTTCTCCAGCTCCAACCCCTGCCATGGGCAGGGACACCTTCCACTGGAGCAGCTGCTCCAAGCCCCTGTGTCCAACCTGGCCTTGAACACTGCCAGGGATGGGGCAGCCACAGCTTCTCTGGGCACCCTGTGCCAGCGCCTCAGCACCCTCACAGGGAACAGCTTCTGCCTAAGAGCTCAGCTCAGTCTCCCCTCTCTTGGGCAGGTTCAAGCCATTCCCCTTGGCCTGTCCCTGCAGACCCTTGTCCCAAGCCCCTCTCCAGCTTTCCTGCAGCCCCTTTAGGCACTGGAGCTGCTCTGGGGTCTCCCCTTCAGGAGCCTTCTCTTGTCCAGGCTGCCCCAGCCCAGCTCTCTCAGCCTGGCTCCAGAGCAGAGCTGCTCCAGCCCTCGCAGCATCTCCATGGCCTCCTCTGCACTCACTCCAACAGCTCCACATCCCTCTTGTACTGCTGCCCCAGAGCTGGATCAGGGCTGCAGGGGGGGGTCTCCCCAGAGCACAGCAGAGGGGGAGAATTCCCTCCCTTGACTGCTGCTCACACTCTGGGGATCAGCCCAGCACATGGTTGGTCTTCTGGAGAATACACTGAACTCTGCTTCTCAGCAAGTACATTAACCTCGAGGTTGGGTTGAGCAAATGAGATGATAATATTTAGCCCTCCTCCCCATTCCCATGGGCCCCAAAGTGGTGAATAGTAGACTTTGTAAGAAAATGACTAATTGGAAATAATTCATGAGTCGATTTTCAGTTCACTGTTCTCCTGTGTGTAGAAAGTCAACAAACAGATCCGAATGTTTCTCTTTGAAAGAAAACGAGAGGATTATTTGCATTTTAACAGGAAGAGAACAAAATGCTTGTTCCATTCAGACAGCAAACGTTGACAGCACGACTTTCAACCTCCAAAAGCAAGTCTTTATTGTGCTCTGTTAGGTAGTGCTATACCATTTTGATCTGCATGAACAAAGTGATTCCCTGTCTGGTCGCTGCGCAGTTTCAAGCTGTTCAGTGTGATGAGTCAAGTTGAGGATGCCTGACCTAAATGTTCCTCTAAAGTCCCATGATTACATTTTGTTCCTGGCTCGCATGTGGCATTCAGTTCTATTCTTAGTGGAGCTATTTTGATTTTTACCCTTCCTAAAAGAACTTAATTGTCCATTTGTGCCGTTGGAATAGTGAGAAGATTTCTATAGAACTAGTAAAAGGAGTAGTTAAGGATTATCAGTAACACATGGTTGTTAACAGTGCTAGAAAACTATGGTAATACTAAGTTGGTTTTGCTGCTGTCATCTTTTAGATGAGGTGTTTATGCTGTTTAGTGTATTTTTGCTCTTAGTTGTGCCTTTGAACATGGAACCAGTTCCTTGTATAGGTGATGGGTTTGAGAATGTTGGGTGATGAGTATCACTTAAACCTTCATAATTTGAAGTAAAGGACTATAATTGTAGCAAACTTCCTTTTAATTCCTGGGAAAGTTCACAGTGGATCAAGGAAGTTTCTGAAGCACACAGATCTGCCTACTAAACTTGTGTCCTGACTTGATCTGTTTTGAAACAGGCCTTGCAGCTCGTGGTGTTTGGCATTGCCAGAATGGCACCAGATGATGGAATCACCATCCCTGGAAGTGTTCACAAGCCATGTAGATAAGGCCTTAGTGGCATGGGTTCATGGCGGCCTTGGCAATACTGGGGAATGGTTGGATATGATGAGCTTAAGGTTCTTTTCCAATCAGTTTGATTCTATGTAAAATCCTGGTGCTTTCTCTTTTCTGTCAAAGGAGGGCACTCCAGTGAAATTAGGCCATTAGGGATGGTTGTCTTTCCGCTGCTTGGTAACTGTTTGGAGCAAGAAATTTGTTAGTTCAACTAGTGAACGGACAAAATGGGACTGAGGAAAAAAGAGAGCTGTAGTGATGGAAGCGTAGTACAGATGAGTAGATCCTGTGGTTGGAGGGCAGGAAGAAATGCCTACATACTGATGGAAATACCCTTTTAAAGCAGTTGTATACTTTTAGTTACTTAAACCCCAAACTCAACAAACAGCAACACATAAACAACATCAAGAAGAAAGCTAAACCATGCTTGTGTACATCAGAGAGAGTGTATCTCTGAAGCATACACATGGTCTGGAGATGCTGCCAGTATCAGTATGCCCCCCATCCCTGGCAGTGTTTAAGGCCAGGGGCTTGGAGCAAGCTGCTCCAGTGGAAGGTATCCCTGCCCATAGCAGGGGGTTGGAACTGGATGAGTTTTAAGGTCCCTTCCAGCCCTAACCCATAATGTTTCTATGGTCAGATGTTTTCAGCTATACTGTCAGCTTGCATGATTTGCTTAGCACACAGCCCATGACTAAATCGTGGACAGTCATTTCAGGTCTACAGGAGCTAACGGGAACTCTTGTGGTCAAGGATCCTGTGATAATCCTTTTATGACTCAGGTGATGTATTAGAGCTGTTGGCCAGAGGGAGAATTTCCTTCTGTAAGAGAATCACGATCACCTTATATCCTTTGGCATCGATTGTCTTCAAATGAAAACAAGCTTTAAACATTCTTGTGGCTCCTATTTAAGGTGAAGTAGGCCCTATGGACAAATGACAAGTATTTATAGCTACTGGTGAACATCCTATGTCTTTTCCTGGGGCATATGCTCATTTGGGATACAGATTCTATGTTTCTATGTGTGCCCCTGGCAGAAGAGAGGTTTCATTGATAAGCACCACGGACAGAGGCGACAGAGCCCAGCCCAGGGAATACTGATCCAAACCTAGACCAAGGCAGAAACACATGAATCAAAGGAGATGGATAGCCCAGCTTAGCATGGCCAGGATCCAGCTCAGACCAGCAATCTGAATATCCCATTTTGTTCATCTCTTTGTTACACCTGACATGCTTTGCTCTTGTTCAGTCCAAGTTCTAACTTGCCACTAGCTACTGTGTCTCTTGCTATGGAAGAAGCACTTAGTTTTGTGAGGGCCCTTATGTACTCTTCATGTGAACTAACCTCAACATGTTTTCCTCTGACTGTGAAGGTGAGGAGGAGAGCAGGCAGGCACCACATCCTAAAGATGCTTTACAGAGATGGCACAGCAGCAGCAGAATTCCATTCGGATTCACTAGCTGACCTGTTTCCACAATTTCATGTTGCTTGGGAGTCAAGCATTGGACATCGGATTGTTGCTTTTTCAGTGTGACAGCTGCCCTGTGTGCTATCACTCACTCATTCAAGTTTGCTCCATTAAAGTTCAGGGGAGGTGCTGCTTCAGTTTTATATGGATTATAAGTTGTGGGATGGAGTAGTTTGTTGCGTGCTGCTTTTTAAAAGGGGGAGGTACCAAGTTCTGGTGAACATAAGTATCCAAGTGATGGAGCTTCTTGTTTTCTGATCACAAAGGATGCTAATCCCAATGCAATTGATTTGCACGTAGCAACATGTTCTGAGGGTTTTGTAACTTAGGTGGCACTGAAGGGCTGTCACTGAAATTGCTTCTCTTGATGATCCTTCACGAAGCCTTCAGAAGTGGGCTGTAGACCACAAGTGCTGTATCATTGTTTTGCCAGTGCTGTGCTTCAAAACATGTTTAAAAAGATGCTCTAGTATCCCCTCAAAGGGGAGAGGTGAGGTGTAATTCCCAAACTTCTGCCTAGTGTGATGAGAATCACATCTGTGAACTTGGATTTACTGCTTTGCAAGCTCTGCGTCTGTTTTCCTGCTTGGATACAAGCAGCAGCCAACTCTGTGCTTTGAAACAACTGTGTTTGCACATAGAAGCAGCCAGAAAACATTCAGCGTGCTGAATGATCACTAGAATCCAATAAATGCCTCGGAGTAGGGATGGTAATAGTGGGAATGTATTTGTTTCATGATTTGGTGTCACTTCCGTAGGGAAGCTTTTCCCATGCATTATATTTAAATGGGAATTACATTGTACAGGGTTATGCAGCACCTTATCAAAGCTTTCTCAGGAGTTACTCCTTGTTTATGTAACTGGCTGCTAACTCAAGGCCTGTGTAACTGAATATTGTTTTCACATATTGAGGCTGTGAGCTCTTCACTTTTGCTCTAGAAAGATAAATGAAAATGCCAAGTTCTGGAGGGCGGATTCAGCCCTCTTATTTCCAGCTAGTTACTGCATTCCTACCCTGGGCTGGTTAATGAGATTACAGTGGCAAAAAGTAATGGCACAGGAAAAGCATTCCCCATCTAGTAGGCTTTTGGGGATTGTATTGCTTTTAGTCATTTCTCTCTACAGCTTTTCCTCTTCAATCAGTGATGTATTGTCACAGGAGCCAAGTTAATATCGCATAGCGACAGGCCAGTGCTGTGTTCAAAACAACCAGGGCTGAGTCCTTGCTTTACGTCCTTCAAGCTGACCTGAGCCATCCCCTGCCCTGAGACACACTTGGAAAGGTGTGAAATCTGTGGAGATTAGCTCCAAAGCTGACTTACATTAATGTTAAGAAGCGGAAGAGTGAGGGACTTCTATGGACTCTCTTGGATCTACTACGCTGGGAATCATAGTTCTTTGCAGCGCACTGCTTCAATGCATCCAATTCATACCCCTTGTTGTTTATGACTTTGTACTCTTAAGTCTTTCAAATGTAAATCCTAAGCAATCAGCTGCTGTCACAGCTTCAGTTTGTTCTCCTATGCAGAGTTACATTTCCTTCCCAACGTACATCTTGTTACCTAAATATCACGAGTACTTTTCTCAGGTTTACAGCCCGTGTCCCTCTCTAATGTGCTGACCACAGCCATCTGGATTGCATCCAGCAGTTACTGAGTCCCTGGCACTCGCAGATCGTGGTGCTCTCTTACCCCCTAGTGGAAGTATTTGTAAGTCATGAGCATCTAATGCAGCTCTTTTGCTCCGTCAAGGATCAGACTTCCTTGGCAAACGGCTTTTGGACGTTTCTGTTGTGTTTAAAATATCCTACCATTTCCTGCTTACTGTGTAGGAGCTTGCCTTAGTTTCTATTTATTTTCAGGGACTTTTGAACCAGATCTGTGTTTTGTTGTGTTTTCTTTAATCGTATTACATCTAACTTCACCATTCTCTGCAAAAGACTAGATGTCAACTTTGCCTCTAGCCCAAGGCACCACTTAAATTATGTTTTCTACACTGTTGCTTAGATAGGTCAAAGAGTTTGTGGAAGTTGCTCCTCATCTTAAGCTCTGCTAAATGTAGGGATAACATATTTTCTGATATACCATTTTTCTGTCCTTTCTGCGTTTCAAAACAGTCTCAAGAAGACATCGATTTACAAGCGAGGGAAGCCTGAAGTGACTTGACTTGGATTTGGTTTTGATTGCAGCTGCTGCAGATAAATCCTGTTCTTACTACCACGAGTAAACAAGAAAAGAGGCACTGAACCTTAGTGGCTTTTCCCTCCTTCATTCCTGAAATAATCATTTCAGCTTCAGGAAGTCCAGAATAAACTAGATACAAAACTTATTTATAGAACAACATGGAGATGGAATTCCATAGACAAGTTTCATACTCGTTCTATATCAGCATTAATATAGTAACCATATTGCTCATGGTTATAACAACTTTCATTTCTATGAGCCTCAGGTGTTAATGCTGTGAAGATTTCATGCTTGTCTCTAAACACGTGGCATGGGCTCTACTGTTCAAAGCAGCAGATAGGGTTGCAAAGACATTTCCCATGTACATTAGCACTGCTGCTCAAAATCAGATGGTCCTCGTGCCAGAACTGTCTCAAATCGGCCTTGAATTTAATCCTTTCGGGTCAATGCAGTGAAAGCAAGCATATAACATGATGCTCTTCAAAAAATTAACAATCTATAGCCTATAATTGTCTTTATATTTAATCTATAAGACTCTTTTTACTCTTTATTTCCTTATTGGGTAACTTTGGCAGTTTTTATTAGTCTTGCTAAAACACTTCTTCGTGCATTGCAGGTAAAACACGGTATGTAGTTGTACCAGCGTTTTGTTCCCTGTTCTTTCCTCTGCTCTGCCACCCATTTGCTTATAAACCAGCTTAATTTTCCTTTGAAGCCTCATGGCAAAATTGGAGGTTGAGATAAGCAGTTTAAGCTGATGGGGGCTCCAAAGGCTCTTCTGCCTGCTTTGCCATAGAACCATAAGCAAGGATTTTGTTGACGGGACTTCCAAGAATGAATTATCCCAATAGATTTCAGTTCTTATTGAAGTTTAAGTAAGAATTAAGCATTTTTCGTCAAAAAAATAGGTTGTTTTTTTTGGCTTTGTTAAACATTTGAGTAGGGGCTTGAAGTGGAGAAAACCAAATCCTGCCCTGAATTCTTTGAACTGATGCTTGGCCTACCCAATGGGAAGTATGAAACCAAACCCTATTGTAAAACGGGCTGGGAAAATACCATTTAGTGTGTTCTTAAACAGCAATATTATCAGTTTATTAGAGCTTGTTTTCTGGGCTCTGTGTGCAATTTACAACTAATTGCAGGGAAGAATTTGCAAAATACAAGAGTTGTGAGCATTTTTCATGCCAAAATCTTGAGTGAAGGCCAAGAACCTTCACCAGCCTTTGTCAACTGACCCAGAAAGAGAATCGAGACAAACAGGATCTGTAAACAAGGATCACGTGCCCTTCACAAATCCATTTTGGAAGGATGGTTGCCTAGGGAAACAGGAAATGGGGAATTAGACAACAAACAAAAAGGATTTGCCAAACAAATTTGCTGACCTTTTTTTTTCCGGGGAATTATGATGAAAACTGTTGGAACGCTCAGGATTTCACCACATTTCTAAAGCTGAAGATGGAGCAGAAGAAGAGCTGGGTAATTATACCACAACTATTCAGAAAGTACAAAAAAAACCCACTTCCTTGACATCTTTGTCCTAAAGGAAGCAATGGGAGCCATGGAATCTTGAGTTCATCTGGAATTTTGTTGCGTTTCCCAGCTTTTCCAATTAAGCTTTTTGGATTCAATGCTTCCTTTTACAAATGAGACAATAACAAAGTCACTCCATTTATATCTTCATAGATCATCTGGCTCTATCTTCAGGCAGTTTAATCCTCATTTCTGAGCTGGTAGTCTCCCATATAGTTCTAGCCATACCTTTCCAAAGGAAATAGCAGCTTTCAGAAGGGTTTTTGTACTTCCAGAAGTCACGGATGGGAAGGGAACAAAAAATTCTGCACTGGACTTGTTAACAGGGAAGAAATCAGCCTCTGGATGATTTTTCTTCCTCTTATCCCTCTCACCCTCCTTTAGAGGGCATGTGCAAGAAGGAAGTTGGTTGCATGGTGACTTCTGCATGCCTCTGAGCATGATTTGGGTTGGAAGGGACCTTAAAGCTCATCCAGTTCCAACCCCCTGTCATGGGTAGGGACACCTCACACTAAACCGTGTCACACAAGGCTCTGTCCAACCTGGCCTTAAAACACTGCCAGGGATGGAGCAGCCACAACTTCTCTGGGCACCCTGTGCCTCAGCATCCTCACAGTATTCTCCATTGTTTTCAGTGTGTAACTTCTCTTTTCTTTTGTCAGTTCCAATGACAGGTTTCACTCAAAGGGCTACCATTGATCCAGAACTGAATGAAATCCATGTCTTGTCAGGGCTCAGTAAAGACAAGGAGAAGCGGGAAGAGAATGTAAGGAATTCCTTCTGGATTTATGACATAGTGAGGAACAGCTGGTAAGTTGGTGAAAGGGGTGCTGTTTCTAACATCAATGCTGACTTCCTTTAGAAAGCAATCCTGTCTCCCAGGTAAACCACAACCTCTTAGAGCCATGGGATGGTAATGTTGAAGGCAACAGGGTTCCCTTGAGGCACCTTGTTTTCCCTATGGTGTTTAGAGACACCATAGCAATAAGCCACATGAGGGAGAAACATCATCAAAGGAACTTCTTTATTGGAGTCAGGTGGAGGGATGAGGTTAAGTGAGCCAGTATAAGGAGCTTTTCCTCTAGGAAGTCTTAAAAGCCAGGATTCATCATCAGTGCAGCAAATGCAGTCAAACGTAAGTTGTTAATAGCAGCCCACAGGGTAGGAGGAAACTGCTGCATGAACAGCGATGGTGAAGTCTTCATGCAAGATCTACCAGCTCTTTCCATGCTGCATCAGGGGTACTTCAGGTAGCTACTAGATCCAATAGTCTGAGAAAATATTTCCTTATCTGTTTGCTGTGTTGTATTTGGCAGCTGGTTCCCATTGTCCCTTTCCAGAGCTGGCAACGTTTTTGCATTCAGGGTCTCTCTTAGTATGGGGGCAGTCACTTTGAAAGGTGTGAATGTTGCTTATAAAAACGGGTTTTCAGTTACAACTTAATTCTGCTTAAATCAGTGCTGGAAATGTTAGCTTTGCTCCAGTCTGGGGCCTGTACTGCTGTGCCCAAGATGGTATTCTCCATAATGAGAAGTGCTTCATGCTGATAATTCTGCTGGCAAATCATGCAGCATCTAAAGATACCTCTAAAGCTCATGACATAGAGTTTTCTAGGATTGTTTTCCTGTTTGGCTTGTGATTGAGGATTCTGTTCAGCCAAGATGACCTTGTATGCTTGTTGGATGGGGTTTTTTGTAGTGTTAACTATGGGGATGTGATTTCCTGTTGTCCTCTATGTAGAGAACAACATATAGAGAAGAAAATCTTTGGTGTTACGTGTCAGGCAGTTCAAGTTGACATCATTTAAGTTACTAAACCTTTTCTACTTCCTGTGGGTACTGCTAATCCTTACTTCCTGCCTTTTATTTCAGGTCTTGTGTCTATAAGAATGACCAAGCAGCAAAAGAGAATCCAGGTAAAAGCCTCCAGGAAGAGGAGCCCTGCCCAAGGTTTGCCCATCAACTGGTGTACGATGAGTTGCACAAGGTATGAGGGTCCAGTTTACATATACAGTGTTTTAAAGTCTTATTACTCTTAAAGTGTAGTTTCTTCTTCAAAGATGGTACGATGAATATAGCTTCTTGTATAGTGTTAATGTGGAGGGTACCTTTCGTTTAACTTATTCTAATCTTTTGCAATCAGGTGCTAAGCTACTTGTGTCAATGTGAAGTAAACATGATAGGTCCTACATGAAGTAAACATGCAGACAATGGGATATACTAAACCTTTATAAAGTTATCAGGCAGCTAGCTCCTGTCTGTTCTTAACTAAAGCTTCCTTCTTTATCCTCAGGGACTTAATGTCACAACCTGTTGATGACTAAAAGGTCACAGATAGTTACCCATGTTTCTAGGAGAAACTCTGTTTGAAGGAACTAATCACTGTTAACAGTCTGCTCTACCAGAGGTGCTTTCCTTTGCCCTGCACATCAGCAGCAACTGCCATTCTTTAGCACTGTCTGACTTGACACATTCATGCTTAGATTGATTTAAAATGGTTTATAGTGTACATGAGTGCTCAGTAAACTTAGGGCTTTGTGCACGTTAACCAGTAAAGCAAACCCCCATGGATTAGATACCATAATTGTATTAACCTATGAATTCATGTTACTGTGACACATTTACTTACTCTTTCACAGATATTTTGCAATTGAAAGAAACCTTTTCTTAACCTTGTTTTCAGTCTGAATTGAAAAAGACCAATATACTGTAGTCTTATCATTCCATGGGATGTTCATCAACTCTGGGAAACCCAACTAACCCAAGGGTTTAAAGGGGCTTTTAAGGAGGAATGGGTGCTTCTGTATGGAGAACTCATATTGTTTGTCAACTTCACAGACTTTAATGATAGCCTGTAAATACTGTTCTGCCTTTGATGGCTTACTTCTAAGTGTAAGAATAGACTAGAATCAACTCGGTTGGAGAAGACCTTTAAGATCATCGAGTCCACCTGTTAACCCAGCACTGCCAAGTCCACCACTAAGGTACTATGAGATTGAGAGTAGTATTTTGTAAGTTACTGTGAAGGTTGCTAGATCATAGCAGTTGCCCAGCTTTATCTGAAGAGCTGTTTGATGTGCTTGTTTGGAAGAGCCTTATTTTTAGAAACCTCTGTTCAAATGACCTTTCTCAACTTCTCTGATATAAATAAGGAGAGCCTACATCAATGGGATGTAGAATACATTGTTTGGAGTGCTTATTTTTAAAGCTGTGGAGAAGGGTAACCACTTGGACTTCTTGAGCCCATTCACTATTTGAAGACCCATGTGGCCTGTTTCTTATCAGCAGTTCAGAAATACCAAATGATGTGAAGGGAAAAAAGGTGAATGAATAAACAGTCTTTTTTCAACACTTCCACTTGAGATGTGCCTCTCCTGTAAGTCTAGCCTTGCATTTCAAAGGTGGGGTGTCCTGAAACTATTAGAATGGTGTTAAAGTGCTTCATTTGAGCTACTGTGAATGCAAAATGAATTTTGGGGACAGAGATATGTAATGTTTCCATGTTTGGCATCTCAGCATTGCTAGAACCTTTTCTGAAGGCAGTCACAGTAATGGTTGTGACTTCTAATTCTAGGTAAGATTGGTATTTTCATCCTCAGTTGTTCTTAACATTACATTTAGTCTTTTTGGTTTACTCTGCATTCAGTTAACTGTTTCCTTTGTGCTCAGGTAGTGTGTTTGGCATCTTGTAGCAAGGCTGCTCTACTGAGATGAGACAAATCTGCCTTCCTAGAGACCATGGGAATACTCTCTGCAAGTCAAACTAGGGCTCTGTAGAGTTTATGGGACACTTTGGGACACAGGCCTGTTGGTCATCTCCCAACATCATGTCACTTTGAGCATCTCTAGTACTTCCACTCACTTTATTATTGACCCCTGTCTTTGGGGAAGATAATGGTCTTCCCTGCTCGTCTGAACGGTGGTACTTCATAGTGCAGCTTCACCAGCAGTGCTCTGATGGGAGCCAGAGCATTAGTCTGCAAAGTCCCTTTCATCTGAGCTTTCCTAACATGCATGGAAATGTTTCTTTTTCAAAGAAGATGTGTGATTACTGGAGTCCTTTCACACTATAGGGGTGTAATCTGCTTATCCCCAAATGAAAGACAGGCTTAATACAGGCTCTTTATTTACCCTCTTTGGTGACAATGAGAAATTGGGGTCTTTGAGGACAAGACTGGAGAAAAGGTTGGTAATCCATCAGTTTGAGTATTGTTTGCATCAAGGATTTTGCATGGGGCAAAAAGAGTTGGCTCAGATACTTCTTTTCTACTCAGATCTTATGTGCTGAAGGGTTTATCATGCTCAGAGGCTTTTCCTAAAGAAAGAGATGAAATGGTTTGGGGATGTTTGTTTGTAAATACCTCAGGAATCTGCTAGAGGGAGGTTTTAGCAGTGCAGCTCTTTTAGTATCTTAAGATGTAAGTCGTTTAAGAGAAGTTTCTTCGTCTCCTAAGGGACAAAGTAAGGCTAATAGTGAGATGGAACAGCTTGTCTGCAAGGCAGAGTTATCTCCCTCCAGAATAAACCTCTCCAAAGATGCTGACATGGTAAATAGCCTTTGGTGTACACAGTCAGTCAACTTCTTTTGCTCTGCTTCTCATTTGCTTAGGTTCATTACTTGTTTGGAGGGAATCCTGGCAAGTCCTGCTCTCCAAAGATGAGATTAGATGACTTCTGGTCCCTGAAGCTCTGTCGACCTTCAAAAGAATACCTGCTAAGACACTGCAAATACCTCATAAGGAAGCACAGGTACAGAAACAAAAAGGGATTTGCACTTTTCTTTTCAAAAATGTCTCTTTTTTAAAGTTGCTAAAACCTGAATGTCTTGTAAATGGCTTTGGGAAATATCCCTTTGATGGTTATATGGTGGTCTGCAGGTTTTCGGATTCTTTTTCATTAAAACCCTAAGCTTAATAATAGGACAAGGGGGAATGGCTTTAACCTGTCAGAGGGGAGACTGAGCTGAGCTCTTAGGCAGAAGCTGTTCCCTGTGAGGGTGCTGAGGCGCTGGCACAGGGTGCCCAGAGAAGCTGTGGCTGCCCCATCCCTGGCAGTGTTCAAGGCCAGGTTGGACACAGGGGCTTGGAGCAGCTGCTCCAGTGGAAGGGGTCCCTGCCTGTGGCAGAGGTTGGAACTGGAGGAGCTTTGAGGTCCCTTCCAACACAAACCATTCTGTGATAACAAAAAGCAGTGGGGTATGGCTGAGCTACAAGATGAACTTCATTCTGGTGTTACTATGTTATTCTAAAACTAGAAAAATCTGGGTATTGTGTGGGGAGTCATGGGGGAATTTTTAGATTCCCTTTTCACTCTGCTGCTCATCAACATGTGTTTTGGTGCTGTCACATCCCAAGGAAATGGAATGTGTTTCTGAAACACTGTGCTAGGAGATAGTAACAGCTCGCAAGGATGCTAATGAAGTCTGGGGGCTGGATGCCTTTGCACATCTGAGACTCAGCCGTGGTGAGGTCGTCAGAGTTTCTCATTCAGAATCACTTGAAAGATCTCACTTATGCGGAATTCAGCTACACTGTGACGCTTCCTGTGCTGTGGCTGCTTCAGAGCTGCCTTCTATTTGCTATTTAGGGCAACAGCTTTTTAAAATCAAGCTTATGGTGTTGCATTAGGCAAGAAATTGCAGCAGTAAGACAGCCTTTCAAGACCCAGCGAATGATTTGAAGGCAGTGAATAGCTCTTTCTGCATTCTTGGTGAGAATACTTTGTTATCAGGTTCTGCCAAGTGTTGGAGGTTAGTTTTCACTGATGGTATTTTACTTCTGAGGCAGCAAGCAAATTGCTTTACCTAACTGACAATCACTGTGGCTTGATGAGGCCTTTTGCAGATTAGCCATGCAGTAGATGAGAACACCTACAGGAATGAATAAAGGTCCGGGCCAGTAATCTGGGAGGTTTATTAAACCCACATGTGGTTGTATGCATATTCAGCTGAACAGCCTCCAGAGACGGCTCTGCATGACTTAGTTATTACTTCCTTAAATTGCACTGAAAGGAGATGTTGCTGCACGTTATCTGGCAGAAGTTTGGGGTTTATGCACCATGCTCCCTTTTATTGGGGTCCATAGGAGGGAGCCAGATGCGACCAGCCCAGGGGCTGGTATGATGGGTGCTTTGATGGAGTTCATGTGCCTGGCAGGGCTGGAGCTGAACTGCTGTAGAGTCACTTGGCTGCCCATTATCTGCATTCCCTCAAGCTCTGGGTGCCAGAACAGGTACTTGACTTGCAAATCCACTGTATTTGCTGGAGCCCTGTTTGGCTATTAACTTGTTTACAGCAGTCAAGCCATAGTGAAGAAGAGCAGTGAGGTATCAGTGGGTCCCTTTGTTTAAGGTACTTCAGCTCTCTGGATCCTGGTGGTATCATGTAGGAAAATCTATGTGAATATTAGAAGAAATCATCCTTAACTACCAGAATGTCGTGTATATCAGGTAACAGGCTTAGTCTTTGTGCACTGCCTAAATGCACTTGCATCTTTAGGTGGTACCAAATTTGGGCTACAAATGTCCACTGTATTATAAACAACCAAGTAGATGACTCAAATGAAAACATAACATGGTTAAATCTATTCAGTGTGACTTTTCTTCAGTTTGACAAGCTACAACCTCTTATAGGTAACTGAAATATATTATGTATAAAATACCTTGTGTTTCTATAATACAGTTGATGCAAGGCAGTGAAATAACTGAGAATGTGGTTTTTAGGGTCCTCATTTCTGCAATCTGCAAGTGTCTGAGCTGTTTTCCTGGAAAGGTTTAGTTCTGTGTGTAGGTGATTCAGAGGATGACAGTGTGATACTGCACTCAGTGGATAGGTGATAGGAGAAAAACAGACATCATTTTAAACCTCATCCTTTCCAGGCTTATGCACCCACCTCAGAGCTGCAGGGAAGGAGCTCTGTTCACTGAGGATGCTGAATCCAGAATCACTTTCAGCTCTGTTAACTTCGTAGGGAATTCATAGCAGTTATAATTTCTGTTCATTAAAAGAAAATGAGGAAATAAGCTGGTGGTGCATAGGATTTCCATGTACGTATGCTTTTCCTGAAAGTGGGAATATTTAGGCCCAGTGTTCATTGAATCTGGGGGTTTCACCAGCATCATCCCTTTTTCTCTTGTTTGCCAGCAGCTGGGAGCTATCTCCATCCCTGTACTTCCAGTTACACTTCTGCATGGTCAGGAATCTAAATATCCCTGGGACATAAGTGCTCAAGGCTTGCCTGTGTCTGAGCTGTGCTCCTCGCATCAGGTGCTACTCATACCTTACTCTGTGGAAAACAAACTGTACTAAATTGTTTATATTTCTGCATTAATCATAGAATCCCAGACTGGTTTGGGTTGGAAGGGACCTTAAAGCTCCTCCAGCTCCAACCCCTGCCACGGGCAGGGACCCCTTCCACTGGAGCAGCTGCTCCAAGCCCCTGTGTCCAACCTGGACTTGAGCACTGCCAGGGATGGGGCAGCCACAGCTTCTGTGGGCACCCTGTGCCAGCACCTCAGCACCAATGAAGAAGTTGCTGTACATACTCCTTTGAATACTTTTAGTGAGGGTGTGATGCTTTACCCTTGTAACTCCTGTATACCTGCCCAAAAGCGCCCTCTTCTGTATTTCAGCTTGTCTGGAAAGCACGTGCTTCGTGAATAAGGGCCAAGCTGCCATTAACATTGTCTTCCTTGGTAATATTGGGCTGAAGGTTTTCTTAGATGGCTTTTGCTCCCTGTACAAATAGGAGTAGTCCTGGAGGAAATGGCTGTGTTCAAGTCTTCTGTCTCCTCTTTTCAGGTTCGAAGAAAAAGCTCAGACTGAGCCTCTTAGTGCACTGAAGTACCTGCAGAATGACTTATATGTAACTGTGGATCACTCAGACCCTGAGGAGACAAAAGAGGTAATGATGAATGATCCCTGGTTTAGTTATAAAGAAAGGTAAATTCATGTGAGAGTTTTGGGCCTCTTGAACCTTGTTTTTTTATTCAGGTTGAAAAAGCTCTACAGGTGTATGACACTTTGTTGTATCATCTATTTCTCTGCACTGAAGATCATAGTGCTTTAGCAAACAGTCACTTTTACAACTGCGGTTCCAGATGAAATAGCTTTTGCACTCAAACCAGTGAAGAACTAGCCCTTTGTTTTAATTCCAGGGTACTGGTGTGTATTTTGGGAGCTTTAATTCAAATGTAAACTCTGAAATGTCATGAGTCTGTAGTTGGTTGTGTAGTAGAAAGTGAGTAAGAAACTCACGCTGCCTTTTGGCTTGTCAATATTAAATAGCTCTGGGGGAGGGAAAGAGGCTTTTTCTCTCGTTGATAAGTATTTGTGGAAGCAGATTGTGAATATGCATTGCTTTCTAGCCTTCCAATCTTGTTTCCTCTGCCTTTTTGACTGTTATCCAGTAGGCATGTTCTTTTATTTGTTCCAGGCATTTGTTCCCATTTCCTGTTTTGATTCCATGACCGCAGTGTGTGTCACTTTGCAAAAGGATTGCAGAAAGAGTGAGAAGTGTCATATAATGTGGTTTGATTGGACTCTGCCATGAATTTCCACATGGAACTTGGGGCAGCTAACTAAATGCCCGAGCGTTCAGGGTAGAGGAGGAAGAGGGGACCATGGTTCTGACTCTCTACTTGTGTTAATGACTTGGGAAGTGATTTAAGGGTTCCATCTATAGAGCTGTGATAGGAGAATGGGCACTGTTGCTCCACACTGAGTCTCTGGATTAAATCACTTCATCTGATAGTTCCAGTTTGTTACTCTATGTAAAGAAAGGATTCTCATCCAGACAGTAAAACCTTTTGAGGGAGAAAATGCATCTTGCATGTGCACTATATAGAGTTGTGGGGTTGGAGGGATTAGGAAGAAAGTATTTACACGTGTCAGTACCTTGGAAATGATCACACTGGTCATAAATTCTGGTTACTCTTTATAATAATCTAATCCAATAAAATATCCAGGTGCTAAGTTCTCTGGTAGATGGCTTCTCAGTTCAATTCATAGACTCACAGAACGATGAAGGGACCTTAAAGTTCACCCAGTGCCAACCCCCTGCCACGGGCAGGGACACTTTCCACTAGAGCAGGTTGCTCTCAGCCCCATCCAGCCTGGCCTTGAACACTGCCAGGGATGGGATAGTCACAGCTTCTCTGGGGAACATATAGTTTCACATCCTGTCTAGCCCTTTCTAGCAGGGGGAAGATAAATAACACATGATCCTGCATTATTTCAGGTAGAAAAGGAGGTACTCCTATGCAGCATGCCCCAATTGTGCCCCATCTCCCCAGTGCGGTAACACTTTCCTCTTTATAATTGAACTTTTAATAACCTCTGCCATAAAATAACCATTCTGCTGCTCTCTTCATCCCTTCTTCTCCCTCCCACCCACTCTTGAGGCCATGTCCTGTGTCCTCTGATCTCCCATGCTTTCTCACTGTGTGCTGGTAGCCTATGAAAGCCATGTCTCTCTTTGGCCAGTTACTCCTAAAGAGACCTTGTGTCTCATGGCTTGCTGTGCCTTTTTGTTCCCTGAACAGGAAACATTTGGGGTGTGATCAGAAAGCTCCTCTCTTTTTAGATCGTGCTGCCTGCTGTCACCAGCAGACCAAAGGCACTGCCATAAAGACTCCACATTGTGAACCTCTGGCACAGGAAATCCTTTTAATACTCTGCATTTGATTTACCCAATTCAGTGTGTAGCATTTACCTTGGCCACCTTGTAGGAATGAAGAATTTACCTGACTGCATGGGCTCCTCTGAGATTTTGGGGGAAGCTAGTAGTTGTATCACATAATGTAGAAATAGAATATAGATTATCCCTTTTCACAGAGCATACTAGTATTGTGCACATTAATGATGTGGCCTGTGAGGTAGCTCAATACAGCTGAGGGAATGTATTGTGAATCATTTCTCTGCAGGCTTAATGCCTGATCCAAACAAGATTCAATAGCTTCTGTCTGCTCTGTCGCATTGACACGTGCCATTCAAGCTTCCATTCCAGTGGTCTCCTAAAACCATGTCCCAAGTTCCAGGAGGCTTTTTTGTGTCTTGTTTTGCCTTGCTCATTTTTTAATCACATTTTTAATTAAGCTGTTCTAAGAGCTTTAACTTCCCAAGTGTTTTTACACTGGAGCAGATCTGGCAGGGATATGGCCCAGAGCCAACCTCTGCACTGGTACTGACTGGGTGTATTTCCAGTTGACGTCAATTTACCTTCCGGTTATCACATTGAGTTGGCTTTTTGCTCTGGCATCACGTCTTCAAATAGCTCTTGTGCTTTCCAAAGGACTGACGCAGGCTTTTCTGGATTCCATATCCAATTTCAAGCACCAGTTTGGTTGTGTATCTCAGCCCAGGCACCTACATGCACTGTCTTTAGTTGTATCTGAGATCATAATATCAAAGGCTGTATGTCTAATCAGCTTGCTCTGGGCTGGTTACAGCTGTTGAATCATAGAATAGTTAGGGTTGGAATGTTGTAAGTCGTCTTAGCATGGCAAATCCTAAGGGAATTGGTTTCTGCCTGTTGTTTCCCTTCTCTTTAGGCCAACTGTTAAACTTGGGAAGGACCAAATTGAGTAGGTTTATCCCAAACTTCATGCTGTTGTGCTTTTGGAGGCAGGTATAATATGGTTTCATGTTTTATGGACTGGTATATGGGTAATCTTATATTACAAGCAGAACTGCACTTTGAGGCAAGGCTGACTTGCTTTGTAAGAGAATTTGTTCTAACTTAGTTAGGCAAGTCCCTTCAGCTGTTTTGAGTTGGGTGCCAAAGAAAACAAACAGCCTGTTCTTGAGGCTTGCTTTGGTGTTAGTAACCAATTTTGTTTAAAGTAGCACGAATGATTGATAGTAGGAACATACTCCCAGATTTTTCCTCCTTTGTTATGAATTTTAGGTATGTTAATAGGATTATAGTTTTATTTCTGGGGTTTTTATTATTCCAAATGAAGTAGATGACTGCAAGTAACGGGTATCATGCAGTACATGTTTTAGTGGCCATAGGCTCTATGCCAGCTCTGCCTCTGCTGTTGCCCATAAATGCAAACGCAGTTCTTTTTGACTGTGATTCTGCTTGAAATCATAAAGGATTTGGGTTGGAAAGGACCTTAAAGCTCATCCAGTTCCAATCCCTGTCACAGTCAGGGACACCTTTCACTAGAGCAGGTTGCTCCAAGCCTCATCCAACCTGGCCTTGAACACTGCCAGGGATGGAGCATTCACAGCATCCTTAACAGGCTGTTCCAGTGCCTCACCACTCTCCAAGGCTATAGATGATGTTCCTTGAGCACTAGAGTCATCGTTCCTGAACATACCCTGCTGAGTGGGCTATAGGAGAAATGAAGATGGGACAAAAAATGGCTGGTGCTGTCCATGTAAAGGAGAGCAAGATGAGTCTGTACATTGCGATTCAGCTCCTGGAGAAGCTCAATCCCATGACTGCTGTAAAACGGATACAAAGGGCAAGCAGAACTTGCAGTGTGTTTTTCTTGGAACATGGAAGGAGAAAGAGCAAGGACCTGGAGGCCAATTTGAGGCCTGAACTAGCCTGTAGACTGAGGCAGGAGGCCCCTGTTCAAAGCTGCTTCATACTTTCCATTCTTAAGGCCTTGCCTCCAATAAATTTGCCAGATAAAGCCAGCGGGGCCCAAAAGTATTGTTTGAGTCTGCATTAGACTGATATTTCTGGGAAAATTGAAACCCAAATGGGAAACATAGTTCTAGGAAGGAGCTAAGAAAAGCATGCTTCTCCTCTTCGTGTCCTGCTGTGATTCTCTGTAGAGCTTCAGAGGCTGAGTGCTGCAGGAGGAGAGGTTTTGGAGCCTTTCAGAAACAGCACTCAGCCCTCCCAACTTCAGCGAGGGATGGCATCCTCCTCAAAGGATTTGAGCCTCTCTTTGCTGCTTTGAGAGAGCTGGGCAAAGCTGAGGAACTGTTTTATGCTGTGATCTGAGCACTTGGTGTATATTACAGAGGGGGAATTACATCTGATTCATCCAACCTGCTGGATATCCCAAGCAGGAGTTACGCATTCCCCTCTAACTATTTCATTTGGCAGAGGCATGCAGCAAATATATCAAGACTTCTATATGGCAGAATTGCTTTTTTGCTGTAGGTAGAAGCAGCTTAAAGTACACACAGCTGGTGAAAGAACAGTATTGTTGGGAACACAAAGGCCATAGCTTGGGAAGTGCCAGAATTAGTTTTACTTGTGTCTTAATCTGGCCTCTCTCTGAATGTGGTTGATTATATTCATTAACTTTATATTAGCCAGATATCTATAACTAATAGATATATAACCAATATAACTTTATATTAGTTGTCCAGATAGATGTGTTTCCAAGCAACCCCTGCCTCAGGTCAGAAGGTGGATTTGGGCTCTGAAAGAGAAGTTAATTGTCTAACAAAAGGGACCTGTTGTCTTCTGAATAGAGACTTCATTTGGAATGGATGAAGGCATCGAGGCAGAGGGACTGTAAGCAGAAAACGGGGTGGTGCTGTGATCAGAGCACTTGGATGCTTCTGCTGGATAACAGAGTTCTGCTCTTTCCTCTGTAGTGGAGTTGTTATGTGACATTAAGCAAATGGGTTTTCCTAGATGGTCATTCATTAGATCTTTCAGTCTGGGGCCTGATGGGGGAGATCCAAGGTGTGGTTTGCTTGAGAGCTTTTGCAAGTGAATTCAGGAGCTGTTGCATAGTACTGTGTGTGTTGAGAAATCAGGTTCTGGCTGTTTCAAACAAGAGGCCCTAGATTAATGAGGATTTGAAGGGTGTCTGTTGTGATAACAATTAATATGATGGAAAACCTGATGAAGAAATGAATTTCTTCTTCAGAGCACAGTTTGAACTTCAGAGGAAGAAATACAGCATTGGATATATGCTGTGAACACTGTGTGGGAAACCTGTCTTGAGGAAGCAGTAACCATCCCATGTGTGGGTAAAAGAGATGGGGTCCTTTGGGAGAACATCCTGGGGTTGGTTGGCATTGTAATGCAAATGCAGAGTGAAGCAGCTTAGGCTCAGTGCTGTCCGTAACTGATGCCCTTAACTTAGGTGCTTGACTTGGGTGTGAGAAAGAGCTTTTTAAATGTGAAATGATGCATAAAATATAACTTCAGAGCAAACAAAACAACAGACCGCAAGGTTAACTGAAGTGCAGTGTCATCAGTGAAGGAGCAGGCTGGATATTGCTTCCCCACACAGCTGGAAGGAAATGGGTAGCCGTGAAAATCCATCACGCATTGTGCAGATGAGGCTGAAATACTTGGCAAAAGATCATTTCAAGGGATTTTTGGTCTCAGTTCAGCGAGTTCCTAACTGAATCCTGGTTATATGTTCTCTTAACTGGGCATCCTGAACCCCAGCCTCAAGTATGGCTTGCGTTCTGTTCACAGCAGGATGGCTGCCCCGTTGCTGAGGGAGGCAAGGGAACCCCTCGAAGCATGTGGATCAGCTTTGTCCCAGCAGAGCCAGCTTCATGTGCTACCAGGCAGTTGGCAGCGGGCCTGTAAGGCAATTGTGTGGGATGGAAAGATGGCTGGGACATGGCATTTGCTATCAGGAGCAGCATGGATTTAGCCACAGGTTCTATTGGAACTTTCTGAGCTATTTATGCTGGGCATCTGGTTAAGTACATTGCTGATTCAGAGCCAAGTTAGGCTAGTGGTGAAATACACGTGTAGCATTGCAGTCCCCTTTGATTCATATAACCAGACCTCCCACTCAAGAGGGTGCTTAATCAACCTCTTCAATCCTGTATCTGTCTAACCTGTTCTTAAATACCTCCACAGTGTTACCTGCATGTTGTAGCCTCTCCAGAATATGCAGACTTACTCTGGTGCACCACTGGCCTTATTTTACACTGGGTTTTCTCTTGGTATCACATTGATACTGATCTTGCTGAAGTGTTCTTGTTGTTTCCTGAACTTAGGTATAAATTTACCTTTTTGTAGCAACCTCTTGCATTTGTGACTCTTGCAGTTTTCTCCTTGGATATTCTGTGGTGCTTCTACAACCTTGACTCCTTTGAACTTTCTTGCTGGAGGAGCTTTAAGGTCCCTTCCAACACAAACCAGTCTGGGATTCTCTGTTTCTATAAGCTGGATAAAATAGAGAAGCAGTCTGCAGCCTGTCTGCTGCCATGCTGTCAGTCTGTCTGAGTGTGCTGTGAGGTCTGTGGACCCAGTGGATGTATCCTTTTCTCTTCAGGAGGTTCTCACTGAAAACCCAAAGTGATGCTGACCATGGGGTGCAGGTGAATCACTTGTGATTCACGGCTCCATTTTGATATCAAGCCAGTGATGCCTACCACCAGCAGAGTCAGTTGCCTCCCTTGCTGTTCCCTGTTAATCTAGATGAGGCCATGATAATTTGTCTTAAATACCATATAAAAGCATCAGAAGTCCTATGAAAGTCAGAATGTACAATGTCTATTGCCAGGTCCCATCCATAGGGCCTGCTGCCTTGCAGAAGAAATCAGTTAGATGTGATACAACTTGTTGTTGCCAAATCCACATTGGCTGCTACTCGTCACCTTCCTCACTCCTACATGCCTGCAAATTGTCTGGGTTCCCATTTTGTCTTGCAATTGAAATTAAACCGATGGATATGTAATTCCTGGCTGTCCTTCCCACTCCTTCCCTGAACATATTTGCTTCTCTTCTGTTTTCTACCCCCCCTTTCTTTTGGGCTGTGTGCTGTAAAGACATGCAGAAAAGTGGGAAAAGATTATAAGCCTTTAAGGAATCTTCTAATTCTTGAAGGAAACATGACAAAGCACAAAGCTTTGTCTCTGTGTGGGTAACTGGAAACAGCAGCCACAGGCAGAGGAAGATTCCATGTTCACTATCAGTAAGACATGAAGGGAGACTAAAACCATGAATGCATTACTTAAAATGGTTTTGTTGCTGATTCTGATGTTCCCAATCAAAGGATTTATTTTGATGGCGTTTCTTTAGTTAAAAAGACATTGTGATACGAGTTCTGGCAGTTCAGAAAGGTTGTGGCCATATAAAGCGTTCTCTGTGTTCAAGGAGTTGATTCTGCTCTGTTCTCATGTCGTCTAATCCTTGCTGAGGCTGTGCCACATTGTGGCTGTGTGCAAGAGGCTCTACCTTACTCCTGCTCTCTGGTATCTGCCATAGAGGTAAAAAAGAGTATATGAAAAATCAGCTTTTAGGGCTCCCAGTCAAGTACCTTTCATTGCTTCAACACTGCTCTAATTCTAGGAAAAACCATCCAGCTTGCTCTGCCAAGGTGACAAATCGTGTTGCTGCAGTTATTCACATGTGTGGCACAGTACCCTCAAGGACTGTGCAAAGAGAACTCAGTAACCCCCAAACCACTCGGACATCCATGCATCTTTTAGTTTTTCTCCTGTGTGCTGTCAATAACACTTGTTTCTTTGTCCCTCCTCTCCTGCAGTTTCAGCTTCTTGCCTCAGCATTATTTAAGTCTGGCTCGGATTTCACCACTCTCGGTGAGTATTGTGTATCAGAAGAATTAGACTGTGTTCCCTCTGATAATTGCTATTAGTTTCTGCTGGTTTTTATATCAAGTGTTACGGTTCACATGAGCTCTTTTTGGTTTGAAAATGCAAAATGCCACTACATAGACATTAGAGTATTTGTAATGAGCAGTGCCCAATGCCCCTCTGCCACCAGTGGTTTTAAACCTGTGCCTTCTGGGCTCATTTTGTGGCTCTTATTACAGTTGATGCCTCACCCAAATAAACAGCTTTGGTCAGCATAAAGCCCCTCCTGTCTTCTCACTTGGGAATGTCACAGCGTGGCTACAGCTCTGTTTGCTGTGATAACTGCAATTCCTGGAGCAGTTCGGTTCACCCTGTTCTTTGCAGAACTAGTTCTGTGGGCAGAACGTCAAGAGCGCAGAGAACAGTGGTGTGGAGGGCTGGAAACAGGAGCTCTGAGCCAAAGCCACTATTTGTTTCACTCTTCTGTCCAGTTAACTCTTCTGAACAGTTGAGAGATTAATCCTGGACAAGCTATAGGAAGGCTATAAGCATAATTTATGTCTTATAATGTGTTCTCCTCAAGTCACTGAGCTCTTTGCAAAGGAGCATGGATGCCTTCAGTTCTTAATGAACCAGCAATTCCCAATCTAAGCAATTGATGGAAGGAAAAAGCCCACTCCACTGTCAGCCTGGCTGGATGAGAAAGCTCAGCTGAGCTTGTGTGATTTGGAAGGTCTTATTTAGTTGATGTAATATGATGGATTCCTTAAAGGAAGCAAACCTACGTTTTAGAACATTGTTTTCTCCCCTAGTTTTAAGTGTTCTGAAAGATGGATTACTTCTTGACACAACACTTTGTTCAGAGGTTGGCTCTACAAATACATATATCAAGTGGTGCTTCTAAAATACAACAAAAAAACCCCAAGCCCTCCTTGATTTGATTAACTTGCTTGACTCTGATTAACTGAAGAGTGAGTTCACTGAATTAATAAGCATTCCTTGGAGATCCCACTGATGGAAGTCATACAAAGCAGAGGAAATAGTTGTATAGCCCACTCTATTGTTCTTGCTGTTGGTGGTTTAAGTATGAGGATTTGGATAAGGAAAGCTCCAGACTAAACCCTCCCCTTTTGAGAGGCAGCACTTCACAAAAGGGGTTTGTAGAGCACCCTTGTGCCAAGATGCAGCTCTGACTGAGGGCTCCTGCCATCAGCAGAGCTTGTCTAGAGAAGAACTGCATGCAAGGCAAGTACCAGTTCTGGGTGAGACAGTCATGAGGATAATGAGGAAAGCCTGAGGACAGAAGAAATGAGGCACCACATAAAAATAGCTGCAGAGATTTTGTTTTCTGGGACATCAGAGCAGCCTCCTGAGGATTCTTGCTTCCTGCAGTTCTTCAGGGCTGTCAATGAGCTTGACAGCCATTTGCTTATTACTTTTCATATCGTTTGATTGCAGCGTTAGCTTGGGGTGGCGTGGTCTGTGTGTGTGTCTGGGCTCATAGTAATAGGACAGAGAGCTGGGGGCCTTGGTTAGCAGAGGTAGAAACAGCAAACAGGTTGATGGGGGTGATCCTGCCCTTCTACTCTGATCTTGTGAGACCCCACTTGCAGCCTGTGTGCAATTCTGGTGTCCTCAACATAAGAAGGATACGGAACTGCTGGAGCAAATCCAGAGGAGGCCTCGAGGATGATCAGGGGCTGGAGCAGCTCCTGTATGGAGACAGGCTGAGGAAGTTGGGGCTGTTCAGCCTGGAGAAGAGAAGGCTGCGTGGAGACCTCATAGCAGCTTCCAGTGTCTGATGGGGGCTATAAGGATGCTGGGAGGAGCTCTTCATCAGGGACTGTAGTGATAGGACAAGGGGTGATGGGTTCAGACTTTAACAGGGGAAGTTTAGATTGGATATAAGGAAGAAATTCTTTACTGTGAGGGTGCTGAGGCACTGGAATGGGTTGCCCAGGGAAGTGGTGAATGCTTCATCCCTGGCAGCATTCAAGACCATGTTGGATAGAGCCTTGGGTGATATGGTTTAGTGTGAGGTGTCCCTGCCCATGGCAGGGGTGTTGGAACTGGACGATCTTAAGGTCCTTTCCAACCCAAACCATTCTATGAATATATGAACATCTGTCCACAATGGACAACCAGCGTATTCCACATTTGGAGCAGTGAGCACTGACTTCATTTCCCCTTTTCTTTCTCCTCCAGGATTCTCAGATGTTGACCACACGTATGCGCAGAGAACTCAGCTCTTTGACACACTAGTCAACTTCTTTCCAGACAACATGACCCCTCCTAAAGGCAACCTGGTGGACCTCATCACGCTGTAACAGAGCAATCACTGGACACATGGAAGAGGGGAAAAGCATCCATTTTCAGTATTTTCATTTTTCTACTGCATTGATTGACTGCTGGGATGAAGTAATATAGTAACCCCTAGGTGTTGGCAAGGGGTTTTATACGTGTATGGTGGATCCCTGAAGCTTTTCCCTTGGAGTAGGTTAATAAAATGTAACTGACGTACTTCTGACTAAATAGATATATTTTTTCTGACTTTGGAGTTTGAGTTAGCAAATGGAAGATTGAAAGAAAAGGGTTTTTTTGGAGGGGAAGAGGATAAAAGATAAAACCCAATCACGCAGTGATTACCTATAGGGGAAAATTGTGGGTTGTCTGGAATTAATGATGATGGATTTTATTTAGGGGGTTGTGAGGAAGTGGGAAAGGTTGTTCTTTGCTCATTTGTAGCTAGTCATGGTATATTGCTTTATCCTACAACTCCATCCTCAGCAGCTGAAGAACTTGGAGGCAGGACACTGGCACGTGTGGAGGTGATAGTAATGTTGTGTCTTGAGTCTTGTATTGCAGTTTGTCTGTGAGGGGGAACATGTGTTACAACCTACGTGCCCCCTCATCCCAGAATCAGGCTGAGTAGTGTGTAATTGCATCTGATACCCCATTTAAACCTGAATACCTGCCTGCCTATCTTCTGTTCTCTGGAGCTTCCACTTAAACCTGCCAGGCAAGTGGGTACCTCAGAGAAACCAAGGGAACAACTCCAACAGGAGTGTAGTGCTCATCTGCCCCTTTTCAGTGGATGTTCTGGTTTTGCTGCTGTACTCTTCCAATGGGAATCTGTGCGGGTACTGGCAGGACTGGGTCTTCCATCACACGCATCCCAACCTCTGCAGTCTGACTCTGGGTTGGGTGTAGGATATCTGAAGCAGATTGTCTTCGTTTACATGCACCTGTGCTTCTGTGTGCAGTGTTTGTCGATGTGTAAATATAAAGAGGATTGCTCCCAACAGCTTGTCTGCTCCCTCTGCAGTGCAGCTCATTCACTTCTCAATGCATTTTAGACCTAGATCTGAATGTAAGGGAGGCCTTTTTAGCATACATCCTTTTGAAAGCAAGCTGATGCATATGTATAGAATATGTATTCTTCCTAGCTGAAAGCCTTCTTTATAAACAAGGTAAGGGCTTGGTGCTGCACTCTCAAGTGGAGTGAAGGATACACATACCCAGCAGCAGAATCTTTTTGCATTTGCTGTCAGTGCAAACTGGCAGATGTAAATATTGATATGAGACTGCAAAGCTTTATGTCCAGAGCTGTTCATGCCAGTGGGGTTTCGTTGCTGCACCCACCGTGGCTACATGACTCCTGTTGAACTTGATGGAAGTCTTGTGTGTGCAAAGATGATTTGGACTCTGAAATAAAAAGAGTTAGTGAAGTGTCTTTTTTCAGAGCTTGAGTGTCTGCTTGCTTTGATTGCATTGTATTGCCTCTTGATCATGTCCTTTGTGTGACTTTTGTAGTCCTGGTACGTTAGAAATAAATTTATAACCTCATATTAGTGTTTAATCACTTAGAAAGGAAGGAGCAACATGTTGGAGGCTGGGTTTTGCTTTGGCTTCAGGGAGGACCATACAAACACAGTGTTTTTAGGTAACCTGTAACTTGAGGAGACTGTTTAGATGTTGTATACTTCAGAGGACAGCAAATCAGATGTCTGGTGGGAGAATCCACTCGGTACGTAGTGCAGTAAAGGAAATCTGGTGGAATTGTTTCTTTGAAACATTGCCATTTAATGTGTTTTCCAGTGACATGGAAAGTTTTATGTCACTGCTGGGCTTTACGATGTATTAATTTGATGCTTTGTTAACTAAAGTAGAGCTTATATAGTACAAATGGAGATGCTGGTTGTGCTGGAAGTGGTTTTCCATTGAGATTAAACTCGGTACTCTTAATGCAACCCGTCCAAATGCAGCCCTCTAGTACTTCAAATTGTAATGCTGTTATGCTTCCCCATCACTTGTTCTCATTCCCTGTGTATTCTCCAGTGTCAGTTAGATGGTGAATCGTGCTTTTGGTGACAGTTTTCTACTCAACCAAGCCCTTCACAAACTTCTATGTGTACATCTCTGGCTATACATGAGGCTGAACCCAAAAGAGAAAACCCAAATGAGGAGGAGCCATGGCGAGCAGGCAGTACTTTAGGAACGCCAAAAGCTCTGTGGATGGTGGTGCTGGTGAGCAGAACATTGTGTCAGGCTTGATTAGTGTTACAGAAGTTCAATCAAAACCCATTGTCCTCTGCATCAGGGTGCGTGTGAAGCCTGGCAGCTTATGTTCTTGTAGCATGGCATAAATGGATGATTGTCTGAGCGAGGTGAGCATTGCTTCTGCAGGACTGACAACCCCAGTTAATGAGAGCACTTCAGGATGATCAAATACTGACCTACCTTTATCCCGAGCAGATCGATTTCAGCTCGCACGACTGCAGTTTGTGGGTTACAGCTGGGCATGAACCAGCAGAAGCTGTTTGCTCAGCTCCAGCGTGTTTGTGGAGCAGCAGAGGCACCCTGTGGCCAGAGAGGTTAATCCAGAGTGAAAGCTTTGTGGCTTTGCCAAGGGTCTTTCCTGCTTCTGTGTCCTTTAGGAGGCAGAATGAAATGATTACTCTGCATTGGTGTGTGCTGCACTACCTGCTTTAAAACCTAATTAAAACTTGGGAGCACTGAAGTATAAAGTTCCTTTCAAAACAAGCCAGCTATTGACAAGCAGCGACAGGGAGAGTTTGAATGTAATTACATGCAGATCTTTCAAGATGCTGGTGATGTTCCAGGAAAGCGTTGGATGTGATCAGAACAGAATTAACTGAAGTACAGACTGCAAAGAGAACCTGAAAATGTTGCACAGCCCACTGCATGCAGGGGTATAAATAGCCAAGCCGTGCATAAGAAGTCTCTGAACCTCACCCTTACTGCTTGCAGGCTGGAGCAGAGACTGCTTTTTAGCTTAGACAAGACTATATATGCCTCTACCTTACACTATAAGGTGACTTTATGTATGGATTTAACACCTCTGCACTCTATTAGCCGATCTCTAAATGAAGTGTTAACTTGTAAATAAGGGTATTGCAAAGAAAGGAGCAAGGAGGGGACTCATTTATGGTGACTGGGGTCTTAAAGCCAAAGTCGCAATGTTCTGGTATGGTTTGTAAAGCTGTAGGTAGTCAGGGTGGGATAAACCTGTTACAGACAAGACTTTAGTCCTGATTTAGCTTTTGAGGTCTATGAGTTTGGTTCTGCACTGGCTTTCAGCATAGCTGCCCTTCCAGTATTAATCAGTAGATCATCTCTTTGGAAGACTTTATTCTATATGCACATACACAATAATATTCTATATATGCAGAGTTGTTCCTATCAACTAATGCATTCTTCCAGAGAAGTAAAGCCCTTCTGATTAGATTTTGGGTCTCTGGGATTAGGCATAATTGAGTTCCTTAATGTTTGTCATATGCAACCCCTGATAGTAGCCATGAGGCAGAAGTCCTTGAGCGTTCTCCCCAAATGTCTTCTCTAAGCAAGTACTGCTATCACAGTGGGACCCAACATGTTTTCATGTGGCAGGTGGCAGCAGAACCTACTTCTATGATGTTAAAAGTGAGATTGCAGCCACCTTCTTGCCCTTTGTTATTTTGAGGATACCATTAATACCGATCCTGTGGAGGCAAAGTGGTTGTTGAAATGTAGTTTTTTATCATCTGTCTCTTTTAAAGGCGTAACATTTGTGACATTTATTCTTAAGCATATGTTCCTTTTGCTGAGTATAATGAGGAAGGAGAACTTTGTCTTGGAAGGGTTTAGTTTGTCCCCTCTCTGGACAGCATCCTCTTTGTGTAGTTTAAGTAGTCATATCCAGATGCAGACATGAACATCAGGGATTTGGTGCTGTGTGTCCCAGGATGGCTCTGTGTGCACAGGTACGAATTAGCTCCAGGATCAGAACATTAATAGCAAAATGCCACTCTCCTTTTGGAACATCAATCTGGGAAGACCCAGTTGGAAAAGCTTTTTCTAAGGTTATTTGCTGTGTGCAGTCACAACTGAGAGGGAAATGAGGAAACTTTCCTAAAGAGCATCCTAAAGCTTCCCTTTATGCAGCTTGTACCAGAGCAGGGATGCAGTGCAGAGCAGGGATGCAGTGCCAGGCTTCAGTTATTGCTGAAACGTTTTGGTCACTGATGATAATAAAATGCCTGGAAATGTAATGACTTAAGGAGTCAGTAAGTAAATGAGCTGGAGCCACCTATTTGCAGGAGGGCAGGCTCTTTGCAGATTGTTAGTGGGCAGGGATTGCGATGGCTTCATCTGTGTATTTAATCAGCAGCCACAAGCATCAGGGTCTCCATTAGCTGTTCCTTCTTCCAGAAGGGACACCTTCCAAAGCAGGGGAATGAGTCTGGAAGAGCATTTTCCATAGGGCTTTGTGGGAAGCTGTTTTCTGCATCGTTTTCCTGATGCGTGCAAGGGAGTTTTCTTCATTGCTGATCGTGTGCTGCCATGTGAGTGCTGCAGACAGCGGGTGGTAAAGGCAGAGCTCTGTTCTGACTTGAAACTTGTTTACTGCTCTTCCTGGAAGATACATGAGCATTAATGCTGCTCATTTCAAATGCAGGATGGTGGCAGGTACCTGCAACTGGTGATTCTCTTGCTGCCTGCTGTAGTTCAGAACTGAGAAGGAAATATGCTTGTAGAGCATCTTGAGTGAAACCTCTTGTACAAATTAGCTCTGTGCACCCTTAAATGACATCTCTGTACATGCAGTAATTCTCTTGGTGTCATTCTGTGCTGCTTGTGGGGAAAATGGTGAAAAATCATTAGATTTCCATGCATTTTTGAAGCAGAAAAATGCCTTGTGCAACCTTGAGCCCCAGTGTGCTTTGAATTCATAGTTGGCTGGCAGTGAAGGAATGTTTGGCTATTGTCAAGTGAAGTCCTGACACTAAAAACAACTCATGTATGTCTCTGGAAGCACTTGTGTTGTTTTATAGCTGTGCATATTAGAGAGACAGAGGTGGGCCAGTTGAGAAGATGAACATGTTTGCTGTTCTCATAAGGGGGGAAGATGATGGAAACTGAATGAACTTTGCCAAGTTAATAAGTACACGTGATAATTTGGAGATGGGTCTTTTTGTGAGAGTTTAAGAGCAATTACATGATCTTAATATAGATTTGATAGTCGTCTGGAAGCTGTAAACAGTGTTGAAAGGTAAATGTACTGTCAGAAGCTTGTTAGTGTTATCTAAATGCCTTTGGGTATGGGAGAGTTCATCATATCCTTTCATGGGAAAGGTTGGGCTGGAAATGATTCAAGTTGTGGTCATAACTTATAGGCAAAAATCCCTGTTTTACTGAAAGCCTCTATTATAATGAAAAGTTGGAGTGGCAAATGTAGGTTTACTGCACTGGAACCATTAGAGCAGTCCATGGCTCAGGGCCTGGATAAATTGACTCCAGATGCTTTTATCTGGAAGCCCTGGATCCAAATGCGGTTACAGAGGGGAAGCTGGTTAATGACCTGCTTATTGCCATTGGAGAGTCCCATAAGGAAGCAGCACAGTTGCTGCCAGCAGGTATGCTCTTGGCATTCCTCAGAGGCTAAAGAACTGGATGGAGTTCTGGATTATCCACCTGTGCTTTGGATCTATACGTGAACCCCTGAGGAGGACTGCATTGTGTGGGTTGTCTGTATCACCAGCTATATATCTTAGGGCTAGAGGTCTGCAGGGCAACATCTTCCCCAGGCAGAGATCCTCAAGGTAACATATTGCTGCAGTCTCCTTTGCTTCCACCTACTTGAGCTCAATTTGTTAGCAGTGAACTCCGGATACTTGCTGTGACCCAAATTCAGTGCTCTGCTTCCAAATACCTCCAGCCACAGACTTGCTTATGCTGCTGTCAGTGTATTGATGGAGTATCCTGAAATCTTAATTTATGCTTGGTGCAGACAGAGGTACATGATGCCTTGGCTTCCAGCTGTTTGCTGTATGTCAGCACAGCTTTTACTTACTACCTGGAGACTCTAAGTACTTGAGTGCTGTCAGAAATCACTTGACTCTGTTCAGCTCTAATGTAGCATCTCAGTTCATCGCTGGGAAAAGTAATGTGAGTGAATGGCACCAAACTGGCTCTCCCAGGTTAGATGTTTGGTTTTGCTCCTCATTTGTAAGGAGGAAGCTATCACTAGCATAGATGCTGACCAGCATGATGGTCAAGGCATGGCCCCTTGGGTATTCCCCTCTATTTTGACTTTCTCTTCCCTGTGTGACCATTCATTGCTATTAAAATGCTGTGTCTTCAGACTTCCCTAAAGTGAATGGAGTACCACTGAAGAATTAGAGGTTAGAGATGTGTGGTGGTTGTTGAGGCATCAGTTTCTCCATGTGGCATCATATCCCAGCTGCTTCCTTTGCAAAACTCCTTATTGCTGCCTCCAAAACAGGAAGGATCCTTGGGATTCACTTTGTTCTCCCCAAGGGCTCTTCCTCCTCCAGGGTAAGGATGGGGATATGTGGGAGCCAGTTCTCCTGCAGAAGGACTTGTGCCCCTCCATGAACAGCATTTGATGTTCTGATAAGCTTCCCCTTCTGTCCCTGCAGGGTTTCTTTTGCTTGGCCCCAGGGGTGTGATAGCTGTTTGTCAGGAGAAAAAGGTGATGACACCAACCCCAACTTGCTTTCACCATCCCAAGTCTTCTATTAGTGAAGAAAACAGCTTATAGTGGGGGTGTTTGGGTTATTTCTGCAGGGTAGCAAAGGGAATGGGAAGAGAAATAGGCTTGGGGATAATGTGGTGGCTTATGGGAGTTGTGTTTAAGATGTGATCTGTCTTGTGGAAGGACGTAAAGATTTAACAAGTAGTTCTGCTGCTCAGAGGGTTTTGTTCCAGCAAGCTGGATTCTTTGGCTCTTTCTCAAGTGGAAGGGATGCAATACCAGGATCTAGTCCTGGAGCTTCACCTCAGCTTTTGCCCTCTCCATCCCAAAGACACCAAAGAGAATAATACAAGTCCTTTTCCCTCCTCAATCCCTTTTGTAACAGGGGCAACAAAGCCCGCTGGGCTTAACACTGCTCACACACAGTGGTGGCTGTGCAGCACAATCAGCTATCAGAGCAGGCCTTAAGAGCCCCTTAAAGCCTTTTCTGATGAAAGCTGCCAGTGAGATTAAGGGAGATTAGCTGCTTTTTAATTACTGTGATGGTGGGGAGGCTGGACCACAACAGTGGCTCAGTGGTTGCTGTCTGCTCCATGTCCCAAATACCAATAGACAGGTTTTTCTCCCTAATGATGACAAAATACACTTTAAATATCCTGACTTTGTAACTGGCTCCCAAGGGATCCAGTCAATTATTTTGTCATTCACTTAAATAGAAGATTGTCAACGGGGTCTGCTTATTGAAGGAGGCTGAAAAGTGAATTCATCAACCCAAAACTGGCCTTTTAAAAGGGGCAAAAGGCTCTTACCAACCCTAGGTGCAAGTCTGTGAACTCACTGCATATAGTCCGGTCTGAACAGCAGATAATGCTTCTACCTCTGTTTGCCCTGCAGTCAAAAGGTGACAGCTTGATTTCCTTCCCCAGGCAGTGTGGAGACCTCCCATACTTGAGAAGACTTTTATCTGTCCATAGAGGAGATAACTCTTGTTGCTGAGTCATTTTCCCTTTCTCATCTGCCGCTGTAATTGGGAAGGCAAAGGAGCAGCAGAGGCTGAGTTTTGCCTTCATCTCTCCCTCATCATTCCTCTCCTTCCTCCCGTCTCCCCCCCCCCTTAATGTTTTGATGTGCAAAACACTTTTCACTTCAGGAGCTGCTGTGCTGGGTAGTGGGAAAGAAAACAAGCCCCTTGTAGCTTGTTACTCTTTACTAAAGCTGTATTTTCTGCTGTGCCTTCCAGCTCAGCTCCTCCACAGCAGGAAATGAGGGGATGCTGGAGAGACCTTTAGGAAGAGGAAAGAGCTTAATTACACAAATAAACCTGTTTGTAGGAGTTCTTGAGCCTTGGAGGCCCTGACCTTGCAGACCACCTTGGGTATGGTTGTTTGCAGTTAATGGGAGATGGTGACCCCGTCCTTGTGGGCTGGGGTGATGTGCAGCTTGTATATTTAGATGCTGCAATGCAATGTGCCTCATTTAGAAGCATTGAGCCCCCAGCATTTTCCCTGTGAGTATTCAACTTTGCTGAAGTAACTTCTCTTTTAGATGGTAGCATACCCAGGATTTGGGTAGCTTGTGGTTAAACACCAATATCTGGCTGGCTGGACACCATCACCTGGTTAGGGGTGGTTTTTCAAGCTGTTTCTATGAGCTATTTCCTCTACTCTTACCATAACACTGTATTGTGTGGTGTTTGTATTGTGTGAGGACCTTTAATGTTCATTATCTCGTCCTCTCCACCCTCATGTGGTCCCCAAAGCCTGCTTTTCCCTATGTAGTGCTTGGAGTTGTGAGTGTCCAACCCTTGTCCACAGTTTGGCCTTTGTTTCCTGTTGTGGCATCCGACATGAAGCATCTCTTCCATCAATCCCACAGACCGTGTCCATCTGAATTCCCTTTGGTTTGTGTCCTGCAGTTGTTGTCTTGGGTATGTGACCACAGGAATGCTGAACCGAGGGGTGCAGACAGCCCTGGGCTGGAGAGGAGCATCCATGGGGAACACTGTGACCTGCACACAGGCCAGTCAAATACTGACTAGACCAGAGCCCATGGTGATTACTGGCATCATTCCTGGGCTCTGGGGATTCCCCATCCTGCTCTTTCCATGACAGATGATCTGTGTTCAGCCTGGAGTGTGGTATTTTCTTCCTTGGTACCAATCATCTCTGATGGTTTCTGGGTCGATGTGTAAGCACCATGCTGTACATAAACGAATGAGTGATACAAGGAATATTACAGCTGTAGTTATGTTGTATGTAATGTACATAAGGAGAGAATGTATTTTGTTCATTTTTTTTTCTTAATAAAAATGTATATGCCAGCAGGGGTGTGTGAGATCCCTTCATCCTCACTGCTTGCTACATCCTTCGGGAAGAGCGGCTGGAGAACTGCTCATAGGGAAGGACCTGGGGGTGTTGATTGAACATGCACCAGGCAGTCAAGAAGCCCCCAGCATCCTGGCCTGGATCAGCACCAGTGCAGCAGCAGGGCCAGGGCAGGGATTGTGCCCCTGCTCTGGGCACTGGGGAGGCTGCACCTGAATCCTGTGTTCAGCTCTGGCCCCTCACTACAGGAGACACCTTGAGGTGCTGGAGCGGGGCCAGAGAAGGGCAATGGAGCTGGTGCAGGGCCTGGAGCACAGGAGAGATGGGGAACGGCTGAGGGAGCTGGGGGGTTCAGATGGAGAAGAGAAGGCTCAGGGGGACCTGATGGCTCCCTCCAAGTGCCTGCCAGGAGGATGGAGCCAGGAGGGGCTGGGCTCTGCTCCCAAGGAACAAGGGATGGGACAAGAGGAAACGGCCTCAAGCTGCACCAGGGCAGCTTTAGATGGAGCTGAGGAACAATTCCTGCCCCACAGGGTGCTCAGGCATTGGAACAGGCTGCCCAGGGCAGGGCTGCAGGCAGCGTCCCTGCAAGTGTTCACACAGCGTGGAGACGAGGCCTCAGTGCCATGGGTTAGGGGTGGCCTTGGCAGGGCTGGGAATGGTTGGACTGGATGAGCTTAAAGGGCTTTTCCCACCTGATTGATTCTATGATTTTAAGTCTGTGACGGCCTTGTTAGAGGTGTTGTCAACCAGGAGGTGTGTTATGCTTGAGTGGCTGTCACTGTTGCTTCTGGAGAAGCCTCCTGTGTCCCTCCATGGCACAGAACAGCTGAGAAAACACCCTGTTCCCTGCAGTCATCCATGGGCTGGGTCAGTGTTCCATAAATCCAGCCTGTGCTGAGCAGCTGCAAGAACTTTAATTGAGGAGGAGCACAGAGTTAGAACACAGGCTGATGCAACCCATCAATCTTTAATCATGGAATGGTTTGTGCTGAGAAGGACCTTAAAGCTCATCCAGCTCTAACCCCTGCCACAGGCAGGGACCCCTTCCACTGGAGCAGCTGCTCCAAGCCCCTGTGTCCAACCTGGCCTTGAACACTGCCAGGGATGGGGCAGCCAGCCCTGGAACATCAATATTTGAATCAAATAAACTTTTCTTTCTTTCTTTTTCTAGTTCCTTTGCATAAATGGAAACTTAACCTGGGTCAAAATGTTTTATTTGAGGCACTTCAAGGTCAATGGAGCTGCTGAACTGCCCATGCTGCTGTGGAGGAGATCCTGCTCTTGTCTTTGGTGTCCCTCCTTCACCAGCGTCTTTTGGCTTAAGGGTTTGAGGTTTGATTCCCTCCTCTACAGCATGACCCAAGTGTGAGGAGGGGCTGCAGGATGGGTTTGAGTTAAGATGAAGGACAGATACAAGGGTAAGCTCCTTCCCTTCCCTCCATGGGCTTAAAGGCACCAGTAAATCAAGCAGATGCTCTGGTCATGGTGGAGCTGCTCTCACCCCCATCAGTGAGCATCCCACTCCTCTGAGCTCTCTTTGTTTTGAATTATGAGACATTCTCCACCACTACCTTCCTTCCTTCTGCATGGGAAATCACAGACAGGTTTGTGTTGGCCAGGACCTTAAACTCATCCAGTTCTACACCCCTGCCATGGGCAGTGATGCCTCACACCAGACCATGTCACCCAGAGCACAAGTTCTTCCTCCATCTGAAGGACTGGGTTGGGTTTGCTCCTTCTCCCCCAGTGTTTTCCCATGTTCTTTGCTAGGAGAAGCCTGCAAGCCCCATGTTGTGCCTCCAAAGCTCCAACCCCATCCAGTGGCAACACCCCCATCACTCAGCCAAGGAATGAGCCTTTTACATAAGAACGTTTATTGACAGAAATACATGATGCTTCCAAAATATATTTGTAGGAAAATGCAAGAATAATCTCTACAATCCAGTTCCTCAGTAAATTCCAGTGTAAATCAGACTCCTGTCCCCGTGAGAGATGCTGCTATACAGTACGTAAGAGCTCTAGTATATGTGCAAGGTTCAACAGGAAATAGGTTCTCCTTCTGCAGTCCCTTATGGATGATGTCTCCTGTATGTCCTCTGTAGGCAACACCAGTCACAGTCTCAACCTCAGCGCTTGGATCATGGCACTGTGAGTGGGAGATAAATGGTCCTAAAGTATTTACACGTTCCATGTGAATCCGAAGACGGAAAAGTCTCCAGCCAGGACATCTGAGCTGCTTGGGAAGCTCCCACCAGGAGGTAAGAGTAAGAAGCTCCTTGTACAACGTGTTGGGTGTTAAAGCTGGTTTGGGGGAGAGAAGAGGAGCATGGGGAAGGGAGGAAGGAAAGGCTGGGATAGGTTTGTTTTACCTGTTAGTTTTTGGTCTAAACAGTATGGCTGCAGTCTATAACGGGAAGGATTAAGGCCAAAGATGCTCAATTACTGCATTTCCTACCTGTTTATGTCTCTTTTTCGAGCCCAAAAAAGAATGTTCTCAACATAAGAACCATACTGGTGTTATCTTTCTTTTTTCTTTCTCACGGAAATAGTTCTTTAAATAGGGGGAAGGAAAACTCTACTATAAAATATCAGTGGTTTAAAAATACGGTGTCTGGAAAAATAAATAAATGTACAATTCCCATTCAGATAGAAATCCCTGTAAGCACTTGCTGAGCAGTCAACATCTGCAAGGAAAGACCTCAGCTTGCTTCACCTCAAGCCTTGGGAAGGATTCTCTTGGAAAGTCTTTGGACCTGATTCATTAAAGCACTTTGGCATCTCTTTGCTGGGAAGGGGGAATCTTTAGGCACGTGCCCAATAGCCACTGCCTGGAGATGCTCTGCCGGGAGCATCCCTACAGCGGCTCCTGTGGCCAAAACCCCATCCTTTGGCTGCATTGATCCCATGCCAAGGGCAGGAACACAGGGTCAGTGTGTTCCCTGCGGCAACAGGGAACCGAAGGCGCTCGGAAAGCAACTGCTAATGCCAAGCCCAAGGGTTCTTTGAGCCTTGCTGCAGTGTCAGAGATGGACTTGGTGCTGCCGTGGCACAAGGTTACATGGGCAGGATGTGTTCTCCTGCTTCGTGTTGGGTTGGATCCCCTCCCAGCATGGCCATTGGCTTTTTCTTTCCTTGTTTCTTTGCCTTTCAACCCCCGTCCCCTCCGGAATGACTTCCCCACAGTGCAGTGCAGGGGAAGTGAAGGCTGCTGAATACATTGCTGATGAATAGCAGGACTATTTACATACAAAAATGTATAGGTTTGAATGCTTCAAACTCACTGCCCTTGGGTGCAGGAGAGAAGGGAGAAGAGCCAGGCCCTTGGAGGAGGCATCTTCTGTCCCACCCCGACCCTCTCCTTCACGTGTATTCCCAAGGACCAAATCGATCCATGTTTCTCCAAGTTTTCCATTGCTCAGCTCTGCTTCTCCCTTCATTCAGGGCAGCCATGGGAGCAGATCCCCATCATGTTGACTTGGTGGCAGAGCCCAAAGGGAATGGGCTGTTGTGCATTGGTGAATGCCTGGTTTATGGCAAGCAGGGGAAAGGAAAGGCCGTGCTCAGGCATTGCTCTTCATCTGCAGCCCCTGTGGCTTGCAGAGGGCTTGGGACCACCACATCCTCCTGTGTTGGTGGATGCTCTCACCCAAATGACCTTCCCATCATCTCCTCCCTTTTCTGTGTGACAAAGGATGAAGCCCTGCTCTGATACTTGCCTCTGCTGAGCTGCTTCCCCAAATCCAGAGCTAAGGTGGGAAACTCTCCCCATCCTTTTAGAGCCACTCAGGAGCTGTGATGGGGAGTTAGGAAACCAGGATCAGCCTCAGTCCAACTGCTTTCTGCTCCTGTGTATTCTTCTTTTCCCCTCTAAAGCAAAGGGAGACCTGGGCAACAGACCAAGGGCTGCAGGACAAGGCTTGGTCTCAGCTTTGCTGCTGGTCTCTTACTTTACCAGCTATTGAAGAAGAGCTTGAAAGTGTGGGCTGAGCTTCGAAACTGAACACCAAGGGCTGCACCAATGGTAAACCCAGAACACCACCAAACTACCCAGCTCGTGCTGCTGTTCTTTCCCCTCTTCTGCTGCTCATGCAGGAAAACATGACCACAAGAACCACAAACCACCGTGGGGCACGTAACCCATGGCCTTAGAAGAGGATGGATGTGGGCTGTGAGATGCTGCTGTGTAAAGACTGGAAGGCAATCAACACTTCTGTAGGGGAATGCAGTAACAGAGTCAGACTCCTGCACCAGGAATCATGGAATGCTTTGGGTTGGAAGGGACCTTAAAGCTGATCCAGTTCCAATCCCTGCCACGAGCAGGGACACCTTCCACTGTGTCCAACACTGCCAGGGATGGGGCAGCCACAGCTTCTCTGGGCACCCTCACAGGGAAGAGCTTCTTCCTTATCTCCAACCTGAACTTCCCCTGTTTCAGTCTGAACCCATCACCCCTTGTCCTGTCACTGCAGTCCCTGATGAAGAGCCCCTCTTTGTCATCCAGAACCCCCAACCTTGTGCCTTGACCAGTGAGCAGGCATCCCTCTTGGTCTCAGTTCACCCTTCCTCAGAGGAATGGACTCAAGCAGTTATTCCTTTTCCTCTCCCTCCCCTTTGCATCAATACAAAGAGCTGCTGTGCCTCTCCTGGTCTCCTACTGTGTTCAGGATCCATCCCACAGGCACTGCTGCATCCCTCCCATCCAACCTGGTCTGGATGTGCTCATTTGCCTATGGCACAACACAGGGTCTTGTGCGTTTCAGCCAGCAGTTTATGGAGAGAGGATGGAAACCGGATTAAAACTCAAGGAACAGGCTGGTCCACTTGATACTCGGGTGCTGGGAGGGCGAAGTGACAACTAAACAGCATGGGCTAGAGGACTTCCTGGCTCTACTTGCTCTTGGGACATGTGCTCCCTCTCCCACCCTATTGACATCTATTTCTCTTCATCTCGGAGTGATTCGGTAGCTGGAGGATGCAGTTGGTGTGGTTGGACATGGGATGGGAGGGGACACGCTTGGAGGAGACACCAGCAGCTCTCCAGGAGCAAAGCCACCCCATGAGCCCATGCCTGGTGTGGTAGGTCCTGCTGAGCACCCGCAGGTGATGGAGATGCTTGTCCATATGTGGCCACCACAGTGGCTTGTGTTGATGATGGGCCCCAGAGGTGTCTTCTTGTGTCCCTTCCTCTTCCATGGCACAAGGGGCCAGGATGAGTTCATGAATGGGTTTTTCTGAGGTTTATTGGGAATTCTGCCTTGTTTTGGAGGTGTGTGTGTGTGTGTAGGAATTGTGGGGTTCTTTTGGGGGGGTTGGTGGTTGGTTGTCTGCTTCATCGAGTTCTGCATCCTATAGATGCGTGTCCTCCTCTTCCTCCAGGTCCTCCTTCATTAGCGTGTCAAGAGGCACAATCCAGCTGTCCCCCAGCTCCCCGTTGAGGTTCACCTTCTTCTCCTGCATCTCAGAGGAGGTCTCCATCACCTCCAACGTGGGGTTATCGTGGTACCCGTTCTCCATCGTCTGCAGCTCCTCGGTCAGGCGCTGCTGCGAGGAAAGAAAACCAAGAAACCCCAATGAGGAACAGCTTGGCTGTGCTGTGTGTGCCACTTCAAGGCTCTCACCCACCAGCTTACCATGACCACTGCTCCATATAGATGGATCTAACCACATATAGAGCCTTTTGTGGTGAGGTTGCGGCTGGGGGCTGCAGTCAGTGCCAGTGCAGCGAGGGGATAGCATGGAGCTGGCAAGAGAGAGACTGCTAATGGTGGAAGGGAGGAAAGAGCAGCCAGAGACGTGTGGAAAACCTCCAGGAGCAGTTGCCAGCTTCAGCCTGGCCATGGCTTGGTCCCCGCTGGACCTCAGGAAGAGGCTGAGCATCCTTACCTCACCCCAATCCTGCATCCCTACTCCTGTATCCTTACCTACACTCTGTTCTCTCCCTCCCCTTTATGCTGTGCTTTTCTAGCTGCTTTATTGTTATTCTCCCCCTTGATGGCAAGATGCTGCCGGCCCATTTGCCCCTTCATAAACATCATCCCTCCTCGTTCTGGAGCTCATGGTGGAAACCAGGCAGGGAAAGAAGAACCAGGCCCTTTGTCACCCTCATCCTTTGGTACACCGTGCTTCAGGCTCCAACCCAGCCCTTCAAACCTCTGGTCCTTCCTAATTCACCACCATGGCTTCTTCATGGGTTCACCAGGGAGCTGCAGTCCTTGGTCAGCCCTTTCTGGGAAGCCCAGGGCTGTCTGTGGGCACCCCTGTTAAATTCCACCTCAATTCACAGCTTGATCCATTACAGCGCTCCTAATAAACGTCAGGAGACAGGAATGGGAGGGAATCCACGGAGAAAGAAAGGGATGGAGAAGCAAAACTGCAGCTTTGGCACTAGCAGAAGGGGGCTGCAAAGGTGCTGCTGGGGGTCCCATAGGTCCCTTTTGGCCAGGGATGGTGGGATGCTCGAAAGCTTTTAAGGGGCTGTTTCACCCCATGGAGATGCTGGTACCCCAGCATGGATGGATGCTCGGGCAGCGCTTCCTCCCACCATGGCAATGCACCCCCCACAGCGTGCAGCAAGGGGAAGGGGGTCTTTAAAGCTGGGCTTTAGTAGGCTTTAGTCCTGTTAAAAGCTACTGAATCCTACCAAGCATCGGGGGTGAGAGCTGGTGTGTTATGGATGCGGCGCCCGCCCCTCCGATCCCTGTGTTGGAACTCACATTAAAGATCAGGGCCACATGTCCATCATCAAACCCGGGGAGATCAGGGTGGATGTGCTGGTTATTTCCAAGGTAAAACAGGGTTTAAAAGGGGGGAGGGAGGGAAAGGGTTGGAGAAAAATAAAAATAACAAAAACTTTCAAGTCATTTTTTGGACAGAAGCAGGAGGAAAACCAAAGAAACCACCCAAAAGTGAATGCAGGGAGGAGAAAAGGGGTTGGTTTGTCTACAGTCCTTGTCCTATGGTCTGAGCAAGAGCTGTGCTGAGGAATCATAGGTTAGGGTAGGAAAGGACCTTGTGATCATCCAGTTCTAACTGGCAGCCCCTTGATCTGGTTCTGATACCCTGCTCTGTGGCTGGTGGGTTCCGGTCTCCAGAGCATCCCCCAGGGCTGGAACCTGTTCCTCTGCACCATGTTACATGAGGGGTACACATTCCCATCACTGGAATTACCCCATTTCTGCCTGTGTTCTGAACAATACAGGGAAAGAACAGTGCTGTGTTTCTCCCTGTCCCTGCTGGGACGTTTTTCCCCCTATCAGGGACACTTCAGCCAAGAAATGCTGTGAAACCCCATCAGCTCCAAGGGGACCACAGTGGGGGTCAAACATCTACCGAGGTCTTGCATCCTCTCCCATTCCCTCTCCAAAACATCAACCCTTTTAAACCCAAGACTGATGCTGCATCCATTTCCTCTTCTCTGCCTCCTGTGTTCATCTCTTACAGTGCAAAGGCTTCTTTATCCTTCAGCATCACACAGCTCCTGGAGCTGACATTGGGACCCCATGGGGAGGATGAGCTGGTTTGGGGGGAAATGACTTGGAATGCAGGGGTTTGCTTCTCCATTAGGAGGGTGGATAACACTATTTTGGCCTCATTTCTGCCCAGCTTTCTGTTGCTGTCTCCCCTCTGGAGCTAAATCCTCAGCAAGAGCAGCAGAGGCTGATGCAAACCTTGGTTATGTGGCAGAGCTCTTCCTACTCGCATGGGAATGGCCAGTCCTTGCAGGTGGATACTGCACTAAAATAATCCCAAACTGCTTCCTGAGATACCAATTATAATGATATGGGTTTTTTCCATGTCTGTTCTTCCTTAAATCCCACAGCTCTGAAACTGGGCTCTGGTCCATGTCTCCCAAAGGCTGAACCGTGCGGTGTTGATGCCCTCCTGTGGCTGCTGTGCAGCCACCTGCACCCAGCCCCTGGTACCAATGGGGAGAAACTGGGGTGATGCTGGGGACCCAACACTGCTCCCTGCTCATAGAAGTATTTTAAGGGGGAATTGGGTTGGAAAAGCCTTTCTTGTTGAAATAATGACCCAAAGATGCAGCTCACCCGCCCTGTACGTTGGGTGGCAGCAGGGATGGGTGCTGCTGGTTTTCATCCTGCCTCAACACCCCCAAAGGGCAGTTCCTGCCCCTCCAGAGCACCCACAGCATTTATCATAGGATCCTAGCTTGGTTTATGTTGGAAGGGACCTTTGAGCTCATTCAATTCCAACCCCTGCCACAGGCAGGGACCCCTTCCACTGGAGCAGCTGCTCCAAGCCCCTGTGTCCAACCTGGCCTTGAACACTGCCAGGGATGGGGCAGCCACAGCTTCTCTGTGTGCCAGCACCTCAGCACCCTCACAGGGAACAGCTTCTGCCTTATCTCCAACCTGAACTTCCCCTGTTTCAGTCTGAACCCATCACCCCTTGTCCTATCACTACAAAAGAAGAGGACTTGGGCACCACTTGAGCAACACACAAGGATGGTACCCACTGGACAAGCCAGGATGTCTCTACCAGCAGAGATGGTAACAGAGATGTTCATCTGAAGATGCCATTGAGTCAAAAAGCCCTCACAGTCCCCATCCCACCCCTATCCCTCTGTACCTGGTCCTTCTTTTGGGAGAAGCGCTGGTGGCAGCATCCATAGATGGCAGCGATCAGCAATAGGGAGCCAGCCAGGGTGACGATGGTGATGATGAGGGGCGTGCTGAACTCATCGGTGATGACCATCTCCCTCTCCATCCTGTCATAGGTGATGTTGGCGATGCCCAGCTGCCACACAAAGGATGTGTCAGGCCTCGAGGAGGACTTCCTGCATCACCCACCCTGGGGGATGTCCATAGGAACCCACATACCTCCTCTAACTTGTCCTTCTTCTCCTTAAGCTCCTCAAGGACTTTTTCAGGGTCCAAAGGGACTGGGGGAAGAAAGAGGCTGCAATGAGCATTAGGGGAGCAGGTTGTGCCCCCATCTCTCAGTCAATGGGTAGCCCTCATTCTGAAGGAGATGGATGGAGATGTGCATGAATGAAGCCAAGTCTATCAGGGGTCTCCACTTAAGACAAGGACCTGAGACCTCTGGTCCTGGAAGTGGGATACCCCCAGAGACCCCAGTCCCCAGCCCCAGGCTGTGCCCACACTGGTGGGGGTCTCCAATGGGCCATTTACAAGTGAGACCAGTGAGGGGCTGTAACCAGCTACTCCAGGCTACGATGAAGTGGTGCAGGATTAGTCCTCAGCACCCTTCTGACCTGCTTGTGATTGGGTACCGGAGGCTGGACTCTCGCCCCCAGCCCTTGCTTTGATGATGATGAGGATGGAGCTGAGTCCTTCCTCCCCCTCCTGCTAGAGCAGTGTGATGTCTGCATCCTCCCAACACCCTGGTACTAAAGGAGTGTTTGTGGACACCCCTGTCCAAGCTGGATTTCCCCAGAAGGCTCCAATGGGGGCAAGAATCACAGCCTGGTTTGTGTTGGAAGGGGCCTTAAAGCTCCTCCAGTTCCAACCCCTGCCACAGGCAGGGACCCCTTCCACTGGAGCAGCTGCTCCAAGCCCCTGTGTCCAACCTGGCCTTGAACACTCTATAGTCTCTTGGGGAAGGATGTAATCTGGGCACTGGATTTAAGCCCCTTGGAGGAATTTTTCCTCCTGGACCTGCTTCTTCCCTTGACCCATCATAGATGAGGGATGGATCTGACGCATTCACTGGGGAGCAAAGCATTGCTGGGATCATTGTGCTTCTCCAAACCCATTAAGGATGGGGCAGCCCAAGGATGTGAGCCCCTTACCTAAGATTCAGGATACCTCATTCAAGGCCAAGATAGATGTGGTTGTGGGCACCCTAGTATAGTTGCAGGTGTCCCTGTCCATGGCAGGGGTTGGAACTGGATGAGCTTTAAGGTCCCTTCCAGCACAAACCAGTCTGGGATTCAATGACCCCAGAGCTGTGCCAAGCCTCAGGCTGCATCCCCACCACAGTGTTCCCAATCCCATCCCACTCCATGCAGGATGCTGGGATCACACTCACTGTGTATGATGGTGTGCACAGCCCAGTGCTGGGAGCGGGGCTGGCAGGCGCTCAGTATCACTGTGCACGTCTCCCTGCTGGCATTGAACGCGTGCTGGGCTGTGGAGCAGAAGCTCTCAAAGAAGGACACGTTGGTGCTGGCGACTCTCCACTCCTCCTGCAGGGACAGACAGGGCTCAGCATGGTCCCACCAGCCCCAGGAGCATCACATCCCATTACCAGGGATGCTGTGTTCATCCCCATCCCATCACCAGGGATGCTGTGTCAATCCCTATCCCATCCCATCACCAGGGATGCTGTGTCCATCCCATCACCAGGGATGCTGTGTCCATCCCCATCCCACCCCATCCCGCTGCACTGCCTGGAATCCACCAGTCATTTCCAGGGAACAGGAAAGGTTTAAGAGGAGTTTCTATACAAGAAGCCAAGCTCTTGGCTGACGTTCCCCACCGGAGCCTTATCTGGGAGCTGCAGCTTTTGGCTTTACAGGAATAGCAGGTTCCCAAGGGAAGTGGGGCAGGGAGGACCAGGGTTAGGGTGGGAGCAGGATAGGGCTGTGCAGCCATCCCTGTGCCCCCATGGGCATCTGCAGGCATCCCAGCCACCCCCATTCCTCCCCTCTGTCCCCACCAACATGGGTCCCTGTCCTCCCCAGAGCTTCCCCATGGCTCTGCAGAGGCAAGAGGAAGGGTTTTCCCTTCGGATAAACTGGAGCATCGCTGGCAGGGCTCAGCCTGGACATAGCTGCAGGGATGGCAGAGGGGTGGATGGAGCCCATTTTGCCCCTGAGATGTTCCAGAGGCTTTTTGCATCTGCTTGATGCTTTGTAGCAGCTGGGAGCTCACTAAGGTAGAGACAATCACCAGCTGCATGCATAGGTCCTGTATGTGGTGATGCTGTATGTACAGCTCCTATAGAATCCCAGCCTGGTTTGGGTTGGAAGGGACCTTAAAGCTCCTCCAGCTCCAACCCCTGCCACAGGCAGGGACACCTTCCACTGGAGCAGCTGCTCCAAGCTCTGTGTCCAACCTGGCCTTGAGCACTGCCAGGGATGGGGCAGCCACAGCTTCTCTGGGCACCCTGTGCCAGCGCCTCAGCACCCTCACAGGGAACAGCTTCTGCCTAAGAGCTCAGCTCAGTCTCCCTCTCTTGGGCAGGTTCAAGCCATTCCCCTTGGCCTGTCCCTACAGGCCCTTGTCCCAAGCCCCTCTCCAGCTTTCCTGCAGGCAAATCCCCCCCAGGGATGCAGGTGGGATGAGGAGGACTCAGTAGAGGAGCCAGAGGGAAGTTTCTCCCTGTAGGAAGTGAAAGGACAGGGAAGGGCCATTGGTGGGCTCCAGGGACAGCCAGGGCCTCACAATGCTGAGCTTACCCTTGCACTGTGCCTAGGACTGGTCCTCCGCCCCAGCAAGTGCATCCTGTCTCTGCTGCTGCTTCCCAGATGTTTAGATAAGATGGGGTGAGATTAGATGCCTTCTTCATCCAGGCCTCTCCCATCCTTGCAGTGGAGCAAGTGGGATGCTGATGCATTGGAGTGAGCAGGACCCAGCATGGATGGTTTGGACACAGGGGCTTGGAGCAGCTGCTCCAGTGGAAGGTGTCCCTGCCTGTGGCAGGGGTTGGAGCTGGATGAGCTTTAAGCTCCCTTCCAACCCAAACCATTCCATGACTCCATGAACCCTGCCCCAGCCCTGTGCCAGGGCAGCCCTTGGGAAGCAAGACAAGACCTTAGTGTGGCAGCATCCCCCTTGAAGCTCATCCGCAGCAGGACAGGGAGGAGTGAGGTTATAGCTCAGGGCAGTGCTTTTATCATCTTTGGACGCTGGGTTGTGCTCCTACTCTTTAAACCTCCTGTGTTTTATCAGTCCCTGCCTGTGCTGCGTTTTCTGCTCGGCAGAGGCACGAAGAGCCTCTCTGCATCCCCCTTCCGCAGGCTTTGCTGCAGCTCTGCCTTCACCCAACCCTTAATAACGCCCTTCTCCTCCTACCACCCCATGGGGGGAGAAAAACGCCTTCAAAATGCACCTTTTTTGGGTGGGAAATGAAATCAGATGCGAGGCTAAAACCCAGCTGAGCACTGAACCGCTTTGCAATGAGCAGAGCCTAAACCCCTTCAGAGGCTGATCTGCAGAGATTTACCCCTTCCAGGGTAGGAAAGGGGCATGGGGGACCCCAGTGCATCCATCGGGGATGCCCCATCCGCTGTGCCCGACCCTGGCAGCTCTCCCCTCCTGCCTCTGGAGCCGCTCGCATTCCTTGGCCCGAGTTGAGAGGCGCTGCCGAGCAGCTCGAATCCGGTTCCCACACTGGCGGGGACCTAAAACCAACATCCCCGAATGAGGTAACGGCACTTGAGTCAACAAAGCAGTTGGACGGGGAGAGGGACCATGACCCTGCACCATGAGGGTCCCTCTGCCTGCTCACGGACCCTCCTGTTGGCCCCACACTGGTTGGTGTCACACAGCAAATGCCCTTGGGCACTGGTCCTGGTGGTCCCACTGTTGCTTTTGCATCCCCTGGCTGGAGCTGGGTCAGCATCCTTGAGCTCAGCTCGCTGGGCACATCCATGTCCCTACCTGGGACACGATGGAAGAGGAGGATGGCTCCGTGGCTGAAGCACAACTCTGAAGACACCAGCCACCCCAGAAATCACAACCTCCTGTTTCACTGAACACATTGTGGGGTTGGGATGAGGAACAGAGCATCTATCTGTCTATCTATCTATCTATCTATCATCTATCTATCTATCTATCTATCTATCATCTATCATCTATCTATCATCTATCTATCTATCTATCATCTATCTATCTATCATCTATCTATCATCCATCTATCTATCTATCTACTATCTATCTATCATCTATCTACTATCTATCTATCTATCATCTATCTATCATCCATCTATCTATCTATCTACTATCTATCTATCAATCATCTATCTATATATCCATCATCTATCTATCTATTTATCTATCTATCTGTCGTAATACCTCCCCGACTAGCCCAGACCAGGCGCCCTATCTCTCCCTCCTCCCTGGCAGACCATGAGCTACTGCTGAACCCATGACACTATCTATCTATCTACTATCTATCTATCTATCTATCTATCAATCATCTATCTATCTATCCATCCATCCTTCTGTCCATCCATCCATCCCCAGGCTGGAGCACCTGAAGCAGCCAACACCCCACTGAAGCTACACTTGTGAGCCACACCTTAGGAAAGTCATCCTATGGAAT